>NC_135310.1:52589694-53789694 GCF_048772815.1 Callospermophilus lateralis | reverse complement strand
GTATTTGTGGCCATATTTGTGGCCTGGATGCAGCTGTCTAAACCCTGTGAACAGTTGGAATAGCGATACAGAAATTCTTGGTTGCACTGAAACTGCAGAAATGACAGGGGACTTTCTCATGGCAGCCACTGAAATACTTTTAATCACACTAAACAAAGGCCATTCTGGATGCATGAAAATCAAACCTCTCTCCTCAGCCCTTTGAGAGTAGCTATGTTATGAACTAGATGTCTTTTTAATCAAACCCATTTAAATCATGATGACTCAATTTCATCAGCTTTTTATACAGAAAAGTACATTTTTGTTCTTCTGACATAATTTGATGATATATCCTTCAAAATTCAAAAGAATATGGATTTTGCTTTTAGAAGATATACTTTGTACTTTCTATGCAGTGATTTATGGGAACCATAATCAGGACTCAAAAATTCCGGAAGATGCAACACACACATACACACACACACACACACACCCACACACACACACAAATTAATATTTCCTTTGTGCCCTTAAGGTTTCTCCCTCCTTTATCTCTGGACTCTTTACTGGCCCAGATTTCTTCATTCTTAAGAATTATCTATTCATTTGCTTGAAACATTGCACTTTTGGAGAGAAAGCTGAGGAGTGACTATCTTATCTCCATATAATGATATTAACAAGCATGTTTTTTTCACAGATAAAACCCCTAAATGGAGAACAGAAGCCATGATTTCCGGGGTATACAATGAGATTTTTTACTTTGCCACATACCAAGGTGGATTTCAGTGGTTCTCATCACCCCTTAATTTGGTCACGTCATTCATTCATGCCTGTGGTTAACATTTTTAGAGGGTCTGCTAGGCTTAGCACAGATAAAGATTCTGACTTGGCAAAGCTTAAGTTCAACAGGGAACAGAGCTATGAGGCAGATATTGTACGAATAACTACACAACTCCAACGACGACAACTTTGAAGAAGCACAAAGTAAGTAACAGGGCAACCACGTTCAGGCTAAGGGGCTGGGGAAAGGTCAAGGAAGAGCTCTCTAGACAGTGACACTACTTTCTCATTACTTACCTGTAAAACTTTTTAGAAGGGGGCACACAAATACATTGTTTCAAACATTATATCAATTCCAAGGGAAAGTGGAGTATGGGAAAGACATCTGATTAGAACCCTGCTTCAATTGCAAAGCCTCCAGCAACTCATAGTGAGGGACAAGATTATAATGGGTAAGTGTAACATATACCAAGTACTTAGTTCCATAAACTATAGATATTTAGTAATTTATAACTGATGCTGATTTATATTTGAGCTTCGATATGTCAAAATAAAGCTCATTTTCATAGAGTTCTGTCATTACAAAAATGTTCACAATAAGAGGAAACACAAAAATCCATTTAAAAAACAAACACAATGATGTTAGTGATTTTTCTCAATTGGGCTGGCCACCAGGTATCATTTATTATATAACGGAAGCACTTCTATATGAGATTTAAATTGGCAGATACATAAACAGAGACCAAAAAAAAAATGGTACATTGTAAAAAAGAGTCGGTACATCGTGCTCAATAGCCTTTTATCAGCATTAGATAAAGATTCTGAATTAGAGCTTTTGAAACAGAGAACGCCCCTAAAATGGTTGGTTAAGTGTTTTTCAGGTCATTAACTGCTTGACTGAGAGGGAGCAGGCAGAGCCCTTTAGAGGCAGCTCAAGTTCACTTTTCTTCCCAAGAAACATTTCCCACCCTTTGTCTGGCTTCCCTTATTCTGAGTTCCCTCAGGTCTTAGAAATATCCACAGGACAGGGTAAGTCCCACTCGTTCCCTCCTTTGCTGGACGCTCATTGCTGCCAGTGTGGCACCAGGAGGTACAGCTGGCGAGACTGTACCTTCCTGGAGCTCCCGCTCCCTGGCTGGCTCCATGGCTGGCCCTATCAAGCTCTCTTCAAACTGGTGGCCATTGGCCCTTTTTCCATTTTGGTAGAAGACTCAGGTCAGTAAACAAAAAAATATGTGCATGGTTTGTGTTTCCAAGTTAAAAAGTGAATATTTTTACTTGGACCTGAAAAAGGAACCACTTTCCTGATGAGAAAAATGAGGCTCAGAGAGGAGAAATGATTTGCCTAAGGTCTTACAGCAAGTTCACAGCAGAAGTGAAGCAAGGGTTTAACTCCTTCCAATCAGGCCCTCACCCCATTTACTGAGCAACCTTCCTGTGGGTGTAGGATTCATTCTGGCTGAGCTGGACAGGGCAGGGCAAGCTGGGCAGCCTTAGTAGCACCAGTTATTTCCTGGACTGTCACTTCCAGATGCCCCACCCTGCTGTGGGCTTGGGTTATCCCAGGAAGGTCACAGTGCTGACCTCCCATGGGGGAGAGCCTTTGCAACCCCTGACCTCCATGGGCAAAATCTAATTGCACAGTGATTCTGAAAAGGCTTCCTCTGTCTTGTCACGACAAGAGTCTTTCTATTTCCCCAAGTTCCCTCTGGATTGTTTGAGCTGAAAAGTCCATGACTCAAAGTAGAGGATAGGCCACTCTGCAGATGCTAGGAGCCTGCAGGCAGCCAAAGGTCAGGGGTTGCTCATGATTATTCTAGAACAAAATACTTCCTCAACTTAAAGCTACATTGGCTGCATTCAGAATAGCTATAGTTCAGGGAGAAGAATATCTCTTGCATTCAAATTCAAAATGAGAAATAACCCCAAATCACTGATGATAAGTGGCAGCCCCTGAGGGTCAGGGAAGAGAGGAATGGAACTCAGAAGGCTGAAAATGACACCCCAAGCCATGTAGCTGGACAGAAAAGGACTCCCCAAGTGGCCACTGAGACCTCTGTCAGGTCAGTCTTTCTGGGGAATCTGAGGAGCCTAGGAGATGAGAGAAGGGCAGGCAGAGATGAGGACACAGTTCATTTACTCATGTTCTCATGAGCTTTCTGAACAGCCCCGCCCTTGGCCTGAGCTTCCAGAGCCCCTTCTGGTAGCTCTATCTGATGGTACCATAATTACAAAGTAATTGTCTGTCACATTCATTTTTGCCTCAACAGAATCCGCTATGGTGTTTAACGCTCAGCAGGCGCCAAAAACTGTTAAGTGAATGAATGATCGGTTACACAGTGGTCACAATTTAAAGATATAAATAGGGTAGAGGTAAGCAGTAGCTATCTGAGAGTGCAGAAAAAATGGCCATAACTGGATGAAAGGGAGGTCCCTTAACCAGTCTGAAGAGAAAGCACCCCTATCCCTCATCAGTCCCAGGGGTCATCAGCCATGGGATAGCTGTTCCATTCTATTTTGGGGATGGAGAGATCTAAGTTATAGATAAATATGTTTCCAAAATTAAATAAAGATCTTCTTCCTATTTCATATAACAATTCCATCCTCAACTCAACTTCTCAGAAACTTAGGACCTCAACTGCAACCCCAAGATGATTGTGAACTTTGTCCTGGGTTGTCACAGGAGATCCTCTCTAACTCACAAAGTATATGCCTTTCGTGTGAAATGTGTCAACTTACTTTTTCCACGTCTAGAGCAGCATCCTGCTTCTTTAAAACACTGTAGAAGGAGAAAAAAAAAAATAGTGAGACATCAAAAGAGAACCAAGCATTCTGCTCCTGTAAACCACCCACAAAGCACCACCAGAGAATTTCCATTTACCCACAAATTTTTTTCTCATTCACACAATTGTTGCTAAGTCACAGTTGCCACAAACACCTGCTGGAAACTGCAAAGACCTGGCCAAAGGAAGCCAGCATGAGATTTTAACTTTCTGGAGCATGAAATACAAGGAAGAAATTCTTGAATGTGCACACACACATGCCCATGTGCCTTCCTCAGGGTCTCCATGAGTTATCTGTGTTGGGCACATTAAAAACAAGTCTTCCAAGGTCTTACTCGACTTACCCATTGACTTAACTCTCTCTCTAGGGGCCCATATATGCCCCACTTCCTGTCTCACTGTGGGTGAGCCTTACTGTCAAACCAGCCTTCTTGAGACGGCCTCTGTTTTCCATCAGCTGGGGTTCCTTTCTGCCGGAGGTTTGCCAACCCACCAGATTGAACCCACTTATCCACGGAACTCTAGGCCCAGATTACTTAGAACCTTATGACAGTCTCCTGGCAAGGCTGAGCTGATTCTGAGGATACCCATGTCCACTTCATGTCATCTTTAAAGTGCCAGAGGCAGGATGTCAGATTTCCAGTTTGTTCATACACTTTGCCTCAATCTGCCGATATTATGATACATCGTTTATCACTTGAAATTTTAGCTGTTTCAATAAAGCTTCAGTATCTAAGGGGAATAATATAAATGGTTGAATGGAGTTATGTTGAAAACAATATATGAAGGCAAAGTGTGAAGTCTGAGTTGTAGAACCTGAAATTTTAAAAAGGCGGAAACAATTTATCCTGTTGTAGTTGAGATGCTTAAGTTCCTTTCAGTATGCTTCTCAGCATTTTTCTTCCTGGCCTATGGTTTTAAACACCCCCATTATAAATTATTATCCCCATCAAAAGCACCCCCACACACACACGAGAATTTTTACACTATTTGAAAAGATGTATAATTAATAGTAACATCTTTGTTTAGTTTAATCAAAGATGACTCAGAATGAAGGAAAGAAAAACTGACCATGAGGAAGAGAATTAGAAACTCATATATTGTTCTCTGAAGATAGGTATTCAAATCATGAACTCGATGCAGACAAGCAAGAAACCACTATGGAGGTCAGAGGGAGAGAATGTACTAATAAGCATGCCTCGATAGCCGTACCTTAGCAACCCGCCTCTTCTGGCTTCTGAGACATGCTATCCTGCACTAACCAAGGAGACACCACAATATATGACCTTTCATCTGGCTAACTCACCAGGGTGCTGGATGCTGCGGTGTTGTACAAAACAGAAATTCTCTTTGTCCAGAAATTTAATTTGTCTCCCTATAACCAGAGAAAAGCAATTCAGCACTGAGAACTTTTCACCAAAGGGAACATATTTACAGTGGAAGTTTGACTTCCCTTCTTGAACATTCTTATGTAGGTTAGGAGAGCTGTTCTGATTTATAGGTCACAACAAGAAGTTTTCTGTTTGCAAAGTGAAAGACTCCTTCATCTGCCTCAGAAAAAACACTTGAAGAATCCTTATCATTTTCCAGGGTAGAAAAGAAACTTGCGTATTGCCTATCTTATGCATATCACACAATTGCAGCAACTCAGGATGCCAGAGTCTCTAGGCTCTGAAGGAATGAGCCTTTGCTCCACAGTACTTCAGCAACTGGTATCAGTAGGAAAACTGGCAGTCCATTGGGAGCTGCTGGCTCACTACCACACACAGTCTTATTCTCCACACATGTATATAGCACCATCCAATTTATTTTTCAGGCGTATTAAATAGATGAGTTAACTAACAAAGACAATGTATGCATCATCCTGTAGCCATAAACTGAAAGAGGGACACCATAGCTTTAACATGAACAACTTTCAAGCAAGACTGCTTGAGATATTTTCAGGCACCAGTTCCATTGTTTCAAGGAGGACAAGAACAGATAAAATGAATTTCCTAAAAGTAAAATTTACATGGCAATCCCATTTGGAATGAATAGTGGCACTGGCTTTTAAAACCATACATACTGCCAGGTACTATGGCGCATACCTGTAATCCCAACAGCTCAGGAGGATGAGGCAGGAGGATTAGGCAGGGGGATTCTGAGTTCAAAGGAGGATCGTGAATTCAAAGCCAGCCTCAGCAACTTAGGTCCTGAGCAACTTGGCAAGACCCTGTCTCTAAATAGAATATAAGAATGGACTGGGGATATTACTCAGTGGTTACACAGCACTGGATTCAATCCCCAGCACCAAACAAACAACAATACCAACAACAACAACAAAAACATAACTTTATTAAGTAAAAGGTATTTCTGAAAAATTGAGAATAAATTTTAGCTATCAAATGTTTAAGTGAAATACTTTTTATTTAAATGACTCTTTTTAAAAAATCATTTCTTCAGAAAATTGACCAATTATTCTGATTTATCTATATTCTGATTCTAAGTTTTATGTTTTATATTTCCAAGACTGAAGGATAGATAGGCTCCTCCAACTCCCTGTGTTAGCACATGTGTGTAGACAGAGCCACGCATATACAGTTATACAGACATTATAAACAGTTGCCTTCCTATTCAACTCTGGGCTTTGGAACATTAGAGCATTTTTCGTGCTTTTATTTTTCCTGCTAATGTTTCATTTGGCAAACAATGAACATAACCCAGATACTACAGTGAAAAGGCTGATCATAAATGCTACAAATGTTTGATCAACTGCAGGAATTGAAGTCAAAGGACAAGACCCTGCCCAAAAGTGAATTAATCCCAACTATTTAGATCAAATCAACCTCCCACTTTGGAGGAAGATATAAGTTCTCTAAAAATAAAACTGGGAAGTCCTCAACTTTGAATTCTCTTCTGACATAGTTATTCTTCCAGCCTCCCTGCTCTCCTAAATGCCCACAGCAGATCGTCCCACAGACCTTACAAAAGGATGGCACAGGCAGAGAGAGCAACCAGATGGTCAAAGGAGCACTGGTCACGTGAATGACAGTGAATGACAACCGACTTGGTAGTACTACAGGACAGAGTGGTGGCTAAGTGCATGGCAGTAGGCTGCAGGGGGAAAGGTAGGAAACTGAGACAGAGGTCAGATTGTGACAGACGTTGTAGGCCAGCTGAGAAGTTGCCAGAGGTAGAAGCAAACTTTTGCATGGTACTTCTGTAATTTGAATCTGTGTCTATTGCAATGAGGGGCAGGAAAAGAGACACAGCCTCCAGCATATGCCTGGCACGGGCTAAGTGTTGTCATTCCAATCTCGCCAACCCTGTTCGGTAAGTATAATTTTCTCCTCATCAGCCTTCAGTGCCCAGCTCACAATCATCTTTTCACTGTTTTCCTTGCCCACACTTGTGTACAGAATTAACTTTCCCCTCTGCTGTGTTCTTCCTATACTTTATGTGGGGCCTGTTTCATTGCCTCCCTGTTAGAACTGCTAGCTCTCCAGGGGCCAGGATGGCCCTAACCACTGTGCCCATAACACGCAGGAGCTGGTGAGGAAGGGGTGACAAGTGAAGTGGGTGAAGGGGTGACAAGGGGCAGTGACAGAGTGGCTCATGATTCTATATTAAATCAACGGAGCCCATTCCTTCCTGCATTACGAGGTGGTGTGCGTGTATTGGATGGGTGGAGACCAAGCGTATAAATGCAGAGCCGGACTACATCTCACACACAACATGCCCTTAACCAGAAGATGACCTTCTTCTTCAAATTCCATCTTGGGCCTTTAGCTTCAAAATAAATGATAGAGATGAAATCTGGAATTTTTACTTTAATATTAACCAGCAATTCTTGTTATTTAAAAAATGTGATTGAGAAACTGAAATTCAATACATCTTGGTCATAATCACATCTCATACATGAATCATTGTTCAGGGTTTTGCTTGATTATTGAAAAAAAATGGGAGATGGAAAAAAATAAGATATGCCTTCTTCTTGCCATAGTATATTCTCTGTTACAAATTCAACCTCTTCTACTACTTACAAAAGATTTAAAATATTCATTGACCTGCCAAAAAACATCTGCACGTTACTGGACACATCTTCGTCTTCACATAGTTACATCTGAATGGTTTCTTTCTGCTCCAGGGATCATAGCTCTATTCAATCACAACTAAAGTGGGAACCTCAGAACTGTACGTGGTGTGATGTCAGTGGCGAATGAGGATAAAATAGCCATTTGATAGCAATTTCCTTATCAAGCCTGTCAACAGAGACAAGTGTTCCTTCGGTTATTCTTAACTTAGGATCCAAAGCACAAAAAAGACCAGGCAGGGCCAGACGCTGCTATAATCCCAAAGAAAGCTGAGACACATACAGAGCATACACAGAAATTCCTCAATGCTCTCTGGTAAAGGGGAGGCCCCTGGCTCTCTGCCTGAAGCCCAGGAACAGGCCCACTTTCACAGTGGGCTCTCCCAGGCCAGTGCAGCTGCAGACAGGCACGCAGTGTGTGGGACCATCCATGTTCAAGGTCACCACAATTGCCTGTGCACCCCACAGCTGGATCAAGCCCCAGAGACAGGGCCCAGCTCAGACAAGGCTCTTTGTTGTGAGACATTTCTCGTTGCCCTGTTTCCCCAGGAAAAAGGCATTTTCCTCTAGCCATTCATCCTGGCCCCAGACTACCTCTTTCTCCAGAGTCCTCCTGCACACAGAAAACTAAAGATGTTAGAGATGGTGGCCCTGCAACCTCTTCTCCTGCTTGCCCCCCAGGTGAAGCAGTAAGTGCATGTTTCAAACAGCAAGGAAAGCAGGGCAGCAATAAGGCCAGCGCAAGACGATGCCACCCCAGGGGCGTCTTTAGCACACTTTCATCCAGGGGAGAGTCTAGTCTGGTAAAGGACAGCAAAGGTGTCAGAAGATACCCTTGTGTGTCCCACACAGGGAGGGCAGCTCAGAGCTCAGTCAATGCTGTATGTGCTCTCGTTCTTAATGACATAAATATTCACTTTGCCTCCTAAACAGGAGTTTTCAATACATCTCATTGAAAACTTACAAGATATGAAACCTAGGTTATGCCAGAGCTTCTCCTTTTTAGCCACTGTTTCTCTGCACATGTAAAAGTTAGATTTATGGCCAGCACCTCTGTCTAGCACACTGTGATGGGAAGCGCACACACAGCTTCTGATGGAGGCAACCAGTGCAGTTCACTGCAGGGCCTATTTTAATTAGGAAGGGACAAAATGTAGACTCTACCACCTAAGGATGCCCCTCACCACTCACCTCTAAAGTATTCTCTAAAAAAAGAATTCTGGTCCACAGTCAGGCTGGGAAACCAAGTTCAATCCCCAGCTTTGCTACTTATGAGTTCTGTGACTGGGTGGCAAGGGATGCAGCAAGGGTTACGTGTCAAAAAACCCATAGGGGTCAGGGAGGTAACGCTAGCAAAAGCAAAGCAGGTGAGCTGAGGCAGGATGGCTGAAGAGCCCAGCCCCCTTCTAAAAGGACAGTCACACGCTGCCTGAGCAGACTGCTGTCACTACAGAAGGCACGTTCACTTTTGCCAAACCTGCCATTTTTTTTTTTTCAAGAGAAGCTAGAAACCCTGGTTTTTATATAAAAATGCTCTATTTAAAACTGTGTGTTTACATTTTTAAAATGTGCCATGCAAATCATAATGCCTATGCCTTTTCTGTTAAAGAAACTGATTGCTATCTGCTCAACTCCTGGGGGGTTATTTAGGAACACAAAAGTTTTTATTGTCATAAAAACAAGATAATGCAAATACATTCCAATTCACAAAGAGGGGTGGCAAGTTCCTTTTGTTTATTTTTTAAAACCAGGATTGACACCTACAGGGTTTGGTACTTTGTAGAAATATTGAAAAGTATACTTGAGCACATTAGCTTCTTTAAAAAAGAAGAAAGAAGAAGAAAGAAGAAAGAAGAAGAAAGAAGAAGGAGGAGGAGGAGGAGGAGGAGGAGGAGGAAGAGGAGAAGAAGAAGAAGAGGTAAACTGTAGTAGACTTGGAGAATGGGGATGTGACAACTGGTGATCCCAGATCAAACAGTGGAGTGAAAGGCTGCTTGGAATGGCTTCAATTGCTATCAAATGCCATGTGGAGACAGGTAATGTAATAATCCTCTGTGGTAAAAGGCAGCAGAGAAGTAGGGTACTAGCCAGAGGAGAGTGGGTGGGGGTGAAGAGAGTATATCATTAAGAGAGATAAAATGACACGTGCATTCATTACATGATTATCACATTAAAGCAAACAGACAAAAAAAAACCCCAAGTGCCACCTAAAAAAATTGTGTCAGCAAAATACTAAATAGTGTTGGTGCAGTAAAAATTTTATTAGATGGAGTTCAGAAGCTGAGATCCAGTTATTCAGGTTTTTCTAAACAAGAAGTCAGAAAAAGAAAAGGGGTGGGAGAAGGAAAAAAATGAAAAATCTTTACTACAACACACACTGCCCCACATTTTACACTGTGCCATTTCTGTATTTGTCCTTTTTAGCCTACTTCTCTCACAGTCTCTCTTTGCTGAAATACATTAGTTGCCATGGAAACGATGTCATAGTGTGTAAAACCATTTACTGTCCTTGGAAAGGCATTCATGATAAAACTGAGCAGTAGCATGTTTTGAAAAGAGAAGCAACAGAAAGCCGTTATGCCAGAACACGGAGTCTCAAAATCACGACTTCAAAGTAATCCTTTACCACCACCACCCTGTGTCCCTGAGAGCTTTTTGCCTTTCAGTTTCCCCCAATTATCCAGAGGCACACCTTACCTAGTTATGTAGGCCAGATGTGCTTAAAACAAAGTCTCTGATCCGATGCTGATGAAAACAATAGACTCCCTATAATTCATGCTTCCTTCCATGCGGTGGGGAGGGGCTAGAAGACTATAGAATCAGAACGGTCATGTGCATCACAAGACCTCTGCTAATGGAGAAGACCTGGTCCTGGAATACATTTTGCTCTCTTAACTTCGTGATCAGAGACAGAAATAATATTTGGGACCTAGAGATTTGGACCTGAATTTCCTTAGTCCTAGGAATTAGCAAGACACACCCTCTCTTCAACTCTAAGTAAGTCGCATTCATTTCATCAAGTAAACAACCTGAGCAACTCTCTCATGAGCCAGAGTGACAGAGAAAACAGTCAGGTAGCTGTCCCTGGAAGCTTATTATTCAGAAGGGGGCAGCTGGCCAAAGGCAAGGGCACAGAGGGCCCCTTGGGCCACGGTGGAGCACCAGACCTGATTTCAACTGCGATAGGAAGATGCTGAGGGAAGTGATGTAATCTATTTTTAAAAGCTCCCTCGGCCACTGTGGGAAGTAGAATCGGATGGGGCAAGAGTAGAGAAGGACAGAGCAGCATGGTTGCGGGAATAATACAGTCTGGATGAAAGAGGAGGACATACAGCAGATGGAGCAGTGTAGTCTAACTCGGGTGAGTGTGCACCCTCCCTTGTCTGTGACAGTGCTCATCCCCTCCTGCTGCCCCAGCAGTCTGTCAGAGTAAGCATTTGTCCAGGATGTTTCACGTTGTAAACCAAGTATTACTATTAGGTGCATGAAAACACACCAGGAGTGAGTTTTGTAACCTTTACTTCACAGTTGCAGCTTCTGCTATGGTCTTGCATATCCGTGAGACAACTCTATGGCAAAGGGAATTTACCTTAACACGTGATTAAATCTGAAAGATGACCGAGGGCCATCCATCTTTTTTCCTGTCCTTTTCCTGTCTTGGTGTAACACCTCCTTTTCAATTGCAACACACAGAATGTTCACCGATACAACAAAGAGCACTTGGACGTGAGCAATCTAGAAAAGCTAACTACACCAGTTTGGGCAGTGAGAGAAATATTCTGCATTGCTACTCCCCCTCATTGGCTGTCACTGTGCTGGGACCCATGGCGAGCCTGAGAGGTACAGAACACCAAGTCAGAAGGGTGAAAGGGAAGCACAGAATTCTATACATGAAAAGTGTACATGAAATATTTGCAGGAAATAGACCTGCTAAAGATCTTTCAAGGAATTGTCTGAATGCCCTCATTACAGTGTTTTTCTCATTTATTGAATGGTTATATTATTTTATTTTTGCAATATCCTTTTTTTTTTTTTTTTTTTTGGTGCTGCTAGACAAGTCACACCACAGACCCCAATTTTGTTTTTCAAGAAAGTTGACAATACATGTTATTTAGCACAGAATGCTTGTTGATATTGACTAACCACCATGGGAGCCACAGGGGTGTTCCTGACTCACAAATCTGCTACAGAGGCATCAGCACATGTTAATAGCTATTGTATTAAGACAGTGCTGATGACAACTTGTTCTTAATTGGTTCTGCTATCCCACCAGGTGTGGTGGTGGTGCATTCTTGTAATCCCAGTGACTCAGGAGGCTGAGGGAGGAGGACTGCAAGTTGGAGGCCTAGCTTCTGCAACTTAGTGAGAGACCCTGTCTCAAAATTTTCAAATAGATAGGTAGATAGATGAGTAAATAAATAAAAGGGCTGGGGATTTAGCTCAATGATAAGCACCCCTAGGTTCAATACTCAGTTCCACATAAATTGATTTAGATTACTTTTGACAGGGTGTGTGTGTGTGTGTGTGTGTAAAGTATCTGTAATGTATCAGCTTCATTAGCAGAAAAAAAAAAAAAAAAAAAAAAACAACCTTATAAACAACTCAATGATTCCAATGTTATGGTAGAATCATCAGGTATAAATAGTTTAAAAAACTATTTCATGGAGTCAAAAGAAAATTTGGAGAAGTTTATCCTGTCACATGTGAAACAGCTCCTGTTATTGTAAACATGCTGTAAATTGTACAAAGTTCAACACAGAAGATGAAATTACTTGTTTTTGCAGTGATGATACACATAAAAATTTTGTGATGTTAAAAATAATGTTCTTTGGTGCTGGAGTTGTAGCTCAGTGGTAGAGTGCTTGCCTAGCATGTGTGAGGCACTAGGTTTAATTCTTGGCACTGCATATAAACAGATGAATAAAATAAAAGTCCATCAACATCTATAAAACTTTTTTTTTAAATAATGTTCTTACTTTTCAAGAAACCTATGGAGCAGAAAGTGACTTAGAATTTGGGGTGGCACATGCATAATTCATAACTGCATTCAAGCCAGGTAGATATAGCCTCCCAAACATGAAAGAAAATTGTAGATGTAGAAATTGACAAACTGTATCATATATGTCCAGTCAGAAAAACTGAACCTACAAAATTTTTGTGACAAAGCCAATGTTCAGTGCAAAAAATACTTCAGCACAGCAGTACATGCCTCCCTTTGCCACCTGTTATCCATCATCACCTGGGTTGTGTTTGAGAACCCACTCTCTAAATTGACCTAGGTGTGCATTAACACTATAGGCAAGTCTTCTGAAGTTTGGGTGCATTCTGTTCCAAACCAGTTGGAAATCTTTGATCGAAGCAATGAATGAAGCACAAAAATAGTCTAGCTTTTGAAGACGTTGCAGTTATTGAAAACAAGGCTTGTGAACAGAAGATGTTGAAATTCATCCCAATGAAAGCAAAGGAAGGAGGAACTGAACACATTAAATGATAAGACTTGAATACTACCCAAGATTTAATTCTGAAATTATACTATGATGTTTTGTAACATCTTGACTCATGGCAATCTTTTGATGGTGCTCCTAGATTTAATTGGATACATTTATGGTCTTTACCAGAATGGGGTGAAATTGAGAAGGCCCATGATTTTATATCATCTACATCTGACAAAACATTCAAAAAGATCATACATCAATTTATTTCCTAAGTTTTGTCTTGTAAAAACATTTGTTGAAGAAAAGAATTCTAAATGAAGGGGAAAGACCTGTGAAAATATGAACAAAATATTTACACATTTCACTCTAAAAAAAAAAAAAAAATTGTCTCGGAAGAGCCCCTACTTAGCAAAATTGCTCTGAGCTTACCAGGGACTTTACATCTGCAGAAAGAGCTATTTTCTCAATTAGAAATACTGTGGTATACACATAAATGCTAACTGGAAGTATTAACTTCAAATACTAACTATAAACAACTCTAAAGGGATCACAGGCAACTTCATAAGAAAATTAAAAACAATTTATTCTTCATGAAAAGTATCAGTAAAATGCATACTAGAGACAAGGCTACAAAAACCAGGGTGAGTAAATTATGTAGCAAAAAATAATTACTATCTTATGTTTCTGCAAATGCTCAGATAAGTGATACAAAAGACTTTTATCTCTAATGTGTATAAACATGTTTTTTAACTCTTAATAATTTTGATTTTAAATAGATTTTGAATAGGAGTATTTCACAGGTCCAAACTATTTTTTTTTTAAATCTGCCAGTTCATAAATCAGCATTTAAAAAAATTCTATTATTTTATCTATGCAGGAACACCTCCTGATTTACATTATGGCCCCATTTCCACCTCCCTTCATTACCACTGACAGACAAGGGAAAACATGAGATGCATTTATGTTTTGAGATTTGCTCAGTACCACGGTAATAATCTTCTGGTAGGAAAATATATAAACAGTGTCTCAATAGGCAGCTCCCCACCACACCCCCAACAAAGGCATGCTTTGAAAGCAGGCCTAAAGATTTCCCTTCTAAAATTACTAGGTATTTCCAGGAACAGCAGGTTTTGAAAGACATCTTCTTAAATGTAGCATCAACCTTGTATGAATGTCAGAGAGAGATGAAATGTAATTAAAAAGAGTTTTCCCCCTCTCTCATTTGAGTGTTCTGGTAAGTACGTATGAATTATACTTGGAAATGAATCCTTTCATAAACTGGCGCTTTATTTAGTACATGGGGATTGAATAAAAACAAAGAGCATTTCCCCTTGTATTTAGGAGCATATTTCTAGTCTTCACCCTGTTACCTTTAAAATAGGAAATGAAGAATTCAGACACAATAAAAATTCTTCTTTGGCCTCTATCATGGCAGGCAGTGAGTTTATTCACTGATAAAGGCCCTGAAACTCTAATGTTTTCCACTCACCGGAGGCCCGCAGGGAACCAAGGTACTTCCTTGCAATGCACTGGGAAGAACTGCCACCTGCAAACAATGGGCAGCCAGAATCCCCACCAATATCCCTATAATACTCTTTGAAACATCAGGTAGGCAGCTTTGCCCTCCAAGAGGACAGAACTTCTCACGTCCAAAATAAGCTTAATACAGGTATACTAAACCATGAATTACTCAAAGGAAAAGCATAAGTAAATCTGCCCCCAAAGAGATAAAAATATAGCCCAAATGCAGCCCAAATGTGCACTTACTGCGTGAAGACCTGTGAAATGGTTGAAATGGTTGAATCTCAATGGTTGAATTCAATTTGCTTATGGTAGAAAGACAATAATGTCTTCTCTTCAGAGTTAAACCTTCAATTGCTTCAGGCAAGTAGTCAAATTACTCACTTCCAATGCCCCTCAGGGCTGTTCCTTTCCCTTTCCCTTCTCACCCATGGGGACTACTACAGACCAGGTAGTAATGGAGACAGTGTCTGGCTCAAGTGCTGCCCTCCAAGCCCTCAGTGGCCTCTGTGGGATGTGCTGTCCCACTGTCTTTGTGTGTAGGCTGACTACTGATGTAGCCGGTCACCACCTCCTAAGGGCTCAGGTATCTGTGGCCATGACCCCTGCTGGTCTCCAGTGGTGAGGTCAGCATGCTGCCTTCCACACCCTCTCCATTTTGATCTCTGGCTCTTCAGCATCTCCATGTTCCCCAACCTGACAAGTTGGACTACTGAGATTTCCCCTAGGCCACCACATACAGGTTCTGGGAAACCCAAAGGGGACACTATACTGGGGCCTGCTTCTGCCTAACAATGCCCCACTGCAGGGCGCACTGCAAGGTGGTTTCCTTCCAGAATTCCTGACAGGATGCAAGGTACAAGTGCCCTTTGCGTTGGGGGCTTCTTTCAGCCTCTTGGAGTTTCTAACATCTCACTTATCTCTCAAGCTGAAGTCCAGGAACTGGGGCATTGGATCTCAGTGACCCACCCATTTCTTCAGTCTAGAATCTCTGCAAGTTCCTCCCACTAACTCAGGAAGGGCTTCTCTCCTTCCTGGACAAAGAGAAACTATCCTGCAGCCTCCCTCCTGTTCATAGCTAAGTGTGCAGGACATGCCATCCCCTTCTGCGATCTGGTTCTCTGGAATCCACAAGTCATTTTTTTTTTTTTTTCCTAACAAAGCCTGCCTCTTAAATGAAGGCAGGGCTAACTGGTCTCTGAAACATGCTCGAAGGGCCTATTTTGAACGTCAAAAACTGAACAATGTCTTCTTTGTCCTTGGCCATGTTCTGGTCTGCCCCTGAAGTAATAGAATCTTTAACCTCAATGGGGAAGACTCCCTGGGTGATAAGAATTAGGAGGAAGGGAAAGTAAATTGAATACCAGTTCAAAATATTATTCCCACTAAACCAGCTGCTCATGATGCAAGGTCTCGGAGGTCCAGAACATTCATCCAGGATTTAAAAGCAAGCAAACAAAACAAAACAAAAAAAGCACCAAAAACAGGCTGACATGTCCTTCTTCCAGAAGGCATCATTTATACATGTTTAACTAACGGCAAAAGGACTGATGGCTTTCCATTCTTGAATTCTTTACATCTGATATCCTTGATCCATACAGATACTTCCCTGTGGAACTCCTTCCTTCAGGGGCCTTGTCGTCTTTGTCTCTCCTTCTAAACCTGCTGTGTTCACTCAACACATCCCTGAGACCTCAAACCCTTCCTTTCTTATCTGTTCACTCAGTCCTTCCTTACCTTATCTTACACCAGGGCTATTCAGCCTTGATCCCTACTTTCAGCTAATTCAGCTGATGTTTTCTTCAGTCTTTGAGAACATCCTACTCACTTGACTAATTGAGTCAATTCTTCACTCTAGGTCACCACAAGGTCAGATTTTCCATTCCCAAGGGACAAGCATTACCAAATTGGGCTAAGGGGAACCATTAAAAACCTGCAGATTCCAATCAGATCTAAATCCAGAACGTGTTTTATTCTATCTATTAACACCCATCCTATAGTTTTGTGCTTGTTTGAATCTTTTCTAGATTCTCTAAGCCCCTTCTGTCCATTATGCCATCTCTCTCTCCTACTTCACCAATACCTCCCTCTCTAGTGGCTCAGGGCAGGGGGCACTGAGAGCTCAGGTGGGTGTGTTGGTGGGGACCACAAAGCAGGAATTTTCTCACGGTGGCTGCTCTGGATCTCAGCTACATGAGATCATTGTTGTGAGGACTAGCCAGGGATTTTCATCCAAAGAACACAGAACTTCTGTCACAACTGGAGGTATGAGGGTCAGGGAAGGCAGTGGGGCTTGCCTTAGATGCCCCCTCCAACACTTCCATGCACTATGCTCTTTCCTGTATGGCATGTTGGCTGAGGTACAGCCAGATAACTTGGGGGGCTGCGGTTTTCCAAGTGCCAATCCTCTTTGGATCATATTTCTGAAGAAAATAACCAGAACTCATCCTTTTCCCAGGAGCTACTTTTACCCACAGAAGATGTGGTTCTGCTTGTTCCACACAGTCTTTACAGATTCTTCCCAGCCACCCCTCATGGTCTTTGATAAGTAATTTTCAGCCTCTAAGAAAATTACCTCCAGAAAAACCTCTTGGTACCTGAAATCAAGAATCTGCTGAATAATGACTACAAAACAGTGGGAAGCTTAGAATCATAATCAACAAGCATTGAATAAGTGCACAACTTAATTTAGTATTACACAGACTTGCTTCTAAAAATGGACAATATTGACAATGACATGCACAAAAGTATCTGCATGTGAACAAACTGGGTAAATACAGGAAGTAGTGACATTATGTGCCAGCAAAGGGGAAAAGCGCACTTTAGTCAGAGCAGAGTGTGATCTCCTACATGTAAGGCAGAGGTTGTGGTGGTGGGGAGGGGTCAGCAAAGCATTTAAATCATAGACAGTGCTTGGTTAAGCAAGAAAAAACACCCTACCACTGGTTTCCAAAGATCGAAATAGCATTTCAAAAAAGAGGAACACAAGGTACGCTGCCTCCTTCCTTTTGCTATAGCAGCTGGCCTGCATCCACAGCTGCTCTCCATCCCAGTGCACTGAATCTGGCATATAGGTGAGGGCCAGGCGGGGGAAGCCAGTAATGAAGAATCCCAGCATGCTGTGTCCAGGTAGCTGAGGCTTAACGAATGCCTGGCAAACATTACCCCTCATGTTGATATGTCTTTTGTTACAGAAATGACTAGAGTAGTCCCTCCCCCAACCATGGAAAACATGTTGTAAAGCTTATTTTCTATCATTCTTTTGACGGATATACAAAGAAAAGGCTAAAGCTGGGCTGCTGTGTCAAATCCTTACTTTATAGGAAGGACCTTAAGTCTGGGATAGAGCCCTCCACTGCTAAGGAGATTCTTCAGATCATGCCACAAAGCAAACACAATTAATGCCTGGAGAGAAAGGCAATCCCACGGACAGGCTGTGTTCTGTCTGGCTGAGGGCTCCAGTAAACCATGCTTTGAGAGGTCTAGAAATGGGTGGGTGCATAAAAAGCTAGCACCTGCTTTCTGTTCCTCAATACCAGCAGTCCATTCAGCTATTCTTCTCTCTCCCATCATTCAGTCTTGGTACTCTTCTGGTCTCCTCCAGATTTTGAATCATTCTGTATTTTCTCCCTGGTCTCACATGTCATTCTGTACTGAATAACTTCTTTTTTTCTTTTTCTTTTTTGGTTAAAATTGTGTTGGTGAAAGCAGAAGGTAAAGAAGTAACTGCTTTTTTGATCACCTAGACTTTTAACAAAATGATTAAGATTCTAAACAAAAGATCTTAAAACGCAAATCATTCCAAGATACAATGGTAGTTCCTAAAATGGTCTAGGAAATGACCCAGCCTAAATCATATGGGTCAGTAGGAAGTAAATGAGCAGCCACCAGAAAATACAGAAACTCAACGTCTAAGCAGATGACCCCTAGCATCCAGATGCCCAGGAAACCAGCTGCACATTCAGGACATGTCTAAGTAACATCTGCTAAGTACCTACCTTGAGAGTGACACTGTACTGCATGCTATAGGTGGACAGACAAAAAGGTGGCACAGCGAACAAGATTTGGAACACATGGGGCCAAGAGTCTCAGTTTCCTGAGAGGGCAGGACCCATACATATGGATTTCAAGTCTCAGCTAAATCAATTACTGAGCTTGGGCAAGTCATAAAAATCTTCTGAACCTTGGCTTTCTTGTATCAGAATTTAACTACTAATTTAAGTCATCAGTTACTGAAAGCAATTGAGAGATACAAATGTTTAATGGAAGAGAAGGAGAAAACTGGAATTTCAGCTGAGCCTTGACAAATGAAAGGGATTCTAATGGAAATGAAGGATTTTCGGATTCCAGGAAAGGAAAAGAAAGGCCAGAACACCTCTTTCATATTCATGAGATAGCAGGTGTTATCCAGCTTTAGTGTGGTGGTAGATGAGGTGAGCCAGGTGTGACTAGGAAGGACACAGAGACTGGGGAAGGCAGAGAAGGCCAGGCTCTGGAATCTGGTCTTTCTGCTTCTATTTATTGTGTGATTAGTAAAGGCAAAAGAATCAGTATGTACATCAGCCAGTACCTTCATTTCAACACGGATCTACGCCTCCACACTCAATCTAGAAAGTATGGGAAAAAGTGAAGCAACTGTTATTTGCAAACCATGGGAGAGGCTGAAGGGCACAACATATCAAGAGAACATCAAGAGAATGAGGATCCGGCAAAGGTGTACAAAGGACAGCTACACAAGGACATTTTTAGGGAGGAGACAATGATAAAAAATAGACAATGTTAGAATGTTACAGTTCACCGATAACTCAGCTCCAGAGTTTTAGATCTGAAAAACAATGAAGCATGGTGTTTGTATTTCCAGGTTAGAAAATAAACCAGACAATACAAAGTGATACCCTCCAAACTCTTGAGAGAGCAACCGGAGAAACCATTAACAGAAATCAGTGCCTTTTCAAGTATCCCAGTGAGTACATATATGCTGGACTATGGGGAACACATCACACCATATCTGGACTGGAATTAAATTAAAATTAAAACAAAAATCAAATTTCACAAGTGACAATATTTGAAATTGTTATTGCTTCTAAGTAGACCCAACACGCGTGGGGAAATGAAAGAATTTGGTGTTTATTTGCCTTTTCAGTAGAGCTTAAACTGGGCAGGATTTCACAGAAATACAGATTCAGTAACGTATTCTGGAGATTAAAAGAAGGCATGGGAAAAGTTCCCTGGGCTTTGTTGTGGGGAAGGAGATCTGGCTCAATTTTAATTTTCCATTAAAGGCCTACTTTTCAATACAAAGCAGATGGAGTTCTTATACAACTCCTGAAAAGCCTACTATTTTTGGGTACCTAAAAGATAGAAGCTCTGAGGAAAATGAAAGTGTTTGAATTCCTCAGATAAAATCCCACCAGCACATTCAAAAGGTGCAGGTACTTGCAAATCTTTAAAAGACAAGTTAAGAGGTCCTTCCTGAGACAGGCTGCAGCTCCCTCTGACTCCAGCTAGCTGATGATTTCTACTTCTCTTCCGCCTGCTCCAGCCCTTGTGGCTTCGAACCCCCTATGCCTGCTTCATTCCCGGTCTTCCAGAAGCTGCCTCCTCATGCTTCTGTCCTCCCTGAAAAGATTTTCAGTGTTCCACCCTGCCTGCTCCCTCCCCACTGAAATCAGAACGAGGCCTGGGAATTCACATGGCAGAAGATCCTCAGGCTCTCATGCACCCCCTGCTCATATCGTGAGATAAGACCTGGTTCCTCGTATTCTCCATTTTCCAATCTTCCAGGGTGGATGGAAGAACAAGAGGACTGATGTTCACTATGCACAAACGATGAGGTTTTAGGCTGGGAGCTGCTAGGTACCGACTTGCCCTCACAGCTTATAAGCTCTTTTGAGAGCTGGAACAAATTTAGAGTGAAGAGCTTATGTAGCTTGCTAGCCATGTGGCCCTGACTAAATCAACCTCTATGCTTCAGTTTTCTCACCCTTTCCATGGGAATAATAATGACAGTCCTCGTGGAATAATGCTGGGTGTTGGCAAATCGACCATATGCAAGATAGAGTTACTGATTTCCAAAGAGCTCACAAATCAGTGTAAAAAGCCAGCACCCCCGCCCCCAACCCAGGCCCCAGCTGACTCCCTCTGCTTTACAAGTCAGGCTGTGATGAGGGGTACCTCAGTGCTCTGAGAGCACAGAGCAAAGAGTGAAGGGAGGGCTTCCCAGCAGCCATGTCTTGAGTGGAGTCACAGTGAGACAGAGGTGACTTTGAATCTTCCAAGGAACAACATATAGCTAACTGGCAAGGAGGCAGGGAACAAGGCACCCCATTTCAGAGCAAAGCAGGAGAGAATTGGGTGACACAGGCCTGGCCTCACTCTTTGTGAGCCTCAGTCTCTTTGTGTGACTAATGGGAATAACAATACTATGCCTGCCACAGAGTTGTAATGATTTAGTAAATTAGTGTATGTCAAGCACTGAACAAAAGCCTTCAGGGTTCAATAAAATGTAAGTGTTGATATTTGTATGGTGTATTCAGGGATGGGCAAGTAGCTGTTATGCTATGTGTTTTTTGACACCATTAGAGATAGGGGAAAACAAGGCCAGAAACAAGGAGCCCTTCAAAAAGCTTTCTGAACAAAAGTAATCAATAGGCTAAGACTCTCCCTTGATGAACTTTTTTTTCTCCTAACAGCTTACAGTTAATAGGCGCTCAGTATATATTTGCCCAATCCAGCGAGGCACGGCTTGAGGTTATGGCTTGCTTGCAAGGGCATAGCATGTGATAAACTCTGCTTCCGAAGAATACCTAAGAAGACCCAGTGCAGCCTTCCCTTTAGAGCAAGGTGCAGAGCAGGCCACTCAGAAGCAGGCGGAGATGGATGGGAAGTGCTCTCGTCCAAATATTACGACAACTTGGAGTCTCACAAACATTGTTAAAGTTTCATGAGTCAGTAAGCATTATCTTTGCTTCCCACGTTTTTATTAGGCCATAAATCCAGTTCAATTTATATCCTTCTAGGATTACTGCGTTCTAATCAAGTCCAGAGTGTCACTTATTCCTAAATTGTCTATGCTGCATGTCACCCAAGTCCATCTGGATGATATTGTTCAGACTACTTATGTGTTTTAGTAGCTAAAAATTAGATTTGCTCAATCAGAAACACTAAAAAAAAAAAAATTAATGATTATATTCCTCTAAGTAACCAAATCACTTTTTTCACAGCAATCAAGTACATGACAGTCATAATTCATGGGTTTTTTTTGTTTTTTTTTTCCTACTCTGTAGTTCATTCTCCCTTTAGAAAGTCAGGATACATTGTGAAGTCAATCTCAAGGGACTTAATTGTAAATAGGTTAAAATCTGGTTGTCTGACTAAAACAAAGAAACTCTTTTAAAGGGCTGACTTCAGAGTGCTTTCCTGTTTCTATTCTCAAGAATAAAGAAGACTCAGTATTTCTTAAGAAGACTTACTAAAAATTCTATTTTCAATCATACCATATAAATGAAGTTCCTACCTTCTCAAAAAATTCTTGCTCCAGAACTGACAATCACCCAGATTTTTTTCTAAATTACTCGAAATTTCCTTATATGCACACAAACCATTTTCATCTTCCCTAAAGGATAGATGTATGTGTGTGTTGTGTGTGTGTGTATGTGTGCGCACGCGTGTCTGTGTGTACATAATTACCACATAAACATATCACTTTTCCTTATGGGGACACTATTCTGAGTGCTTTACATTGATTAACTATTGACTCCTCAAAGTAGTTCCTGCTCACCATTTTAAAGAGGAAGAAAGGTAGGCACAGAAAGAGGAGGTAATTTGGGCCAGCCCACATAGTTGGAGACCTGGACCCTGCTCCAACTCCATGCTTTTAACCTCATGTCCCACCTGAGCTAAAAGACTACAAACTTGACTTTGTCATTCTGAACAAGTCACTTGAACTCTCTGTACTTCATTTTTTCTCACAAGTAAGTCATTTTACATATTGGACTATATGATCTCTAAGATTCTGGGTCCCATGACATATGCTCTTGAAAACCTCTGCAAGAGAGTCCCTCACAATTCTATGTTCTGTGGATTTTGATATGTACTTCTACCTGGGCTGGGGACGGCAAGTTTTAAGATTTATACACTTTCATTCCCCTAATGCTACTCTGCTCAGGCTCAGAAATTATTGGTGCTAAATCCAACAGCACTTTTCATTCTGTTTCTTGTTATCTCTGCAGCCCTGGATATGAAATCCCCCAGGTCTGTCCAACACTTCGTACCTCTCCCACTCAGGGCCTGTACTCCTCCTGCATTCCTGGGCTCACTCTGGCCCTGTCTGCTCCTTATACTCCATGTACTCTCCCCGGGTGAACTAACCCACATCCATGGCTTCAAGAATCTGTCACTTACTACTAACAAATTTATAATTGAATTCTAGCCCTCTTCCCTTACTCCAGACCCATGTGTGCAATGGAGACACCTCCACCTGGAAGTCCAAAGTGTCTGTGATGACATCTTCCCTTTGCACACACCCAGCTTACTGTACTACCTGTTTCCACTATCTCCCCACCTCATTTCCCAAAGACCCCTTGTCTATGTACCTCCATAACACTCTTTCTCACCCTATCCCCACTTCATCCCTTCCATTTGGACCCTCACCTATAGTTCATCTGAGTTTCTAGTAACTATCCTCCCTGAACCAGACGGCCTGGCTCTGACCAAAGGCCCACACACTACGGCCAGGTGATACTTATAAAAATCCAAAATAGGTCAAAGTCACATAATTCTTGAGTAACACTTATAAGTACTTATTAGAATCTTCTCAATTTCTTCTCCAGCCCTGTATTCTTCCTTTTTCCATCTCTCTACCACCCCCATTGGGTCGTAAACTAACTGCAGCATCTCAAAAGGTCTCTGCCTTCACCTTCTGGGTTGTTTTTTCTGGAGCAGTGGCCTTCCCACATTTAACTAACCAACTCCTACTCCCAGATACCTCTTCCTCCAGTCTTTACTGTCTGGTCACCCCACCTCTTTGCTGTGCATACTCTCTGTGTCCTGTGTATGTACCCCTAGAATCAGCATATATAATATTGTCAGAGGCTTCCTCCTTTCTCAGTTGAGCCAGTAGGTAAGTTCCTTGAGGTAGGATCACCACCACCCTCCTTTTGTTCTCAAGCACTAGTTCAATGTCTGGCAAATTGTAAATGCAGACAATTCACCAATTCATACAGACCTACCTATATAGAAGGACCTGTGCAGAAGGACCTAGCTTAAAATAAAGAAGCACAGAGAGTGAAACTACTTCCAGTATCAACATACTTTTGATTTTCCATTTTCAAATTTTATTTTGTTTCCCAGATGAATAACAGACGAGGGTCTAAATAGAAGAAAGGAAGGTAGTGATGGATACTCTATTAAATATAAAGTTCTGTTTTCCATCAACCAGAAGTCTCAATTTCCAAAGTATGCTAACCACCCACCTCCCTTGTGAAAAATGTCTTAATTCCTATCATGACTATAAACATATGAAGTATTTTGAACTGCCCAGTGACTTAGTGGAAGGGCTTTGGAACCAAACTAATTGAGCCTGATTTCGACTCTAGCACTTAGTAGCTACATGATCTTTTGGGTTAGTTACTAGTAAGTTACTGAAACTTGCCCATTCGTAAAATGGTGATTATAAGTGAAACCACTTCATATCATTATTGTTAAGATTTGAGCTTAAACAGTACATGACACACAGTAAATTGTCAATGTTAGCTATTTATTATTATTATTATTATTATTATTATTATTATTATCTCTTCTACTACACATTGAACTTCTGAAGAGCAAGGACAGCAGGAATATTCATTTCTACAGCCCCATGTCCCCCAATGTCTTACACAAAATAACATACTAGGCTGATGTTTGCAGAACTGATGGATAAAGCAAAGTGTTCACAGCCAAAAACAGAAAAAAAAAAAGCATTATTAATTATGATTACAGGCATGGGCAGAATTCAGAACTGCTGCAAAAGTTTGGAGACCTGTGGAGAACAGGGACTATCCAGAAAACTAGCAGGTTCCCCTGTTCCTGGAGGTCTGAAAGCTCAAAACTTCCAAGAAATGCACAAGACAGACAGCTGCTGATGAAGGGGCCCAGGTGGAGTTGAAGAGCTGAGCTGGCTGGGCATCTGGCCTTCTCTTTAGAAACTTCATGTCCCAGTGGTAGAGCAGATACCTAGCATGCACAAAGCCCTGAGTTCCACCATCAGCATGGCCCTGGGGCAATGAGCTTTACCTTTCCTATTCTGCTTCATTTCCTCTTAAGGACATGTGATTTCCAAGGATCCCACTAGCCACTATGGAAGTCTATAAAAACACCAGACAAAGATGGAGGCCAAGGAAGGTGCTTCTGGAGTAAAAACCACCACATCAAAGTCAACACAGGAAGGGACAGATGGACTATATGATAAGAGATTACTGAGTGAGAAGTGGCCCCTTAAAACATGACAAAAAGCAAGGTTTCTGAAATATGATTAAGATGAAAATATCTAAACTTACAAAATCAAAAGAACAAAAGCAAGGATGGGTGTCGGCTCTTAGATTTCCATTTAATTTAATTACCATCAGCCAACAAGCTTCTTGAGGGTAGTGGATATACCTTGTTAAATGGGAGTGTTTGGCAGAGCTGTTCATCAAAAATACATTTCTTGTCCTTTTTTTCTGGACATGTGGCTTATCTACATTCCTCAGGGTCTCTTGCAATTAAATTTAGCCATATACATAGCCCTCATGTTTGTACAAGTGATGTGGTTCATTTGTAGGCCAAGACATTTTACAAGTGGACACATCTCTTCATTCTCTCTTTTGCCCAGTAAGCTAAAACAGGCTACAATGAAAAGCCAGGTAATTGTGTAGCTTCAAGATAGGGGCAAGGGACTCAGAATTGGCAAATGGAAGAAAGCCACCCAATGACCAGAAACACCCATTTTGGACTATTACATAGGCAAGAATAAATGTGCATTGCTTTTTGAACGATTATATGTTTGCAGGCCTATTTGTTACAGCTGCTAACATTATCCTAATTAAAACAGGTGTCCATACCAATGATCTAACTCATATTTGTTGATTGTTAAATGAACCACTGATTACCTACTAATGTAATACTTGGTAGGAAATGAGACAAATAAGATTAGGCTCCTTTTCTCAATGTACTGACCAAATTAATGGTAGAAACAGCATGACAAACATAATGCCTGCTGCTAATATTTGAAAACAACATTGCTCAAAAAAGAGTTAATGAAGTCTTCAGAGGGAAGATGACATTTGTGACAGACTCCAAAGGTTAAAGAGAATTTTTAGCAAGTCAGATTAGGTTGGAGACTCCAACCTAAGACTCCAACCTGAGAGGAAAGTAGAGTGTGCATTTGTTCACATTCAACCTTATCATTAAGTCTCTTTAACTTGGTCAACAGAGTTCGAGTTTATTGTGCACTGACTTTTCTTTCTGGGTCTGGCATCCAACAAACAAGTCTTTGTTTTTACAGTACCCTCATTAACTCTATTGCTTTTTTTAATGTAAAAAGTTCCACCATAAATGTCCTTAGAAAGCACAGAAGCAAATGTTTAATGAATCATAATAACTCTTTTCTGATAAAATTCTTGAAGAACAAACTTGAGACTGTTTTGTTACTTGCTATAGTCCTGATCTTAGGAATCAACAGGCCCAACGTAAGTTTTGACATTATTGATTAAGCACATGCCACCTGTTTACAAAACAGAACATTAAGCCCAAATTTTTCATTAACACTTCTACTTTAAGAGGTACATCAGATAGTCCAAGGTTCAGCATCCTAATTCTTCTGTTCAGAGCTAAGTGCCCCAAAGCCTCAGATAGTTAAACTACTTCCTCTAAAAGACAGTGAGTTTCTTCAACCGAAAGCACAGTGCCCATGGAGTAGGGACTGGGGAGAAAGACTGGACAAAGAATGAAAATTATTGTAGTTGCTTGGGGGGTAAGAGGAAGAGTGTGGGCATCTGAAGGCTACCATGAAGCAAGCAAGACAGTCTCCATGGTCTTGCAAGTGCCAATTAATTCAGGTCCCCAGTTACTTAGTTGAATAAAAGAGTGAAACAGAAACACTTGGGCAGACCAGATTTCATTTCAAAAGACTCCAGCAAAGAGGCCTTAGACTAGATAGAAGAAACAAGTCAGGTTTCCTCACTCTTGTCAAACACCAATTTAATTCTAATTCAGAAACAAAATTCTTCTGATCCTACACCAATTTACCCTATCCCAACTCTTTATAACTATCCTCAAAAAGAGAAGGGGTAAAATGAGGGAGTGGGGAGGTTATCTTAAAAGTAAACTCTTAAAACAGCTGGGATAATTTTCCCCTTAAATCTAAGACACATAGCTGCTGACAGTCTACACTACTGGTCTATGAACACAGCAAAATGCTGCCACCTGCCACCCGGCATCTAGGGGGCCTTTCTTTTTTTGGTAAATGTGGCAGGAAAGACTCTGAGAGAAGATCAACTGCTTCCTAGGAAAGAAAGGGAAGCCCTAGGGAAAAGAAACAAGAAGCATGGAGCCGATGATCCTTGGGTACTTTGTGTATCTCCTGCTATGCACTGAAAGGGCTCTTTGTGTGTTACACACACACACACACACACACACACACAGGCGAGTCTCTGTGATTTATTGGGGGAAGGAGAGGCTAGAAGGGTGATTTGATTATGCCTCTTCCCTAAGTGTCCCAGCAAATACCGCCTGGGCCCAAGCTCGGTGGCCTCTTCTGGCCCAGTCCCCCTCTGCCTGTAGCCGCAGAGATAAGAGAGGGGAGGAGACCAAACAAAAACAACCATCGATCTAGGGAAGTGGAGAGGAAATTCAGCGAGTGAGCAGGGAAGGGAGGAGAAAGGAGCTAGAGAGAGCAGCAGGGGTGGGGGACAGAGGAAGAGGAGGGAAGGCTCCGACACAGGGGAAAGGGGAAGGGTGGGTGGGTGGTGGCACAGGAAGAGTGAAGGGGTGGATGGGGGAAGTGCAAGGGAGGTGCCAGAAATAGGCAGTAGGATGCGCTGGGGAAGGCGACGGCCGCCGAGGGAGGAGGCCCAGAGGTGGAGGAGTGGGGCAGGGGTTGGGTGGGGAGGGAAGCAGCACGGGGCATCAATTATTAAGTGATTACATCATCCTTGACATTAAAACAACACACACAGCCCTAGTCCCCACGGGGGGCCCCAAAAGGAGGGCGGGGGCGGAGTCTGGGCCAGCCTCGCCCCCAAGCCAATTCCGATTCCCACCCGGCGCCGGCTAACAGGCGAAGAAATGAACCCCCATCCCTGCGCTACCTCGGGACCGCACCCCACAAAGGTGTCCTGCGACAGGGCCTCGGGAAGACCCCTAGTGCTGCCAACTCTCCCGCAGCCCCGCGGGGTGCCCCAGAGGCGGCAGTGGCCGAGGGACTGCAGCGCGGGGCCCCAGCCGCGGGGGCCGCCCTGTGCGGGGGCGCGGGCGGCCGGGCGTCTCCGCAGCATCCCCGTGGCCTCCAGAGGCGCATCCCGGCAGCTTACCTGTGGGGCGCTCAGGCTCCGAAGCCCATTCACATGGTCCACTCCCCGCCCTCCTTCGGCGCGGCCGAGGCGGGTCCAGTAGCTCCGCTGCGGACCCGGGAGCCGGTGGGCCCTCCGAGATCTCCAAGGGGGCGGCGCCGGGGTGTCCCCGGCCTGGCCGCCGGATCCCTCCCTGGCGTGAGCCGCGGCTTTGTGTGCGCCCGGAGAGTGCTCGGTGCACGGGGAGAAGCGCCGTGCGCCCGGACAGCGGAGGACGCCGGGCTCGGAGCGCAGCCTCGCCTCTGCTCTCGCGGCCGACCGGCGGGCGGGTCTCGGCGGCCTCGGGCTCGCGGCGACCCCTCCTCCTCTCCCGCAGCAGCCCCCTCCCCGCCGGCTCCGCTCCTGACAGATGGCGCAACTGCAACGACGCGCCGCCGCCGCCGCGGCTGCTTGCAGCTACTCTCGCTGATGCTCGGGCCCCTCCAGCTCCCGAGGGGAGCGAGGAGGGGGCGGGGCATGACCTGAGAGTGGCAAGTCGCTCTAACCTATCAAAGGGCCCCTTGGGAGCTGCGGGCCTCAACCATTGGTGTGTGGAACGGGGGCGGAACGGCCGAGGGTGGTGCCGCCGAGTGGGTTGAGCGTTACTGTGGCAGCGGGCATCCTGGCGTGCGTGCAGTGCAGGGTGTGCGAGAGGATGCGAGGCTGGAGGAGGATGTGTGTGTGTGTGTGTGTGTGTGTGTGAGTGTGAAGGATTGTGCGGAGTTGTGAGTTGGTGGGATAGGGCAGGAGAAAGAAGGGAGAGCATAAGCTGCAGTTTCTGTTTTGCGGTAGGTGCAGCTACTACTAAGAATTGGTACTTGCCATTCCCCCCAAACCATGGGATCCTGCCTCATAAAGGGATATTTTGCCTTTTTTATTTGAGGGTGGTAGGATAAGATGGAAAGGGTTAGAGAGTGGTAATAGCAGTGTATCCTCTGGTGAAACTAAAATTTTTTTAAAAAAATTAAAGTGCGGAGCAAAGTAGAACCCTATCACAGAACCTTGGAAAAACCAAAAAGAACCCTGGAACCGTCCAACGAATAACCAGGAGAAAGAGAATTTGAAATTAATATTATTTCATCAGTCTCCTACTTTCCTGAGCACGCATATATATTTCTCTTTGAACAAATATCTGGAGGAAAAATTACTGAAATGAGAGGTCCAGGCAGCCAGTAAGGAACCCCAAATCACAGAGTAGTGGTTTCTTTGTACTTTTTCCCTCAAAATCACGTGTAATTGTAGCCATTGGTTGTCATTGGTTTCTTATGACTTTCAAACCCCTTATCCCCCCATATTCATCCTGCCCCACCTCCCATATGTATGAACGAGTCTGAGCTTTTGCTCAGATTTTCCTTGATGAAATAATTGCTGGTTTAGTTTACAGTTAGAAGTACATCAGTCTTTATTTCCTATCTAGCTTTTCTATGGCAGGATGTAACTTCATAAAAAGAAACACTTTGGCTTCCTGATTTTCTTTATAGGTAATTCCTGTTTACTGAAAGCTCTACTTCAAGGCATGCTCAGAATCATTCTCCTTAATGATTCTGGCAAAAACCCTACCCTTCACTCTCAGCAAATCTTATGTTAATGTTCTAAGAAATATTAGTGAATCAGCCTTAGCTTCTAAATTCAAAATCCATAATATTACCTTTCCTGCCCACTATTTTTTACTGTAGTTTAAAAACATCAGTCACTTTTGCAAACTTTTTTCCTTCTGTACACAGTACTTTCTTTGGAAAAAAAAGTGCAAATATTTATTAAATTATCTCCATTTTGTAGATTATGAAACTAAGAAAATTAGGAGTTTAGTAACTAATTCAATATAATAATGTATGTGATTATTGGGGACTTTCTCCCCTTTCTCCTCAAGCAAAATGGCAAATCAAAGTACATTTAAATTGAGCATCTGGTAATTCATTCCATAGTCACATGAAATGGAATCATAGCTAGGACTGGTATATTTCCATATAAGAGAATGCCAACTTCAACTATTCAAGAATTGCCTATCTTGGCCAGGCTCAGTGGCACACCCTTGTAATCCTAGCAGCTAGGGAGGCTGAGACAGGAGTATCATGAGTTCAAAGTCAGCCTCAGCAATGGCGAGGCACTAAGCAACCACTGTGACCCTGTCTAAATAAAATATAAAATAGAGCTGGGGATGTAGCTCAGTGGTCAAGTGCCACTGAGTTCAATCCCTGGTACCCCCCCCCCACACACACACAAAAAAAAGCTTAGCTCAAGAGAAGGGATAGCCTACCATGGGTGTCCTAGGTTTATTTAGATTAGAATGGAGAAACTGTTGCCTACAATAATGGTTGTCAAAACTGAGCATTAAAATTGCCTGAAGAGGCTGTTAAAACACAGATTGCTGAACCACACTGCCAGAGGTTTTGTTTAGTAGATTTGAGATGTGGCTGAATGATTTGCACTTCAAACAAGTTGCCAGGTGGTGTTGCTGCTGGTGGTGTTCTGGGTACCACACCTTGAGAACCATTGATAAAGAACTAGGCTCTCCAATGCAGTAGCCACTAGGTACAGTGGTTGTTATGTATATAAAATATACTTCAGTACTCAAAAATTGGCTCATATAAGTTGAAATATGCTGTAAATATAAAACATTCAATTTCAAAGATTTAGCATGGAAAGTAAAATATTTTTATATTGACTTCATGTTTGTTATAAGAGTTATATATATATTATGCTAAATAAAATATATTAAAGTTTCATGTCTACTATGTGTAAATATATTTAATAAATATATTAAATTTCACCTGTTTCTCCTCCTTCTCCTCCTCTTCCTCCTCCTCCTCCTCGTCTTCCTCTTCTTCTTCTTTTCTTGTTTTGTGGTTCTGCGGATCAAACTCAGGGCCTTGCTCATGCTAAGCTACTGGTCTAACATAGAGGTGCACTCCCTGCCCTTCTTTTGCTTTTTAAATGTAGCTGGAATAGCATTCAAAATAACATGTGATTTGCATTATATTTTTATTGAACAACACTGGTTCCGAGTTCTCTCTGATTTTGACTTCACAGGGCACATCGATGAGGCGGTTCATTTCTCCTTTCTGAACTTTCAGGTCCTCATACATAAAATGGGGGAAATAATAAAATTGATCTTGCGTTCTTCCTGTGAAAACTAAATGGACATCGAAGCATTTGATGCACACCTTTCTTCATTTTATAGGTACGCTTTCATATACTCTAAGAAAAATCACTCCTAGATAGAGACCTTGGAGTTTCATGCTCAGTTCAATCCCTTCAAGAAATCTGGAGTAGATGGTAAGTTGTTTGGTTGTTTATAATTTCTTCAAGAAGGGTCACTTTTTTCGCATCTGCAACGCTAATAGCTTCTTGATCTAATTAGTGGACAAAAAGAAAGACAATATGATTAAAATGACAGATTAATCAGCTCCCACGGAGACTTCCTTCTCTGTTTTGTAATCCTCTTCTTACCTTCCTTTTTATCTGCCGCTATTCTTAAGTGTAGCCTTAAGTGGATTTGGCCTCCTCGGGAGGATTTGTTAATGATCTGAACAAGTGTATAAAGCACTGCAAAAGATTTGGGTCCCATTGCCCATTTTGATCTACTCTGCAGGTCTCCACAGAGAACTTGGTTAAAGATCTAAGACACTGTCCCTGGCTTACCCAAGGCAAGTCATGTTGTCCTTTACAAGCCTCAGTTTTGTTTTCTTATGGGAAGTTTCTGTTATACAATGTAGACATTTCTCTTTCATTTGATTGTTATTGGTTATTTTTTCTACTTCTTTAATTTTTTTTTATGTGTGTAGTGCTGAGGATCTAGCCTCAGACCTCTACTACTGAGGTATTTTTCCTGGCCTTTTAAAAATTTTATTTTGATTTATTTTGAGATGGTCTCACTAAGAAGCTCATGCTGCCCTCAAACTTGTAATCCTCCTGTCTCAGCCTCCTGAGTACCTGGAATCACAGGAATGTACTACCACCCAAAATTTCTTCCTTCTATTCTGGCTTTCTTTATTTTGTCTCAGCTGAATTTCCTATTCTCTTGCTTTCAAAGTAATATTTTTCTTATTTTAAATTGTATGAGTTTTATCTTATCATTTTAGTTTTAGTCTCAAGTGTCAACAGCAACACATGGCAAAGAACCTTTGATATAGAGTTCTTACCTAAGAACCTTTGATATAGAGTTCTTACAAGTGAAGAAAACAAAAATTAGCACTCCAAGTGAAAAATATGAGCAAAGGAAATGCATCTCCGAATAGCTGATGGATATAATAGCTGAAGGATTCACTTGTTTCCAAAACTATATAAAGATATAGTATGCATCAACTAATTGGCTGATGACAAAAGGATGTGGGGAGATGGATGCCTACACCCTAGCAGTTGAATATGAATTGGTACATTTCTGGAGGGCAATTTAATAATATTTGTGAAAACACTGTAACAAAGTATATACCTTTAACCAGCAGTTCTACTTCTGGGAAAGAATGCAATAAATTTGCAAAGATGAAACCACAATGGGAATAATGAGAATATTATTTATCCTAGTGAAACATTGAAACAAGTTCATTACTATAGGCTTTGATGTATAAATTGTATTAGAATACTACATAGTTGTGAAAATGATGATATTTATTTATTTATATGGATTTTCACCATAAGTTAAGAAAAAAATTAACAATGAATATTATATTTATTTGTGTATGTGTGATAGTGTTTTTACATTTATAGCTCCATAACTTTAAAACTTATCTGTATTTTAAATTTTTTCATAGTAAAAATATGCAGGAAGCACAAACACAAATATAAGGAGAGGAAAAAATTTATTTATTTTTTCCTCTCCTTATATTTGGGTACCAGGGATTGAACCCAGGAGCACTTAACCACTGAACCACATCCCAACCTTTTTTTTTTTTTTTTGAGACAGAGTCTTGCCATGTTGCTTAGGTCCTCACTGAGTTGCTGGGGCTGGCCTCCAACTTATGATCCTCCTACTTCAGCCTCCTGATTTGCTGGGATTATAGACATGTGCCACTGTGCCTAGATTCTTATACTTAATAATTTTACTCAAGTTGTCAGACTGTAAGTCAACTTTATTTTGTTTTCTTTTTTCTTAATTGTCTCAGCTTTTTTGAATTGTACATTTATTATATGATTAGAGGAACAATAAAAACTGATTTTAAATTTGTTTCTTCTTTTTCTACTTTATTCTCCATGCCCTTTCTTCTCTGCCATTTTCCCCCTCCCTTTTAAAGGAGCATCACCTTGAGGTGGTACCAAGTAGCCAGGGTCAGTGAAGCCTTCTGTTCCCTCAACCCAGTCACCCTTCCAGCTGCTGGTGGATATTTTGTGACTTGCAAGACTGATTTTTCACAAAAAAGTTCCCTCTGAGAGCACGACACAATGGTCTGGCATACCTGATTTACTGTTTAACTCTTGCTTCTGATACCTCATGTCTTCAAATCCTTATGTAAAGAGCTATCTAATTTAAAATCTATAACCTTCAGAGCATGGACAATATGTTTATGGTATAATGGGTCAAAGCTCACCTGGAGTCAGCAGGAGATCAGTCCTGGGAAAACTCAGGTGGGACAGACACTATATCCAACCTGAGCTCAGGGAAGATGGTATGTGGGGCCCCTGGGAGAGGCTTAGCCAAGTTTTTAAAGCTGGGATTCTAGCTTCTCGACCTTGTTTAATTCTGCCCACACTGGACTGTTGTTCCTCCTGGCCGTCCATAGCTGGGAGGGTGTGTTTCTCCAGCTCCCTTCCCTCTTAAAAAGGAGGAGAGTGGGCTGAATAGTCAGGAATGATTATGAACATGGTTTTGGAGCCCAGGGGTACGGGGCCTCTGCTGGCTGCTCTCGGTGTATCAGAGTCAGTGCTGGGCAAGCCAAGCCTGCACCCCAACCTGAACACAAGGGTGTGTTGATTGGAGATGGCCTTTTAAGTCTTTACCCAACTTACTAAGGGAGGCCTGGATTGTTATCCGGGGAGATTCAAGTGACTGGGAATGGGACTGAGTCAACCTTGATGATCTATATGTAGGCCCTTCTAATGTCATAGAGTTAGCTTCAAATAGACCTCCTTTCTGTAGGAGTGTAAGAAGAGAGGCTTTTCTGTCATAAAGTGACCTGTCCCTTTCATTTACATCCTAAGCAGCCATACCTGTCACCTCTGCTTTCTCACCTCCTCATTCTTCTATATTTTGGGGTTCCACTCTATGCAGTGATAGTTTTTGAGATTCTGCCTTTAGACTCCCCTGTTTGCATGAAACAGTTGGTTAGGCCTGACCATTTTTGGTCAAACTGAGCCTGACCTTCTGCCACCCACCCCTGGGAAGACACTAGAACCACTCTGTGAAGACAGCAGGTGTTTTGGGTGGTCTTTTTTTTGTTGTTTTGTTTTTTGTTGGTTAGGTTTTGTTTGATCTAATAGAGCTCCAATAATTCAGATGTTATAATTCAGATAGTCTTAAAGAAAAAAAACCTGATATCTCAAATTTTCACTGAGTGGTCGTCATCTGTATGAGACATGGATCTTATATGTAGCTTGCTACTCTCAAGAATTCAAATATACTCTCAGGTTGTCAAGGGTAAAACTAAATGGAAGGAAGAGAAAATTCTTTTATCAGTTAAGGTTCTGGGTCACAAGCATTAAAAACTTACTATGTCTCATTCAAGCAGAAATGAGATTTATTGGAAGGTGATTGGGTGACTTGGAGGTAGGCTCAGAGAATAAGCAGCAACCAGGAACTGTACCAGGGAAACATCCGAGAGAACTGGTTAGAACAAGCCTGCATACTACCAGAGACTTCTGCTGCTGCCAGGGATAAAACCACTGCATGTTTTTTCTAAGCTATCTCTTCATCCTAGTGTCACTTCTTGAAGACCCAAATTCCTTGATGGCAAAACCCACTGTGCTGACCATACCATAGCTATGAGCTGGGGTGGGAGAGAGTTGGGGACAGGAGGTAGAAGAGTGGGAGAGGAGTTTTGTTCCTTCATCTTCTGCAGAAAATGATGAATCCTTGCCCTCACCCAACTAAAATAGCAGGACTCTCCAAAAGGAAGAGAAATGAGATCCTGGGCCAGAATTTTTTAAACCACAAATGTCCACTGAAATTGCTCATCTGAACTTGACCAAGTGTTCCAGACTGAGTGTTGCTATTTCTTATACAGGATTTTCTTCCTTCCAGGCATGATTCTGTTCCCTGCCAAGAGGAAGACAGGCTAGGTCCCACCCTTATGTTCCCCAAGCAAGGTATGTCTGGACATAGAGTTCAAACATGTTCAAACATGTTAGAGTGGCCTTTTAACTTTTATTTTATCTATGTTTCCCGAGGGAGGGTTAAATGTCTCTGAGAGTGAATGTCAGGATTTACAACAGCTCTTATAGGTATGTAAAACTTCCTATGAATGGGAAGATTGATGGAATTTTTACCCTTTCTCCCACCCTGAGGGCTAGCATGAGAGGTTCTGTCAGTCTTAGTTTCTTCCTGCTTTTTATACTTTTTCATGTAGGAGACATTCTTTTGGGGTTGCCCAGCTCACAAGGACTCCTTCTTTTTTCGAAATAGCTCCCAATGCTCAGTAGTGACTCCTGAGCCATATCTGCATGAAAAGACCCTGAAACATACCAGCCCAGCTATAGCCAACTGATCAGTGTTAGGAGCCAAGAATGTATATTAAGCCTTTGAAAATTGGATCAAAGCTATACAGATCTTTGTGCTTTAAGCAATACCAACTGCTTTACCACCCCATCCCCAGATCTCTGTGGCTTTACATACAAGATTTACTTCGTTACAGACAAACTAGGTTTTGATAGGCAACTGTTCACAAAGTGATTCAGAGGCCCAGGACCTCTTCAACCAGGATTTCACTGGATTCTGTTCACACAACTGGGAAACAAAGGAAGAGAGGGAATTACATGGCAGATTTTGGGGATCAGACTTAAAAGCGACACACATCATTTCTGCTTACAGTTTATTGGTCAGAACTAGTCACATGGCCACACCTATATGAAATGGAACCTAGAAATGCATCTTGTGAGTTCCTAGGAAGAAGAGGAAATGGTTTGAGTGAGTATCTCCTCATGTGACACATTGGGAGTCAGTAAAACTAAGCAATACTCAGGGAGACATTAGTTATACAATTCACACAGATGCAAAATACAGTTTACACTTCACATAGATATAAAATATAAAAACAATATAAGTATTAAAATAAATGTAAATAACATCAGCTATTCTCTAAATTTCATTTTGGGTATTGTTTGCTAACTTGGCCAGCATTTTGTTGTGTTTAAACCTAGCAGTCCTTATCAAGCCAGATTCTAAGAGGGCAAAGACGTTTTTGCCATGATGCATGTCAGATGGCACTAATTTTAAGTTTGCATCCATTTGTTCATAGTATGTGAAGGGAAAAACTTCTTTGAGAAATCCTAAATGTAATTTTCATCCCTTAGAAATGTTAGAGTTTTAATCCTCATGGTTATACTTTGAAAATCTTTCAGTATACCTTATTTTTTTTTTGCTCACTCCCCATTTTCTCCAAATTACTGAAGGCAGGTTCTAGGTGAGCTGTACTAAAGTGGAGGATGGGGGTAGGGGTGGTGGTGGTGAACCTTCCTATCAGATCCAAAGAAATTAAGTCTGTTTAAGTACAATCCAAATGCCTCTATTTATTAATAAATATTTAATGCATTTCCAATATTTTATTATTAAAAAAATGCTGAAATTGTCTATTTTTATACATAATTTTGTTCATGTATAAAAACATATCTGGCCACCTTGAACATAAGAAAAGATGTATTAGATAGATATGGAAATACCTTATTAAGTCCAAGATGAACTCCCATAGATATATTTTGTGAAATGTATTTATGTGAAAAAATATATATATGTGTGTATGTGTGTGTGTGTATATATATATATATATATATATATATATATATATATACATTTATATATATATATATGTGTGTGTGTGTGTGTGTGTGTGTATATATATATATATATATATATATATATATATATATATTACATTTTGCAGGTTTAATTTTTCTAGCCCTAAATATCTAAAGTTCTAGACAATCTGTGGAATCAGTGCTTCCTCATATGATCCATGAAATCAAAAGTGAAATGAAAATAAAACAGCCAGAGAAGTTCTCAAATATATTTTAACTTACTCATGAGCTTATAGAAATTAAGCTCATTTTAAAGCAAGAAAATCAAGTTTACTAAGAATGGTTTACTGGAAAATCATAAAATATTCCATACTGGGGTAAAACTAAAATTTATTTCATCATTGCATTTATCATTTTTTAAAAAGAAGTTTCCTTTGAATAAACTATGTTCACTAAACTCTTCCTCTTTCTCTTTCCCAATAAATATACATTCTATTTCTATTCAAACCTGAAATTAGATAGACCAAGAGAATCAATTGAAATACTATTAAAACTAACAAATAAATTAACTGTGAGAGCCGGTTTCCGAAAACATTTAGGTAAGGTTCTAAATACAATGAGTGAAGTGAAAATTGTGTAGAGTCAAATCACCTTGAAAATCCTGTAAATTACCCCTGAAATAGTTTGTATCCATTTGTTCATAGTATGTGAAGGGTGGGTGTGTGTGCAACTCTAGTTGCTGTGTCTGTACAGATGTGTAAATTTGCTGCAGGTAAGATATATATGTAAAACTCCTTAACAGTTCTAATTTTTGCATGCCAAGAACTTGTGTGAATATGTTGATATATGTATATCTCTTCCATAGGAAAAAAATCAGTAACTTTCTTACATATCTAGTTAGAAATTTTTAAAAGTTTATATAATAACTATTAAAAATAAGTAGGGGTTATGTCTTAGTTTGGGTTCCCCTAGAAACTGATCCTGAGACAATAAGTTGTTCATTGAAGAGGGATCCCAGATAATCCAGCCTGAAAATGAGGGGAAGGGAAGGAAGTCAACAGAGAGAGAATATAGAGCCACCCAGCGGGGTGCTATCTGGGATGTACAGTGAGTAGACTTCAGAGTCATTACAACAGAAGCCCAAAGACTCTGGGTATATACTCACTCTATTAGCCAGGGCTGTTCATAGAAACAGAACCTGTAAGATAACAATTATATAAATATGAATATATATGTTTACACGTGTATGTATATAAACATACATGCAAACACACAAACATATATATGTACCTCTCTCTGTATCTCTCTGCTTTTGTCTCTATCAAAGAAGATGTCAATCACGTAAGTTATTATGAGAGACCTGCATTGCAGGTATAAAGGCTGAGGATCTGAGGTCTCTGCAAGCAGGAGACCTAGGAGAGCTGGTCACGAACTTCTCAGAATCAGAGGTTCTCAAGATGTGAGTCACAGTCAGGAGCAGAAGACTGAAGTCCCAGTTCAAGCAATCAGGCAGAGAGTGAATGTCCCCTTCCTCTGCCTTTTTGTTCTATTCAGGCCTTCAGTGGATTGGATGATGCCCAGCCACAATCAGGAAAGAAATCTATTTGACTCAGTCCACCAATTCTAATCTAATGCTAATCTCATCTGGAAGCACCATCACAGACATATTTAGAAATACTATTTAATTTGGATACCCCATGTCTCAGTTGAATTGACATAAAATCAACCATCATACCCACCCAGGTACCATTGTCCTGGAGAACATAAAGTCCAGATTTCCAACTTGTCCTGTTGGGAGGCTGAGTGGGCTCCAAGGGTCAGAAAAGATCCCTACAGAGGGGCAGGGATGCACGGTAAGTTGCCCCTGGCAAGTAGGTGGAAATCTCAAGGGCATTTGGAGAAGTGGGAACTGGCTGTGCCTACCATCTTAACCTAAAAAGAGTGGAATCTATTTGTAAAAAACCACACACTTTTACTGAGAATCATAAATTAAAAAGAATTAAATGAAGAGATGGACCATGTTCCTGGGAGGGAAGACTTAATAATGTTAGAATTTCAATTTCCCCAAATTAAACTATAAATCAAAGGCAATTTCAATTCAAATTCTTCTGAGACTTTTTTTTTTCATTTTAAGTTTATCAGGAAGGAAAAAATATGAATGAGAAGAGGTAAAATTTTTTGAAACCTTGAGTGTAGATAATGGACACTGGCCTTACCAGGTAACAAAACTAAGTGTTGGTTCAGAAATAAACACAAGTAAAGGAAATATTTTGGAAATTGCTGGAACACAACCAAATATTTATAAGCATGTAATATATATTACATGTATTATTTTTTAAAAGCCACAAATGAAGGGAATATCTAGTAAATATTACTTAGATAAGTTATGTCTTGTATTAAGTCATATGGCAGAACAAATCCTATATAAATGTAAGATTGAAATGTAAATAAATAAAAATACTGAAGTGCCACAAAGAAGAAAATGATAATGAATATTTTTTGGGTTCTTAAAATGAGTAAGTCCAGCTTAAGCTTGCTATCTCAGATTGAATTCTAGAAGAAAAAAGGATAAAAATGAGTACATAAAAGCAAAAAAGCATCTGTAGGCAAAAAACACTGCAAAGAAAACATGAAAAAAAGCAAGTATTAATATAGGTAATATTTAAAGATTACTTACATTTCTTGAAAGTCAACAAGGAAATATTTAAAAAAAACAATAAAATCAAACTAGGTAAAATATTCATTAATCTATTATTCAGCCAATATTTTTAAGAACCTGCTACATGGGAGATGTTGTGCTAGTCATTGGATATATGCTAATGAATAAAAGGATGTATTGTGCCCTTTCCTGGATCTTAGAGTACAATAGGTAAGACATGATTGACAAGAAACAAATATATAGTTAGCTGAAGTTGCATATACCTGTAATCCTAGTGACTCAAGAGGTTGAGGCTGAGGCAAGTTCTAGGCCAACCTGGGTAACTTAGTGAGACACTTTCTCAAAATAGAAATAAAAATAAAAAGGGCTGAAGATCTTGCTCTGTGGTAGAGCACCCCGGAATTTAATGCCCAGTGTTGCAAATATGTAATTACAAACTGTCCTACATGTTATGAAGAGACCAGTCATGGCAGAATAACAGAGAAGACAAAGGGGCAGGATTTTAACAGAAGTCTCTGAAAAGTGGCACATAAACAAAGTCCTTTAGGGTGAGAAGCAGCTTGCTATCTTAAGAAGGTGGGAGGAGTGGCAACACATTTGGTGAAACAAAAAATAGAAAATAAACCAATGTGTTAGGGTGGTATGGAGGGAGGCCTTTATGACTTGGATATGAAGTGTTCCCCAAAAAACTCATGTGGCAATGCAGAAATTTCAGAAATAAAATGATCCCATTTCAAGAACTGTGAATAATCAGTGGATTAATTTATTTGATGGATTAATTGAATGGAATCCTGAGTGGTAGCTACAGGAAGATGGACTATGATTAGAGGAAGTAAGTCACTGGGGGCATGACTTTGGAGTGCATAATTTGTTCCTTGCTCCTTCTTTTCTCCCTCTCTACTTCCTGGCTGACAGCTTTCCTCTGCTGCTCCTTCCTCCCATGATGATCTGCCTTCCTTCAGCAATGGAGTTGGCTGACCATGGACTGAACTTCTGAAACCATGAACACAAAACAAAATTTTCCTCCTCTAAATTGTTCTTGTTGGGTATTTTGATTACAGTGACAAAAAAATGACTTAACACAGAGGCTGAAGAGGAAAGCAAAGGTCAAGTTGTGCAGAACCACGTAGATGACAATTACTTGGGAATTTATTTTATAAATTATAGTAATGTAATAAAAGATTTTAAGCAGAAGAATGACCTGATCCAATTTTACATTTAAAAAAAAAAAGTCTGTTACAGGGAGACTGGATGTTGGAGGGATGTAGACGTCTAAACAAAAAAGAGAGGTTGTAGTGGTGGTCTAGGCTAGGTTTGGTGATGTTAACTAGGACGGATGTTTAAAGAGGAGATGGAGAAGAGTAGAAGGGTCAAAGTATGTTTTGGAAAGAAAAACAACAGAATTTGTTTATGAGAAGAATCATAAACAATCAACGACAATCATTCTTGATTGTTCTCTGACCGATAGTTCTGAAAATAGTGGTGACACTTCCCAAGACAGTGAAATCTGGGGGAAGAACAGGAAAAAACTATGTCTGTTTTAAAACCTGTTAAATTTGAGGTTCCTGAGATATATCCAAGTAGAGATGGTACTGTCAGTTGAATGAATGAGTCTGGAGCCCAGAGGGTTGGAGATACCCATGTGGTAATTAGTGTATGTGCTAATTAAAGTCATGGGGAGTGAATGAGATCAACATCAAAGAGGGCCCAGGACTGGGACACAAGGTTCAGGGTAGAGGAAGATACTGATAAGGGACAGGTAGGGAGAGAAAGAGAAAACCAGGAAGATACGGGATCTTGGAAGTCAAGAGAAGGATGAGTTAGGGGAGAAAGTGATAAATGTTATCAACACTGTGCTGCCCAAAGGTCTGGAGAAAGAGTATCAGTAAAAGGACTCTATGATGAGGAAGTGGAGGTGGAGAGTCATCCTCAGTATCAGGGACTGGTTCCAGTCCCTCATGGATACCAAAAATCTGTGTTTACTCAAGTCCCTTATATAAAATGGCATAGTAATTTCATGTAACCTATTTATGTTCTGCTGTATACTTTAAGGCATCTCTCAATTATTCATGATACCTAATACAATACAGATGCTATGTGAACAGTTGTTATGCTATATTGTTTAAGGAATAATGACAAGGAAAAAAAAGTCTACACTTTTTGGAATAGATGCAATTATAAAATGTATTTTTGATCTGTGTTGGTTGCCTTTGTGGACATATAAGCCAAGTATGCACCTCGTGAAGAAATGCTGAATAGGCACATCTCAAGGCAAAAACACTGATGTCTATGAACAAATGGCAAAGCATGCCACCTCAATGTAACTCATGAAAAGCAAGTTAAAGTAGAAGAGGCAAATCTTTTTTAAAACCACCAAATTGACAACATATTGGATGTGTTCAAAGAGAGAGGATGTGCTCTTCCACACACTACACCAAAGGGATTGTAAATTCTCAGCTGGAAACTTGGCTTGTACTAACCATTTCGACTCAGCAGTTCATTCCCATGAACACCTCTGAGGAAATAATCATGGATGCGTGCAAAAATGTGGCTGGGTTTTTGCCTGGTGACATGTAAAATAATGAAATGCTGGAAACAACTGAAACAGCCCAACAATAAGAGACCAGTTAGGTTATAAAACAAGGGGGATCTATTGCTCTCATCTAACAAGAAGTCTAGTGAGAGAGAGTTGCTGGCACCGGCTCAACTTGGTGGGGTCATCAAGATGAGGATCTTTCTGTCCTCTTGCTTCATTTTTCATGGCAGCTTGGCTTTTCACCTGAGGACTCACCCGCTGATGGTTACAATATGGCTGCCACAACCATAAACTTTACAACATTCATAGGCCAGAAATGGTGGGGCGAGGAGGGGAGGGAGGGACCAGGGTGAAAGGGAACTTTCTCCTTTATACTCCTACAGCTTTTTACCTGAAGCAGCATTTCCCAGCTGACTTCCCCTTGCATCTTCTTGGAAAGAATGGTTCACAATGCTCATCTCACCATGAACCAATGGCCACAGCTATCTTTCTTGATATCGAAGGCTCTTAGCTAAAGGGTTGAACAAAATAGGAGATGTGTTAGGTAAGCACTATGGAATCTGCCAGTATCTCCTTCTCATGATTTCTGAACCAGAGCACCTTCCCCTCTCTCATGATGCCTCTGCTCTGATGTCTGTTCTATAGATCCTGACAATTTTCCCACAACATTTCTGACAGGGACCCTGCAGACAGAACCACTGAGTCTGTATTCTGCAACAAATCTATTCACCAGTTAAGTTAAAGGAAAAAAAAAAAAAAGGTGGTTCTATCTTCTTTATTACCTCCAGAGTTCTAAACACCAAAAAAGCAAGTAAACCTTGAATGTTTGATGAGTGTTTTGAATTTGCAGCCAAGCCATTACAATTTCAATACACTTGAAGTTTAGTGAAACTTGTATGTTGGTCACATACATCAGGAATATGAATTTGTCTTTGAAACCTTTAAAGAAAAAGCCAGTAAGTTCCAATTATATATTAAAAGCTTTCATATGTTACCCACATTGGAATAAAGAAAAAAATAAAACAACTGCTTTTCTTATGATGTCTTTAGGCAGATTCTTCTTGCAGTCAGTTAAGCTTCTAGTGCTCTCTTGTGAGTTGATAAACAGAAAATAATTACTGAGGATGTAGCTATGGTCCAGAAAAACTGTAGATATCAATATTCTTGGAAAAGCATAGCTGGAACTTTAGACAGATCAGGCAAGACAACTAGAGGAAACACTGGAGTTTTTAACAAATTTACTAGAATACTCTTATATTGTGTAGGATCTGGCTACCTGAAAGGCCCAAAGTACATGAAATTATTTTAGAAATAAAATAATATGAATTACTTTAGCTAGTGCTACATGATATTCGCTCTCACTAGCAAAGTAATGAGGTTGAATCCCACGATTCTTGGTAGGGCCTTGTTAACAAGCCATACATGAATTTAATTATTAATTGACTTGGAATTTCTCCTCTCCCTATCTTTTTCTATCTTAACAGTGCCCAATATCTTAATTTTTTTTTTCTAGCATCACAAGCTTGGAGTTCTGCCTACATTTCTGGTAAAACTTTTAAGAGTCAGGATTGCTCCAGGATCTATTCTTTTGAAATCTATTAAGAGGGTTTCCTCTCCGCTCACCCCATGGTGTGTGTTCTTTCATTCTTTGTGTTCCCATAGCTATTTCCACTGTGTCTTTCAAGTCGCACAATGCAGTGATGAGGAGAGGGAAACTGGCTGAGAATTCTGAAGATTGGAAGATTGGGTCCCTGCCAGAAAGTATGAGCCTGCTTCCCTCTTTACTCATCTACTTGCTTGGTTCCCTGAGAACTGGAAAGGCTAAGGCTGGAAAAGATAGGAGGGTTATCTTTTGTCAAGAGAAGCAAGTGAACACATAGGTTTGCGCATTTTGAGCAATATTATTCAGTATGATGAAAGGAAGCTCTCTCACACAGCAGATCCCTGAAAATTAGTATGTATGGAAACAGCAAATTTGTTCTGAACATTTTTAAAAAGACTCATTATTATTATTTTACCTGAAACTTTGATTCTTTCTCATTTACTTCCTAGATCCTGGTATCTTCTTCCAAGACAGAAAGGGTCTGTCCTCTGGCCTTCAGGAAAGAAGATAGTGGCCTCCTATTTAACTGGATTCTCATGAAAGCCAAGGCAGCAGCAGGATGCTTTCCCCATGGGGAGGAGGAGCACTCCCTGGGGATGACTGCTTCTAGAGAGAGGCCCAGAGGGAGTCAGAGAGACCTGCCAGAGGCTTTGCTTTTCAAAGCTGCTCTTGCATTTTGGGGAGAGAGAGGAGGATCAGAGGGTGGAAGTTCCCACACAGCACTTCCAAACTTTGCTTAGGACTTTATTGCTGCAGAACCAAGACTACAGTATACAATTGGCATGCCCATTTTGCTACTTAACAGAGAGAGAGATAAAAAGAAGCACTGAAGAAAATTCCTTGTTCTGGAATCCCTCCTTTCCTATCCCAAGATTCAACTGTCAGATGTGTCTCTTAAGATAGAGAGAGGAACTGTATGATGGTGGCTGTGATGGTTTACATGTGGTGTCCCCCAAAAGCTCATGTGTGAGACAATGCAAGAAGGTTCCGAGGAGACATGGTTGGCTCACGGCCTTAATCTAATCATCAAATTAATCCATGATGAGATTAAATGAGTGTTGAGTTAAGGCAGATCTGGGTGTGGCTGGAGGGAGTGGTTCGCTGGGGGCGTGGCTATGGGTATATATTTGTAACTGGCAAGTGTAGACCTTTCTGCTCTCTGATCATCATGTGAGATGCTCCCCTCTGCCATACTCTTCTGCAGTGATATTCAGCCTCTGAGGCACGATGCTAGACTTCTATGGACTGAGACCTCTGAGCCCCTGAATAAACTTTTCCTCCCCTACTTTGTTTGGGTCGTTTAGTCACCACAGCGAAAAAGCTGACTAAACAGTGGCCACTTAGAAGCAGGAGAATTTGGATCTGAACACAGTGTTATAAACATGGATGCATTTGGTTAGATTTATCCTCCTCTTTCTTTTTCTATTCTGGGACTTTCTTGTTTGCTTTTGATTTGTAGTACAGTTTTGCTACAATCAGAAGGAGCTCTGGGCCCTGCCTTCCAGAATGCCATTGTTTTTTGTTTGTTTATTTGTTTGTTTTTTGAGTTCCTGAGGTCTCCCTCCCACAGGATTGCATACATCTCAGGTTTCAATGAGATTTCTTCCTTCTGTTTCAATATCTGAATGTAAATTGAAGACTAAAGAGCGGGCTAGTTAGAATGAACAAAGGCTAGGAGCAGTTCATCCCCTTCAATTTAGAGCCCTAGATACAAAGCAAGGCTTAGAAGAAGGGAGCAGGGGAAGATGAATGGAATTCATGGGCACAGTCTCACTTTACAATTAAATATAGAAAACCTGAGTGGATATATGGATATTTCTCATGGATGATGAAAGAACATCTGAAGTATTTCTTGATTTTTACAATTGAAGAACTCCATAGAATTGGTAAATACCTATTTCTTCTGCAAAATCACATAATCATTTATGGGCTCATGAGGAGTTTCCCATTTAAAAGGCTCTAGGAATATTTTTATATAACTCATTTCATTGATTTTCCTTTTTAAAAAAATCCCTGCAGTCTTTTTTTTTATTCTATTCATTCTTCCTTACCATCAAATAGATTTATTTATGATGTTTTCATCTTAAAACAAAGAAAGGAAGCCCTCCCACATCTCCTCCAGCCCTCTCTTCTTCCCTTCACAGCTAAGATCCTTCAAAAGGTAGTATCCCCCAGGTTGTCAGCCCCCTCAATGTGAAATCCTGTGAACATGCTTTAGGTTTCCTTTTACCTGACCCTGCAGGGTTCTTGGCTGGAACACCCTCCTCCTTGAAATGTTTTTCTCACTGGATTCATGACTTTATTTTTCTGCCAGGTTTCCTTCCACTTCTCCTGTTCCTTCCTGTTCTCTTTTGTGTGCTCTTTAACTTCAAATATTAGCACTTAATATCTGGACTTGAGTTTTTTTCATTCCCTTTGGGATCACATTCATTCATTCTGATATTTCTTAAGTGATTAGTATGAATACAGTGAGCTTATGGTCTAGTGGTAATGACTTTGACATACCTGCTAATGACCCCTGAGATTAGCTGTCAAACCCAGATCTTTCTCTTGAGTTCCAACCTCATAGAACCAACACCTCCTAAACACTTCTACTTAATGTGTCTCATAGCCACTACCACAAACTAATATGCTAAAAAAATAGAATTGGTGCTGGGATGGTGGTGCATGCTTGTAATCCCAGCTACTCAGGAGGCTGAGACAGGAGAATGGTGAGTTCAAGGCCAGCCTTGGCAACTTAGCCAGACTCTGTCTCAAATTAAAATATAAAGAGTGGGGATGTGGCTCAGTGGTAGAGTGGTCCTGGGTTTAATCCCCACTATGGCAACAATAACAACAATAAAAACCACAATTGTTCCTTTTTTCATCCCTACCCCAAACACTCTCCTTCTTGAAGGAGACACACATGCTAATGACTTCTTTGAAGGTTGGTGACTTCTTTTATTCAGTTATCCAAAGTCAGCAACATGGGAGAATTTTGTGGCTATTTTTTCTCCTTTGTGCATAGAATTTGTCACCCAGGGCAGTCAGTTGTTCTTTTTGAACATGACTCGAATCTGCCCTCTGTGCTCCCCATCCCCGACATGCCCACCTTAATTCAGACCTTAATTATTTCTTGCATAAGTGGTCTTCCTGCTTCTACATCTACCCTCTATTTTTTTCCCATATTCCCAAATGCTTGTGACATGCAAGTCCAATCATGTCACTTGTTCATTTAAAAACCTTTGTTTCCTATTGCTTGCTGGACAATATCCAAACTCCTTATTAGCGATACACAGTAAGCAAAATACTAGGCTCACATAACATTTTACTCTGCCTTTCTCACAAACTTCCATACCAGCCATGTTATTTGTACTGTGCATTTATAAATAAGTACTAGCAAGTTACCTGGACATGAAGGCTGTTCTCAGGCCTTTGGGTCTTTTCATGAGCTCTTCTCTCTTTCTGGGAATGCTTTTCCTTTGCATAATAGTCAAATATCCACTCTTTTCCCTAAAATAGAGCTTAATGTTTTGTTGACCAGGAAGCTTTCAATAAACTACCAGTGCAGGTGGGAGTTCCCCTGTGAGGTATCCTGTTAAGATCTTGTGTACTCTAGACACTCGGTAAGTATTTATTGAATGAATTAACTAGTGAAAGCTGACTATGACCTCCTAATTTATTTTAAAATCATAGGCTGGTAATGCTAAGAGGGATCTTAATGAGTTCTGAGCCTATAGGGGAAGAAACCAAAGCTAGTAAGTAGATTTTGTGGCTCCTATTTTTTTTTCTCCTTTTCATGCTTTCTGAAATCTATTTCTATATTTCATAGCTGCTTAAGATGCAATATCTTCGTTATGAAGTTTTACCTAGAGAGTGACCAAAGTTATTTGAGGGCATTAGCACAGTGACTGTGACAGGAGATCCCAACACTCCCAGGACTCTCCTGGGTTCAGCTCATTAGTGCTCACCTAGGAATGCACAGCATCCCTTGCTGCTGTTTAGCAAGCTGCCTTTCTTTGGTGAGATAGCTATTTTAAAACTAAGCCTCCTTCAAAAGGAGCAGGTAATAAGCTTTTCTCAGGTAAGAATTTGGTTCCTCTTTTTTTTTTTTTTTTTTGTACTATTTTCCTTCTAATCATCGTTGTTATCACCTACAGAAGAGAACCAATTAGCAAAGAGGTTATTGACACACTGGAGACCCTCCAAAAAAATGACAATATGGATTAAACAGCATATATTTAAGAAGCAACACAAATAATTTGGCATGCATAGCCTAGAAGAATGGCAGGAAAACAAGGATATGGTGATTTATAAATAACTAAGAGCTACTAAAAAGACAAGGAAAAATTATATTGGATACGGTCAAAGTGATTAAGACAGATGAAGGGTGAAATAAGACCAACATATAGGGTCTTGTGGGAAAGACATGCATTATTTTAAATCTAAAAAAACTCAGCCCCTCTGACTTATAATTTTATATTTTTTTCTAACATCATTTTCAGAAGTGTCCTAATGGCCAGTTCCATTAGGTCTCATAAAATGCTCTCCAAACAAATTGATGATAAGTTCTTCGTTCCCATAAGTTTAGTTAGTATTTCAAAATATGCTTCCCTGTTCTGTTAGAATGGTGGCACCCAGAAAACTTGCTCTAAGCGAATCTGTTTAACTTTCCTGCCCAGTATTCCTCCAACTTCTATAATTCCGGAACCTTCTTTCACAGAACTCTATTAACATTCTGCAGAACTAGTGCTATGAAACAATTTTGGGAAATGCTGCCCCAAATATTGAGCAAAGAAAGTCTTTCAGAGAGTGAGGCAGAATGCTTGGAATTCATTCCAAGTTGCTCCCTTTCCTTAATCCGATCCAGCATCTTTGCATGTGAAATGCACATTATAATAATAGATCTAACATTATGGCCCCATTTCTATTTTGAGTTGAGGAAAATAGGTTAAAATTTTCTCTTTAAAACATGGCTTTATTTTTTGGTAAAAATAACCACTAGGTCTCCCTGGCAGTTTTGCCACCTGTCTCAACAGAGCTCCATGTCAATCAGCTACCGGCAATGCCAGGAGTGTTTTCCTCTGGGTGTAGCTCTGTCTTCGTCATCTCTGTGATTTCCCTAACAGGGGGGTTGACATGCAGTAGGCACCCAAACTGTCAATGAAGAGGTGGGCGTGCATTATAGATTTGTGTACTACCAGAATACCTTAGAAAAAAATTTATAGAATTTTATAGGGGAAAACAAACAAATAAACAAACCAGCAACCCAGCAGCCCTGGAAGGACTAAGTGACTTGGCTAATGGTTACCTAGCTACTCGATGAAGTACCTTGACCAGAATCAGCTCCTCTGACTTATAATATTGCATTTTTTTCTAACATGAATAATTTGTGTCTGGAAACTTATTTTTTTTAATCTAAAATTCAAATGAAAGTTGATTTTTTTTTTTTTTTTTGCTTTTTATTTTCTGAGAACTGGGCTTGAGCTGTGCTGTGCTAAAGGGAATTGTGCCAAGCAATCAAGGTCTGGGGTTTTCTTCCCCTGGAATGGTGGAATCTGGGCAAGAAAGTAAGCAGTGGTCCCAGTTGGAATCTGAAGCTATCGGGGCCCAGGCAATGAAAGAGCGATGAAAGCTGAAATGCAAACATGGCGTGGAGCGGTGCCGTGCCTCCATGCGCCTCATCTTCAGCTCTACTTATTTACACACCCAGATTTTGGAGCAGCGGCACTATCATAAAAAAGTAGATATAAATACAGCTCAAGCTACGAAGGCTTGAAAAGATGAGCCACTTGCTTTTCCTTTGTGACTTGACTGAGTTGCTCAGCCTTCATTATTATACACAATTCCAGGGTACAGGAATGGAGAAAAAATATCATTTGTGCATAATGGGAACCTACATTCAAAGTAAATCAGATACTCCAAGGGTAAATGCTTGCTTAAATTATTTATTAATATTCTAAAAAATGATTTATTTTCAACCTTATATAGGAAGATGCTGTCAAATTAGAAATGCAGTCTCTTAACTCCTTTGTCATTTTTTTTTTTATTACTTTTTTTCTTTTTGAGGCAGTGCTGGGATAGAATCCAGGGCCTCAAGCATGCTAGGCTTGTGTCTACCACTGAGCCACATCCCCGGGGCCACCCTTTACCATTTTAGGTACAGTAATGATATTTTTAGAGAAGGAGAATTTCATGTCAGAAGATTTTGTAAAGTACTCTTTGAATCCTTTGGTCCATTTACATTTTTTATTATACATTTTTTCTTTCTTTCTTTCTTTTTTTTTTTTTTTTGGTGGGGGTAATGGGAATTGAACCCAGGGCCTTGTGCATGCAAGGCAGGCACTCTACCAACTGAGCTATAGCCCCAGCTCCCGCATTTACATTAAAAAAAAAATTTTTTTCTTTAGTCGTCAACAGACCTTTATTTATTTATTTATGCTGATGTGGTGCTGAGGATGGAACCCAGTGCCTCACACATGCCAGGCAGGCACGCTACCACTGAGCCCCAGCCCCAGCCCCTGTCCATTTTCATTTGAAGTTATGAAGATACTGGATGGATCATCAGGTCCTTTCCTGGACCCCCAGTTTGCCCTCTCGACCTATCCTCATGAATGACAATGTGAACCTCTCATTTGTTTTTTTTTTCTCTGTCATGCCAACCCATATATTTTCTCTAATATTCAATTTGATAGTAGCACATTGCACTTTCATAATATTTAATTTGGATAATAATAATAGCAATTCTCCCTAACAATAGCGCTGTCCTCACTGGTCAATGTAAATACTTGTTGAAAAGCACTGGATACCTAAAATAGAAGTTCCTTTTCTAGGAATGGGAATCAAATGTGCAGAGATCTTCCTACCATTTGTTTGCAGAAATCTGCCATCAAGAAGACTCTGTAGATTATAAATCAGAGGTCAACACTTTTCCTGGTATAGAGGACTGTTATTTTTCCTAGTCCTTACCCCTGATCCTTGACACTGGTCCACCTGCCAGCCAGGAAAAGGCATTTGGTCCTCACCATTGGAATTCGTAGGACTAGGGTATGGAAACTGAGCCACTTAAATTCTGCATCTAGTCTCCCATGCTGCTTTTTCTGCACATTTTCTCAACAGTGTGAGGTTAACTCCTGTCCTTTTTGGTTTCTCCTTGCTAGATAACCCTTTTCTTTCTTTTTTTTTTTTTTAATTTTTATTGCTGGTTGTTCAAAACATTACATAGTTCTTGACATATCATATTTCACACTTAGATTAAAGTGGGTTATGAACTCCCATTTTTACCCCGTATACAGATTGCAGAATCACATTGGTTACACATCCACTGATTTACATATTGCCATGCTAGTGTCTGTTGTATTCTGCTGCCTTTCCTATCCTCTACTATCCCCCCTCCCCTCCCACCCCCCCTCCCCTCCCCTCCCATCTTCTCTCTCTACCCCATCTACTGTAATTAATTTCTCCCCCTTGTTTTTTTCCCTTTCCCCTCACTTCCTCTTGTATGTAATTTTGTATAACCATGAGTGTCTCCTTCCATTTCCATGCAATTTCCCTTCTCTCTCCCTTTCCCTCTTATTCTCATGTTCTTCCTCCCTACTCTGTTCTTAGTTACTCTCCTTATATCAAAGAAGACATTTGGCATTTGTTTTATAGGGATTGGCTAGCTTCACTTAGCATAATCTGCTCTAATGCCATCCATTTCCCTGCAAATTCTAAGATTTTGTCATTTTTCAATGCAGAGTAATACTCCATTGTGTATAAATGCCACATTTTTTTCTTGGAAAGCTGGGAATGGAACCACCATTTGGCCCAGCTATTCCCCTTCTTGGTCTATTCCCTAAAGACCTAAAAAGAGCATACTACAGGGACACTGCTACATCGATGTTCATAGCAGCACAATTCACAATAGCGAGACTGTGGAACCAACCTAGATGCCCTTCAATAGACGAATAGATAACCCTTTTCATTATTCCAATACCTAATGATATATATTTAAGTGAAACTGACACATGCGATAGCTCCTTTTTAGAGATGGTATCTTTCCTGTTGAAACAAGGCCTGAGGAAGTACATGAAGGTAGAGGGCTGCTGGGTTTGGAGGGGGAACAGATTTGCCTTGGGCCTGTTTATTACCTACCTTGTGCAAGCCGCTTAACTTTGGGAGCCTCTGTACTTTAGTGAGTTCAGGCACGATTAACTCCACCAGCTCCAAGCCAACTCATAGAATTTTTAGGAGAATGACAATAAAGACTAACAGATTTGAATGATGTTTAGAATATTAAAAAGAATTATACAAACGTAGCAGAAATGATTGATTTTACTGCGTAGATGTTGGTTGATCGTACTCTTTATAGTTTTAACAAAAAGATACAGTATAGTAGTTTCCTGCTGAATGAAACACAGCTTTGGATAACAAGCACATTGACATTTTAAAAGGCTATAACTTTGGAAAAACAGAAATATGAGTTTGAGTCCCATCTCGGCAACCTGGGGCAGATGATTTAGCATTGGTTTCTTTATATCACTCTCATGGGGATGAAAGGGAATAAGGAATAGAAAACACCAATGGAGTTGACTGCAGTTACTCAGGGCCCTTGGACTCGGGGGATGTATGTACATGTCATCTTGCAGAATAGAACTAGGAACCCAATTAAGGTTCATTCTTTTCTCATTGCACAAATTCTTATGATGAGTCAATACTTCTTTTAAAGAAGATGCTGGCTCTGCTTGCAGAACCCTTATTGCCTGCTATCAGATTGAGGAGGGTTGGTCTTGGGTCTCACTGAGACTAAGCTACAGTGCATCCCTTCCATACCTGACATAGTAAACTGTGTGGTTTTTCACTTTACCAGCAAGATACATTTTGTAGTGCAGATTCTTTTTGGAGGTTCAATGATGAATAAACTCTTCCAACACATATAAAAGGCTCAACCAGATTAAGTTAATATCTGAAACAGAATACTTGGACTAGGATGCCCTCTACATTTAGAGAATGTAGGGTTCCATTTTTCCTTTCTAATTTAGTCAGAAATGATAGAATCCAAGTGTCAGGGATGAAGATGTATTGTTCACCTTTGTCATTTTATGGATGACGATGCCTAAGTGACTTGCTGGCCACTGATTGCCAATTAGCATTGTGAGTTTTAATCACACTGAGATTCTAAGTAGCTGGGCCATTTCCCCAGCTCCCCCTTCCTTGCCTTCTCCAGAAACTTGTTATACAAAGAAGGATAGATACACACAGTAAAAAACCTCATCAAGTGTTGTTTCCTGAAAAAAATTGGATTTTTTCACAGAAAAGGGTGTGCTATTTCCTTAGAGTAAAACTTAAAAACAAAATACCCCACAACATTGTCTGGAGAACTCAGAGCCTACCTCAGGACCCCCACATAGGAGAACAGCTCTTCTCAAATGACTGGAAGTGTCTCTTTCTTTCAGGTGCCTTCAGTCATCTCTGTTTTGATTTCCCAATCATGTGCTTCAGTTTAATCTGATAAACTACTTCAAATCATTTTGAAAGTGAGCAGGTTGTATATCTTAAATAAATTCAATTACTGCAGCCACTATAAGCTTGGCTTTGGGTTCCTGACATGGACAATGATCTGTAACCACTCTCCCACACTTCCTGATGTGGTTTGCAGTGACTACCTCCTTGAGGCTCCTATAAGCTCTGGCTGCATCCTCTAGACAGCTGCAAATGCACTAGGGAGAGACAGTATTCCAGCTTTCACTTCCCCTAAAGATGGAACAGGTGGGGACAAGCAGTGTGATAATTGGAAATATATTTTATATTCAATTTAATAGACAACTGACCTTCTGTCTTCTTTCAGGAACTAGGATGAAATGTTGCTTGAAGTTATATGAATTATCCCCTATGATAATTATCCCCCGAGACTATAAATCTCCCCCCACCCAAGTACTCAAACCCAAAACTTTGTTATTGCAAACTTTTCCTTTTCTGTTATGCAATCAGACAATTAGTCAACCTGTTGACTTCTACCCTTAATGTCAATGTTTTCAAGCCTGGAACTATATTAGAACCACCTGAGAGGCTTTTTAAAGGTGATGCCTGGGATTTGCCTCCAGATATTCTGATTCAGTGGCCTGGATGTAAGACCTGGGCGTCAGGGTTGTTTGTTTTTATTTTAACTCCCAAGGGCATTATAATGTGCAGCCAGGGTTGAGAACCATTTGTCTAAGCCTAGATTTAAATCAATCTTACCTTTGCTACAAAGGCTATCATTTTATGGGTGCATGGCTTCATGGTGCCTGTCTCGGACTAGTGAAATAGCCTCAGAGCTGATTTACCTGCCTCTCTGAGCTCTCTGTCACTGTCTCTTTATAACACATTTCATTTTCAAAATTTTTAGCCTCATGTCCCAAAGCATCCCTTCCCATCATATGCAGATCCTCTTACCTGCCAAATAGCAATCACCAACATTTATTAAGGAGTCACTGCATGTCAAGCCCTGTGCTAAACATAAATACAGTATTTCATTTGATCCTCACAGCAACCCAAGAAGTAGGTGGTAGTGTTATCCCCATGTTTCAGAGAGGAGATTGAGATTCCCAGAGGTGAAGTAAATTGCTCAGAGATGGTAGGTGATGGAGGCAGAATTTAAATGCAGATCTACCTGTGCTCTTAACCATTACAGTGTTTTACCAGTTGCCTAAGTTAAAGACAGAAGAATGAACTCGGGTTTATAACCTCTCCTTTCAGAGATTCTGCTAAAATATTTGAAAGGATAAAAGGGGTTTAAACTTGCAAGTACAAAGGGAGTAAGAGAGAGGACACTAATCAAAATACTTCAATCATATTTCAAAAGACAGAAAAGAGGTGGATGAGAGATGTCTTACATAAGTAGAACAAGGATACCATATCTTAGAGGACAAGCTAGGGAGGGGTACCACAAGTCCTGTAGAATTCCAGAAGCTCAGGAATTGTGATTGAGTATAGCAGTGAGTGAGGGAAGTTGAGTATATGAGGAATAGTCTGCCCACCTTGCTTATAGCCCAGGCATGGGACCCCAGCAGCTGTATAGGTATAATCACCCCCAGGCAGGAGGCAGATCTATTATTTGGGGAAATAAGAGATAAGAGGCTCAGGATTTGGTGATGACATGCACAGCTGTCATCAGGCAGGAGTCAGGCTTAGCACTGTGAAGGCACTCATTGCAAATTTGCCCATGGAATGGGGAGACTCCATCCCTCTCCTTCCTGTGCTCCTCCAATGTAGGCAGCCATGCAGACAGTACATTGGAGGAGCCCATGGAGAAATGGAGCAGTTCCTGTGGAAAGATGATTGCATACTAGCATTTTGGAGTTCTCCAAGAGGACTGCTTCTTAACCAGTCACCCCAAAGTATATCAGCATGGAATGGCTAAAGGAGGGAAGCACTGAATTAGTTTCTTATTGCTGCTATAACAAATTACAATAAACCAAGAGGCTTAAAACCACATAAATGTAGGCTCTTTCAGCTCTGTAGATCAGAAGTTGAACATATCTCCTGGGCTAACATCCAGGACTTAACAGGGCTGTGACCTTTTCTGGAGACTGGAGGGGAAAGTAATTTCCTTCCCTTTTCCAGCTTCTCAGACCAAGGTCACCTTTTTCCATGGTCAAAACCAACAATGTTGGTGGAGTCCTGCTCATACTGCCTCCCCACCCCTTCTGCCTTCCTACCCGCTCTGAAGGCCTGGGCAATTACATCAAGCCGTCTGGGGCCACCCAGGCACTCTCACCTGAAAGTCAGCTGGGTATCAATAGGAACTCCTTCTGCTATCTAGTTCCCCTTGGCTATAGCACATAACACTTGTAGATTCTCTCGATAGGAGCATGAACATCTCCAGAGGCCATTATTCTGCCTTCCACACTCCCCAACATTAAAAGAGAAGGAACAAAAACAAAGGAAATCCGAGACCTTGCCATAGGCATCTAAGAACAACTAAATGTATTGTGGGACCCTAGATGGAATCCTGGAACAGAACATTAGGTAAAAATTTAGAAAATCTGGGTAAAGTATGGGTTCATATTAATGATATATCAATGCAAGTTCATTAATTATGACAAATGAACCATATATTAAGACTTTTAATATTATCAGTTTATTTATTAATAATTAATAGGGGAAATGATGTGGCATATGTGTGTAAAATCTTTTTACATTTTCTGGAAATGTAAAATTATTCTAAAATAAAAAGGACTATTTTTAAAAAGGAAAATGAGGTTGGTTTCAGGGTGGGGCAAGAGTGAAGATACAGGGGAGAGGCTTCTTAATTATAATCTCTAAATTACATTTTAAAAACATGTACATATATTATTCTGACAAAATTAAAATATTAAAAATGTATTTATATATAGTTTCTCCTCTTTGTTCTGTGTCTTCCTCCTGGCATACCTTCTCCTCATCTTTGTCCAGTAAACCTTTCTCAAAACTTTAAGACCCAGGTCAAAGGCCTAAGACTCTGGGAAGTCTAAACCAGCTCCTCCAAGCAAAGTTACCAGCCACCCACTTTGGGTTACCTGTGCCTTTGCATCAGCTGCTATTATAATCATAAACGTATCACACTGCATCATTATTAATTGTTCAGTGTCTGACTCTCCTACTAGGGTGGGAGTTCCTAAGGGGCAGAGACTGTCTTATTCATCTTCAGGTCCCCAAGGATAATAAAGTGCCTGGCTCATAATACTTTATATATAAACAGATATGAAAAATTGTGGTACATATGTGTAATAAGAATTGTAATGCAAAAAACAAAAAACAAAACCCAAAGTACATGTATAAATGCATGAATGGTAGGAACATACAAAGACATGAAAAATTGTACTCTATATGTGTAATAAGAACTGTAATGCATTCCTCTGTTGTGTATTTAAAAAATAAATAAAATCAATAAAACTGAAAAAAAGAGGAATATATATGGAGTTAATAACCATGAAAAATGAATCAATGAATCAACAAGTGAATAAATTAATGGGAGGGACAATGCACTGGAAAACCACTGGTTTATTCGGCATTCCTTAGGTCTAAAAAATTGCACTTAATATTCCTAGTTATCTTGTCTAAAAGGAGATCAGATCAAAAAAATTACTGTCTTGAAACATACAGAGGGAAGATAAGCTGGTGCCTAAATATTGGGTTTATCTTCAAAAGAAAAGCATGTCTGAATTGTATATTAACTAAATATAAGATAATCATAAAGTACCTACAAGATAGCAAGGTAGTGCTGGGGGTGTAGCTTAGTTGTAGAGTACATATAAACCTCTGGGTTTGATCTTCAGCATAAGAAAGAAAGAAAGAAAGAAAGAAAGAAAGAAAGAAAGAAAGAAAGAAAGAAAGAAAGAAAGAAAGGAAGGAAGGAAGGAAGGAAGGAAGAAAACAAGTTAATGTGTTCACTACAACTGGGAAGAAAATAAATATACCATTTTGTCTAATAATAATATGATAGGATGAGTTATATGTAGACTTAATGATATAAAATATATATTGAAAACATCTATACAAGTATAGAAGATTCAAACAGGGAACAGCCCTGTTTACACAGTGTTTTAAAACCCTGCCTTGTTCAATAATATTTCTGTAACATTTTAACGCCCCCCCCCTTTTTTTTTTTTGATACCAGGGGATTGAACCCAGGGGCACTCACCACTGAGACACATCCCCAACCCTTTTAAATATTTTATTTAGAGACAGGGCCTCGCTAAGTCGCTGAGACTGCCTTTGAACTCATGGCCCTTCTGACTCAGCCTCCTGAACTGCTGGGATTATAGACATGTGCCACCATGCCCAGCTACTCCTGGTTCTTATAGAATAAAATTCATATAAAATCACCCAAGATGTGCCTGCTTCTGAGCTCACCTTCCCTTCCTGCCTTTGGGCTCCCAGAAGTCCCACCGGGTTCTTTCCTGTCTCAGGAGCCCTGGGCTCATTCCCTATTCCTGGCCTGCTCTTCCCTGCTCTTTGTGTGTCTGCCCTTTGTGTGTCTCAGCTCAAATCCCCGCCTCCTGCAGACAGATCTTCCCTGACATCTCCTCTGAAATAGCAGCACCTCCAGCTTACTCTTTCTTACATCACCCTGGGTTCTTTATTGCATGTATCACCATCGGTAATTATCATGCTTATTTATTTGTTTTTCAGATCTCAGCTTCTAAGTGTGTATTTGTGTTTTGTCTATCTCTCTGTTAGAAAATAAGCATCACCTCTGCCCCAGATAACTAGTGTGCTCCAGAGTTCAAGTATAAAGACTTGAGAGCTTCCTCACCCTCTGCTGGGCCCTTATAAATGGACCAGGGAAAGGGCAGAAGTGAGGAGAGCAGAGCTACTTAGCTCAATATTCTCTCTTAGGTTGCCTGAGTAGTTGGCCTGAGTCAGGCAATGTCTAAAGAACCAATAATTAAGATTCACTATTTTCTTTTCTTTGGGTATGACCCAGCCTTCACCCAATCATAACATGTGACCTAATGTGTGATTGGCACGCCCTGAAATTTCAAGGGCTTTTCAGGAATGTATTGTGTGCAGAACTAGACTACCTTCTGGTCTTCAAAAGATCTGCTAGTAGGCACTTAACATGGCCTGAAAATTGTTTCTTGCTTTCTTTTTGCTGCCCTGGGATTCCAAGGCCTGTCATTTCTGTGAGCAGCAGGGACAACTTCTGAGCCTGCTTCTTCTAGCAGGAAACACCTTCCAGACTTGGGCCCCAGAGACCATGTGTTCCCAGTTGAGCGGAAACATGTGCATCATTATGCCTTCTAACAATTATTGCTCTTTAACCCTCTCACTCTCATTTGTATTGCCTTAAGAAAAAGAAAAGAAGGAAAGTAACAGAAAGGGAAACGGTTCGTAATAAAATTAATAAGATACAAATTTGGGGATTCAGAAGGTGATTCCGAAGGTGATACAAACTTACAGCAGTATCTAGTTACAGTCAGATTGTAGCAGTATGAATGGACACAGGACTTGAAGGATTAAAAACAAATAGCAAATAAACATGAATGATGTTCAGCTTCAAAACCACTTAAAGAAATTCAGATTCTGTGATTTAGTAATATGGCTATGTACCCAGTAAATTAGAAACCATTAAATGTGGTAGAAATTTAGATTTGGCAGGGCTGAGGACAAAATAGTTTCCCTGAATGATATAGATTGTTGAACATTAGAGAAACTTCTGGAGAGAATAGTTCACATGGGAACCATCAAATTGGCTTCAGTGTTTGCCCTGATAATTCCATGTTTGAAAAGATATTCTAAAAATATATATTTGGAAGAAAGAAGTGCTTCTTTGCACTAAGATGTTTATAGCTATTCTGTTTATAGTTGAAAACCAACAAAACTACCTGGACAAAATGGAAATATCTTATATTAGGTAACAGGTAGAATTTGGTATATTTAATATTTTGACATCAGGATATCTATAGAGACTGTGTAGACATATGAGAAGGTGTTTTTAAAAAGCATTAAAATATAGTGGTGCATGCCTGAGCAACTTAGTGAAGCCCTAAGCAATTTAGTGAGACCCCATCTCAAAACAAAACAAAACAAAACAAAACAAAACAAAACAAAACAACAACAATAAAAAAACCCAAAGTTAAATTATAAAGGGTTGGGGATGTAGCTTTGTGGCAAAGTGCCCCTGGGTTCAATCCCCAGTACCAATAAATAAATAAATAAATAAAGCATGGTATTATATAGTGATTATAGTTCTCCATAGATCTTAAATAACCATTGAGTATCAGCAATGGTTATTCATGAAAGTAGAAGGGGAACTATTAGGGAAGGGAAGAGAGTCCAGGGTCTGGGTGGGGTTGGGGGAAAAGAGAAACTGGAGAAGAGGACACCAACAAAGTTATTCATTGCATGAATATTCCTGACTGTAATGTCTATGGCGTATCTTGTACTTTTTATCAAATTAAAATGACTTTCCATTACTTTAGGGAAAAAAAAAAGTGGTCATAAAAATTTGTACTGGATATTTATAAAAATGGGATAACTTAGTTTTAAAAATGTAATTGTCTTGATATTTTCTTATCTTTTACTGTAATGTTGGCTAAATATGTTCTAATTGAAGACTCTAGCAAATAGAATTTTAAAATAAGCTCCCTATCCAGGGGTGTGTTGATTTGCCCCCTCTGCATGGTCAGAACGATTAAGTTGTCATTTGCCCCTCTGTGGGGCATGTGTGGCGCTGGAGGGAGAACACACTGCTCCATGCACAGCCAATCCCTTAGACATTGAGGAACCAGCGGAGACAGAAAACTGTCCACTCGTATTTCTTCTCTTCTTCTGTCTTATTAACTAGCTCCCAATTTTTAGCAGAACACAGAGTCACATGAAGTAAAGACAGCATTTTCTCCCTTCCTTTGCATGTACATGCAATTAGGTGATAGAGTTCTGGTTAATGATATGAACAGATGTATTTTGAGTAACTTTTGAGAAGTGTTGTAAGGACAGAGGTTTTTTAATTTTTATTTTATTTTAGTTTTTCTCTCTTTCTACTTCCAGGTCTCTGGAAAGTAGACAGGATGGCTGGAGCTTCAAGAGTTCTCTTGGATCAAGGAGTAGGTTTCTATCTTGTTACTCTGCTCTCCTTAGCATTTAGCATCCATCTTTGATCCATTTGAACCCTAACTGCACAACTCCAGAAATTTTACTTAAGTGAATAAAATCTTGTATGGCCAAACTGCAGTTCATTTGGATTATTTTACTCACAGAAAAATTGTAACACAAGTAATAGTAGCTTCCAGTTTACTTTAAAATCTGTAAACTTGTTTCTTAATTAAAAAAAAAAAAAAAAAAAAAAAGAATGGGTTAGACTAAAACATCTCCAAGCTTTCTCACTACTTCAACATAGCTTAAAATCTAAAGTGGACATTTTTTATGTGCCAATAAATGATTAAAATATTTTCCTCAAGATTTAACTAAAACTGTCAAAAGAACATATAACTAGGCAAATGGGGTGAAATAATTTATAATTCATCTACCTACATGCACATTGTTAATATTTTGCATGTCTTGTAGTCATTGTTGTATGTGTACATGTCACACCTACTTTTTGTAACTCACTTTCCCATTCACTACACTGTGTACACATTTTCTATTCATTTTTTCTAAAGATCTTTTCCCCTTTTTACTTGTGCATTTTAATCATACAGAATAATGAGTTATATTGTAACGCTTTGACCCTATATCCACTCCCCTGTACCTTTGCTCCCCCTGCCCCAGCCCCTTCTTCTCTAATAGCCTCCTTGCTACTTTCATGGCTCTTTTCATTCCTTCCTAGATTCTGGCATATTTTGTTTAACATTATGATCTTCAGTTCTCTGGAGATCATTTTTAAAGAATTCACTTTATTCCACATCAGGAGTGATGTGTCATATTTAACCAATCCCATAGTTGTGGAAATTTAAGAAGTTCTCATATTTTCTGTTATTGTAAATACTACTGTTATGTATCCATTTTTAGCCTTATCTTTGCATATTTCATTTACTTAATGATAAACTTTCTAGGTTCAAAGGTGGTCAGAGTGCACATCATCAGAACTCTGTGCCAATTTCTCCCTTCCATCCTTCCTCACCAATGTATAAGAGTGCTACATTCCCTGTACCTTTTCTAACATAAACTCTGTCCATTTATTCAAAGTTTTGTTTGTGTTCCTTAAAATTTTAAAACTGTGTCAAGATATACATAACAAAATTTGCACCTTTAACTATTTTTAAGTGCACAATTCATTGGTATTAGGAACCATCACAATGTTGGAATTCAACAACTTATTATTTATCTCCAAAATGTTTCACCATCAAAAAGAAAAAAAAAGAAAGAAAGAAAAAAAGAAACTCTGCACCCATTAAACAAATAGCTCTTCTTTTTTCACTCTAACAACCTGTGGCAACCACTGTCATATTTTCTGTTTCTATGAATTTGACTATTCTAAGTATCTCATATGAGTGAACTCAAAATTGTTTGTTCATTGTGTTGTGACTGACTTCACTTAGTGTAAAGTTTTTCTGCATGTGTCAAAATTTAAAAGGAAAAAAATTTTGACACATGCAGAAAAATATATCACATTTTTATTCATTGATCCATCAGTGACCACTTGGATTGCATCCATATTTTGGCTTTTTGCTATGAATATGAATGTATAAAAATATCTGTTTGAGTCATTGCTTTTCAATTCTTTTGGGTGTATGGTAATTCTTTTGCTTCATTATATTGTAAGTCTATGTTTAAATTGTTAAGGAGATTCCATACTGTTTTCCTTATTTGCACCACTTTACATATCCATCAATAGCACATAAGAGTTCCAATATCTCTACACTTATTTTCCATTTTTAAAAATATAGTAACTATCCTAACAGGTGTGGGGTGAGATGCTATTTCATCATGGTATTAATTTACATTTCCCTAATGTTTAATTATTTGGGAAAATTTTTATGTGCCTATTGGCCATCTGTGTATCTTCTTTGGAAAAATGTCTATCCACATACTTTGCCTATTTTTATTTGGGTTTTATTGTTGATTAGAGTAGATATTTGTATATTCTGGATGTTAGCCACTCATCAGATATATTATTTGTAACTCTTATTATTATTTCATAGTTGCCTTTTTACTTTTGGTAAGTCCTTTGATGCATAAAATTCTGAATTTTGATCAAGTGCTATTTATTTTTTCTTCGTTACTTGTGCTTTTGATATTATATGCAAGAAATCATTGCAAATCCAATATCATAAAGATTTTCTACATGTATTCTTCTAGAAGTTTTAGTTCTAGCTCTTATGTTTAGGTCTTTGATTTATTTTGAATTTTAGGTTTTTGATTTATAGTGTAAGGTAAAGATCCAGCTTCATTCTTTTAAATGTAAATACATCTTAGTTAAATTCTAATTTGTCTATTTTATTCATATAGTTTCTACAATTTTAAAAAACTTATTTTTTTATTCTAATTTGTTATATATGAAAGAAGAATGCATTTCAATTCATAGTACACATATAGAGTACAAATTTTCATATCTCTGGTTATACACAGAGTCACACCATTTGTCTCATCATACATGTACTTAGGGTAACGATGTCCATCTCATTCCACCATCTTTCCTACCTCCATACCCCCTCCCTTTCCCTCCCACCCCTTTGCCCTGTCTAAATTTCCTCCATTCCTCCCATGCTAATCTCCCACTTCCATTATAGATCAGCATCCACATATCAGAAAAAATATTTGGCCTTTGGTTTTTTTGAGATTGACTTACTACATGATATTCTACAACTCCATTCATTTACATGATTTTATTCTCTTTTAATGCTGAGTAATATTTCATTGTGTATATAATACAGTTTCTTTATCCATTCATCTATTGAAGGGCATCTAGGTTGGTTCCACAATTTACTATTGTGAATTGTGCTGCTAGAGACATTGATGTGTCTGCCACTGTTATATGCTTTTTTAAGTCCTTTGAGTATAAACCAAGGAGTGGGATAGCTGGGTCAAATGGTGGTTCCATTCCAAGATTTCCAAGGTATCTCCAAACTGCTTTCCAGATAGGTTGCACCAACTTGCAGTCCCACCAGCAATGTATGAGTGTGCCTTTCCCCCACATTCTCACCAACACTTATTGTTGTTTGTATTCTTTTTTTTCCATATATTTACTTTTTATTGAATTTGTTAATGTTACAGAGTTCTTGTACTGCCAAACCATGCCTGAGAATCCAAAGAAGGAAATGATATAATGGACAGCCTCATCCACTCATCATACAGCATATTAAAACTTGATTCATATGCATTTTGAGAATTTCACAATCTTTTATAAAATTATAAACAAGAGTTGGAATTTAAGTCTGCTGCAGGTCTTCAAAATTTCCAGTACAGTATGCCATTAAATAAAACCACCTCATATTCATCTCAGTTCATTTCTCAACAACATAACCCAACAAAAGTTTGTGGGAAAAACGCATACTTTAAGGAAAATATGTGGCTCAGGGTCCAAGAGATTACTTGTTAAGGTTTTTGACTCCCAAATCATGTCTTCAGTGTAACCAAGAATTTAAAAATTCTCCTTTAATCATCCTACCTCCCGCAACTGGCTCAGCTACTCATCCAAATAAATCAGAAGGCAGGCTGTCCTACCTGCCACCTCAAATACCAACATTATTACCCAGAAGTGGTAGGCAGGTCCTGTCAGGAGATACTATAGCCCTCCTAGAAGTCCAATTCCTGCACCAACATATTCACCAAGACCAAACTCCTACAGAGAATGGCCCCACACCAGGACAGCTGCCTTCACTCATGTACTTCACACCTGCCAGCAGCAAGCCCACAACTCCTGCCTTAGGTGAATGGATTTATTACAGAGAAACCCAGGCTCTGCATCAAGTGGTCACACACCACTACAAACACTTCTACTGAATCACAGATATAAAACTAGGAAATTGCTAGACTGTCTCATTAGGTAGAAAGAAATGTCTCAGTAATCCTGGGGCACTTCCACAAGTCCCTATTAAGGACTAAGTACTAGTAGATAGCTTAAGCTGTAATTATTAAAAACAGCAGGGCTATATCACTGTCTTTTGCCCTGCCTTTCCAAATGAACACTATTAGAGACACTCTAAAAGACTGGTAACAGAGCTAGTGGGGACAATCACTGTATCTTTAGAATGTTTTAATACATTAAAAATTTGGACACAGGTATGTAAGGAACTCTTATCAACACCCATACAAGATCCACGACACTTAAATGGATTGTGGGTGGTTTTGCTAACATTGCTTGAATCCCTTAGTTTGAGTAGAAACCACTCTCTCCACAGCAGTGTACTGTACAATTTAGACCTGATTGGAGGCTTTAGCAGCACCTGAAGTAGAGCGTCCAGCATTTGCTGCCCCTTATGTCAAAGGCTATTTGGTTCCACTCCAGGGATTGGCAAATTCAGGAGACATTTCACAATTCTAATGCATATTTCAGGTTACTTACCTAACCAAGCAATATGCTGTCAAAGAACTTATTCCAAGTCAAAGCAAAAAAGGCCTTAATGTGGAACACAGAAAAAGCAGTAACCAAATAAAAAATGAGTAAGAGAAACAAGATTATTCCCTTCACCACCCCTTTTCCCACTTGTTGGACCCAAATTTGGTTGAATTCAATTTGTAGTTTACCACAGACTACAACTAAAAACTTAAATTATAATTCACAGCCCTACATAGATGATCTGAACACAGTTCTTTTGAGCGGCATGTTCCAGGAAGTATAATATAGCCACAGCCTACTACAGAGTATTCCTTAGGATGGGGGACAGGACAGGTTAATTAAGGTTGTTGTTTGTATTCTTAATAGCTGCCATTCTGCCTGGAGTGAGATGATATCTTGGAGTAGTTTTGATTTGCATTTCTCTAATTGCTAGAGATGTTGAACATTTTTTTCATATATTTGTTGATTGATTGTACATCATCTTCTGAGAAGTATCTGTTCATTTCTGTGGCCCATTTATTGATTGGGTTATTTATGTATTTTTTTTGGTGTTAAGTTTTTTGAGTTCTTTATATATCCTGGAGATTAGTGCTCTATCTGATGTGCATGTGGTCAAAATTTGTTCCCATTCTGTAGGCTCTCTCTAGTTTCTGCATATTTTTGTCAAAGCAAAGCCTTAGGTACTTGGTACTTTTTATTTTCTTCTGTGAATGAATGGTTCCATTCTTCCTCCCCCTATAATAACACATACAGTACATTTTCTAACTGCTTCTTACAGGCTTATAGAAAGTGCATTGTTTTCTACTTATAGCTGTATAACTAAGTCTCTTATTAGTTCTGAATTTTTCACTTGAATATCCTAGAATTTCCAGGTAGATAGAAATGTTATCTGCAAATACCTCATGGATTTGGGAAACTTTTTTTTTTTTTTTTTTTTTTTTGCCCTTATCTTACTAAGAAAATAGAGTTTACTAATCTTGAAGCTAAGAACATGTGTGTTTTGATTGTACAACAGTTAACTCTGGCCCATCTCAGAGTTCCTCTCTCTCTCTTTCTCTCAATCTGCTTCTAGCACCTGCCTAAGCAAAGTGTGGTCCCAGAACTAGCAGCATCAGTATCACCTGGGAGTTTGTCAGAATTGCAAATGTTTGGGCCCTATTCCACATCTACTGAATCAGAATATTCATTTTAAGATCACTAGGTAGTTTGTATGCTGGCTGAAGTTTGAGTGGTACTGCTTTAGAAGTTAATGAACTAGTTTCTTCCTTTCACTTTAAGATTTTCTTCCACTTTCAGACACGAGTAATTAGATAATATGAAGGAACAAAGGAACTTTCAAAAATAGTAGTTAGTAGACTGTGAAATCATAAGATGCTAAAAGGGGAAGCAAGTTTAGGAAGTAATTAGTTCAGAATATCCAACATTCAATCATTGTTGCAACCCCCTGATTTTGGATATAGTGGGGTATCCCTTGTATAATTATTTGCTCAATAGTTTTCTTTACATAAACTCACTTAAAAAAATTTTTACTTCAATGAAAGTTTATATCACTTCCACAATGAAAACCTATATTACTGGCCAAAAATAGAGCATAACTATAACATAAATTGATGAAAACAAAAGAATGCTGAGAATAAAAATTAGCGATGAATTACAAGTGACAATGAATCTATTTGTAGAAATATGCTGAACAGCTTCCTTAGTGAAAGCAATGAAGGCATTTACAATGAACTGGAAACTTGTTGCTAAATTTAAGATTAAGATAAGGTTCTACATTAGTGAAAATACTTTTAAAAGTTACTTAAAAGCCAACATGTATAGAGGTCTTACCACGTGCCACATGCAAATCTGAGAGCCTTAATGCATACTTAATCCTTTCGAGGGCCTTGGGAGGCATTTAGTAGTATTCCCCATATTTCACTGATGAGGAAACCAGGGCTTGTCAAGATGTTAAACATCTTGTCAGAGTCACAGGAGGAGTCAGTGGCAGAGGCAGGTTTTGTACCCAGGCATATCCCTGAGTCAGGTGTGTGTTTAGTTAACAGGACAAAGATACTTGCCTACTTTTTCTAATTATATTTAGGTTCTGGGATGCAGACTTTTTGCCCTAATCCATCATCAACTTTTGCAGGGGATAGCTTAATCTACTGCAGATGAAATACAACAATGTAACTAGGAATTCAGGGAATCCAGAATCCAACTCACAGAGGCACCTACTTTAACCATACTTCTGAGTAATTATGATCAAGCATCAGACTCTTAGATCCTGTGTCCATTACATATTACCTTTCTAGTCTTCAAATTCTCCCCAAAAGAGCATATTTGGAGTGATAGAGGCATTGTAACCTGGGATATGCCTACCATGTTGAGTCACAGCCGAGGCCATAGGTAAATCCAGAGAAAGGCAAGGGTTTGTAAAGGTAAACGGAAGTTACATAAGTTGTTCTGATGCAATTATCCTTGGCTGCAAGGATTAATAACAAGGGTGGCGGTGGCCTTTGTGAAAGGATTCAGTTCTTTGTGCAAGGTTGTGTCTCAGGCAGAGTCTTTTGTGATAGTTCTTGTCATCAGGCAATCATGCTTATGGGCCTTTCTTTCATGGCCTCCTGCCTCCATTTGCCATGGTTTGGCACAAGGGACTTCATTTTGGTTCTGACAACCTTAACAGAGCAGAATGTACTGCCCATACACACATACTCAGAGGATACAGTGACACAATGTCATCTTGGAAGCTGAGAGCAGCTCTCATCAGATACCAAATTTGCTGATATCTTGAGGTTAGACTTCCCAGCCTCCAGAACGGAAAGAAACATTTCTGTTCTTTATAAAATATCCAGTCTTAAGACATTTTGTTATAGCAGCAGAATCAGCGTAAGATAATTGGAAAAGAGTTTAGTAAATCCCTCTTGCATAAATAAAATAATTAAATTTTCACCAAAGAAAAGTATAATAATTAAAAACTAAAATTTCTGGAGCTGGTCTTGAACAGTGTGTTGTGAGTGATGGTAAACTCATTTTGTTAGCTGTTCTCAGTGAAGACAAGCCTGCCTTTGACTTCTCTCTGCCCTTAAACCAGCAGGTCACATAAACTTTATTTAAAAATACTGCATCATATTTGTAAATTCTTCAGATATGATGTTAATGTTTTATGCACAGAACTTGCTTATCCATTGCTGAAATCTAATATTTGGTAATATCCCTTTTATATAGAGTACCCACCACCTTCCTGCTGAGTTTAAAGGCAGGACACTTGGTCACCCCCTATCTATTCCCACCAGCCTCCTTTCTGAGGGCCCATGGCTGCCCTGGCCTGGCTGGATTCTCTGTGCTGATTCATTAGATGGGGTGTGGAGGATAGCCTGAGTTCAGATAAGCTGCTGTAGCTCCTGTGCATGTATGGGACAAGGATATTGGGGCTTAGTTCCTGCCATGATTCAGGCACAGGTACAGAGCAGAAGCTGGCCTTGAATGTTCAGTGGTCTGCAGCCTCCATTCCAAACCCTCCTCTTGCAGTTATTTTGCTTTCTCTCTCCATACCCAAGCTCCAGCTCCTTGCAGATAGAAAAGTGCCTCTGGCCACCCTGCTACCTTCCAGTGACTGGCAGCCAGCCAGTCTTCTTTCCCTCCAGTGCCCCACAGGGGACAGCAGCCTGTATATCCTTTTCCTGGTCCATCAAGCCACGTGCTGTGCCTCTGAGTTTCAGAGTGAAGAAACTTTCTGCTATTCCTAGGAATTGGCCCAATCCCAGAAAGGGATATACTCTTGGTGAATCTAAGATGATTTTCTGGAACTATTTTTTTCCTGGAAAAGTGAGAAAAACACACATTTCATCTCTGTATGTACTTTATTGTTTAAAAAAAAAATCTGCCATACAAACAAAAAGATCAATGTTTATGCAATGCTCATGGTGATTAACCATGATGTAGAGGAACAGCCTGTATTCTCTTGGTTAGGAAAGTCATCAGACCTCTCTGGGCCTCAGCTTTCTCCTCTGGTAAGTTGTTTGTGTGTGGGAGGGCTCAGTAGTGGGATGGATGATTCCTATTGCACAGCTTGGTTGGTAGGATTAAGTGAAATCAGAAAACCACAGGATTCCTTTGTAAATGGCATAGCTCTATTCTGGCTTAAAGCACACGACTGCTCTTATTGCTTTTGTGTCTTCCCATTATTAGCTGCAACATTTATTCCAGAAAATCCTGAATTTTCTTTTATAAAAAGAAATCAACCAAAAGTCACTGTTTATGTAAATTTGACAACTTAATGTAACCCTAGAATTTAACCCGTGTCATGGAAGAAAGGACAGGCAGCCCCAGAGAGAATCTGGAAGCACCCAGAATGGGTATTTCTTAAATTCAAGCCATACATTACAACTGAAGCTGCTTGGTGGTCTTAAATCTGCAGAGGTGACCCTCTGTCCTCCTTTTCAAAGCTTGGATCTTAACCCCACTTCTCCTGAGCCATCTGTCCTTTTGTCTACAGTTACTCCCATCCCTAGAGCCTCGCGGCTCCATCTGGTCCCTGTCTGGATGGTCTGGGGGTATCAGATGCTAGGAAAAGGCAGAAAAGTCCTGATCTATGGTGTCTTCTCATGGGGTGGAACTTGTACAATAATCAGCCTTTCTCTGCCTGGAGGAATAATCCTGTAAATTCTTCCCTTAAGTTTGTATGTCAAAACAACTGCCTGATCTGGGTGAAGAAGTAGGGAGGAATAAAAGTTCATCCTGCTACATAAATTTTCAGTTCATGGTTCATGGATGGCTTCAGTCAAGTGGGGGTCTTTTAATGACTTTAGTCATTAAAGTTAGATGGTCAAATAAGTTTGGAAATATCCATCACCCATCAAATAAAGAGCTTTCTAAAAATCCTTTTACTCCCTAGGCAAATGGTCTCTAAGTTATATATGGTCACTCACGCATTCATTCATTCATTCAGTATTTAAAAGTGCCTACCAGTACCGGGTCCCCTTCCAGGACTGCCTCCTTTGGCCTGTTCCTGAATATCGGTGAGCCCAGCCAGTCGTTGGAATTGTTATTATGACAGCTGGTCACCAACTTATTTCCCCCACTCTGAGATAATTCCCTGCCTATCACCTGATGAGAACCAAAGCCTGTTCTGTTTTGTGTTAAAACTAGCTGCTGGTAAGTACTTGTTTTGTTGTTCAAGTGTTTTTTAATTTTGTATTTAAATTCTGAAAGTCCCTTCGATGCTATCATTTGCAAACCTGACTCTAAAAATACCAAATTATAAAGAAATTACAGCACAATCACTTTTTATTGCTTGCAATCAAGTTGACAAGTAAAAAAATGACTTGAGTATTATTTTTTGAAAACATCCAACAATTAGGTCTCTTGTTTTCCATCTTGGAACTTGATGAGCCTTGGGATGCATATTGCTTAATTCTAAGGGAACATGACAAGAGTGGTATCTTCTAGCCAAATAAATTTTAATTTTTTTTATCTAAAAATTCCTCTGGGTGAATTTGGATCTTCTTAAAAGAAATTTCAGCAGTGTTTTCTTATGAAGCCTACTTCCTTAATCATAACATAAACATATAAGAACCTGGAAAGTGTCCCCACAGCCCTCCCCTTTTCATCTCTATCACCAGAAATGCACCAAGGGAGGATGTGGTCATTTCCCAGTGGGACTGTACCCCAAGCTACCCTTCTTCCCCCAACTCCCCATATGCCTCCTCCTTCCATTAATTTATTTTCTTTATACCTTAAGAAAAAAAAAAGATTTAGATATCTAATAAAAATGATTAATTTCTAAGATAAATGTCCAACAAGAATGATTAATTTCTGAGAGGGCATCTTGTCACCATAATTTCCAAGGTTGTAAAAACACTTTATTTTTAGTTTGTTGAGTAAACATTCACAGAGGAGTGCAATCATCTGCCATCAATGACATCAGACTTTTGGGAGGTCCAGGGTCACAGTCTAATTTGAAATTTACAGTTTGAATCTGATGAAATCACAGTGGGTGTTGCAAGAGACACCCTTGCAGAAATTGGAAGATTAGAAGGAAACGGTTTAGTTAGGGTATTTTATTAAATATATATTCATACATACTGCTCATGAATTATAATTAGCTTAGGAGTTCTGTCAGACCATAAGTATTATCAGTGGCTTTTGTAAATTTGGATTTGCTTCATAATTACTCTATGAAACTGAATGCCAACTGCATACATGTTCACCTTTAATCACTCTACACTTCTGCCAAAGACTTAATTACAAAGGAAAAGGTGGGATCCTTTCCAATCAGCTTTGCAATCTCTCATAAGGCATATTGTGTAGTGGGATATTTAGAATTCCAAGTTGTTTATCTCAATTCCCACAATACTTGCTTTCTTGTTGTTGTATTTTTTTATTCTTTCTATCTTTAGTGACTGATACTTATGTCAGGCACTGTCCTGGGTTCTAAAGACAGAAAACAGTTCAAACAATGTTTTCAGTCCAAATCCAATTAACCAACATACTTAAGCTGGAGCAACTCAAGATGAGCTGTATATTATTGAGGGGCAGCTGTCAAGCAATTTTGTGACTAAGTTTATTTTTCTAAAATGTCTATGGAGTACTTTTAGCCAGCAACTTCATGTAATTGTGGGTGATAACTATTATAAATGTATTTAAATAGGAAAAAAATCTGGTTTACTTCATCTGTGGGTAATTGCCATGATTTGAATAAGTGTTCCCCCAAAGGTCTGTGGGTTCAAAGCCTAGTTGCCAGTCAATAGTACTAGGTAGGAAATAGTCAGACCTTTCAGAGTTGGGCCCTAGTAGAAGTGAGTTAGTTAACTGGAGGTGTGTCCTTCAAGGAGCTATTGGGATCCCAATGCTTTACTCTTTCTCTTTTGCTTCCCAGCTGTTGTGAGGTAAGCATCCTGCTTCACCGTGTACTCCCACCATGATGTACTTCCTCACTACAGGCCCAAAGGCAAGGGAATCACTGAAACTGTGAGCCAAAATAAACCTTTCTTCCTTTTATGTTGATTTTTCTCAGGTATTTATCACAGTGACAGAAAGTTGACTGACACAATAACATGCTATTGAATGTAAACTCTGAGATGCTACAGAAAGATATGAAGATGTTTTCTGTTTTGTTCATCAACATTGAAATATTTTAATTTTTTGCTATTCTTTCTGATTTTGAGATTTTTTTTTTTTAAGATCAATCTAGGAGACACAGTTTTGGAAAGTGACATATGGATGAAAGTGAATCTGTGTGGACAGAACCTGATCATGGTGAGACCTGACCTTTTCCCTAGCCTCCCTCCTGGATAAATTTGGTCTCATCGCCATATGCTTTCCTCAGAGAAGCTATTTAAAGGGAAACTATATCTACTTCCCTCAAACCATCACTGTGAAATAGACACTGGCAATTCTATAGTATTTTGTTTCAATAAGACTAAAATAAACACAAATTACATCCATTTAACTTTTATTTTAAATCATCTGCTGGGATTCTGGTCTCCTTCTAGAAACATAATTGTGTATCAGTTAACAATCCAACTTAGGAAGATTATAGGTATAATTTAGGGCAATAAAATGACTGGGGAGCATTTTCTATAATTGTAAATTGAAATAAAATCTTTAGAAACAGCTAAATGACTTTTGACAAAGTTAAATCCTGGCCAAACCAACTGAAGATGATCGGTGACATATCTAACTCTCTAGGTCAAGTTTCTGTTTCCTATTGGGTTCTGATTGCTGGCCAACGATATTTGAATCATATGTTTAGCTACTCTAGGTTAATTTATCTAGCTACCTTGTTCTGTGGCATTCTGAGATATTGGTTGACATTTGTCTCTTTCACATAGAATATGGGGTTGGCTGCAAGTGACAGAGACCCAAAATAACAGTGGCTTAAATAAAGATAATAATTTTATTTCTTTTATATTGAAGTGTGAGATGGTATGAGGACTCTGTTTTACTAAGTCATCAGGGTGCTACACTTTTTCTACATAGTCCAACTTACCTCCACCTTCCTGGCATGGAGAAGGCAGGGGAATTGAAGGGCCTTCCCTGTCCCTTCAAAGGCACAATCTGCAAAGTTGTACACATCATTACTGCTCATATTCCTGTAACTGTCACTGGATCATATGTCACATGCAGCTGCCAGGAAGCTAAAAAAATATTGTCTATATTTTGGTTGGCTATGTCTCTAGCTAAATAATCAGGGTTTCTATTACCACAGAAGAAGAGAAAAATACAAAATAGGGAGCAATTAGTGATTTTTAGCTAAATAATACCTGTACTCAAGATCAATGCTATATTCTGGTGGTTCTTAAAGGGTGGTCTCTGGACCGGAAGCATCAACATCATTGAGAACTTGATATAAATTCAGATTCTCCCACCCTCCCTTTGATTGCTCATGAATCAGAAACTCTGGGGGCAACACTCATATTACAAGTTTTACCAAGTCCTCCAGGGGATTCTGAGACCAGAAGTTTGAGAACCACCCATCTAGCGTGTGCTTTTCCAAACAGACAACTATGGGTCTAAGCATTAGAGGAGGTGATAGAGATGAGTTGGGAAGGTCCAGGAGTGGTCAGCTCCATATCTTCAGTTGCTATGATCCTTGTGAAGCCAATTCTTGTCAATCTGTCTTCCAGAGGTTCTGCTCAGTGACCCAGAGGTCAAGGCCATTCGTTTGATGAGAAGATCATGGCATTATGAATGACCTTTTCCAGCAGCATACCTGACCTTCTTGTGATTCTCTTTCCTTCTATATAAAATGAGGTGAAGGGAGGGAAAGAGGGCAAGTGACCTTGACATTCCTCCAGCCCCGCTACTTTGGCCCTGTGCATTGCCCTCCTGGCTCACTGGGGTCATGGTTTTTTGTCCTTTTGCACTGGAGATGGTACAATCTGGGGTGTAAAAACAAGTACCCCAGAATTGGGCAGGTTTGGGTTTGAACCAAGGCACTCCCACTTGCCAGTTGTTTGGCCTTGAGAAAGTTGCTTATTTTAAAAGTAAGTATAATAAAGTTAACTCACTGGACTGCTCTGGGGAGTAAATGAGAGGTGTGTGTGTCCAGCATATAGCATAGTTCCTGACATGATGTGATGCTAATAAGTGTAACCATTGCCATGGTATAAATTTTGTATTTTATTGGGGTACCTTGTCAATTGAACAATCATTTCTTTCCACTACTTCTCTTTAAATCGGGAATTTTTATCATACAACCATTTTTTTCTTTTTTGAGGTCTTATAAGCCACAATAAAGGGAGACCAAGTTGATACACAATTTTCTGGAAATCTCAGACTTTCCTTACATAGAAAAAGGCACAGCTGTATCGGTAAAGCTACCTTCTACACAGAGATTACAAAGTCTGTAGGTACAGCTCACATGGGCCTACTATGAATGGGAAGAACAGCTTTATTCCTATGCACAGGCCAGGAAACCAAAGCTCAAGAAGATTAGGTACCTGAGACCAGGGCCCCCAACAAGTCAACGGGGAGACAACATTTAAACCCTCACCTTGGAACGGGTTGCCTCCACAGAAACCACAGTTTAGACGTGTTGTAAAAGCTCTGTTCTGTTGCTTTCCCAGTAGTCTATAAACTCCTTGCGTCTTCCAGCTCTTGCTTTGCTTTTGGAGCCCCAGCACCTAATCTGGCACTTGGCATTGAATAAATGCTTTTAAAAAAAGTTTTTTGAATGACAAAATGAAGGAAAGAAATAAAGACTTTGGATTTCCACCCTGGGCCTCTACACTCCTGGCTTGACTTCTCTTTTGCAAGTTTTTGGAACCATGGCACAGTTTTTAATAGATGGAAAAGCTTCCTTAGCTGCCCCTGGGAATGTGGCTCAGCCTGCTTGCCCCTGGGTTGTCGCTTGCTAGCATGGAATGGTTAATGTAGCAAGACAGGTACCTGATTCTCCACTTACCTCCCCACATCCCGCCTTCCTCTGGGACTCACCAACCCCAGTCTTTCCCTCTAGGTCCTAGATTTATTTTTATAATAACTCTGCAGAGCAGATGTCCCCGAGTGGGCATCCAACTCCTCTCATTGTAATGTCTTTTACCCAAGCAGCCAATTATGACGCTGACGTCCCGGGACTCCAAAGATGGGGGGATGGGAAAAGATGAATCAAAGATGAGTCAATGCAATGAGAGAATTCTGCCTCTCAGATATCACCCTCCCCCTTCCCTGCTGCACCCTCCTCACCATCAACATTGGTGCCTGTCAGCTGGTGGCCAGACACATGAACAGACTTTGCCAATTAGAGAAGTCACACCTCTTGGTTGGCAGGCACATGCTATTGTGCCTGGGCCCCCAGCGGGGAGCCATATGGCTTTCAGGCAAAGTATATGCCAGGGAAGAAACAACGGGGGCACCCCTGAGGGCAACTGGTGTCAGATGGGAGGCCCATCTGAAAGCTTGCCTCAGGTAAAGATGAACTGTCATTTAACGTGGTTAAGTTGAAGCCATTGTTGCTCCATTCCCTTCATCTCTGGCTTGATTCAGGGGAATGAATTTGTCTTGGCAGCATTCCAAACTTTCTGCCCTGGGTTCTTTATTACTCCTCCTCTGTTTTGGTGAACTGTGTGTGGTCAGTCTCTACTGGAAAAATTTCACAGGAGGAAATAACGGTAGCAAATGCTCACTGTTGTGAAAAGTTTTGCCCAGGCCTCTCGCATCACTATTGCTTCAATCCTTGTGGTAATTCAGAGTGACAGAAGAGGGAGCAGGTAGTGGGTCTTCCTTTTACTGAAGAGGATGCCAGTTCCAGGAGGGTTAAGTGACTGGGAGGGAAAAAACTGGATAGGTGGATTGAGACTCTGAATTTGAATCCTGGGAGTCCACAGACTGGCTGTATGTTCTAGGTCATTCTACTGCCTTGGCGTCAACTTTCTTATTTGCAAGGGATCCCTGAGGTCTTGGGATTTCAGGAGCTTTTATTTCTAAGGTCAATTTGGTTATCAGTGACTCAAATGAGATCAGACAACCCCATGGCCATGTCCTGGCACCGAAATTGAACTACTAGTGAGTTTATTTTTCCTTAATGATTTCAAGCACACACAAGAACAGGGAGAACAGTATAATGAACCCCCGTTTGCCATAAAACGGCTTCAACATTTTGCTTGTCTTCTCTTACAAATTTGTAATATTTCATTTTGTTATGTTTTGTTATTATTTTAAACATTTTAAAATGTTTTATTTAAATATTTTTACTAGTACATTTAATTTCTTTCATTAAAAATATTTTTTGATAAAATTGTATGTATTTATTGTACACCACATAATGTTTGTTTTCACTTAAAGCTTTGAACTGTATATACAATGGGGCATGGCTTATGTGAGCTAATGGGCAAATGCATTACCTCACATAATTATCATTTTTGTGGTAAAATGCTTACAAGCCTATTCTCAGCATTTTTCAATAATATAAAATATTGTTATTAACTATAGTTACCATGTTGTACAATAGAGCTCATATTCCTCCTCTCTAAAGGAAATTTAGTATCATTTGACCAACATCACCCTACTCTGCCATCCCTCCCGTCCCAGCCCTTAGAAACCATCATTCAAATTTGTAGCATTTGAAAGTAAATTCCAAACATTTTACTTCTCCAATGCAATACAAATTTTAGTATGTATCTCTAGCCAATAGAGACTTTAAGAAAAAGAGCATAACCACCATATATTATCACATCTAACAAAATTAACTACCCATCCTCACTGGTGTCTATTACCCATACCATATTCAAATTTTGAAATTATCTCAAAGATTTTTTTTTTATAGTTTGTTCCTTTGAATTGGATGTGAATGAAGTCTGTACATTGTACTTAGTTATTATGTCTCTTCCATTCTTATCATTTTTTTCTTCTCATGCTATTGATTTGTGGGATAAAAACAGATCATTTGACCTGGAGAATGTCCCACACTCTTGATTTAGTTAATTACTTCCCTGTGACCTTCATTGTCTATGTCTGCCATTTGCATTTTCCTTTAAATGAATGGATAGAGCTGGAGCCTTGATTAGATCCAAGTTCTGTTTTTTTCTTCTCTACTTCTAGGTAGTGCTGTGTACACACTCTGTGGCTATTTTTAATAATTCTGGGACTGAAGCTGATTAGAAGGTTTAGACATTATCAAAAAGATCCCTCCATCATAAATGAGCTCATTTTTTATTTTCATTTTGCTTTAGCTTACATATTAACAGATCCTTCAAAAATTTTTAAATGTATGTCTTTATCCTATTCTCTTTAATCTTTTTCAGGCTTTTCCTATTTCCCATAGTAAATATTCATTTTATTCCTTTCATGCCTCTAAAATATTAAAGAGAAATGAGAAGCAGTATACTTTAAAAAAAAACTTCAAATATATAACCAAACCTTTGATTTGGTTAAGACAATCTGCTACTCATTACAACATATTGATACAAATGAATTTTGCATTGCTGGTTTGTGAACTGCTTGGCTGAAATCCTTAAAAGTAATTGAGAATTTATACTGGGATAAATTATGTAAATGAAGGGCCTCAGAGAAAATGATAAATAGTGTTCTCAGGGATGCAGTTAAGGTTTTTTTTTTTTTTTTTAAGTTAAGGGTGTTCGAAACATCTTTTGCTCAGCAGGCATGTTTCTGCTTTTATTGCCTTCCACACGAAGAGGAAAAACTCCCTAGGGGACAGCAGGCTGGAGGTGGACAGAGCCAGCATTGCTGATCTCACCTGCAGTGGAATTATATACAATAAAGAACATAAAAATGAAGTCTGAGTTATACCCAGCACATGTACATTGCCATTATATTAATATGGATTGAGGACACTGATGAATATCACTGGGTACATACTATTATAAAAGAGCAGTAGAAAACTTTCAGGATTATTTCTAGTCCTCTGTAATTACAGGGGGTCTTACATACATTCACATACATTCCCAACCCTATAGAAATGCAGCCCACTTTTAAAAGGAAGTCCTATGACTGTAATAGAGAGTTAAGGTTAGCTTTAAAAATGTAATACTTCCTTGGTGCTGGCCTGCTAAATCAGTTTCCTAGCTATCTGTCTTCCTTCTTCTTTTATTTTCAGCCCTAGTCTTCCCCTTACAACTAGCGTGTGACTGTATGTTAGGCACTAAAATGCTCCAGCCTTGATGGCTAATAGTACATACCTGGGATTAACTGGGAGCTTTAAGGACATGGGGTACAGTTGATGGACGGTAGACTGGGCAGCACTATACATTCTAAAGGTGCTGCTCTTGCCCCTCATTCTGCCCAAACTTGGGAGTTTAAGACCTTCTGGTAGCTTTTCCTTTCTCATGATGCAACACAGACTCTTTAAAGGACTTACAAGGCCTGCAGGAGCCTTTCCTCTCCCTAACACGGACTCAGACCAAACCCCTAGTCATCTCGCTGCCTTTGCCTGTGCTGTTTCCTTGGCTTATATCATTACCTCTCACTGCCTTCTCTTTGATTGACTGATGAAACCCCAATCTTTTATTTTATTTTATATTATTTTTTTCATCTTTCATACATTTGATTCAAGGAAACCCCAATCTTAATATTTCTGTTACGGACGGCTTTCGTCTAATAGAACTTAACTGTAGAATCACAGGGAATTATCAGAGAGCACTTATTACTCACTTCTGACTTCCACTAACCTGTGCACTTTTTTTGATGGCAGGAATCAAATAAGATATTTGTCTTCGTAGCTCAAATTCCTCTCAATATAAGGCACAGGTTTGGTACTCAGATTATTTGGTACATATATGGATAAACCACTAAGTTCTAATCCCATTTTCTTATTGACAAACTAATGTTGTTTTTCCTTCAGCTTATTTTTCACATTTTAGAATTACCAGTTCATTGTGCTCAATATACATTTTAGCCTCTTTTAATATATATGGTCACATTCTCTAGTTTGTGTGTGTATTTTGTTCCAGTATAAGTAAACCAGGAACTCAACCCCTATTGTGTTAGTTATCTATTGTTTCATATGAGTTCCCCAAATTTAGCAGCTTAAAACAACAAAAAAGCTGGGTGTGGTGCTGTATACCTGTAATTCCTGCTACTCAGCAGGAGGATCACAAGTTTGGAGCCGGCCTGGACCATTTAGTGAGCTCTTGTCTCAAAATAAAAATTGAAAAAGGAGCAGGGCAGGGCTTGAGGCCCTGGGTTCAATCTCCAGTTCCACACAAACAAACAAAACATAAAACCAAATCAAAAATCCACAGATGGTATCTCACATGGTTCCACGGGTCAGAAATGTGGGAGCCAGAGAGCCAATGATTCTGCCTCATGGTCTTTCAGGTAATGAGTCAACTCGTTGTTGAGGGCTGCTGGGGTCCTCTGAAGGCTTACCTGGGGCTCAGGTGAGCACTCGTGGCTGTGGGCTGCAGGCCTCAGTTCCTTACCTCACCGACTTCTCTTTAGGGATTTGCAGGTGCCCTCACAACGTGACTGATGGTTTCTCCCAGAGTGGCTGGAGAGAGAGCACAAAGGAAGCCATGCGGCTTTTATGACCTGGTCTCTCAAAGTCTCACGTCGTCCCTGTAGCTTTCTGTTTGTTAGCAGTGAATCACTATTCTACATGCTTATCTAATTTTACCTCAGCCTAATCCTATAACACTCTGAGAGATCATCTCATATCAGATGGTGAAGTATATCCCATAGGAAGAGGAAGAGACTGGGTTCCACAACTCCTTTAAGGGCACACCCCACCCCCCAATGACCTAAGAACCTCCCACTAGGACCCGCCTCCTAAAATTTCTACTACCTCCCAATAGCACCACCCTGGGAACCCAGTCTTTAACACATAGACCTTTGGGGAAAACTCTTCCAAACCACAGAAGCCTTTAGATTCAGAACCCTTTTCACTACAAATGAATACCACAGCTCAGGGAGAAGCTTATGCTCTGGGAGGATTTGGGTCAAAGGAATGTGTTTATTTGTATGCACATAAATACAAGTGTATGACAACTGTAATAGTTGAAAATCATGAGCCAATACTTCTAAATAAATATAAGTGTATGACAACTGTAATAGTTGAAAATCATGAGCCATATACTTCTAAATAAATATAAGTGTATGACAACTGTAATAGTTGAAAATCATGAGCCATATACTTCTTAACATCTGTAAAAACAGAGAAAAAGAAAAAAAACCCACACATAATAGCAAATCCCTTTTTAAAGATACTTGGGTACTTTTCCAAACTCAATAGGTTTTCTATTTTATTTAGGCAATTGTGTCATCTACCCAAGGTTTAAATTGGAGTTTTCTTGAGTGTATTCTTTGCCCTCCTGATGAAACATTTACTTTATTAAAGTAATATTACTTTCCATACAGTAGGTACCGTTCTGCCGTTATTAATTAAATTAGCTCTTTATGAAATACTGTATGCTTGTAATAGTCCTATAAGAAGGCACCAGTCCCTCATTTTATTGTTGAGAAACTGAACTGAAGAAAGGCTGGTTAACTTGCCAAGGTCACTTGGCCTGTGAGGGACAGTCAGGGTTTGAAGCCCAGCAGCCTGCCTCCTCACCATGTCACCTCTTATCAAGGTTTGGATCTGAAATGTCCCTCAAAGGCCTCAGTATCAAAAGCCTGCTTGCCAGCTTGTGACACTACTGGGAGGTGGTAGAAACTTTAGGAAGTGGAACCTAGTGGAAGGAAGTTAGGACAGTCCTTAATATGGTTCCTTTCTCATTTGCTTACTGGCAGCCACGAGGTAGGCCTTTTCCACCACTAATGTTCTACCCAAAAGCCATAGAGCCAACTGACCATGGACTGAACCCTCTGAAACCATGAGCCAAAACAAACCTTTCCTCCCTTTAAGTTTTTTCTCAGGTATTTTGTTACAGCAATGGAAAGGTGACTAACACACCTCTCCCATATGTTCAGGACAATAAGTCAAAGTCTGCAACTTTAAGTATGTCAGAATTCATGGATAAAATGGGATATGACGTTATGTATTTTGTTGAGGGAGAAAACCCCTTGTCCCTTTACAATGGTAACTTCATGAACTCTTCAATTAATGTTTATGCAGTTTTCAGTTCAGTCAACACTCAGTGCTACTGAATGAAGTGTGCTTTGCATGGCATAGTAGAAAGCTTATCAGAGTCTCTGGGTTTCTGATGCAGGCTCCCTGATTTAAACATGAATCCTTTTGTTGGCCTCTGTCTGTTGACCTGCCAGCCAATGTCTTACACTTCTTCTCAGCAGTTATTACAAAGTTGCATCTTACAGGAGCCAGTGGAAGTCACTTTCAATAGTGATGATTTCTTGTTTTTTTTTTTTTTTTCTTATCTCTCAATTATTTGGTGTTAAAAATAACATTTACATCTAAAGGGGAGATACTATGCCCTTCTTGTTTATCTCTACTTATTGGCCACTATAGGAGTGGGCTGTGAGGTGCATACCTAGGTCAACATTCCCAGAGCTTCTGTCCACGGGCATTTTTGTCATTTAGCCTATGCTGTCCCATACACGAGGTTGACAGGATTCCCATCCAGCAGGTTTAACACCAAGCACAATTCGGGAGGTGGGAAAGAGGGCCTCGGGGTAGATAACAAAAGGAAATCTCCCCTAATTCCTCATAGAAGTCCAGATAGACTAATGACTTTTTTTTTTTTTTAAATACAGTGTTGAAATTGGGAGAACCTTAGAGGTGACAAGGATGAATCCATCATGTGAAAGGGAAGGAAACTCATTTCAAAGAGATGGAAGAGCTTGGTTGTGGAATACAAATGAGTCACCTGAAAGAAGTGTTGGCTATCCTCTGCTCACCCCTCTACAGTCACTGTCCGCTCTTCTCCTTTTACCAGCAGAGCCCAGGAAGTTGACCCAGCTAGACGGGATCAATAGGCACCCTCACTCCCAGTCAACGAGGAATCTGGCAGGAGAGCTGAAGAGGGTGGGATGATATTAGATTTTTATTTCCTTGGCTCTCTACCTGTAAGTTAGCCTCAAATGGACCATACCCCTCCACTGAAGGCACAGTTCCTCTCAAGGTGACCTGTTAGACAAAGACTCTCCTCCTGAGTGCTAGTAACTCCCCCTCCCATCATCCCTCTGGGACCAGGGCTGGTAACGACTCCACTGTTGGTCACCCTGGATTATTGTCCCTTGAGTCGTCCCCTTATTTAGGGAGATCATATAAAGTAGGGAGATCATATAATAAGTATTTAAATAGGAATACTCTAAGTTTTTTAAAAATTTTAATTAATTGACATGGTATATGAAGACACTCTTGAGAGCAAAGGGGGTACTATTAATTATTATACTAAAAAAACAGGCTAAAAACTATCTTGTCCTGTGCAAGCTGGAATCTATAGTCACCCTACCATCCTCTGCTCACATCTTTGTAAATAAATCTTCTCTGAATCATTCTAATTTGAGCATGACATTGGCTTCCTGTAGGACCCTAATGGATGTACAACTCTAATATCCAGCTCTCATCATTTCAAATCCATTCTTTTTACATCATTCAATTTAGAAATTGAATAACTTGCAGTCCAAAAAGAAATAACATCACTACTGAAATGTGGCATTTTCCAAAGCGTGGTATGGAGCATAGCTTCAGGTTATATATTGATTAATATATGCAAAGTACAAATGATTAGTGTATAATAGAAAAATTATAATGCACACAAGATCCTATGATTTCATGCATTTCTTTGCTTAGAACAAAGGCAAAGTGGAAATTAATTTTTAAAAATAAGTTGAAGAAAAATGTTGAGTCAACAATAGAATGGGCTGGACTTGGATGGTGGTGAAGCACTCACAGCATCTAATCAGGACTAAGTTAACTCTTAGAGACTGTCATTAGAGTCATAGTGGCTCTTCTTTCTGATATAGCAGCACCAAGCTCATCAGGGATCCTGCTATTAGTCTTTTTTTTTTTTAAAGCTTTTATTGTAGTAAGATACATATAAAATAAAACTTACTGTCTTAACCATTTTTAAGACTATAGTTCAGTGGCACTAAGCTTATTTATACTGTGTGCAACCATCAACATTACCCACGTCCAGAATCATTTCATCTTCCAAACTGAAATTTCATATCCATTAAATAATCACTGCCCATTACCCTACTCCCAGTCCTTGGAAATCACCATTCTGCTTTCTGTCATTTGACCTCATACCTCATACCTTTTATTGTATCTCATGTAAGTGGAATCATACAGTATTTGTTCTTTTATGGTTAGCTTTTCACTTAGCATAATGAATTCAAGGTTCACCCATGTAGTCGCCAGTGTCAGGATCTTACTTCCTTTATGGCTGAGTAATATTCCATTGTCTGTTTATACCACATTTTGTTTATCTATTCATTGGTCAATGGACTTTTGGGTTGTTTCCACTTTTTGGCTATTGTGAATAATCTGGTTTGAACATGGGTGTGCAAATATATTCAAGTCCTTGCTTTCAATTTTTTGGGGTGTAGAAGTGGACTTGCTGGATCATACAGTAATTCTATGCTTATTTTTTTGGATGAAACTCCATGTTGTTTTTCCACAGCAGCTACACCACTTTCCCCGTCATGAGTCTTGAACAAGTGGAGCCTTATCACACACAGGCCTGGAGAGGCCATGGAAAATTTTCACTGACAAAATGGGCCTGGAGAGTCTTCCTCCAAAAGGGTAGCACATTTCAAAGCATTTGTGTGTGTGTGTGTGTGTGTGTGTGTGTGTGTGTGTTCTTGTTCTTATCTAAGTTTAGGCAATATTATCAGGTTATTATCTCTGCCTGAGAATTCTAGTTCCTTGTTTCATACTCACCATGTTACAGGTTGATCATCCTTAATCCAAAATCCAAAATCTGAAACTGTTTGAGCACCAACATGGCTCCACAAAAGGAAAATTTCACATCTGACTTCACGTGACAGGTGGTAGTCACAATGCAGGCATACTCAAAAATGCTACATAGACTTCCCTTCAGGCTTTGTGTATTAAATATGTATGAAATGCAAATGAATTTTGTGTTTAGGCTTGGGTCCCATTCCTAAGATACCTCACTAAGTGTATGCAAATATTCCAAAATCAGGAAGATCTGAAATCCTAAGCACTTTTGGTCCCACGTATTTTGGATGAAGAGTGCTCAACATGTCCTTTCACTTTCTCCTGTGTTTCTTTGGACCATGTGTATTTACGGTATTTTTGTTCTCACTTCAGTATTTTCATGCATATTCCAAGTTCCTCAAACATAATTTTCAATTCCACTTCCTAAACTGAATGCCTCACTTGCAAATGCTCCCCTGTTTACTCATTGACTATAAACTCTTAAGACAGGCAGTGCTTCTGCATCATGAAGGACTGGGACAGGGTCCATCTTGTTCCAGCACTCAGCATGGTCTGGACGTGCATTATGAGTCTTTGATTGCCTCCATGAAAGCCCGACAAAAAGTAGGACCACAAACATGTTAAGAGAATTGCTTTCAATGCCTTCAGCTCAGTAAAGGGGAAGATGACTAAGTGTTACTGGTAGTTGTGTGATTTTGAAGAAATTATATCTGTATAGTTGCCTCAATTCTGCAGAAAGATAATGTCCAAAGTTCTGCTCTTAAAAATTTAGAGAGAGAGTCCATATGAAATATTTGATGTGAATGTAATGCCTTGAGGTTTTTGGAAGAAAAGATAGAATCTTGTAAGAGTGCTATGTCGGAGAAGGAAAATAATGTCTTGTCAAATCATGTATTTTATATTATAGTGGCATGATGTAAGTAAAGGACCCAGTCTACTCTCTGGCACAGAGCAAGCATTTAGTAAATGCTTCATAGAATCTTTAGTGATCATTCTGCAAAATGTACTCTAATATTAAAAATTCAAGCATCTACTTGTCATCACATTATTAAATGGAGTGTTATATGCTTATTTTGAGTGCTATGTGCTCATTATATCATTGTTATATTAATGAATAATCACATAAAAATAAGTAGGTATATGCATGGAGTGTAGAATTATGGAAATGGGATATTACAATTATCAGAAAAATTTGCTTGTTATGAAAGCAATATCTTTCCATTTATTCACTTTACTCACTACAAGTGAATAAAGAAAAGAAAAGAGAAAAAATACTGTACCTAAAATCCCATGACGGTGGACATCTATTGATTTCGCCTTTTCCCTGGTTTCTTCCCCTTGGGCACGGCAGTTTTCCCGCTGCATGCAGCATCGCTGCCAACTGACAATCACAGTGACCCAGTCTGGGCCAATTCAGACTCTCTGTCCTGGAGCCCTGAATGTGAGTGTGTCTGAAGCCGAAAAACAGGCAAGACAGACAGACAGACAGACAGACACACACACACACACACACACGTGACTTTTACCAAGAACATAGTTTAATGGAGTGTCCTCTTATTTCTGAACGCCAGATTCACTGGTTTCTGTCCTACTAAAGCCTGGTTGTTCAGTTTTTCCTTCCTAAGTTCCTTTAGCAACTTCCAGAAAATTCTTCCTCTCCTGCTGAGCTTGCCAGAGTTGGTTTCTGTTGATTCCTAGTTGTCATATTCAGCTTGAGACAATTACTGTAACACTCTGGCTTAAAGACTTCCACTCTTGCTTCCTATGGATTAGAATGTGTTATTAGCTAAAGACATTCATACATGCAATACTAAATCTCATCCTGTGTCAGTAAGTGGAATTTCAACTACATCTTCTCAAGGTGTACCCATCCATCCTGTAGGCTGTGTCATAATTCAACTAACTTCCTGTGGGCCACTTAGTTGCTCTCAACTTTTCAGGATTAGAAATAGCTGAAACCTGAATTCACTCAGGATTCACTTCTTTAGGATAAATTTCTAGACATGTAATTGTTGAGTGAAACAATGTTAGCATTTTGGGGCTTGAGATAATAATCATTAAATCTTTCAGGAGGTCCATTTCCTATCATGGTATAATTGGATGTCTGTAATATTATGAAGACAATCACTGTCTGCTTTAATCACTCTACTCTTAGCACAGTTCCTGGCACATTTGTTCAGTGGATAATGAATATTTAAAGAATACTTACTATATGCCAGAAACTGATACATGTATTAATCACCGTAGCAACAATTATTTATAGAGAAGTTAAATCACTTGCCTGTAGTCATTGTGTTGATTCAGTCTGTTATAATAACAGGTTGAGTGGCTCACACAACAGTTTATTTCTCACTGTTCTGGAGGCTGAGAAGTCCAAGGTCAAGATGCCCCCCACATCCAGTGTCTGGTGATGACCTGCTTTCAGGTTTGTAGATGACCAGTTTCCTGGCAAAGAAAGAAATCTTCTCTTTTGTGTTTCTTTTCACAAGAGCACTAATTCCATTTGCGAGGGCTCTGCCCTCATAAACTGATCACCTCTCCAAAGCTCCACCTCCTGAGACCTCCACATTGGGAGTTAGGATTCTATGTACGAATTTGGCGGGAGGTAGCAATGGGCACAGACATCGATTCCACAACAGTCCTCAAGCTAATTAGTGACAGCAGGGTTTGGAGCTCTTCAATAGCTCTTCCACAGCATGATCCTTTCTTTATCAATTTAAATATTACTTCCTCAGGATGGTTTCCCTGGAATCTCGGAAAGACCAGGCTAGATCTTTCTGTTATGTGCTACTTAGCCTCCTGCACTTCTCTTTCATAGGACCCAGCATACATGTATTTATCATTTTATTTAGTCTCCCTTCTTCCCTGTAACATCCATGAAAGCAGGAACTGTGCATATCTCATTCAAGCCTGTGTTTCTAGGACAAAGCCCCAAGTCTGTGTATGCTCAAGTATTTATTGTGGACTTAGAAGCACCAATGGCTTAGCCATAGTCAGTCTGTTTTCCTAATGGTGCACATTTCAGGTGGCGAATAACAGCCTTTAGTATTAGTGTGCTAATACTAAACTTCTACCTGATGTAGAGAATAAATAAAATACATAAGAGGCCACAAACCCCAGGGATTAAACAACAGAGTAAACACCTACCCAAAGTCCTAGCTGAGATTTTATGATGCAACTTGCCAGGCAATAATATTTATGTAATATATATCATGATAAAAAATATATATATATGGTGTGTGTGTATACATATACATGTATATACATATATATTATGAATACATAATAGCTATTAAATTTTATGTACAAATGGTATCCCGAATATAAAGTAAAATTGTTTACTAAAGTACAAAAATGAAAGCTCAATTGTAGATGGGAAATTTTAGTATACTTCTCAAGAGGTCTTTGATAGACCATTACAGTGCAATATTGCCTTACACCTATTGTATATATATAAATCTCCAGAAAATAACTGTTGGCAAAGATATGGGAAAACTGGAATCCATGTGCACTGTAGGCAGGAATGCAAAAAGCCTCTGTGGGAAATGGCATGGTAATACCACAAAAAATAAAAATAGAATTATTGTATGATCCATTAATTTCTCTGCTGGGTATATATCTAGAAGAATTGAAAGCAGGGATTTGAATTGCCAAAAAAATGAAAATAACCCAAATGGCGATTGATAGATGAATGGATAGACGAAACATGCCATATACATAATAAAGAAATATCAGTCATCCTTAGCAAGGAAGGAAATTCTGACATCCGTGGCAACATGAACGAACCTTTAAGACCTTATGCTAAATGAAATAAGTCAGTCACAAAATAACAAATATTGTATGATTCCACTTACATGAGGCACTTTCAGTAGTCAAATTCATAAATGCAGACAGTGAAATGGTGGCTGCCAGGAACTGAGGAGAGGGGACATGAGGAATTATTATTTCATGGTATTATTTCAGAATTGCAAATGATAATTGTTCTGTGGATGGCTGGTAGTGATGTTCGCACAACTATGGGAATGTGCTTAATACCATCAGGCTGTACACTTTAAAATGGTTAACATAGTAAATATTGTGTGTATTTTACCCCAATAAAAAATGTTTAAAAGGTCGTTAGATTAAAGACAGGTTAAAAAACAGAGTTTAGAAGATTTGAATAAAATAATCTCTAAGACAGAAAAGTTTGTATGGAAAGTGGTTTGCAAACATGGGCCGTACCACGTTCCTAACATCTGTGGAATGCTTAACAAATTTGAGCAAATGATAGATCGTGAACTTCAGTGAATGACCCTAACTGTAAATTACTCAGGCTGCATTTCCTGACTGCCATGTACTATCACCATGACTTTTTCCTTTCTCAAATTGACAAAAACAAGACAAGAAAAAACAAAATGCCCACCCAGTAGTGGTGTACTGGTGAAGGTGTTTCAGTGCTCTCTGGTCACCTCGCCGGCAGGTAGAGCTGTTCTGTGTCTTACTGCAGGTAAGCTGGTGTGTATTTCCTCTGGGTGGGTGACCTGGGTTTGGAACTCAGAGGACAACTGGGAGGGGAGAAAAGTAGAGAATAGGTAGGCAGAAGGAGGTGGGAAGGAATGAATCATTTCAGGAGAATTTCCAAGACATGAAGGAAAGCAGTTTTAAAGGAATGAGGGAATATTTGCTGTGAAGGAGAAATGGTTTAAGTGGGGAACAGATAAGCTGTGAGGGTGGAAATGAAGTTGAGAAAGTCGCTCACAGACAGGCCTTGGAGCTGGAATTCCCTTTGACTTCATCATGAGCACGGGGTATAGGATAACACGGAAACTTTAAAAGTGAGTCACAATTGATCTATTTTGACTTTGTAAATTTTAGAATGTTTTCTGCCACTTCCTTTGGAGAGGATCTGTGTTATTTTAAATAAAATTGCTCCAGGAATCATTTGATCGGGTCCTGACCCTTCATCGCCTCATGGGTCCTCTCTGCTTCTTTTTTCTCTCTCTGATTCTCCAGGTGAACTCTGCACAATATGAACATTTGATAAATACAGTCAACTGTACATTTTCCCCCCAAAATGACTTGTTACAAGGGATAAAATTCAATGATGTCTTCTTACTTTGAAAAATATAAAGTGCTACTACACAAAAGTATGGGGACATTCATTTGTCACCATTATCACAAGAAAAAAAAGTATCTATCAAATAAAGCCTAATGACTCTTCTCCAAGGGCCTTGTTGGATCACCTCAAGGAGAACCTGGGTGTCTCACTTCTCAGGTCTTCAAAATCAGGAATGTGATGGCCCCCAGATCTTGGTTTCCTCCCTCGGCAGTGGCAAAAAGAATATGAAAGTACATTATTAGATCCAAAGTTTCCTACTTGGTTCTGGACTGCTCTCTACTGATCTGGCTTGTTGGATAATGTCAGAAACCCACTACCCTGAGAGGACATTTAGGGGAGTAGATATAACCTCAACTTCTCAGAGAGAAAACATACAATTCTCAGAAATGCGCTGTTAACTAACAAAGTCACGCACAGATCTATTTTGCAATAGTGGCAACACCACAGATTTTGAACCCAGATAGGAAATGCAAAGTCAAAATCATGAGCACGGGAACTATGTTCCACCTTCCTACTTCTCTCTGCCTCTGTCTTGGTTGGTCACCTTGTCTGCCAGCTATGCTGAATGGGGTTCTCTCCTCATTTCCCTAATTTCCTTTTTCAAGAAAAAGTACTCTCGTGATCTTTGCTCATCTCCCAACAGTCCTCTTTCTGATGAGCCAAGGATGTCCATGCACTGATATCAGGGGTTGACCCCTGGTTTCTATGAGCCTATCCCCTGGTCATAACAGATTTATTAGGGCGGACACCTGACTCAAACAGGCCAATCAGATTTTCTTTCCTGGACTTTGAGGTGTGACACATATGGACGGGAGCTAAAAGTTTTTGGAGCCGTATCCCAGTGTGGTAGACAGACCTTGTGTTCCTCTTCCCCTACCTATAATATGAGATGCTGAACTATCACTTCCATGATTGATATTATATGACATAATTGACCTTAAAATAAGGGAATTACCTGAGTGAGCCTGATGGAATCAAATGGGCCCTTTAAAGCATCAAGGGGAGGTCACTGGAATTTGAAGCGTGAGTGGAATTTGAAACACCATCCCTGATTTGAAGATGGAGGAGTCTTGTGAGAGGAAACTGTGGTGGCCTCTAGAAGTTGACCGGGTTCTCCAGCAGAAAACCAGCAAAGAAGTAGGACCTCAGTCCTAGGGTTGCAAGAAAATGGAGGCGACCAATAGCCTGAAGCCTTAGAAATGGATTCTTCTCCAGACCTTCTCAGCTCGGCTGACACTTTATTTTGGCCTTGGGAAAATATGAGTTGAGATCTCAGTTGAGCCATGCCAGAATTCTGACCTATATAACTATGAGCTAATAAATTGATGTTGCTTCAAACCACAACATTTGTGATAATTCATTGTGGCAGCAAGAGAAGACAAATTCCCAGGGCGATGACAGTGTCCTTGGAGAGGACAGTGCTGTCCTCCAGCTGAAGGCCCCAGCACCACCTTTCTCCTTTCTTCCTGTGCAATCTTTATGTGGTTCTGTGAGCTATGCAAGCATCTTCCAATAACATTGTCTCTTTTTCTTGCTTATGACCCCAAGAGCTTACCATAAGGACATGTAGACTTGAGTAACGGGTCTGTTAATTCTGGACCCCAAAAGTATGGCACTGTGAAACCCCTTGAAGGAGTAAACCAATTTTGGAGGATCTAAAAATCTTAAGTGAATGGAAGGTTATTGAAAAAATATTTACTATTTTTGTTGACTATTTCAAACATTATGTAAAGATGGGGACAATATCAATTAGAGTCTACAGATATGCCCATCCAAATAGACCCAAAGTATTTTGTTCATGAACAGAAATACTTCACAATAGGCATGTACTTGTGGTTAGGGCATATGCTCTGATTTTTGTTGTTGTTGTTGAAAGGCTGAACATTAGTTCACAGCGGGTAAAAAGTTAGGTGAGGCTAGAGTGTGGTTTGCTGCTTTAGGCAACTGTGAGGCCTGAAGAGAGGCCCGTGAGAGTCTTTCCCACCCCCACCTAGCTCCAGCTGGCTGCCCACAGTGGTGCACAGACCCCAGCAGAGACCCTGCCAATCTGGCCTCTGGCCAGGCAGAGTGAGGGAGCAGAATGACAAAGATGTCCAGGTGCAGACAGCTGGCTTGGCAGAAGAGAAGGGGCTGATTGACACAGAGGAAGAGGAGGGGCAAGCCATGGGCACCCTCCAGACCCTGGGAACCTGCCTGTGCCTGGACTCCCACCCTGCAGTGAGGCCTCACCCTGCATCCCTGAGTCACTCAGTCGGAGGAGAGGAAGGCATGGACCACCAATTCCTTTTTCATTTTGCTGTCTTAGATGGGAGTGAAATAGAAGAAGCAGGGAAGAGAGAACAAGCAAGAGAAAGATGCCCCCTTTAATATGTATCCATAGTTAAGAAAGGCCCTCTTGGTTTGTGCTTACTTGGCAAGGGGAGCAAGACTGAGATCTATAAACCTTTCCAGAGGTTTCTTTATATGCCACAAAGTATTATAATCTTTTTCTCTAAATGTTATTCTTGGTGCCAATCTGTAACTAACTGAGTTAGTTACAATTATATACAGCTTTCTGGGTGGGGCCTATGACAGGGTGGAGGGACAATGTTTAACATTGCCTAAGCAGGAACAAAGAGCAGCTGAGTCTTGGGCATGGTCCTAAAGGAACAATTACAAAAAGAAGAGTCCACTTCGATTTTTGGAGGGGTCGCCTTTGGGCACAAGGACAGAAAACCCCGGGTTGATCTGGTGCAGTGTTACCCAAGAGTGCAGGCAGGAAGTTGCAGGCTCAGCCTGGCAGCCTGGGGACAGCCTCGCCGATGTCAAGCTGCCAGCCAAGCCTCATGCATAATTAGATGGATTTGGACTGAAACTCAGCAAACTGATTCTACTTGCCTGACTTTCTCCACTTGGATTCTAATTTTTTCCCCTTCCATTTTTTTTTTTTTTTAAGAGCTTAGTGTGTATTTCTTCACAATGGGAAAGAAGTAATAAATTGGCTGGATTCCTAGCTGAAAGTCAATCTTGGTATTCCATTGATAGGAAAACCTCTTATCTCCTTCACTCTTTTCTCGAGAAAGCCTATAGATTAAGCCTTTTGCCATTTTCCAGATCTTTCCCCAGGCTTTAAAGCAACTAGATAAAGGATATGAGCTCAGATGGACAGACCAGGGAAATAAAATATTTGGGAAGATTTTTTTTGACTCCTATTCATCTAGCACAGTGTTTCAACAAATCACTCCCCCTAACATCAGCTCTTTTGGCTGTAAAATGTTAATTCCACTCACTTTCTCCCTAGTTCCAGAGGAGAATTAACTTGGTGTTAAATCTAAATTTTCCTATACCCTTCTCCTGCTCCACATAGACATAAGCATTTCCTGCCATTGCTGAAGCCTGAATGTGCTCAGTCTGGCTTTAGTCCTAGCATGTTTTGTTCCTTAAGGAGGAAAACAATTTATTATTCACGGCTGACTTAGGTCGCCTCTTGCTGTATAGTGCCTTTGATCTTTCAGCAACCCTTCACTCTGTGGATCACAGCCTTCTCTTAACCATTTAAAAGGCTGAAGGGGACTTCTGACACCTGGTTCAACTCACATTTCTCTACATGCTCTCAGATGGTCTCTCTGGGGACCTGTTCCTTTGACCCACCGAGTTGACGCTTTCATCAGCCAGGGAGCCAGCTCTGCTTTCCTGCTCTGGCTCCAACTCATTTAACTGAGAACAATGACAGCATGTATTTAGAGAGAAAGGATCTCTTAGGATTTAAAAAATGGTGATTATACAATCTGTCTTCCTGGTATATAGCATTTTAGAAAGATTTTTCAGTTGTAAAGGAAACTAGTTCAGAGATTGCTTTACAGATGGGGAGGTAGACAGGTCAGGGATGGCTTGTCTCTGCTTTTTCTTGCTAAAAGAGGGGCTGAGGAGGGAAATGTGAGATTCTATATCTCCCGCACATGTGGAAGGGGGTCTCACTTCTCCCTCCTGCCCTCCTTGGCCTGAAGTATATGTCAGTGGGGGATGTTACTCCTGTGCCTGTGTGGGGGAGCCAGGAGAGTGCCACCTCCACCTCTGGTTCCCAGGGGAATGGATGGATGGTGGAGAAGCGGGTGGAAAGAATAGTTCCACTCCCAGAACCTGCACCATGCAAGCCTCGAGATGTATTTGCTGAATTAACTTGATTTAGAGCCAGTGTGTCCTGACTCTCTTGTCCATTGAGTCCAAGATCCCAAATCTGTTAAAAGGGCCTATTTTTTGCCCTCATTACTTCACAGAGTGACTCTGAGGATTAAGGAGAAAGTGCCTGCTTCACAGAAAAAGTAATATGAATGGTCAACAAATATATGAATCAATGTTCAACATCTCTAGCAATTAGAGAAATGCAAATTAAAACTACACTGAGATTCCATCTCATTTCAGTGAGAATGGCAATTATCAACAATTAACGTTGGCAGGGATGTGGGGGGATAATGTTCACCCATACATTGCTGGTGGGACTGAAAATTGGTACAATGATTCTGGAAAGAACTCTGAAGATGCCTCAGAAAATTTAGAATGGAACCAACATTTGATCCCGTTATCCCACTCCTCAGTTTATACCCAAAGGACTTAAAATCAGCATACTATAGTGACACAGCCACATCAATGTTTATACCAGCTTAGTTCACAATAACTAAGCTATGGAACCAACCTAGATGCCCTTCAACAGATGAATGGATAAAGAAAACATGATATATATACACAATGGAATATTACTCAACCATAAATAAGATTGAAATTAAGGCATTTTCCAGTAAATGGATGGAACTGGAGAATATCATGCTAAGTGAAATAAGCCAGTCCCCAAAAACCAAAGGTCAAATGCTCTCTCTGATATGTTGCAACCCACATAACAAGAGAGGGTAGGGAGGGGAAATCTAGAAATTCATTGGATTAGAAAAAGGGGAATGAAGGGACTGGTGGAACAGATGGGAATAGGAAAGACAGTGGAATGAATTGGGCATAACTTTCCTATGTTCATATATGAATACATGACCAATGTAACCCCACATCATGCATAACTGCAAGAATGGGATCCTAATTAGAGTAGGTTAAACTCCATGTATGTATTACATGTCAAAATACACCCTACTATCATGTATATCTACAAAGAACAAATTAAAAAAAATAAATGGTTTGTCTAATAAGCCCGCCCCCCCCCCAAAAAAAAAAGAAAGGAGAAAGTGCCTAGACCATAAAACACATCACACATTAAGGCGTCTCTCTCAAACTCTCAGATATGCCCCTGACAGGTCTCTGCTCCTGTTGGCCAAATAGCGAACACCAGAGTTAACTATCCCAAACTGTGTGTAAATCTTGTCTTCACCTCCCTACATACTCTTTAGTCTGTCCTTTCACAACTTGTTTCTTTGCAGGAGGTGGAAAACCAGCTGATGAGGTTAAGAGAGAGTCAAATGCAAATCACATTCCTGGCAAGTTGCCTGGCAAGTTGTCTCTCTGCATATTGCTGTTTCAGATTTTTCTGCCCTTGTCACCTTTTTGAATGGCTATAATGCTATGTTTTATTGAATTAAACTTATCATTATTTAAGAAATTTTCTTATGGAATTTATTTCATAAATTTTAATATAGGTAACGTGATAGAAGACCTGCTAACCCAGCACAGGAAGTGTGATGTGAGAGTTAGCTTCTAGTTAGGTTCTAATGACTATTATTGATTGCTAAATTACTTTCATGTTTCCTTCTCAAAAGGCCTTCTCCAATTACCCTATCTTATAGGAGTTATCATTCACCACTCTACTCTGCTTTAGTTTTCTTATTAGCACTTATCATTACAGTATACACTTTGTTGTGCATAACCTGACTGAGTCAAATCCAGTCAAATGCATGTCCCAGGAGTGCATGTATCTTGGATTGGTCACCTCCATAATCCTAATGCCTGCTACATCGTAGGCAATCAATAAGCTTTTATTGCTGAACATCATGAAGAATTTTATTTTTCATCCATGTTGCTTCTACAATTGTGTGCATTTCTTTCTAATTCTGTGTTCAGGAATGTCAAATTAGTAACCTGAAATTAGCCACAATGAGAAAATTTACACCATGGAAATTGGCAAATACTACCTCCCTCCAGTCGTTCATTAAATATTTATTAGCACACTACTGTTACTAAAGAATCAAATCAACTACAAACAAGGCAGTTATCCAGTTCAAAGGGCTGGTGTGGTGGGTTGAATTCCTTGCCACTACCCTTCAATGAGAGACAGAGTCTATTTTGGAATTTGAGTTGTCCCCAACCCCTGTGACTATTTTAAAGATGGAATGCAATGGAAGAGACCCTGTGTTGATTCTAGGTCAACCCTCTTAAGGATTGGCAACCTCTCTTTCTTTCTTCTTGGAACATATTCTGCTGTGGGGAAATCCAAGAACTTTGGGGAGAGGCTGTCCTCAAAGAGACTTGAGGTCACCCGATGATTATCTCAACTGAATAGTTAGCATCAGTTACCAGACATGTCAGAGAAACTATCATGGAGGTAGGGCCTCTGACTCCAGAGAAACTCCCCAGCAGATGCCTTATGGACAAGAGAGGGTCTATCCCTTAATATGGTGGAAATAAATCCTGATGAAAATGTATTATAAAGAGAATGAGAGGCAGGGAAATGGTGATATTGTGTAAGAAGCTACCCAGATTGCGGAATAGTGTGAAAACAAATAAGTGTTATGTTTTAAGACTCCCAAGTTCTGGGATACTTTGTTATGTAGCAACAGGCAACTGAACCATTTGGGTAAAATCAACTTTGTGAGTGTATGGAGGATTTGATGTGTTCTGATTGACTGAATTCATTTGTGATCTAACCTACATCATTAGCAGACATTCAAGAGATGCTGTGTGTTCGCTTTTCCCATAGTAAACAACAGTTTTGATGGGTAGAGTCAAAAGGATTGCTGTTGGATTGGATGTGGTAATGAGGGAAAGAGGGCAGTTTTGGGGGTCTCCTAGGTTTTTGAACTGAGCAGCTGGGTGAATACTCATTCACCATTTAAGGCAACTGTGGAATACCAAACATTTCCTTCTGGTCATACTAAAGTTGAGGTGCCTATTGGGCAGCCTCAGAGGAGATATTGAACAAAGAGTAAGAGACCTGTGTCTACACCTGGAAGAAGAGTTGGTGTTAGAGATATAAAATGTAGAGTTATCAGATTGTAGGTGATATTCAAAGCCACAAAAATCAGGATGGATATATGAGAAGGAGATTAGTACTAAGCCTAGGGGACTTCAAAAAGTAAAGGGAACTAAGAAGGAGTGGTCAATAAGGTAGGAGAAGAAATGGATCCTCCAGCGTCCTAGAAACAATGAAAACATACTTTAAGAGAGAAAGGGATCTAAGGTAAAGCGCTCAAGAGAGGAGAAATAAGACAGAGAGTTGATCATGGCGTTTAGCCACATGGAGGTCATTGGTGACCCTAATGAGAGCTGTTTCAGCAGTAGGGTAAGGGTGAAAGCCTGATAAAAGCACTTTATAGAGAGAATGAGAGGTAAGGAAATGAAGACATCACATATGGGCAGATTTCAAGGAGTTTTGCTGTGAGCAGAAGCAGAGGAATGGGTTGATATGGAGTAATGGCTGGAGAAGGACTTATTCTAGGAGAGGAATAAGACCAAATTTGTAGTTGATTTGGGATGAGAAGAAATGATGATTCATGACAGAGAAGGGGATAACTTTAGTATCACAGACTGTAAGTAGATGAGAAGTAATGAAAATGATAGAATCAGTTTGTAAGTAGAGGGTTAGCCTTAGATAAGAACTTTCATCCAGTTTACACCGGTAAAGGTGTAAGGTATAACTCCAGATGCATGTGGTTTGTTAGATTTAATAGTGGAAAGATGAGGTGATTTTTTATCAAATTGTGACTATTTGGTCAATGAAACAAAAAATTAGATCACCCTTAGAAAGTGGGGAAGGAAGATGGTGCTGATGATTTGAGAGTTAGAAAGTGAGAAAGTCATTTTAATTACCAATTAAAATGAGTCCATGGTCCACCTGAAATTTTTTGTCATAAATTAAAGATAGACCAGTGGCATGACAGTGTGCCCCCGCACCCCCCCTGCTTTATTCAGCTGGGAGTGAAGTGTTTAACTGGGATTAGAGTTTTGCCAGACAATGAAATATATGGAACAGGTGACAGCGTGTGTGCCTGTACAGAGCTGAGGAGTAGGGAATCAAAACTGAGTCAAGTGTAAGATACAGATTGGGGTAGGAATGTGCACAGAGAGAAAGTGAGTAGGAAAATGAGGAGAGCAGTGAACTTAAAAATCTTGATGAGATCCAAAATTACTGGAGGGAGGGTACTAGAGAAAATGAGCTGGAAGGACAAGAAGTGGTAGGGAGGGAGGAGAGGATTTAAACTGGAATTTCAGAGGTGGAACAGTTACTGGTGATGGTGAGGACCAGGGGTATAATCATGGTTGTGTATAGCTAAGGAGGGGCAGAAAAAGGAGTATCTGGAAGTTTGGAGCTATGGGAATTGCAAAGCCAGGGTGCCTTTAGATTGTCCTTACAGATTTGAAGTTTCCAGGAATGATAGGCAGAAATACTGATAGAAGATGGAAAGCCAGGTACTAAAAATCAGAAAACGATGGGGAGTGACCCAGAAATCAATAGTTGAGAGCATCAAGCAGCGGTCATAGGTCTGGAGGTATATTCTTCAAAAGTCACTGGTCTTTTTGATAGAGGAGATAGGAGACATGGTCTGGAGCCCACAATGGAGACACCCCAGCATGAGATTCTGTGTGACAGTTGTGTGGGGGAAGTCAGCCTCCATTTTCAAGAGTTACAAGGAAAGCTTAAAGCTCATTCCTATGAGTCCCTTTTTATAACCAAGCTTCCTAGCTATGTTACAATACAAAAACAAAAGGCAAGTAGCTTAACAATAAGATAGTTTCATTTTGGCCTGTAAAAATGTTTGGTCATGAGTGCACTAATAGGCTTGATGAAGTTGTTTGCTCAATGGACCCACTAAGGGAACATTGTGTTGGGACAGCTACACAGTCAGACTGTTAGAAGAGTATTGCCCCCCACAGTGCAATTTTCCAAAATGGCACCAACTCTTAGGATATGTATGATACAACAACAACAACAACAAAAGCCCAGTTCAATTTACCCAATTTTAAAATAGTGTGAAAATACTTGGGGTTTCTAGATTCAGATAATTCCAAACCGCTTCCTAAATCACCTGTCTGGCAGAATTCAAGAAAAATCTTCATAGTGAGGGACTGTTACTGTTCATTGCAGCAAATTCTATTGGTCTGGCAGAAGCAGCACCTAGTCATTCTCAGGATTAGCATTTCAAATTTCCAAAATGCCCTGTAACTGCTGAGTTAGAGCGAGGAGGTAAGGCTCAGGGACAATGTGGGAGACACAGGGACTTTGCTCGTGACATCTCATGGGTTCCTAGAGCAGACAGAGCTTTGGGAGGCAGGAGGGGTGGTGGGTTTAGTGAGATAAGGGCCCAGCAGAGCCCTGGGGATAAGAGTCCAGGTGGCAGGAGGCAGGGCTCCCTTGGTGACAGTAGGCTGGGGACAGGGATGTGAGACCTGACAGGAACCACGGCGGGAGGTCTCTCAGGGGAAGGGGAATCAGGTCGAATTACAGCTTCCACCTCAGATTGGCGCTGCAGGCAGTTTGCTGTGGAGAGGCCAGGCTGTGTAGGGCCTGCAGAGGCCTCCTCAAGGGAGCATTTTTTCTCTCATTTCCACAGAGCCTTCAGAGTTGTCAGCTTAATGACTGCATAATCTTCTGTGGTGCTGGTTACCATGAATTATTAACGCATTAGCCTGACGTTGGGAATTTAGGTTGTTTCCTCCCCCTCACCCCCCACTATTTAGAATTAGTTGCAGAGATTGCTTTTAAGAGTTCATCTTTTTTGCCTCAGTTTAAATACCTCCTGAAGATAATCCTCTGGTAGTTCATGGGTCCCCATGCCTTTATAATTTTCTCCCTGTTGCCATTTGCTATCCAGCAGGATGTTTTTAAACCAATTTACAAGGCCATCAGAATTTGTGAACATATTGGTTTCACTGCAATCTCATCAAAATTGAGTGTCATTTAAGCTCTTTCCTCTTACACTGATGGTTGTAAAATGCAATCTCAAGATTGCTTTTAATTTAGGTTTTTTTGATTTTCCGCAAAAAAGAATTTTTTCATGTCCCCCCCCCCTGTATTTCTCGCTGAATGAACAGCTTTATGCATTTCCCTTTTAAGGTCTCCATGTTTTTCTTTTTCTAAATTGTCATAAATCGAATGAGCTTTTTAAAGTATGAATGTCTCCCCCTCCCCGGGCACACACACCCATTGTTTGCCACTACCATGCAAAATTCTACCTTCAGAGCTCCACTCCTACCCGGCACCCCAGTCTGTTTTCTTTTTTGACGTTCTGCTTTTGATGAAAAGCTAGGCAGTATTCAATTTATTATTAATGAGTTGTGCTCCTAAAGCAGTAGTTCTCAACTTTGGCTGCACACTGAAATCATCAGGAGAGCTTTAAAATCTACTGATGCCTGGGTTTCACTTCTGATTTAATTGGTCTGGGCATTGGGGTTTTTGAAAGCTCCCCAGGTAGTTCTAATATACAGCCAAGGTTGAGAGCCACGATCCTAAAGTTTGTAAATTGGTTGTTGGGTTATGATGAAATCCAACAGTGGTGGTGGTGGGAAAAAAAAATTGCTGTTGAGGGTGGGAGTCCAGGTTTTCTGCTGGTGTAAACATTTCTTGATGCTAGTCAAGGCCTCTGTTTTTATTATTTTTTAATTTTTATTTTATTTTATTTTTTTACCTAATCCAGAACCAGCCTACCTGCTTCTTCTGATTTCCTAGCACTGTCCCTCCTAACCACACTATTTTCTCAAAGACCCACGGTGGGACTGAGCTCATGCAGTCTCATGCCTTTGCCTGTACACTCCCAACCCAGAAGCAGCCCCATGACCCTTTAAAAGAGAATTAGGGAGGAAAGGGCTCTTTCTCCAATCTCAGCCTTCTCCAATCTCTTTTCTCTTTTTAACTTACGTTGGAGACAAAAGTCAACCGAAGTGTCCTGAAAGTGTCCAGTTCTCACTAGCTAGTGAGGTTGCATTAACCGCAATGCCCACCTTCAGCTGGGCTGATTTGTTATCTCCACTGATGAGGACCTCAACCTTCCATCCTAGACTTCCTGTAGTTCTTTTGAGAGATTCCCAGGATAGGTCTTCTATGGGCATAGGAGCAAATCCACAAACAGTTTTCAGTGTTAGTCTTCTCATTGATATCAGCCCTTGCTAAACTAGTTGAGGATGGTCTGCTTTGGTCAGGCAGTCACTTGGTTCACAGGAGCATCCATATTTCAGAACCAAGCCTGAACTGCCTCATCACAGATTCCGTATGAGCTCTGGTATTAGAACAGAAAGAACCTCTAAAGACGGAGATAAGGACACAAGACCTGGCTGGGTTCTTAATCAACAAGGCAGATGCTGGGGTGATGGGGCCTTCCTATACCAATACCATTCCTCAAAATTACACCCTGGGTTGGAATGGAGCAGGGGCGAATGCAGAGAGCAACCAGGCTATCTCTCAGAGCTTTAGACTGCCTTAGAAGAGTATGTTTCTCAGGGGATGGACCCCTGTGTGTTTAGAATGACACATATTGTTTACCAAGTGTCTACAATGTCTCATGCATCTCCACAATAGGTGCACAAGAAATAACTATTGAACAGATGTATGGAGTCACAGAATTTCTCAATACCTACTTCTATTCCTTATAAGTTAGATTTTTGTGCCAATTGAATTACTACCCAAACCTTCTCCCAGGGTTTTAAAAATAATTGAATTTTGCTCAAAAGCTATGTCAGGGGAGATAAAAGCACAGTTCAACCATCTACACATTGAACTGCTCATTTACTACTTGAATCATTGAGTAACATTCTATTTGCTGGTGTATGGAAGAGAAATAATAATACTGTCTATTTCACAATGCTGTTTGAAAAATAAGAAGCATGTGGAGATAAATCCAGAATTAGCTGAAGCACACCCAATTTATTATCCTGAATTAAGCAAACACTGTTTGCTCTTTCTCACCAATTATGACTGAGATGACAAACAGACAAATTGCACGCTGACATTGGATGTGTTTATATAGTAGATGTGTGCTGTTTACATTTTTTAAAACAACTTTCAGAGAATACTCTGGAGTACAAATTTTTAAATACTTTCCATAATTTTTAAACAACAGAAATATGTAACATTCAGAATTAGATTAAATGGTACTTCATATATTTAACTAATGTGTACTCTAGCATTAAGAAGATTTTAGTAACAAAAGTAAAACAAAATGACTCCCCCCCCGCCCCATTTGCTTAGCTTCAAATTAACTATCTAGGATACTTTATTCTCTGCTATTTCAGGAAGTTCCGATTTTATTATTTAAAAAATACCTCTATCCAGTCATGATGGCGCATGTCTGTGATCCCAATGACTCAGGAGGCTAAGGCAGGAGGATGACAAATGTGAGACAAGTTGCAGCAATTTAGCAAGACCCTAAGCAACTTATCCAGATCCTCATCTCAAACCAAAAAAATAAAAAGACTAGGGATGTAGCTCAATGGTAGAACATCCCTGAGTTCAATCCCCAGTACCTGCCCCCAATGCCATTAAGTCATCAAAGTTTAAATTCCTATCTTCCAAGACTTGCAGGACATATGCCTATTATTGATATTATTAGGTACATTTTAAAGAAGTTTATAATTCACAATATTTAACTTGGGATATTTATGGGTTGAAACATTCTAAACAAGTACTTTTTTATTTTTAAATAGAACGTCACATGATGTCTGAATTACTGCAGTTCTTGTGGATTTAGAGTTCCATTTCTTATTTATTACAATGGGCTAGAGATTTGAATGCTTTTATTAAAAACAATTATAAGCCAGGAGCGATGGTGTACACCTGTAATCCCAGTGGCTTCAGGAGGTCGAGGCAGGAGGATCATGAGTTCAAAGCCAGCCTCAGCAAAAGCAAAGTACTAAGCAACTCAGTGAGAGCCTGTTTCTAAATAAAATACAAAATAGGGCTAGGGATGTGGCTCTGTGGTCAAGTGCCCTTGAGTTCAATTCCCGGTACTCCTTACCACATAAAAAAGCAATTATAAAATCTTAGTTATACACTATGCTTTTAAAAATATTTAGAAAAATATTTTTAAGATCATAGATAGGTAAAAAAAATTGTAAAGGATTGTCAGATCAATTTCAGTAAGGGTAAAAAACACCTGGGAGGAAAGTTACTTTATTTCAATGGCATTTGCCAAACTTATGACCTAGTAGACTTGAAAAAAAAAAAAATGCTTTTTGATGGTCAAGAGGCAGAAAATTAAGCCCAGGACCCAACCAATAGAGGATGTCTACTGGGAGACCTCACTCATGAAACTGGAAACCCCAAAGGGCTAGACCTTCAGGATATAAGTTCACTAGGAATGAACATGTCCCAACTGTTTCCAGTGGAGTGAAAAGGCAATGGGCTTTGGTCCTGAGCAGAACCAGCACGGGGGGGGGGGGGAACTGATTCTGATACACCTAGGCCACAGAAAATTTAAATAAATTTTAATAAAATTTAAAAAATGTTGGTGGTTTTTAAAAACCCTTCAAGCCAAAATTCATGCTATTGATGGCCTCAGGCAACTGGTAGAAGCAGCAGCAAACTCTATCTGGATGGATTCCCTTCATGATGGATCTCAAACAAGTCCTACAAATAAGTTTCCATGAAAAAGAAACAGCTCATAGGGAAAACAAACAAACAACAACAACACAACATGAAATTGCACCACAAGGGAAAGTGAATAGAGTCTTCAAATAATGCATAATTAATCAAGAAACATAGTACCTCCATGCCCACACTGTGTTTAAAGAAAAATATCTACATAGAATAATAACATTTGACAAACAGGCAAATGATTTTGAAAAAAGAATCAGTAGAACTTCAAGAAAATACATAATCAAAATTTAAAACCCATTGTATGGGTCAAAAAACAGTAGATAAAGAGAGAATTAGTAAATTCAAAGATAGGTCTGGAGAAATTGACTAGTGTGAAGTTTGTTAGTATTCACAGCATCAGACACAATGTCCTAGGTCTTGTGTGGAAGGGGTCAATTAGACTGACAGGCTACTGTGCATTAGAAATCGAATGTGGCACTTACATGTTCAATCCTGTTGAACTTGCGACATTAGTTGGAGATTTTAACTTTGAGACTAGATTAATATAGAGTGTGTTCACTCTATATTAAACTTTTACCAATTGTCTTCCAAGATACCACATGTCCAAATTTCATTCATTCTACAAGTCTTTTTTTTCTTTAAATTTTTCAATCACTTTATAACTTTCTTACATAGTCTAACTTGAATTACAGCTTTATATTTCATGTAGCTGTGTCTCACTAGACTGAGGTCAGGGACACCACTGGACACACTACTGGCCTAGCAGGTACTCCAGAACGTGTCTATGACTTGGAAGACAAGGAGAAAGCACGTGGGGGCGCGGCGGGGGGCAGGAGGGGGGAAGCAGGGAGGGGAATTGGCGGGGAGAGGAAGGAAGGAAACTTCTTAACTAAATATAGGGTGGCTATAAATGAATTTCTTTAATGAGAAAGTTTATGGATAAGTTTAAGGAGATGTGGATTCAAACTTAGCAAAGCAGATAACATATATCATAAGGGAAAAATGTACTGGCATTAGAAAGGCAAGAATATCTTGGAAATTTTTAGAATGTACCTTTAATGTGCAAAGAAGCATTATGAGTAATGGCAAGAGTGAATTATAAAACATACTAAATAAAGAAGAATCCTTGAGTTCTTGCATTCTAAAAAAGTTTAAACAAACAGTGTGGAGGTGAAGTGCTTTACAGAAAATACCAGCTTGTTCATGTAAAAGCAACCACAGAAACAGTAATGCATTAGAAATGGATTCAGGTAAGAATTACCAATGGTGGTGACATACTGGGGTAAGATAGTGTTGGGATACTTATATAATCCCCACAGATCTCTTGTTAATTACAAAGGGAACAAGATAATGGGAAAATCTAGTGGATACCTCCTTAACTACAGGATCCACAAATAAGCATAGTATATCCCTGATGCAATGTGATGGAAAAGACCCAACAACCTCTCTATGTAAGTTGAACTATAGGAAATTACAGTTGTTTGATTTTTGTCTACAAAAATGACAATTTCATATGATTCACTGTAATACTATTTCTATTGTTAAATGAGTTTAATCATGAATAAAACAATCAGTGGAATCCAAAGTGAGGGTATTCTGCAAAACAAATGGCCCAAACTTTCAAAACAATGTTAGTGTCATTAAAAAGAAGAATTAAAAAAAAAAAGAGAGAGAAAGAGAGAAAAGCAGAAAATTGAGTCTTCTAGATTAAAAGAGCCAAAAGAGATAAGACAATCAAATGCAATAACTCCTTATTAAGATCCTGGATTGTCTGGAGAGGGGCATCTGGGATGTAGTAGACATTACTGAGATTAATGAAGACATTTGAATTGTGTGTTAGATAATGGTATATCAGTTGTGAAGTTGTGTGTCAATTTTGATGGTGAAATTTTATGAATGTAACAATTATACTGTGGTTATGCAAGGAAAGGTGCCTCTTTTTAGGAGATACATGTGAAGGATGTAGGGTGGAGGGTTATAATGTCCACACATAACTCTCTAAAGGTTCGATGGTTCAGGGAAGAGTGTGTCTGTGTTGGTATGTAGAAGTATCACACACACACACAGAAGCAAAATGTTAACAAATGGTTCATCTCGGCAAAGGGTATTTGGATATTCATCACACTCTTCCTACAACCTTTCTATAGGTTTGAAAATTTTCAGAATAAAACACTAAAGGGAGGAAGAAGGAATTGTCATTGTTTTCATTCAGGGTATGAATGCTGGGCTTTTGGGTGCTTTCCTGAATGGAATCTTTTGACTCTACAACCAGCTGTGTAGTGACTGGGAAAATTAAAAAAAAAAAAAAAAAAAAAGACCCAGCTGAAATACAGATTATGTCCCCTACCCAAAGGGAAATGATGAGTATCCACTTTATGGCTAATGGTACCGCCAAGCGACGTGCCTAGCATTGGTGCCTTGGTGAATAGAGTCCTGCTTTGCATAGTGCAGCTGTTTACTGGCACCTGAGAGCCCATCAATCCATCTTCATCCGTGCATTAGTATAAAACTCCTTGGGGATTTAGAGATTTTTTTTTTTTTAAATATTGAGTTTTGCTAGGATCTTAGAGCTATTGGGAAATTAAGATTCTGTAGAATAAATGCATAAATGGAAAAAAATCCTTCTTAAGATAGAAACAACTAGCTAAATCTTCAATTATTTTAAATATAAGAGTTGGATTTTGGCTGAAGTGTCAGGGCTGGGGGCAAGCATCCTGTTCTTCACTACACTCTGGCCATCCCCTGCCCAGGGTCGTGGACCTAGAGATGGAGAGGAGGGGTGCAAAAGGCCGCCTCTTTTTCTCTCTGTAGAACTTCATCTTTCCTGAACACCTCCCGCTATTTTAGCTCTAGTTTGCCACTTCTCATGCCCGGCTTCCTGCCAAGACCGTCTTTGTTTTCTCCCTGGCCTTCAGTCAAATTTTCAGCTCTTTGCAAGAGCCTCTTCCCGTCTGTTCAACCATCGCTCACTCTTTTCCTTCTGTCTTGTCAGCCTTCCCTTTGTCCTTTTGGCTTTCCTGCCTGCTCTTCCTGCCAGCCAGTCTGCACCACTTCCCTCATTCCTGCTCTCGTTTTCAGTGCAATTGTAATTTTTTTTGGGAGATGGAAATAGATGGATGAAGGACAAAGTCATCTCGTAAGGTAAAGGCATTAACATTAAAAAAAAAAATGCCTCCCAGGAGTTTTGATTTCCCCTCAAATATTTTCATGGTCCATTTATAAATAATCAAATTAATTTTACACTGTAGATTGTGATCTATGGTGCGAGGATCTGAGTTGAAAACCAGCTTCACCATTCAGTATCAATGTGACAGGTAACTGCACCTCTCTCTATTTCTGTTTTTGTTTTTCATTTGAGAAATAGGCATGTTGATAGTACTTTTCTCAAGTTGTTGCTGTGGAGATTAAATGAGATGATGCACTTATCCTGCAGAGCACCCCACACAGGTGGGCCCTCTGTGAGAGTTCAGTTATCATTAGCCCTGTCAAGCCTTCCTTCACTACCCAGCCTAGTCAGACACAGAGGGTTTGCTTCCTCCCTGAGACTCTGTGACCCAGGATTTCACACCATTGTTTAAGGTTGCCCTCTATTGTCTTTCTGCCTATCTTCCTCTTTTTTACATTTTGCTTTTCTTTCCTACCTTTCTTATTTTCTTCTCCATCTTCTACTTTCCCACAAAGACTTAAAACTACAACTAACATAAAAGCTAAAATTAATAGTTGAAAGGAGAATGAAGACAGAGATACCATAAAGTCAGTGTTAGGAGAAAATGCACAAATGCATACCGTGGTTAGGCTTAATTGCTAGTTGAGGCTACCATTTTTATTGAGTTTCCTAGCAGCCAGAGGGAAGATGGAAACAAATAACTGAGAACAGTAAGAATCCATGAGATTAAGAAAATAAATAAAAATTGTAGTTCTTTTCCTGAGCATTTTTTTGTGTATGTGAATTCTCATAAAAGGAGCCCTAAGTGATATAAGTAGATGTCTAGCCTAATTATGTGTCTACTTTTGTAATACCTATGAAAATAAACTTTAGAGATCTGTTTCTCATGCTGCCCATCTGTATAGGCTGATACATTCAGTTGAAGTTCAATCCTGTAAAAGCATCTTTACTAGAAGCTTAAATAGTGTGCTTTATGAATACAACCCTCCAAGTTCTGGCATGCTGCAAGAATACATTTTAGAGTACAGTACACAGAGGAATAAATGGACTCGAGTTTTTGAGGCAATCTTCTATAGGTATTGTCTCTGACAATCAGGGTTTTGAAAAGTGTAAGAAAGAAATTCAAAGCAAGTGCCTGCGTATAGCATATGGATGCTCTGTGTTGTTGGTGAAGGGCAGGGAGATGTGATTGAAAACCTGGTAGAGAAAGACGAAGGCCCATTTAACTAAAATTAAAATCCAGCCAACACACCTGCCTGAGCAGAACCATCCCATTTCTGTGTGTGCAGAACTAAGAAGTTATCAGCAGCCATAGTGAAACAGTGGTCAATTCTGACACTGGGTAGTGCTTTACCATACATTATAAAGTGATGAGAACAGTTGGATTCCATTTGGGGGAGAAAGAACACAAGCATATGCTCAGAAAGAAAATACACCAAGATGTTGTCAGCAGAAATCTCTGGAAAGTGAGATTTGGGGGGGATGTTTCCCTTTCCGGTGTTTACAATGCTCTTTGTGATGACAGATGTTACTTTGGTTAAAAGAAAAAAAAAAATAAAACAGTGAAAGTTATTTTTAGAGAAAATAGCTACCCTGATTTGCTTCAAGACATGTATGATTAAGGAAACGCAGCCACAAAGTCCCACAGCTCTGGTTCTCAACTCTAGCTGCATTTTAGAATGCCTTAGGAAACTTTTAAAATTTAGTGATGCCCTGGCCCCATCTCAGACCAATAAATTGGAATCTCTGAGACTAGGACCCAGGCATTGGCATTTAAAAAAAAATCTTAGATTGTTATAATATGCAGTTGTGTGGAAAACCACCATACCACACTGAGGAAAAGAGCTGGAATAATTTGGTCCTAGATAATGTTCCATGAAGGCACATTCTCTTCAATGATTTAAATAGCTCTCCATGATCTGGTCCTTACTTTTCTGTCCAACATTAGTTCATTCAATAGTCTTTAGAATACTGCCTATATAAATCATAGTATAATCATAAATTTTAAACAAATTAGGACTGAACAAATTCGAGAATCACGGTATGCTTATCATGGTCCTAGAAAAAAAATAAACATCAATATTGAAGAAATAGAGTTTTCTACAAACTACGATCTTCACCAACAGTATTGTAATTGATTGGTTTGGATGTCTCAACAGACTCTTTGGTAATGATTGAGAATAGTGAAACTGTGGCTTGTTTTTCTCAGTAATTAATCTTAATTTTTCCATTTGTAATCATTGGATTTGTGGATCATTTATCCGCTGATCAGTTCTTCTGTGTGACAAGGATGTATGCTGCGTGAGGACTGAGTTTGTCTTCCCATCCCTATATTTCTACGGCTTAGAAAAGTATCTGGTTCAGAGTAGACGCCCAATAAATACTTGTTAAATGCATATTCAAGGAATGAATAATAGTAAAAGCATAACATGAATGAAGAGGGAAATATTTATCTTCTTCTCCACCATAAGGTTATGCACACACCCATGCAAAAGTAGCATCAAATTGGTTAGACAGTTGCTAAACAAAGAAAAAATTAATAAAGCAGACTGAAATGTGTTTCTGGAATTCCACCTTCTGGTATAAGAAATGACTGGACAAAGAACAGTTGGTCTTCATTTGTCCTAATGTTTCTCCTCTATTTGAAAGCCTCCAATGACCTTCACTTATATATTAGAATTAAGCCAAGGTGGATCAAAGACCTAAAATAAGAGCTAAAACTATAAACTTTTAGAAGAAAACACAGGGAAAGAATCTTCATGATACTGGATTTGGCAGAAATTTCTTGATTATGATACCAAATGCACAAATAAGAAAAAACATAGGTAAATTGAATTTTACCAAGATTAAAAATATTTGTGTATCAAATGATTTTGTAAAGACAGTGAAAATGCTACCCACAGAATGGAGAAATATTTGCAAATCATAACTGATAAAGTATTCATATCCAGTATAAATAACTCCTATAACTCAACAACAACAACAAAACCCAAATAACTCAATTAAAAATAGGCAAAAGACTTGAATAGACTTTTCTGTAAGGAAGGTATACAAATAGTCCATAATCACATGAAAATATGCTCAATATCACTAATCATTAGAGAGATACAAATCAAAAGTACAATTAGATATCACTTCAAGTCTGTTAGGATGACTACTTATTTAAAAAAAAAAAGGATTAAGTGTTAGTGAGGATGTGGAGATTGGAATCCTGTGATTGCCAGCAGAAATGTAAAATGTAAAAAAATTAAACAGAATCACCATTCCATTCCTCAATTCTATTTATGGGTATGCTCTAGAAGAATTAAAAATGTGGGAACTCAAACGGAGTTTGGTATGACCACTTTTATAATAGCATTATTCATAAACAGCCTCAAATGCCAATTGACAGATGAATGGATAAACAAAATGTGATATAGATATACAATGGAATACTTTTTAGCTTTAAAATGGACAGAAATTCTGATATGCTACACCATGGATGAAGCTTGAAGATGTTATACTAAATGGAATAAGCCAGACACAAAAGAACAAATATTTTATGATGCCACTTACAAGAGGTACCCAGAGAACTCAACTTTGTACAGACAGAAAGTAGAACACTGGTTACCAGGGAGGGAGTAATGGACATCGATTGTTTTATGGAGGTAGAGTTTCAGTTTGGGATGATGAAAAACTTCTGGAGATGAATACTGGTGATGGTTGCACAAAAATATGACTGAACTTCAGGCTAGCAAACTGTAGGGTTAAACTGATATATTTTATGTCATATATATTTTGCCAAAATTAAAATATACCTTTGCAACCATGCTTAGAATAGGTACTATCATTCTAAGACTATCCCCCTTTCAGATAAGGAAACCTGGGTCCAATACAAATAAGGGGAAGCTCTTTGATCCCTGAGGACCTAGAATCTGCACAAGATGTGTCCCGTTTGGCAAGGCATTTCGGGGTTGGGATTTTTTTTTCCCTAAACAAACAAAAACAAACACCCAACCCAAAACAGCAGCAGCAACAACAAAACCCCAAACCATTTACCCTGCAAACTCCACAGCATATCATTTGTGTCAATAAAATGGAAGTTTTCTTCCAGACCACTTGCTAAAAATGCTAATTACCTGGTAGAAGTTGGCTCTAGGAATATATTTCTTCTCTTGCTCTTTGCCACAATCTCCTCCCCCATCCATAGGTCCATGCATGCTTATGTGGCCACTTGTACATTCATAAGAATTGGATTTTCCAAAATTTCCCTGTTGGCTAAGAAGCAAACACAATTGAGTGAGGATAATAAGGGATTTAGCCCCCTAGCTTTGGTATTTACTGCAAAAACAGATTTTCAGGGAGGAAAAAAAAAATCCTATTTCTGAACCCTTCACCAAAGTAAAATGGATCAGGTCCCCATTGTCTGCCTCAGAATCTCCATGAACTTGGGGCCAATAGTCAGGTAAAGGCTAGTGGTGGTACGAACTCTGGAGTGGTTTGCTTTCTCTGGCGGGATATAATTTTCTGACAGCTATTGACAATTTCATTTCCAATTGACAGACAGAGCCCATATGGTTCAAAGAACTTGACCCAAGCCTTATAAAAACAATGCAGTGATGTTTTTATATGAAAATGTGTCTCTATTCAGGGCAATCTGAGTAGAGCCCAGGGTTTAGTGGGCTGGGATACAAGCAACCACACTTTAATGATATTTTTGAAGCAGCTTAGCCTTCTCTGAAGCATGGCCTCATTTATCAGGAAGAGAATAGTCTGGACTCTGGGAAATCCTTCCTGAACAAAGGCTCTGAGCTATCAAAGCCTAAAACTCTCTTTTGAGTTTTTTTTTTTTTTTTTTTTTTTAACCTGTGGAATCAGATGTCAACACTTTGTAAACAGATGTTGTTGGAAGGATTAGCATTTTTAAAATGCTAAAGTATTGTTTTCTTTAGCCACAGCAACAACTGCTGTCCAGGACATTCTGCTGGACTTCGAAGAATGTTGGTATGATAATCGCAGGAAAGAACCACTGTCTCTGGAAACCATATGTTGCCTCACAGAGCTTACTCTGATTCCACATCCACAAAGACCAGCACGTCACTCAAGGAGACATTTACAACTTTCCCATCTCTTTATTAACTGTGTGGGAGGTGAGAAGCATGAATATGCGAATGGATGAGTGGGGTGTTTTGTGGAAGTCAGTTTTGATCTTTGCAGGCTGTGGACTTAGGAACAACAGCTCCACATGTGTCAGCACTACACAGGGAGAGGAGAGAGGTTGTTACAAGGGGTACCACAGAACACTGCGGTTAGGTTTTCCAAGGAATAAAATCATTAGTAGGGCTGTCCTCTGGTTTTTCCTCCAAACCACTGTCTGTGTTCAAGGGAAAGAATCTCAGCTTATTCACAAGTGGCGCTATCTTTCCACAGGATATTCATTGTTTTGAAAATAGAAGAAAAACCTCAACAGCTCTGAAGTATATAATTAGGCTTTCTTAATACCCAACAAGAATGTTCTCCCGAGGGTGGTTGTGATGATATTTGTGAGTGATGTAGGGGAAGGAACTTGGGGGAGAGCAGAAAGTCAGGGAGCAGAGTGCTGGCCTCCATTCTACCCATTCTGTCTGTTTCTGTCTTTGTTGTCTAACTACTTTTGCAGATTTGTGGTTTTTGCTCAAATGAACAGCCTACTGTAGATTGTAGGTTCCCAGGTGCCCATTCCCAGAGTTATCAGTGTAAGAAGTGATTTCAGAGTATTAGAGTGGATTCCACTACCACTGAATCACATGCAGACTCGAGGCCAGATGATGACATCAGACACATATGTGTTAGTCTGAAGGCAGATCTTGGCCTTGTAAATGGGAATAAGATATCCAGTGGGAGAATCAGGGATCCAAAGGCCTAGAAAAGACCCCAAGAAGAGAATGCCTTTATCTTTCACTTCTAGGCAGAAAGTTATCTTAAAAAAAAAAAATCCCCTTCAGATATTTTTAAATATCTGAAATAAATATTTAAATAAATATTTCTAGGAAACACTTTAGAAAGCTGGGATATCAGTACTACACAAACAAGGCAAAATTTGCAGGTGCTGGATAAATCCTGCATGCTAAAACTCATAATCACCATGATTTTTATAAACCTGGAATTTCCTGGCCAAACTGTATTTTCATTCAGTTTCTGTGACATATTTCATCATTACTCATATCTTCCCACCCATGTTAAAAAAAAAAAATGTGTCTTCCCAGATATGTGTTTGCATGGGCACGTCACAATATTGGGATATGATAATTCCTTCAAGTGCTTTTATCAAGCCATGGGACAAATTTCAGATCACTTTGTATGTTGACATATCTGAGCTTTCTACAGATCCTGTGGTTTCCATAGTAACAAAATCACTTAGCAGTATAAGAAATATGGAAGAACATAGAAAAACAAAAAAAGAGGGAAACTGAATGGAACAAAAGGAGCTCAAGTCGAAATTTCTCGAGATACTAGAAAATTTTTATTGCTGTTTTATTTATCTCAAAAGACTAGTACAAACTCTCTGGATGCTACCAGGCATAAATTGTAGCTGTTTTCTCATAATCTTTCAGAATCCAAGGTCATTGTTCTGCCAGCTGTGGTCTTAGAGATGTCCACACTCCTCACTGTACGCTGTGTGACTCTATGTATAGGTGTACACACCCATGTTGGAGATCAGCTATATATTTGTAATTGGGTGGTGTATTTGTCTTTTGTTTAAGTTCAATTTCACCATCTTAGATCAGGAAGTGGTAGTAAGTGACATTCCAGAAGAGCCACCATATTATTCCCTCTTATATACACATAAACACTAAGACAAGCTGAATTCTAATCTGGGTAACAGTCATGGGGTATTTAACAAAGCCACTCATTCATCTAGTCACTCATCTGTTAGGGGCATATTTATTGCGCATCTCTTATGATAAAGTCCTCATACCAGACACATAGTCAAAGTGGACATTTATACTAACCACTAAGTATTATGTGGGTTATCTTTGAGGAGCTTAGTGAGGAACCTTCCTGGTCTCTCATTAGGCCCCCCTGTGATGAATAGCTCACATTTCCCACATTTCCAGCCCATGGGAAGCTCTACTGGCCACTTAGGTCCCTTGGTTAATGATTTTCAGGCAAAAGAGGATTGGGTTGTTGGGTCTTTCACTTCCATAGAAAAGAAAGCATATGTTTTTAATCCTGTTTCTCCACTATTCTAATTAGATGAATAAACATAATCCCTTTGGCTTCAGAGTGATAAGGACAGAGTGGTGTATTAGTCAGCTTTCTGTTGCTGTAACAAATACCTGAGATAAATCGACTTAGAAAGAGGAAAGGTTTATTTTGGCTCATAATCTTTGAGGTTTTACTCTGTAATCAATTGGTCCTGTTGCTTTGGGGCCTAAAGTGAGGTGGTACATTGTGATGGGATGTGTGCGATGGAAGAAGCTTCTCACCTCGTGATGGCCAGGAAGCAAAGTAAGAGGTTGAGGAGGGGCTGAGTTCCCAACATCCCCTTAAGAGCACACTCCCAATGACCTAACTTCCTCCCATTAGCACCCACATCCTAAACGTTCCACCACATCCCAAGAGCACAACAAGCTGGTGAGCAAGCCTTTAACACACGGGCCTCTGGAGAACACTTATCCAAGTGATAGCAATTAGCTAGAAATTTTAAGACGGCACCTACGTTTTGATGCTTCATTAAGCAAACTCCAAGTATCCTGAGTGATGCCCTTTTCCCTGTGGTTATGTTAGAAACTGGAAACAAAGGGAATCCCTTTACCTCAACTTTCTTTAGTAGTAGGAATCCGCATCGTTATTTCGAGAGCCAGATAAAACGTCCAAACACCTCCCCCAAAGATTGGCAGCCAAAGTGTATTCTGACACTCTCCCTCAGTTGTCACCAAACAACTTGACTGTTTTTGAGGCCTTTCCAAAGAAATTGCTCTTCCTGAAAAGACAGGCATAATCTGTGATGCAGCCTGTGAGGCAGGTGTGCCCAAGAACACAACACAGACATTAGAACCAGCTCTGGAAAGAAGTTCTGGTAATTAAACTCCCTTTCTCCTTGAGAAGGACTTTGACCCATGGCAACACAAGAGCATTAGTAAGTGTGATCTAAGCACATGGCTGTAAAGGCATGTGAAGGTCGGGGGCATAGGGACTCTCTTTGGTAAGCCCCTCTGATCTATTTGGGGAAGACCTCTCTCTGTGCTCTCTCATCTCTCACTGTGCCTCCTCTTGTCCTGGACTTCTCAATTATTCCTTTTTTCCCCTTTGTATCTTCAATTATTTCTCCTTCTCAGAGTCCTTCCTTTTATACATAAATATGCACAAATCTCTCTGAACTTAAAAAAAAAATCAAAACCCACAATAATAGCAAAAACCTTGCCATCAGCACTCTCTTTTCAGCCTCTTATAGTTGAGCTCTTGGATCATTATCCAGCCCAAATCCCCGCCGAGGTGACAGCCACCTCCCAGCTGCTGGATTCCGAGACCTGTTTTCTGTCCCCCTGACTATATCCTCTGCAGCAGCACTTCTTTTTGATAAGCCTTTCTACTCTGGCTTCTATATGATTTATTCCCTCTTGAATTTCCCTTATGTTAGCTTTTCATTGCTGTCATCAAAATATCTGACATGAACAACTGAAAGGAGGAAGGCATTATTTTGGTTCACAATGTCGAGGTTCTAGTCCATGGTCAGCTGACTCCATTGTTTTGGGCCTGAAGTGAGGCAGAGCATCATGGCAGAAGTACGTGGCTCCTTAGCTCCTGGCAACCAAGGAGGAGGAAGATGGAGAAGAGAGAAGGCGGGGGTAGAGATTGAGAGGAAAGGCCAGAGAAAATATACCCTTCCAGGGTATGCCCCAGTGATTCCCAACCAGGTCCTACTTTCTATAGCTTCCCAATAATCCAAAGTATTAGCTCATTAAATGGATTAATCTATCGATGAGGTCAGGGCCCTCCTAATCCCATCATTTCCTAAAAGTCTCACCTCTGAACATAGCTGCACAGGGGATCAAGTCTTCAAGATGTGGGTCTTTAGGGGACACTTCATATCCAAATTATAATAAGCTTCATCTCCTATCAATTATTTTGAAAATTGCATCATATTTTCTCCTTCTCTGCCTACCTTTAGCAGTCAATATTTTCCAGGGCTTATTATTCTACCTTTTTCACTGTATTTATTTTCCTATATGAAATATTATCCCAACTAAAATTGTCATTTCCTTAGGTAAAATGTGATCACACATTGGCAATTTCATGTGGTTCAACCTGTAATAATCCTCATACCTCTATTTCCAGCTCTGATCTTTTCCTCAAGCTTAGACCCATATTTCTAATGACCAGCTGTATATTTTTAGTTGGATGGTGTATTTGTCCATGATCTGTTACCATAATGAAATAACTGAGGCAGGCTAACATTTTAATGAAAAGAGGTTTATTTAGCTCACAATTTTGGAAGTTGAAAGTCAAAAGTCATGGTGCAGGCTCTGGTATGGCTGGTAGTGGGAGTGTGTGCAGAAGTAGAGATTATACCTCCAAATAGGAAGTCAGAGAGACTGCGGTCCCACAGTCCTTTTAAAGGGCATGTCCCCAGTGACCTATGTATCTCTCTCTGGGCTCTACCTGGTAAAAGTCTGCCATCTCCCACTACCACACTGAGGACCAAGCCTCCAACTTGGAACTCTTGGAAGATAAACTCAAACCACATCTAAACCATAGTAGATAGTTTTCAGTCAACTCAAAGTCAATATATTTTAAGTGAAACCCTTTTATTTCTAACCTCCTCTATTTCTAGTATTCTTGATCTTGATTCATGGATTTATCCCTGCCCCAATTTCCCAGCCAAAGAATTTCACTCCATGAGTATCTCCACTGTACTGTCTTAGATCAGGGCTCCACCATCGTCCACCTGGGGGATTAAATGTTTAATGGAAGCCCTGCTTCTACCTGCACTTTGCTCGAGTTCATTGCTTACCCTGTTCTAGGGGCTGAATGTTTGTGTCCTTCCCAAATTTATGTGTTGAAATTCTATCACTGATGTGATAGCATTAGGAGAGCCTTGGGGATGCGATTGGTTCATGAGGGTCAAGCCCCCATGAATGACATTAGCACCTTTATAAAAGAGGTCCCAGAAAACTGCCTTCTCTCTGCCTCAGTGTAGAAGTTGGCTCTGGGAACCAGGAAGTGGAGTCTCATCAGACACCCAATCTACCAGCAGCTTCATCTTGGACTTGCTATTTTCCATCTTCTAGAGCTATAAGAAATAAATTTCTGTTGTTTATAAATCACCCGTTTTATAGTATTCTGTTGTAGCAGCCCAAATGTACTAAGACATGCTGCCATCAGAAATATCTTTCTAAAAAGCATGTCTGGCTATGGACTTGGAGACTCTCCTTAATCCACTTCTAACCTATCTCAGATCATGTCACCCTCTATCACAGCGATTCTGATGCAATGGCTTGTTGTTTTCTGAAGTGCTGGGCTCTTTCTCAATCCTTTGCTTTCCTCTTTCTGACATGTTCTAGTTAGCCTCCAAAAGTCAGCTAAAAGGCTTTTCCAAGTCTGTCAGCCAAACTAGTCTTTTGATTCCCATCTACTTTTCCCAAATTTCTATCCTATCACATTATGAATCATATGGTAACTTAATGTATTGTCTTTTCTAACAGAAAAGTAGATCACATCTCTATTATGACCTATACTAGATGATCAAAAATATTTACTAAATAATTGGATGGATTGATTAAAAAGGACTTGGACAAAGATCAGAATTCTAAATTAAGTTGGATCAAGGAGTCTTTAGGTTTAGGTTTCTATCTTTATATATAAATTCATAATACTTCCCTGAAAATATCTTCATTTTGCTTTTCTTGATCATGATATGAGAAAAAAAATGTTCACTAAATTCATGGCATTTGACTAATAAAATCAATGCCAGTTGGAGCTCCAAGGCAAAGTTACACTTCAGAATTTTCACTTTGTCACAAAATAGTATATTTCATTTTCAACAGAGTTGTATAGTGTAAGAAATGGTGCTATTTTAAAATACTGTTCCACATGAAGAGTGGACACATTATTCCTTTTCTTGTGCTCATTTTGAATGAGACTTGCCTTGGGACTTCAGAGCAAACTGTAGATCCGCAAAAGCAATTAAAAAAAAAAATCAAACTTTCCATTTAGTGTCTTTGGCAATTAAGCAAGAAGCCTTTCTGACATAGGGTCCTAATCTAATCTTGATGGCCAGGAAGGATTGGAGTCCAAGGTTGTTGTTAAACCATTGGTCTCCAGGACACAAGTTGTTAGCAATGCCCACTGAAGCCCATGAGTAGAATAGATAAGGAAGTATTAACCACATTCTAGTCAGTAACTTAGATTTGGTATATGTATATAAAAAATGAACATATAGCCATCTTCTCTTAGTTGAATAAAATTGACTATTGGGGCTGGTGCCATCATGGTGGACATGCCCCTACATTACCCAACCTCTGCCCAATACACTATGGCTCCTTGACTCATTCTTGAGGCTGTACCAAATTATTTGAATTTCCCTGCATATAATTTGCTTCTTCTTCTTTTTCTCCTCCTCCTCCTCCTCCTTCTTTTTTTCCCATGTTACGCTTTCCTAGAATACTACTCCTGTCCATTTTGATAAATGAAGCCCTATTTAGGATCAACTGGGGCATCACTTACTTCAAACCCATCTCTGACCAATTCCATTTTCTTCATGCCATTCTTTAGTGTATGTTTTCACTATACAACCACGGTGCTGAGAGAATGAATTCCTGAGTGTCAGTCCAAACTTTATGGCCTAGCATGGACCTGGCAGCTATAATTCTTGACAATATATATGTCCTCAGATGTTCTCCAACATGTGTGTTCAACCATCCCTCTTTTCTGTTCTCCCCTCTTGTTATGGTTTGGATGTGATGTGTCTCCCAAAAACTCATGAGTGATGGGATTAACTGAGTGGTAACTGAAAGCAGGTAGTGTGAGGCTGGAGGAGGTGGGCATTAGGTGAGTGGCTTTGCATCTGGCCAGTGGAGTCTCTGTCTGCTTTCTGATCATCATGTGAGCTGCTTCCTTCCTCCATACTTTTCCACCATGATTTTCAGCCTCACCTCAAACCCCGAAAATGGAGCTGGCTGTCTATGGAAGGAAACTTGCATGGGCCCTCAAACTTTTCCTCCTCTACAGTTGTTGTGGTCAGGTCTTTTAGTCCCAGCAGCAAAAAGGCTGACTAAAACACCTCTCTTGTGTGGTAACAGTTTTGTTGGCTGTGATATAAGACTGAGACTGGCTCAGAACTGAAGCACACAGCTCCAAATAAGGACTGCCCCTGCAGTGGGTGTGTGGCAGGCCAAAGGTCCAGGCATTTGGTCATTAGGAGTTTGGGTTCTCCCTGTCTCTCACACTGACTCAGTCTGTGGCCTGTGGGTGACTCGGTTTCTTAAATCTTAACACAGGGATAATGACACTAGCTGCTTTGCAAGGGGGTATTAATTAAAGTTAGCAAACTGCGTGGCCATGCAGGGATGAAAGGGGTTAAAAACAAAGTGATAATTGTGAGGCACAGTAGGTTGTGTCCCTTGCCATCTGTGTTGTGATTAGAAGCGAGATAGACAGCTCTCAGCCTTAGCACTATCTTCTTAGAAACCTATGTACCATGGAAGGAAAGTGGGGAAAGAAGTAAATGTGCAGGCTGAAGCATGAGAGAAGGAAGATGAGGCACAGGTCCAAGTAAACTGCTAGCTCGTGCACCCATGGAAGCCAAAGGTTCAGACACCGGGAATGCCTGAGGCTGGGGATGCTGGTCCAAGTTGTTGGACTGTGTATTTACTGTCTGGAATTTGTCTCTCAATGGATCTAGAACTTCCATCATTACTCGATCGCAAGACCACCCTTGAGAGCGCTAACTTGTGCACAGCCAGTTATCTGCTAGTCTTTTATCCCTGACCCATGACATTCAGGAATAGCACTATTCTCAGTGAAGGCTGAAGGTAACATGCACAGTAAACCATTTCGTCTGCTGTCTTAGCTGAAGGGGGAAAAAAATTGAAGTTGACAGATGAAATTTATCTTAGAATGTAGGCTCTTTGGAGGCGAGGTCTCATTTTAGAATGCATGCTGGTAGCTGCATGGGTCCCCAAGGTAAAATCCAGAGCAAAAACTGGATTTGCGTGCGGTTGTGTGCTCAAGGGCTGAGGCTTCCCCCTCATGGCTGTGTAAACAGTGAAAAACCTGATTTTCAAATGTGCATTCCAAGTTTTCCTTCAGAGACTTCACACCATTTTATCATTCAACCCCTTCCTGCTCCCTTAAGATCTTGATGACAGAAAATGTCCCCCAGGTGAGCCCAGCTTGTAGTGGGTGGTGGGAAGGGGATGAGGGATGCCTGGGTGAATGAAACCTGGATACTTTCCCCCTCACCATAGATGGCCTTTCTTCAAAGACTAAAGAAATTGAACTTGCTTATTCTGGTTCTCAAAGCCCTATAGCCAGTGCTTCTTCTGGCTCCTGACCCCATTCCATGACCCTGGAGCACCTTTGGGAAGCCACACGTGCAGCTGTGACAGGGCTGTGACTTGAGGGTGCTGCTCTCTTCCTTCCACTTCACCTCTGTTGGCTGAGATCCTAGTGTAGCTTCCACTGAATTAGAGAAAATGATGTCATGAGGGAGGCTAATTTTCTGGGAATGAAAATCATAGTCTCTTGGAGAAACTAGAATGTCTAATATGTCCCAGAGGAAGGCGGTAAACATCACCTCACTGTGTATGTTGGAGACTTCAGCAGCAGCATGCATAATGGATATGATTCTCTCCGTGCCTTGATGTGTAAAGAGATTTAACAATTTAGAAAAAACAGGGCAACTCCTTCAGGAGAAATCCGGTAGCGTGTCAGATTCTCCCGGGTTTGTCACCTTAGGCACCACCTGGGCCATCAGATCAGGGAATTGGCACATTTATCCAAGAGCTGTATTGATTCATTGAGCACTTGCTATATTCTGATTAAGCACACTGTTCAGGGTACTGATACAATACAGCAAACCAGACAAAAATTCCTTTCTTTGTGGATATCATTTTATTGGAGAGATGTCCAAAGCAGAGGACATACTTACAGCTTCCCAAGTTGAACGAATGAATAGTCCTGTTTCTAGCTGTCCTACATCTATATAGTAGTAGGACATCAGTCTATTTTGAATCACAGTGTATCTCTTTCTCTAATGGGGGGGCAGGGATGAAAGTATCTAAAATGGGGGGTAGCTGCTGTTGATTTTTATTTAGAAGCAGGGATGATATTTAAAATCAGCATAGGTGCTGGTCAAACTATCAGCATTAACCCTTTGGCTCCAGGGCTGTCAGGAGATAGGTTGAAATAGCTAAGATGGTGGTCAATTTCCCAGTGAGTTTTCCTGGGGTGATGACTATGAAATTGTACAGAACTATTCCAATACTTTAGCCATGGAATAGCAAACCCAGAGGAATAGTGATCCTATTCTGGTAAAGAATCTAGAAAAAAAGGTATGTTCATGTGAGGTTTCAATAGAGGACCTACTGTTGATTTAAAATTTTGAACCTAGATTAGAACCCAAAGCTGCCTCCACAACCTTGTAAGATTACTTTAAAGACAAGGTGGCCTTAAAAATCATCATACATGGCGGTCAGGTGGAACAGAGCTGCCAGGGGCACTCAGCTCCTGTGAAAATAAACAGTCTTTATTGAAAAGAATGCAACAGCCCTGGGATATGCTTTGATGTGGTGATTTTTCTTTTGGATTTGCTCTTGCCTGGTCATTGCTTGGTTTACACAGGAGTTGGCCAAGAGCGAAGCTACTCCTTCTTGACAGGTAGGCAGGAAACATTCTTGGCAGGGAGCAGTTGCCTTGCAATCCTCGTTGTGGTTGTTGGGGTGCTAACATATTACTGGTCCTGCAGGTTCCTGACTTGTCATAAGGGCTGGCAACATCCCTTGGCTTTTACTGCAGGCTTAATTGGAGAGTGTCTGATGCCTGAAGGGCTTTGCTGCTAGACAACCTTGAAAATGGTGGCGGAAAGAAATTAAACCAAGGTAGACTATTTTCTGTGCATTCTTTTCTTCCTTCACAGGTGGAGCCTGGCCAAAAAAAGATCCTTTCCACAGAGTATACAGTGACTGCAAGGATGGCTAGAAATGATTAGAGGCTGCCCAGAGAGTTACCTACTCACTTAAAAAGAAAAAGCTTAATCTCAGCAAATTTGCTTACAAATATGATGATGAAAGAGAGATGTCAATTGCTCATATTCCTTTATAAGGAAATTGTCCCAGCCCATGGCTTCTGTTGGGTGCCCACTCTTGTACCACATGACCAGCTGTGGCCAGAGAAGCTAACACACAGGCTTGCCTGAGTGCTGGGACATGGCACACAAAGAGAACTGGGACAATCTGATTTTGCTCTTGGAATGTGATCCAGGAGCCACCGAGAGTCTGGGAGGGGGACAAGTGGGTGCAGTGGCTGTCAGTCATTGGGTGGGGTCACAGTGGCAGTGCTTGAGGCACTCATGGTTTGCAGGTCAGATGGTGAGGGAGGTTGTGGGAAAGAAAATAAGCACCACTGTGGGGTAACTGCTTCATTGCTTCATTCATGAACCCAGCTGTTATCAATGAGCCTCTACTATGTGTCAGGCACTCTTTTGGGTAGTGGGGATACATTAGTGAACAAAGCAGACAAAAACTCCAGGCTTCATGGAAGAAAAATTAGATCTAGATATTGGGTAATGATAAGTACTGGGGAGAAGTAGAAATGATACAGGAAACAAAGATGTAAGAAGAAGAAAACAGGAAACAAAAATGTCTGATTGACAATGGATAAACAGGGGCTCATTATGCTGTTTTTTAGTATGTTTAAAATTTTTAATGATAAAAAATGTGGGCAGTCTCCCCTCTGGAGATAGCCTACATTCTCCCTTGAATGCATATTTATTGCTTTACCCTGAAGGTGACAATCTTGAGATTGTCACCATTTTCCCTGAATATGTATCTACTTTCCTAAATAAACCACTATGAAAAATGTGAAGAAGAATGCATGTATTTGGATAGGAGGTGGCCTGCATAATGGTTTTTGACCTCACTGAGGGGGAAATCCTCATGGAAAAGATGGCATTTCAGCAAAGACCTTCATGAAGTGGTGAGAGATCTGGAGGTGAGCCTTCCAGGGAGAGGGAATAGCAAGAGCAACATCCCAGAGGTAAGAGAGTTACCAAAGAGTCAAGAGACCACAGTGAGTGGGCAGCCTGGATAGAGCAGCGAGGCACTGGAGGAGGGGTCCTATATGGCCTGTGGGTTATGGTAAGAATTTTACCTTTTACTCTAAGTAAGACGAGGCCACTAGAGATTTCTATTATTATTATTTATTAGTTCTAATCAGTTATATGTGACAAAGTATTCTTCTTTGATTTAGTGTACACAAATGGTGCAGAATTTTACACTTCTCTGGTTGTGTAGGTAAATGGATAAAGTTGGAGAATATCATGCTAAGTGAAATAAGCCAATCTCAAAAAAAAAAAAAAAAAACCAAAAAAACAGAGGCTGAATGTTTTCACTAGAGATTTTAAAGTAGAGAAGTGACATATCTTACATGGGTTTTCACAGATCTTGGAGCTTGGGGAGTGAAGAGACACTAATCCCTATATAGGGGCCTATGAGAGTCCTGGAGCTAGTTCTATTATAGCTTCTATTCTTAGATGGAGCTAAGAACCCCGTTTCTTTTTTGTCCCCTGGTGTGTTCCCACAGTAAGCTACCTTTGTTTGAGCAGGTTTCAGGGGTCTGTATTTTCAACTGGAAATAGCCCTCAGGAATAGTCTTTTTCTCATTATGTGAAATCAGTGGCTCGTCACTCCCAAAGCTCCAAGATCTGTGAAAACCCATGTAAGATCATGTCACTCCTCTGCTCAAAATGCTCTAGCCGCCTCGTCTTATTTAGAATAAAAGGCAAAATTCTTTCCATAACCCACCGGCTGCCTATGCCCCCCTCCTCTAGGGCTTCCCCTTCAGTCTCCCTGCTTTGTGGGTGACACTCTAGAGAAGGAGACCACGTGGGCAGCAGGAGAACCCAGCTGCTGTGCTCCTCAGCTCCAGAGGTGAGGGGAGAATATCACAAAGTCTAGTTACGCAAGGCGATTCCTCCCTCTGATTTCATAAAGCCTTTGGGTTTTTATTTGGAAACTTTAAGATAAAAAGTGCATTTGGGCCAAGAACCAATTTAGGAATATTTGTTGATTTTAAAATTTCATGTCCTGAGAAATTAAAAGTACACATTCCCTATACTCCTCGAGTACTGAAATGTGTACCATTACCTGGAACTTTACAGGTACTTACCTGAGTAAAGGTGGCCATTAAGGAGAAGAGCTTTTAATTACTATTCCCTGCTGTACCTGATGGTTAAACCAGGCCCCTTCCATTAGGGTCTTATTTTACCTGGCATTTATTATGTCAATAAGGTTGAAGAACTACTACCTAAAAATAGCATCTGGCGCTGAGTCTGCCTAAGGTGGCCAAGCCCTCCAGTCCCCGAAGCCAACTTCTCTCCTCATTCCCATCTAAACCTCAACAAGTCAACCCTTTCATCAGGCATTGCCCACAAGGAACTCCACCAAAGCCAGGACTCACATGTAAATGTGCTGCAGGTGCCCATGTGACTTCCTCAAAGAGAATGTCACAAAACCAGTTTGTTAGAGCTCTCACGCTCTTGCTAATGAATGAACAAGTATGAGTTGGATAGCTTCTCCTAATAACATTATTTTGCCTGTGGAATCCTTTTCTATTCAAGGTGGGTGAGCTAAACGCTACATTTATTTTTTTTTTTTCCATGTAAATGTGAGAAAGGAAACATTTTAAAAGATTTTGAAACGTCCATTGGGTTCTTTTTTGCGGGGGCAGGGGTACCAGGGTTTGAACTCAGGAGCACTCAGCCACAGAACCACATCCTCAGTCCTCAGTCTTTTTTGTATTTTCTTTAGAGACAGGGTCTCACTGAGTTGCTTAGTGCCTCGCTTTTACTGAGGCTGGCTTTGAACTTGAAATTCTCCTGCCTCAGCATCCTGAGCTGCTGGAATTACAGGCGTGCACCACTGCACCGGGCTCTTTTGGGTTCTTTATACCTTGTGGTAGAAAAAAAAAAAAAGAGTCAAAGTATCAAGATTAATTATCATTTATGCAGTATTCACATATAGTGCTCTGTCTTTCCCTCAGGTTTAGTCTGACACCATTTAACATTTATGAACTACCCCTTCCCCATGAAATTAACCAATTTCATTAATCCCGTTTCACAGAAAATGGTGTAGCAGGCAGAGAACGTGGTTCAATGCCTGTATGTGGATCACATGGTTGCAGTGAAAGAGTCAGGTTTAGAATGGATGCTGCTTGGTCTAATGCACAAAGGGTGATGCTCTTGGGCTGGGACCCACCATAAACCAACACGACTAAGCCCTTTCACAGTAGTTAATCACAGGTAACCCATCATGGCTTTTGTACCTGGATCAAAACTGAGTCCTTCTCTATGACATGTTAAAACATAAGAGGAAAGAAGGCTTTTACCTACATGGGCGAGGGGGTGGATTCTCTCTGTATTTTTTTTTTTTTCTCCTTTAACTTGGCCTGTACATCTGCACAACAACTGGATAGTCCTGAAAGATGGGGCTTCTTTGCAGCAAGGGTATTCATTCGTCCAGGTCATGAGGGTACTATTTAGAAAGACTCTGGAGAGAAGTGATTCACCTGATTCTGCAGCAAATCCAGCTTCAGGCATTTCTGGCTGAAGTCAGACTTTGCCCTCCCCCACTTTTTTTTTTTTTTTCCATCTGAAGCACATAAGTCAGAATAATCTCAGTTTATTACTATGAGCAGGGAAATAATGAAAACTAATCAGCCTATTCACAGCTGCCAAAATCATGCCCAAGAAGCAAACTGGTTCTCAAAGGATGATCAGCTAATGACATTCTATAAATACCTGCCACTTTATTAATATACTAAAAAGCCAAATTAATTTGTTCTGGTTTTCCATCAAGGCCACCCAAAGCCAGAGCCTGGTATTTTCTCTGAGGTGTGGCTCTTGAGTTCAAAACAATGACATAGATCATTTTCTTCTGACTCCCCATTGGAGTATTATTATTTTACTTCCTTTATTAGCTGATCTAATGAGTAGGACAAACATTTTTCATGGTTAAAATAATAGGAGTTTGTTTTTCCCTCATTTCCTATGTGGCAGGTGGCTTTCCCCCATTTGGTGATTTGGGGACTCAGACTTTTTCAATCTTACCTGATAGCTACTGGGACTTGCCATTACTTCTATCGAGCTAGCAAAATGGGAAGGAGAAAAAGATGAAGCCCTGACCTAGCAGGCCAGATGTTATCATTTCTGCTCATATTTCCTTAGTGAGACAGCCACATGCCCACACTAGAGGCAAGTTGAGCTGGGGAATGTGGTCCCCAACTGGGCAGCCAATTTTCAGCAGGAACACTATATCATGAAAGAAGGAGTGAAGATGTTGATGACTATCTAGCCATCGCTGCCCCATTTCCTTTAGTAATGAAAGGAACACATGTGAATTATTTTCTGTGATACTTTTAGACTTAGTGATGCTTTAAAAAGTGCCCAGATTTCACATTCTGCTCCTTATACAATATCTGTGAAAGTCATAGAGCAAGGCCCATGCTGCATACCTGTTGTGTATGGGCTCAGGCAGCTCAGATCCTGTCTGGAAGTGGGAAGAAACTCTGCTTGCATGAAATCCTAATGAGCTTTAAGGAGGCAGTGGGTAGCTGTGTTGGGTTTGACAATAGGGACCCTTTCTTTACCTTTCAGACAGTGAACTAATAGAGAAGGAAAGGGAAAAGGGAAAAGAAGGGCTGAACCTTGTAGGTCTGCAGATTCTGCAGTAAGAAGTGTTGGCTGTGTGGGATCTAAATAAAGGGATACGATTAAGAATAGCACTGTTGAGCCCGGTGAGGTGGTGCATGCCTGTAACCCCAGTGGCTCAGGAGGCTGAGGCAGGAGGATCGCAGGTTTGAAGCCAGCCTTGGCAATTTAGCAAGGCTGTAAGAAACCTAGCAAGAACTTGTCTGAAAATAAAAAATAAAACAGGCAGGGAATGTGGCTCAGTGGTTAAATGCCCTTGAGTTCAATCACTGGGACAAAGGAAAAACAAACAAACAAACAGCACTGTTGGCAATCCTGAGAATCAAAATTCTTCAGCTGTCTACACCTAACTTTACTATTCTATCTTCATTAGCTTAACTTTACTTTTCTGAGAAACTCCTAGGGAGAGTTGTAGATAACTTCATTGATCATTGCAGAAACTTCCTAAAAGACATATCAGCTCTTGAATAAAAGCCATCAAATAACAATTTATGCCTTAAGACTCTTGGAATCTCTTGCCTCAAAATCCCGCTTTGTTTTGTCCATCAATCTTAAATCAGGATCCCTATCCATACCCCCACATTGAAAGACCTGCCTTAAACTAAACTGTAGAATCTCTGTAAATATACCTTCCTAGCCCTTCTCCACCTGAGATGCTACCAAGACTCCAAGGAGTCGTGTTCTTGTTTACTGCTGTGAGCAATAAACTGAGCTCTGACATACCAACAGGTTGTTTTGGTGATATTTTATGCAGCCAGCTTTCCACAGTATCTCTGGGTCCACAGGATATGTGCCAACTTCCAAAGGAAAGGGAAGCTGCAATAAGAGTTACTAGAATAACGAAGTGACTCCACTGGCAGCTGAGTAGGCCCCTGAGTAGGCACAACTGTCTCATACTTTGGCTAAATGAAGGTCTTTTTAAATTAACACTGGTGGGGGAAGGACCCCGCCTCTAGACTGTGATTCAGAGAAAGCTATGACTCAGGGGACACAATGAAGCAGCTACAGGAGTGCAGGACAGCCAGTAGGCAGAGGTCCTTGCAGGAACAAGCTGCAGGATAGAGAGAGGCAGAGGTGGCAGGAGAGTGAGGGCCACCCAAGAGCTCCCCAGACCTCCCAGGAACCTCCCACAGTCAGCAGGGAGTTTTTCACAGATGAGGCTCATACCTGGATCCTAGTCCCTTCTCTCTACATGTATCCCCCAAGTCTGGGTGGGCAGAATTATTCATGGAAGGTTGGCATCTGGAGGTCCTGCGGCCATAAGGAACAGAGTCTCATGGGTTTCAGTCCAAATAACTGAGCAGCCACTAGAGAGAGACAGCGTGGGAAATGGGTTAGTATCAAGCCAAAGGATGCCCATGAGTTGCCTGGAAAATGAAAAGAGAGAACAGGGGTCTACAGTCTCTGGGCTCTGGGCTCTGGGGGAAGTAAAGATTATGTGATACCCAAAGTTGAAAGGAGTTGGATGATAAGAGAACAGCCAGGGAAAACTTCTTCCTAGTAGACTGAGATCCTCTGCTCCAGGACCCTCCCACAGCAGGTTGCGGACTACCATCTAATCGGGGCCAGGTTAGGGAAGAAGAAAAGGAAACAGGATTTGGAATCTTCTCGAGGTAAAGATTTGCACGGAATGCCTCAGAAAAAAACCTTCACTTTCCCCGAGAAAATGATCAGTACATTGGTCAATCACACTACTAACTACCCAAGATAATCAGCTTTCTTCTAACAGTTCTGAGGGGAGGGAGTAATTAGAGTTTGGAACAGTAGAGGTGGGGGGTTTTGAGGGGTGTAGGAGTATTGGGGTAGGGGAAGGGCAAAAAGTTATGTAGAACTTGGTACACATTTCAGAATAAATCAAGTGTGACAGGATGTCGATTGGGGCCCTGAAGCCAGAGGAAGTAGCATGACATTCAGCATGTGTGTGTGTGGGCTGTTCACAGGTACGGAGCGGGCCAGACAATCCTACTTACAAATTTCTTTTCTAGACTAGAATCTCCACATCTGTAGATTAGTGTTGTCTCAATATTCTAGACGGTTTAATCTGTATGAAAATCAAGAAATATTTGATTAGTACTGATCTTCATGCCTAAGAAATAAATATTTTATATCAAAGGCAGTTAGGACAAGAAATATTAAGAACAAAACAGAAACACCTCAAAGTTCTAAGCTTTATATTAAGAACAGCAGCCCCTCCTTCTGCTAAGTGGCACAGATTATCTGCTTGGGGACACAAAGACTCTTAACTCTTAGACCCAACTGCTGAGAAGCCTACAGTGAAACAGAGAGGTAGGGTTTATGCCTTGAGAGTAAACTCTGGTGACGTTCTTGAGCCATCAATGAAATGTTTTGAGACCTGGTAAGAACTGTAAACTCTACTTTTTCCTAGTCCTCTGCTGTCAAATGGAGAAAAATAAAATCAAGGGACAGAGAATTTCTCCTGTTGAAGGTCTCAAGAAGATGCAAGTCATTTATCAATTGGAGTATCTGTGATCAGACAAAAAAGGCTAGCCAGAGAAAATCTATCCAAGAAACCTGATCCTCGTTGATAGTTGGCATGAAGTCAGGAAGATTCCTCTACCCTCTGATGGTGATCTTCATCACCTCCATCATCAGCCTCATTGTAGTAAATATTTCCATTTAATTTTAACTATTTATATTCATCTCATACAGGATATGGAATGTTTGCATGAAAAAAAATTTATGGAACTTACTTTTAATACAGAGAACTATGAAGAGGTAACTGCACAAAAGGATAGGCTATAATATTAGTTTTGACAAAATAAATCAAGAAAGAAACCTGTCCATGTCTTTTTAATGCAAATATACCAAGAAGTATAATCTATAATTTATTCATTTGCTTCCTGAGAGATAGACACATTTCTTTTATGTTGGGGGGGAGGTGGTGTTACAATTTGCTACTTTGAATATCCCTGTGTGGATATGTGGGTGAACTTTCACTGATATACCTATAGGTTAAATTCTTAGCACTGGGATGGCTGAGCTAATAGCAATGTGCATAAAAATTTATGGTAGGTCATAGCTACCCTTTACTGAGCAACTACTTTGGGCCAGCTAAACAACCTTGCAAGGTCACTGATATTATTAGTGATTACAGATGAGGGTGAACAGAACTTCAGGGAGGAGGAGGCTCCCACCCTGATTAGCTGAGCCGCAATTCAGTTCCATGACTTTCTGATTTGGTCCTGAAGATTACGAATAACATTTAATAAAAGATCATAAAACTGGAAGGGCCTTGACCGTTTCCCAGTCCACGCCTCTCGGTTTCAGATGTGGCATGGAAAATTGAGCAACTCCATGTCTTGCCAAAGGTCATGGAGACATGTTAGGACCCAGGATATTGTCTCTCAGGATGGTGTCCTTTCCGTTACGCTAAACGGTTTGCATGTTTGGGGCCACAGAAGCTCTTCCTCCAAGGAAAAAATTGTTTAAAATGTAAAAACTCAGAGCTGCTTTGCTTGAATTGAGGGAGGTGGCCCCAAGGCCTGGTTCTCTCCTGTCCTCCACTTCGTCTCCCTCTGAGGCACCTCTGTGGGGAAAAATATGAAAATGACCCATCTCTACCGCAGCTGCCTCTGTGTGTAGTGTTAATCATGCTTTCCTGTTGTTTTGGGAGAACCCAGCGATTTCTTCCTCCATATGGGAGACTTGGGGGCTACACTTCATGCTGAGGTTCCCTTGGCCTCTTCCTCCTGCCTGGGTGGGGGTGGGCTGCTGGCAATGGAGGGAGCCTGTGGGTTCTTCTTGAGCTCATTGTATTTGCTATCACAAAAGGTATAAACAGACTCAGGTTATAGAAGCCCACTATTATTAGTCTTAGAAGACAAGAGGGAAAGTGTAAGGAAGAAGAAATTGTCAACACATTTTTAAGATGTGAGACTCTCTCCTGCCTGAGGTAACCTCGGTGGAGGTAAGGAAGTACAGCCGCTGAACCGACAAGGGCGAAGAGTGCTCTTGGGCCGGATGTGCCACCAGAAGATGGGTTTAAACATCAGGAGCCATGATTCTATAAAGGAAACCAAACAGGAAATTTGATGTGAATCATCAGAAAGCAGACTGTACAGAGAGGGGGCCATGTGGCTTAGTCAGAAATGAAGTGCACGCTGTGCTATTTAGGAGTGGTGGACAGAAGAAATCACATTAGCCAAATCCGAGATGGGGATGTAGAGCAATGATAGCAATGGCTTCGGCTGCTAGAGAGAGGACAGCTTAGGAAACTGGAAGTAAACATCAGCCTCAGACACTGTGAGAAGAGGCCATATTGATTCACCAGTGAGGCCAGGTATTTTGTTTCTGAGAGACTGAGTGGCTGAATCTTGAGCTGACTGTAACTTCAGCCATTTTCTGTCGTTTTATCCACTTATTCCTGTGGGAGCTGGGAGGCAGTTAGCATTTTTGTACCAACTGGCAGGCACAGATCAAATGGAGTTGCTTGAAGATAAGCAGGGTTCTGTCCACTAAGAGTGAGTTAGTTTGCCTGTATGCTGGGGTGTTTTGTGGGCATCCCAAAACACCCCAGAAAGTGTCATTTGGTCCCAAGCTTCTACTTGAGTTGGTTCCTTCTACATATGTAGGAACTAAGAGGGGAGATTGAGGGCAGGCCATGAAGAGCTGTGGTGCTGGCTACAAAGGGAGAGCCCAAACACTGAGGAGAGCCTGGGCTTGCTTTCTCCAAAAGGCTTCGCTGCTTCTTACCCACACAGGATCCCCCTAGGATCCTCAGAACTGACTTCTGCAGACCCATGGGTGCAAGCTTGTGAGGCCAGTAAAGGTTGTCAAAGGGTTTTTGAAGATAGTCAAGTCATATTCCATAGGATATTAACACAGTTTCATAGTCTTAAATTGAAATTAGTAGAGAGAAAGATTTAAGCATGGTAGAGAGAGTCCTGGACTTGGACTTAGAGATGGGTTTCAAGAGCCCTCTTGCTTCTGAACACTTGGATTTATCTTTTCCTCTCTCTCCTTTTCTGTAATAAGGAAAGGCTGGACCACAAGAGCTCTGAGGCCACTCCTATCTACACTGGTAGCAGAAATCTATCTCCTGACTGCTATCCAGTTGATCTCCTCCCCAAGCCATCTTTATGTAGAAGTCTTACTGTCAGGAGCTGCCATATGGGAACCAAGCACCCCTTAGCTTGGAGCCATGAGAGTGTGGAGATGTGGCAAGCCAGCCGTGGGCTGTGTGTGAGAACTATGAGCACTAAGCACACAGGTGGACTGAACTGACATTGCCCCTCTATTTGGGCAGGCCTCGTAATGGTCTTTTTCCTTGCTTTGCCTATGACCCCCACACAGCAAATGAGGTAGGCGTGGCCTTCCTAGCTGTCAGTCAACCTGCTGACAGCAAGACATTAGGAAGCTAGTCTCAACCCCTGAAACTTGACCCCTTGCCTCATTTGAATGACTTCTTCCCAATAAAAGGGTTCAGCACATGCTCCTTGTTCTCTTTCTTGCCTGCCTTGCCCCCCTTGTGGGAGCTGCAGCTGAGGAGGTTACTGAACCCAAAGAGAAAGGTACTTTCTGTGTCTTTATTTAGTCATCAAATTCACTTAGAGTGACCCTGCCTGGTTTAGTTGTGTAGACACCTTGTTGTCTACTATGGCACTATGCAAAGTGTTTTACAGATACAAACTCACTTAATCCTCATGAAATCCTGTAAGATAGATACTGTTATTTTTGTCATACAGATAAAGGATCTAAAGCGTGGAGTATTATGTAACCGGCTCAGGATTACACAGCTAGAAAGAGGCTAAAACAGGACAGAAGCATCTTACTGCCTTAAAAGTGTATGGTCTCGCAGCCACATCAATGTTTATAGCAGCACAATTCACAATAGCCAAGCTATGGAGCCCACCTAGGTGCTCTTCAACAGATGAATGAATGGATAAAGAAAATGTGGTGTGTACATACTCAGCCATGAAGAAGAATGAATTTATGGAATTTGTAGGTAAATGGGTAGAAACGGACACTATCGTGCTAAGTGAAATAAGCCAGTCCCCAAAAGCAAAGATTGAACATTTTCTCTGAAATGTGGAAGCTAATCCAAAATAAGAGGGAGGGGTGTTAAAAAAAAACAATAGAAGAAAAATCAGTAGAATAGACAAAGAGGAATGAAGGGAAGGGAGGAAGGATGGTATAGGAAAAGACAGTGGAATCACTCCAACCTAACTTTCCTATAGACATACATGAATATACCACAGTGAATCTCACCATCATGTACATGCATAAGACACTAATTAAAAAAAGTAAATGGCAGAAAGATCAGTAGAGTAGAGGAAAGGGAACAGGCCAAGGGAGGAGGAGAGGAGTTAGGGAAGTACTGGGATTGAATTAAAACAAATTATATTCCATGCTTTTATAAGTATGTCAAAATGAATCCTATTGTCAAGTATAACTAAAAAGAATGCATAAAACAAAACGAAAGTGTATTGTCATTCAAAATGGACAAAGGACTTGAAAGAACATTTCTCCAAAGAAGATACAGGAGTGGTCAATAAGCTCAAGAAAAGACATCCAATGTCACCAGTCACTAGAAAATACAAATCAAACCATATGAAATACCACATCATATCAAGTAGAGTAGCTATTATCATACACACACACACACACACACACACACACACACACACTCATGGGGAAGGGGAGTGTTGTCGAGAACACAGAGAAATTGGAAACTGTGCATTACTCATGGGAATGTAAAATGGTGCAAAGCATCTGGGTAGTCTCTCGAGAAGTTAAACGCAGAATTATCATGTGATCCAGGAATTCCATTCTTAGGTATACACCTAAAGAAATTGAAACCAGAACTGAAACCAGGGACTCAGATATGAGTACACCAATATTCTAGAGGCATTTTTCACAATATCTGAAAGATGGAAACAACCTAAATGTCTATTGACAGATAGGTGGATACATAAAATGTAGAATATACAGACAATGGAATACCATTCCCCCTTAAAAAGGAAGGATGTCTAGCATATTACAATATGGATGAACCTTGAAAACATTAAGTGAAATAAGCCAAACAGAAAAGAACAAATATTGTGTGAATCCACATATGTGAGGACCCTAAATGGGCAAATTCACAGAGACAGAACGTAACTTAGGGGTCAATGGGGCCTTGAGAGAAGGAAGCATGGGGAGTTTGTGTTTGATGTCTATAGAGTTTCAATTTGGGATGATGCAGCTACTTCTAGGTTACTTGCTGTCTTCAGGGAGAACAATCAAATGGCCCTATTTTTTTTAGCTGGGCACAGGGTACACGCCTGTAATCCCAGCGGCTCCAAAGGCTGAGACAGCAAAAACTGAGGTGCTAAGCAACTCAGTGAGACCCTGTCTCTAAATAAAAATACAAAATAGGGCTGGGAATGTGGCTCAGTGGTTTAGTGCCCCTGAATTCAATCCCCAGTAACCCTCCCAACAAACAAAAACAAAAGCAAAAGTCCCTATTTTTAACCAAGAATCCTTTTTTCAGTGAACACTGGTGTTTTGGACTTGTAGATACTTCTCTAAAACTTGGAGTCAATGCCACAGTCTTTACTGTGTTTTGTGACATGTTTGCACAGATCCTGCTTCACCATTGAGAATTGACTTCAGATCTAGAGGAAAGGATAGAAGTGAGAGTGTATTAAATAAGCAATTTTGAAAGTTAGGACCAAAGAAAGGACAGGTGAACATAATGAACGGAAGTCTAGGAATCAGCCTGGCAGAGCTCTGGTTCATTAATAATGACCTTCAATTAGAATATTGCTCTTTGAATGGTATCTTTAGAAATCTCACTCTTAAGAGAGGCAGTAATTGCTTACCGTGTTAACAGCTCTCTTGTTTTGGCATTTTGTTTCTTAGCTATTTTATATTCTGGGCATAGCATCAGTTGGGAAGGATACAAACCCTCTGTGTGGATCAGTGCTAGTGGCTAGCTGCAGGTATAGTCTGTATTTAAGCCTTGGCTTTTATTCAAGTCCTTCTCATTGGACATTCCTTGGATTGCTCAATGGGTCACCTGGGAAGAAGTGATATAGTTGGATAGCTGGAGAGGGGAAGGCATAATAAAAGGGGAAGTGTTAAAAAAAGGTCACAAATTATACAATACTTTAAAAAGTATTAATCAGTTGAAGCGTCTTTGATAATCTGCTTTATCTTTCTTCTGTTGATTTATGGAAAAGAAATGTCTTCACAGGCAGGACGAACCTGGCCTGGGTGTGACTAAGCTGATTTCCCTTCTGCCAAAGTCTGCAGGGCTGCTCCTACTGCAGTGAAGTAGGGGGACAGGCTTTCCCCGGTGGTCTGGAGAGCTGCGGTTTGGTTGTAATGAACAGCGACCTCTAGCGTCTAACTCAAAATTTGCATTTGGTTGAGAGTAGAGAATGAAAAGAGCAGAGATGGGAATTGTGATCAAATTGCCAAGGAACAAAAGCAAGACAGACATATCTCATTGTTTTCCCTGGTAGAGAAGCTCAGGCCGGATGGCTGAGATTTCACCTCCTTTGTAGCACACTCTTCCATCAATGCTGGAGACATTATTCAAAACCTTCCTTTTATTTTCCCCCTTCAAACCAATCGCTGGGTTAAAAAAACCCTGACGCTTGCCTTTAGGGCTTAACCCGGACAGTTCCCCTAGAGAGCATCCACTTCTCTCATTGAGGATGTGTGTATGCAGTTGAGACCACAGGATGGAAAGAGGAGCTCAGAGCGCACACAGGCAATGACTTGGGGAGCTATGGAGAAGGGGGCGGGGCTCCTGCTCATTCTTGTTTCTTGGCGGCCACCCTGGGGAGACCAGCTCTCCATTTCCACCTGAGACTGTCTGTTGGTACTGAAGACTTTCTCCCCTTGACCCCAGTACTTCCTCGGAGCAGTGATCAACTAACTGGAGAGGGTCCTCCCCGTCCCCCTTTTCTGCTTTTGTGCTCAGCCTCTCCCACTCCTTTAAAGCCAGGAATTGAGTCTCCGGGGTGATGTCCCGGCCAAGACAGCTGGCGCTGATGGTGTTCATTCCCAGTGAAGTCTGGGGCCACAGGGTGACCTCCCACTCTGCCAGTAGCTAAGAGATTCTTCAGAGAAAGGTTAAAATCACAGTTCCTGGCCTGTGACCTTGTTGTTTTGTGGTGGGAATTAGGGATTTGGGGGTTGGGGAATAAGGGAATACATTTTCTTGTAATTTCAATAAATTTAAGGTCAATACTGTCACAGAACGTATTTGTTGTAATACTTGGACTTGACCTGTTATTGCCTTTTAACCAAGCTTCAGCATGGAAATGCTGCGTGTTTTGCTGGGGTTTTTGTTTGTTTGTTTTTTAGCCATGTGTGCATAATTTCCTGGGGCTTTCTCAGCTTCACCTGTGCTTCCTCCTTTCTCCTAAGCATTCTAGCTCTGCAGGGCCTAACCTACCTGCCCCATCAATACACAAGTTTGTACGGATGGTCTCAAGGAGATATGAACATTTACATGTCAGAGTCAAGAAATGTATTGCATGGAATGCCCTTTGTCTAATTTCTAATAGACTTGTCCCAGTTTCTTTTACCAACAACCATTGCCCTAACAAAGATTCTCTCCTTAATCAAATCCTAGCCAGCTCCTTTGGACCCTCTTCTTGACCAGGCCTCAACCTTGACCTGTAAAGACTTGAACAAACCCTTTCATAGTTTCTAAGAACTCAAGGCTGCATCCCATGGATGAACCCAACCTCCCCAAACTCGCCTCCCTTAGAAAACTCAAGGCTACCATGTCAATTTGCTACTTGTTCCAACTGACACCTGAAGATAGTGCCCTTGTCTCCGAGTCTTTGTGAGATATAGGAGCCTAATTTCCATTAGTACCAGTTAGCACACTCAGATGGATTTCATGTGAACCAATTCCCCATTCTCACTTTTTGTGATATTTTTTACTTCCCGGATTCTACTGAGTCCCTTCTCACCCCTTTCCTTATTTCTTCATTCTTCCTTGAAAACTCTCAGTCACTTGGTTGAGTTCAGTTCATGCTGAATTCTTCCCTATTACAATAGCTTTGGATGATTAAAATATGTCTTTACTGATTTGGTGTCTAGCTTTGCTTATTTTTGATTATCCATTCAGTAAATGATTGATATGGTTGAACCCATAGTGGACAACATTTATCACAATTATTACTGGAGATGTAAAAAATGAGATTACCATGGTGTCCTCAAAGATCTAGCCATAAATTCACTATAAAAGACTTAAGTCCTAACATGGGCCCCTTATTGGGTCCCTGTGCATAGAAAGTAAAAAAAGACACAACCCCAATTCCACTTAGGAAAGTCAATAAGGGAAAGCGAGACTGGAGGAGCCATCTTTGTTGTTGACAAGCTAAAGCATAGACACTTTCCTTAGCCATGAGCGGCTTGCACTTATAAGCCTGAATGGGAAGTGACCGGTGAGGATGTGCCCATAAATGCCACAGCAAGACAACCTGTGGCACAGCTTGGGAACAGATTTGGGTCCTGAAGAGGAGCAAGTTCACAAGGCCAAGGGGGAGGGAAACAGAAGAGGTTAAGATAAGCAGAACTCCTCCATCCTTGATAAAAAGGGTCAACTCCAGCTTTATCTTTGGTGACATGAAAAGTTGTTAGAATCCTAGCCTAAGAAGGATAAGAAACTGAATGAAAAAGGATAGTTGGATGCAAACAATACCACTAAGGGAAAATAATTTTGGCTGATATGGTGAGGCTTAATGGAGGAGGGTGGGAAAGTCAGAAGGAGGAAATCTAAGGAGGAAGAACGTTCTCATGGGAAAAGACCAGTGTCTATTCCCAAGCTATGGCAGGAAAAGAGAAAGAGGGTACGAAAGGTGCCATATCAGAAAAGGAATGGGGCAGCTGGATTGGGTAATAAACTGGATTAAGAAAGTAAAAGCTAAAAAGAAACAGAAGGTTACTCAGAGGTTCTATGCCATGGCTCTGGCAAAAGGGTGACATGGGTGAACTGACCACTCAGGAGAATCAGCTTCTTCTGGATGCAGATGGTGAGCCAGGTAAGAATTGTGTCCTGGAAACAGAGTGCATGCTTGAGAAGGACTGTGCTTGTTTCTGGTTCCTGCTGTCCTTCTTCTAACAGCTCTACCTGGCTTCTGTTCACCTGTCCCTCATTTTCATCTGGCAGATGACAATGGTTGCTTAAGGCCTTTCTTCCTTCCACTCCTTCTTCATCTCATGTTCTTACCATTTAACTCCATGACCAAGTAAAATCCCTGGAAGGAAGGTGCTATGGTCTCCATGGTAAGGTACTGTAGTCTTCATGGTCTGGAACACTCCCCATAGTTACATGGCTTGCACCTTCCTTTCCTCTGCCATTCTGCTCAAACATCACCTCCAAGGTGAGACCTTTCCTAGTCACCTCTTCTAAGATTATGTTCTCGTCACCATCTATCCCCCACCCTACTTTATCTGCTCTTTATAGCACTTCATCACAACCTGATAGGTGTTTATTTGTGTCATTTATTCTTCCTCATTAGACTGTAACTCTTCAGGGACTCTGTTATGTTCTTGGAAACCCTAGTGCACTCCAGCAGTGCTGGGCATTTCTTAGATGTTTAATACACATTTGTTCAGTGAGTGACTTATAGATGTCTCTGTATGTAACATTGTTAACATCTCTTTCTAGAAATGCTGTCCTTTCCACAATTTTAGTTCTTGACTCTTACTCTTTGCTTGTAGTTTCTTTATTTTTTTAATCCTCCTATTTTAAAATCTCAGGTTCTTAGCACTTTACTATTATGTGGATCTTGAATGTTCCACAGAGACCCATGCATTGAGGGCTTGGTCCCCAGAATGTTGTGCTATTGAGAGGAGGTGGAAATTTTAAGAAATGAGATCTGGAGGGAGGAAGTTAAATCACCAAGGTGTGCCTCTGAAGAGGACGGTAGGAGGTTAGTCTTTTCCTCTTTCTTCTGTCTGGATACCAGGAGGTGAGCAGCTTGTTCTGTCATATCTTCCTGATGTATGGCCTCACCCCAGGCCCAAAGTGACAGGACTAATTGAACCTTGTCTGAAACCATGAGCCAAAATTAGCCTTTCCTCCTTATAGGTTGATTATTTCCAGTATTGTGAGCAATGGAAAACTAACACACCTTTTCATTGGGGATCTTATATATATTCTCAGATCTTTATATTCATGTCTATGTTTCCTTCCAGTACATATGTCAGTTTCCTGGTAGCCATTTTCATTTAAATATCTCACTGTCACCTAAAATTTGCAAATCACATTGTCAGAGTCACTATTCCTACCAATGTCATGCTTTTTCTGTAACGCAGCTAAGCCTGAAATTCAAGTTCTTTTTATTCCTTTCTTTAAAAAGTACCCTCACCTCAATTAGTACCAAGTCCTACTGTTTTTTCCCTCATGATTTATTAAGGAAAAAAAAATTTTTTTGCCTACTATATGCAAAACCCTGTGCTAAGTGATTTTTAGGGGGAGGGGTTGCTGGTCTAAGATTCCTATTCTGCCCTCAAGGAGTTTGTCATCTAGTCTGAGAGGTAAAACATGTTCAGGAGCTATAATTTAAGGTGGAAAACAATGAGTTGCATATTAGGGTTTATGAGAATTCAGAAAGGGGAAAAATTGTTTCCACTGAGATTAAGATTTCAGGGACAATGGGACACTTGTCATGGGCCTTGAAAATCAGGTAGTATGTGGACACATAGATGCTGAGGGAAACCTTTCAGGTGGAGAGGATGACATAAACAGAACCCAGAAGCAAGACAACCATGAGTGGGGAGAGGAAGACTCAGCTGAGTTTAGTTGGGGCCCAGGGAGTATGAGGGAGAGGAATGGAAAGCAAGATGGAGAAGAGAGGTTGGGGACTTTTTATTTCATTTTAAAGTCACTGGAAAGAGATTTAAGAATCCTGTGCATATAAATAATGCATCAGAGCTGTGTTTCAGGAATGTTAATATAGTCATAGCCTTTAAAATGGGTTGTAGATAAGAAATGCAAAGCAGGGCATAATTATCCAGGCTAGAGGACATGGCAGCCTAAACGTGGGCTGTGGAAGTGGAAATACAGGCTCAGGGAGATGAGCAGAACTTAGCATCTGATCGAATATGGAGAACAAAGAAAAGGGAAATAACAAATGGGATCCTGAGATGCTGGGCCCACGTATCTGATCCCCAAGTCAGAAACAGAGAAGAACAGAAAATCAGTTTTGGGAAGGAAAGACCTGAGTTTAGTTTCAGCCACAGTAAGTTTAAGGTACCAGTGGGATCTCCAGGTATGGAGTTAACAGCTCCAGTAGATAGTTAAACATATGAACCTGAAACTCATTACCTTTGTCAGACACAGCAATGGCAAGTTGGGGGCCAATTACCTTCTAATCAAGTGAGAGCTAGGCCAAGAGATCAATGACAATTACCAGGGTATTGTTAAAAAGAGAAGAGAAGATGGCCACTGATGGTTCCCTTTGAAACACTTACACTGATGTGGTAGAAGGAAGAAGATCCAGAGAAGGAGCATTGACAGAGGAAGGAGGAGAGACTAATGTCAGAGAATGTGTGGATGGCAGTTCAAGAAGGATTTGTTGTCACTACCAAATGCTAAGACACGAGAAAGGGCAGAGAACAAGCTGTTGGATTTATGAGATTTCATTTCCTCCCTTCACCCTACCCTCAATCTTAGTCCTCTAGTAGAGGTCTGTGTGTCACAACCCTGGGATCCTCTCTAAATTCTCCCTTCTCCAGTAGTCCACCAAAAAAATAAAATAAAATAAAATAAAAAAACAAATAAACAACAAAACAAAACAACAACAAAACAAAAAACAAAACAAAAAACAAACAAACAAAAAACAAGCCCTCTGTGATGCCATTTCCATGACATCATCTCTTTTGGGAACAAGGTTGGACAGAGGGGTCAATAAGCCAGGTCTCCTGGTTTTCCTTAACTTGCCAAGGGCACCTGGGCAAGGTATAGACCTTTAGTAAACCTCTAAGTTCTTTTCCTCTCTAGAGTTCAGGATGTTTTTCTACCATGTCAAGCCTTTACAATCCTCTCAGTGTTCTTCAGGCTTTCTAAAATCCATGCTCATTCTCTCTCTCTCCAACTTGCTTTCTAAGCTCCCCAAATGCTTCCAGTCCTAGTTAGACTGGTCTCCAGATCCTGTAGCCAGACTGTAGTGGTTCCAGCTTCTGTGCCTAAATTGACAGATTTTCTTGCCTGGTGCCTTTTGAATGGTGCTGTGCCTGTGCCTGTCCTCAATTCCTCCAGCACTAGCTCAACGCTCACTTTTCCCATGAAATGTTCCCTGACCCTCCAGCTCTCATTGACTTTTTTTTTTTGCTGTTAAACTCCTAGGCATGTATGTAAACCCCATTTTGATCATTTATTTATTTTTAACAAGGTGGTGTTGTTTCAGGTCAATTAATCTTGATTCTCCATGAATTGTAAGCACTTTGGGGGAAATGGTAATGGACCACATGTTATGGGTCCCTTGTATTTTCCACAGCATAGTTAGTGTTCAACATGCCATTGAATACACAGTGTGTTCAATGTATTTGTGTCAGTCAGGATTCTGCTGAGAAACACACACACACACATTCAAAGAGATTTATTTTAATGTGTTAACAAATATGATGATGGGTGTTTGACAAATGCTAAATCCATAGGGCCAGTGGTAAACTGGAAACCTAGGTGGAGTTAATGTTTCAGTATTAAGCCAGAGTTTCTTTGGGAAATTTTAGTTTCTGTTCGTTAGGACTTCAAATGATAGGATGTGTCCTATCCAACCTCACTGAAGTTCATCTCATTTATTTGAAGTCAGCTGTCTATGGATGCTAACCACATCTACAGAATACCTTCACAGAAACAGATTAGCATTTGCTTAAATGATTGAGTACTATAGTCTACCCAAGTTGACACCTAAAGCTGGGCATCACAGTTCACTTACTGAGGGAATTATCTTGAGGAATAATTCATTTTACAGGATTCAGCAAGGTAGAGTTCTCAGAATAAAAATGGAGAAAATCACTGAGAGACCTTGACAGAAGTAGTGAGCTTCCTGGCGTGCAGAAGGTGGAACCCTGGGTGTTCCTGGGTGAGGTGTTGGCAGGAAGTTTAGGAATCAGCAGGACTTGCAGACTCTGGAACTCTGAGGGTTAAAAGGAAGAGAGAAAGTGGTCACTGGTAGAAAGGTACTGGAAATGTTTGTGTAGAAAGAGTGGAATGGGAAAGAGGGGAGAACTAAAAATTTAAAAATTCAAAGTCATTGTTTGTTGTGTATGGTTAAATGAAACTGAGGTGAATTAAAGTGAGTTGAAAATTAGAATGAAATTTTGCTTTCTTCTCAGGCAATAGACAGAAACTAAGGATAGACCCTGGAAATATGAGAATAAAGTCAATGGAAAGAACCTAAATAAGGCAAAGTAGATGCCTCTAGCAAAGAAGAGATTTCTTGACAGATTTTTTTTTTTTTTTCAGATGATAAAAGCCTAATTTTTGTCTGGAAATTGGTTTATTTCAAATAAGTTTGTGGAGATAAAACCTTGAGGGAGTAAACATACACACACACACACCAAACAAACAGAAAAACCAAACAAAACTGCTTACAGCAGAAATCCAGATATTTGCTGCAAAACAATTAGAAGTAGCAGTACTGAAGCATTCCCGAAATAGATGAGTTTCACCATTAGCCTTCTGTGAATTCAAGCAAGGAGGCATCATTACACAAATTACATGCCTGGAGAAGGGGCTTTTCACCGGGATGAACCTGTGAAAAGAACATTTAAACCCAAAGCCATTTTGCCTGTCTGTAATTTGTTCTATTCCCCTTGCTATCGTTGAAGATATTTATGCTTGAGCAGAGTTCTCACTCCCAATCTGCTTTCTCCTTTTTCTCAATCCAGCCATGAAGTCATGAAGTCCCCTGTTTGGGACAATATCATTTGCAGCCATGGTAACAATTACAATATCATAAATATATCTTGCCCCATGAGATCAAAGAGGAAAAGCAATAATACTAATACTTTGCAGCTCAATAATGTCATTTATCCAGCAGTCGCTGACTAGTAAATATCATCGATTTGCAGATGGGAAAAACTGAAGCAGCAAGCTCCCAAACCTTGGTCTAATGCTCTTGAATTTTACACTGTGGCAAGAGTGTCCAGATAGTTCTAATCTCCCCCAAGAGCAGCAGCTACAGAGCCAAACTCTTGGTCTCCATTATTCTCTTTTTGGATGAAGGCAGAGTCGGCTTCTCTCCCAGTGACTGTACTTTACCAACTGTTCCTCATTACAAGAGTATTTGATGGAATCTATTTTGATAAAATATACAAACAAAACTCCTTTGGCAATTGTCAGAGGGTGAAAACAGGAATAGAAAAGAGGCTGTGGATAGTGTATCAACACTTGAGCTCTCTGGTTCAGCTCCTTCTTCAGTCTCATGAACATGCTCATTCTTTTGGGTCCCAGCCAAGGGTCAATTGACCTAGAATCTAATGGTACATAAGCACCAGGGTCCCTCACTTGTACAGACAGCTTCCAAAGATCTGGAGGGACCCTAGAAATGGGTTCATGTGAACAGACTTAATTTTTTTTTTTTCACTCTAACTTCTTGTGTTGGGTGGTGTTGGAGTAGCATAAACCTTTTGCCATCCTGGAAGTGGATTAAGGGTGCACTTGGATAAATTTGTAGTCATTTCTGTTTGCAGTTAAATTATTGCTAGTCATTTCTGAATAGTGATAGTTTTTAGGAATGCTTTTATTGCCCATTGTCTGATGACCCCCATGTGTGATGAAAGATTTGAATGTATCCCAAGTGCTCACCACTGAAACCAAGTATTGTTGGCCTTTTTTGTTGGTTGGATATACAAAATGCAATAGTTATTTATTTTTTAGTTTGGAGGAGATGCCCTAGTATTTCTTGGACCACTGGACACCTAGAATTTTAATCATAGGGGTAAGAGTTTCCTGACTCTTCTGGAATGCATGCAGCTTGCCTTGTCCTGCAATAAACTAGCCAGCACTTGTTTATCCAACTCAGTTAGAGAAAATTATTCACATAATGTACCAGTATGATATTTGCAGAATGTTCAGTAGGTTGACTTTTTTTGTATGTTTCTTTTAGACTTATGACAAAAGATGAGAGAGTTAACTCTGTTAGTCCACTTTTTATCACTGTAACCAAAATACCTGGCAAGAACAACTTAGAGTAGGAAATGTTTACTTTGGATCTCTGTTTCAGAGTTTTAGTTCATGGTCTGCTGAATCTACCACTGTGGGCCCAAGGTAAGGCAGAATAGCATGGTGGAAGGGAAGCTGCTCAGCTTGGGGGAAAGGGGAAGTCGGGGAGGAGGGTGACAGAAACAGAGACAGAGAGAAGCCAGGGACAAAAATGTATAATCCCCAAGTCATGCTTCCCAGTGATCTACTTCCTCCAGCCATGCCCCACTGCCTACAGTAGTAGTGCATTCAAATGATTAATCTATCAGATGGGCTAATTCACTGATTAGGTTACACCTCTCATAATCTAATCATTTCACCTCCTGAGGTAATGCAGGAGCTTTGTAGGGACACCTCGTATTCAAACTGGGACAAAATTGACATAGCCCTCAGTCAAGAGAGTTAACATAGCCTTGGGTCAATAGACAGTGTTAGATGTTTCTGCTGGGATGGAAAAGAATTCATTTGCTAGATTAGTGGCTGCATTCCATGTACCCAATGCCATGTTAATCTGTCCTAGCAGATTAATTCTAACATATTCCGATACAGAAGCTGCATTAGGATTTAGGCTTGTTTGAGTGGCAGTCATCCTTCAGGATCTGTCTTGCTTGGTTTTACATGGGCCGGGGTGGTGAATTAAATGGAAGTGGGGTGGGGTTTACTAAACCTGCATCCTTTAGGTTTTTAAGGCTCACACTAATTTCTGCCATTCCTTGAAAAAGCTGTATTGCTTTCAACTTACTATTTTGGACTGGGCAGAAAGTATAGTTTCAAAGGCCTCTATTTAGCTATTCCTACTGTCCAAGGAATCATTGTGGGTATATATGTGTTCAATTTATATTTGGAGACTGTGGCAGTGACCATTGGAAGTGTCAATGGTTTCGGTGGGCCTGCTGTGAGCCAGACCTGGACCAGGTCATCTGTCTTTATTGCCTGGGTCCCACTACTGTCACTGAGATAGGAGGGTCATGACAATACTTTGAGTCTATAGTTATCAATTCAATTGTTCAACAGACCTCAGAATGTCTGGGTACTCTCCTTTCCTCAGTGTATCTGTGGCAAATGGTCTCATAGCTCTTTGGAGCAGGACTAAAGGAATCATTTCTGTGTACACTTTCCATGATGTTGCAGGTCTTTTCTCCTAAGGATCCAGCCTGTCTTTCAGTTAATAGGTTTCTGTTTCACAAACTAGCTCAAATCTGGAAAATGGGCAAGAGGTCATGACTTTTTATTGAAGTAATAGTCCTTGGTCCTTGGATCCTTCATCCTTGATTTCTTTTTACTGCACATTGAGTAGTAATCTTGCAGACTGCCCATTTGTTTTGTCTTTTGGGATACGACCTCCGAATACAAGAGTGGTATGCTTCTGCTTCTCTGAGGGTTAATAACACTCTAGGAATTCAAGATTTTTGACGGCATTACCCCAACATCACCATCCATGTACCACTTGGACTGATAAGTTTCAAGGTAAATTTTAGCTACAGGAGTGAACGTGTAGGTATAATTCTAACTTTCCTTAACAGGCAGCAAGGCACAGGCCCTGGGGATGTATCACAAAGATTTAAACTGTGGCTCTGCCACTGACGAGCTGTGGGACCTTGAGCAAGTTCCTTTATAACTCTGAGCCTCAGTTTCTAGATCAGTAAAACAAATACTTCCCTCAGAGGGATGAAATGAACGAGCTTGTGTAGAGGATTTATAATAACTGGAATGCACTAGGTTCTGTCACATAAACCTTTGCTTCATCCAGCAAGCTTGTGCCCATTTTCAGCTGCGGAGTCTCTGTCTCCTGCTGTGCCTGTGTTACTATATCCCAGAATTCAGCATGTCCATAGTGGTGATTCGTGTGCACCTCTTGGAGCAATTGTTTGCTTCTAAATGAATAAGGTCCAGGAACTGGTTCATCTCAGGCCAGGTCCTGAAGTGATCATAGAGCTCAGCCTTTTCTTCACCAGCTGCAGCTGGGTTCTGTCAGATGTGCACATCTGGATCCCTTTGTTAAAGACTATTTGGCCTCCTCTGGCAAACACATCATGCCCCAGGTAGTCATGTACCACGACAATCACAGCTTTTTGTTTATTTTCCTGGGCTCTGGCCCCTTAATTGCTTGGGCTGGTGAGAACTTCTTACTCCAACCTCTTTTCTGGCTTCTGTGTTCTTAGTTTACCTCAAATTTTCTTTTCTTACCTCAGATTTTCTCACCGCTGCTTTGACCTCTGACTTACTAAGCATTTGTTTTGTTCCCTAAGTGGCTAACACCAATTCTCTAGTTTCTGTTGTGGCTTCCTCTTTCTCAGATTTTGGTAGGCCAAGGAGTCCCAAGACCCCTGTTTAACTTCTACCCTTGCCCAGCTTGACCATGTGACCATCTCTGGGTCAGCCCAAGAGCTTCCTGGTTTCTTCTAGTTTTTTCTTCCCATGTGGCTATGACTTCTTCCCTTGTGGCTATGACTCTATCTCAGGTCTGCCCACATTCTGATGTGCTCCTTGCCTAGAAAATAAATATAATATGGAGTTTTTAGATTGCAGAATTTTTTTTTATCACTATCAAGTTAACATCTTTGGGGTGTCCCCCTCTCATATTCAGATGCATGCCTCGCTTCTGTCTATAATAAGGTGTAAGGCAATGAACGGGGTCAGAGAATGGTGACACAGAACATAAGGGATTTTCTCAGGGTGAGGGAGGAGGCCAGGATCTGGAGAGCTGGCTCGAGATGCTGGAGAAAAGCCATCAGGTCTTTGGTAAAATGTTCATGGCTTTGTTTAGGGGATGCCGGGGAGCTGTTCGAGGATCTGGAAAAAAGTCATTCTGCCTTGCATTCTATAAGAGGTCCCTTCTTCTCTTTTCAGTACAACTTCTAGTTTCCAGGCCTATGATTTTAAAATGTGCACACTCCTGGGAGGATAGACGTCCCCACTTACCCAGCTCCTAAGGACCTTGCCAAATCACATACACAGAAACAGCAGGGAACTGACATGATAGTAACAGCACATACCCCCCCGCCATCATATTGATTTTTCCAAAAATATAATATTTTAATTTTGATATCTTCTAGGTGAGAATTGGTTCCTCTACCCAAGCTTTCTGTGGGGTCATTTTTGTTTATGCTGGTGGGGAAAGCAAGGCTTTTGAGTAATACATTGAATAAAGGCCAACCCTAGACCAAGGAGGAGGGGCAGTCCATGCCAGTGATTGTCCTCACTGCCTATTGTAGAGATTCATCAGGGCTCATGAAGTAATGTCCGTACTATGCCTTTATTATTTTAACTCTCCACTGGGCATAGAGAGAATAAATCATTTTCGCCCTCTTTGCAACATAACTTCATACACTTAAAGACTTATGGCTCCCTTTAGTCTCTTTTCTTACAAACCAAACATGGGCCATCTTAACTGTATTTTCTCATAAGGCTTATTTTTCAAAATGTAATAGTTCTCATTTTTCTCTGAAACTTCTTTGATTAGTTTGCATTGATTTTGAAATTTGGAACTCGAAGAAGAATATGCTTAGTATCCCCACTAGGTTTGTGCTTAGTGAAGGCCAAATCACAGTAATCAACATATGTCTTTTTAGCCTTAGGGTAAGATTCCTGCATCCCCAGCCCAACTTGCCATGGTCTGTTTGTTTTTAGGCAGGCCCTCTGTGGGTTTCCAAACCATTAATGACTTCTTGTGTTTAGCTGGACCAATAATCCCAATTGTCAGCTTGCTGCATATCTGTTCATAAGGAAACCACTTTGTTTTTCTTTACCGAATCTCATTTTATTGATTGAGTCTCTAATTTCAACAATGCACATGCTTTGTTATCCTTCCTCACAGGATACATGACATTTCTCAGTGCTCGGATACTTCATCATAAATGTTTTGGTCTGATAAGAATCATATCTTTGGAGTACGTATTACATTATCTAAAGAGAACTTTCCACTAATCATTTTCCAGTAATTATTGAGATTCCATTCTGTGCAAGGATATGAAGGAGTAACAGAGAATGAGACATGGAAGGGCAGTTCCGCCTTTAAATTGGCTATGAAAGTTAATAGGAATGGAGTCTCAATTTCATCCCCTTCTTGGATATAATTCAAATTCAGAATGAATAAATTCAATAAAGGCTTATTCTGCCATTGAGCACAGTGGATTGGCTATTTCCAATAAATAACTCCTTCACCACCCTGTCTTCTATACCCATGACAGGAGCTGGTGAAGCCATTTACACTGTGGACATAAGACCAGATTTCAAAGCATGACCCAAGGGCTGAGGGAGAGGGCTGTTATCCAAGTCATAACCAGAATTCTCCCATGTTCTAGAGCCTCTGATGCCTGGGCATATTGGGATCTGCAGAGGGCAACACTCTGGACATGCAGCGTTATGTTGTTGTGATAAGTGTGTCTATTTGGAGTATGTGGGAGAGACTATTAACTTCACTCCTGCCTTGAGAATTCCTAACCAAAGTAGGAAGTGGGGTGTGTGGCATTAGCTTAGAGACTTGGAGGGCAGTATGTGAGGTCAAAAGCTGAAGATTCCTGGCTGTGGTAGGGGATGTGGGTAGAGAGGAATGAGGAGGAGAAAAAGGGAAAATTAATACTATCTTGAGTTTATATCATGCATCAACAGTACATTGTGAATTTGAAATATTTAGTCTTACCTTGTCCACACTATAACTCTACAACATGGATACCATCATCCCTATTTTCCAGGTAAGTAAAGTGAGACTAATAAAGGTTAAGTAACTTGGCCAAACCCAGATTTGGCTTAAGTGTGCCTGGTTCAGACTCAACTCTTTCCATGATATCACTGAATTCTTTACTATGAATGAAATTTCCCTTTTATACTGCCTCTTGTCATGTCGTATGACCAAATCTGATAAACATACTCTATTATGGGAGGGAGGCCTCACTCTTATAATTTTAGGATGCTCATATTAGTCATCATCACCATCACCATCCCTCTTTATAGAAAACTTCCAAGAGAGTAGAGAGGGAGCCTAATGTTTTAGTATACCTCTCTCCTGACATGGAAAAACTGTCCCAAATCTTGTCCAGGGCAGAATTTTTCCATGTGATAAAAATCCACTACTTTATTTTGAGGCAAAAAAAAAAAAAGTAGATGCAAATTTCCACTGAATGTTAATGGGATGCAGATTTAGTCTAGGAAATTTATGACTGACTCATCCAATTGACTGATTGTCAGGAAAGATTTCAGAGACTTTTAAGCAGCCTCCCCAACCCCATTTTATACTTAACAATGATATTTTCACCATTATCTCTTCCCAGAAAATATTTCTGACATTGCCTACTATGGGCCTTTCTCCTTTGGTGCATGATTATAATAATGTGTTGATCTTGCTCACAACTAAATTGGTTGAATATTTTTCCTTAACACATATAATAACTGTTAGAGTCAACATTCATTGAATTCCTGCCGTATGTGAGGCAAGGTTGTAAACACATTATGTATATTATCATTTTATCCTCACAATCATCTGATATTGCAGACAGATGAGAAAATTGAGACTTAGAGAAATGAAGTAATTTGCCCAAACTCACGGCCAGGTAAGTGTGGAAGCTGGGCCACAGTTTTAGACAATTTGACTCCAGTCCTGTGCTTCTAACCACCACGTCATGCTTCTTCTCCTTAATGCTTCAAGTCTGTGCTCTTATAGTTTCAAAATTTTGATTCCCTTTGCCTTTGTGATAATTTGAATGTTGATATCTTTTTTGTATTTTTCACTGGGCTTTCAATTTAAAAAGAGGCAAAGATAAAACCCTTGCTTTCATTTTCTTTTCTCTTTGGAAGTGTCATAATCATTGTATGTTCTTTCTTCTGACCCTTTAATCCTGCCTACGAGTGCAAAGGACACAGTCAAGGTGCATTCTGGTTGGACATGGACGCTCTAGGAGTGGTCAAAGAAAAATAAAATCTCATTTTAAAAAATCCCATCAACCTCTGTTCCATGTTGAATAAAATACAGGAGTAGCAATGATTGTTCTCCACCCAAAGGTTCAAAAGCATGAGATTTCCAAAACAAACAACAAGGATGACTGGTCAATCTAAAATGATCAAGCCAAACACCCAATCCAAAATACTTCCCCTGACTCAACTTCACCAGGCTTTGGGCCAGGATCAGACTGTCGGAAAAATATGCAGCTGACTGTAAATCAAGACTTTACAAGAGTTTCTCAGTGCTAATTAAGTTCCCCAAACTGCTGACCCATGAGGCCTACTATCCACAAGAGACTGAGCTCTCGGAGATTAAAAGAGAAAGTCAAAAAACACCCTTGTCTATTAGCAGTAGCCATATGGTAGCATTTTTAAGAACAAATTCGGCAATTCATTCACTCAGATACACCTTATTTAAGGTACCTTCTGTGGGTCAGGCATTATTCTAAGCACTGGCCACATAACAATGAACAAAACAGACAATAATCCCTGCTTTATAGATGTTGCATTCTAGTGGAGTAAGACAGACAATTAAAAATAAAGAAATAAGCAAAATAGATAATAGGTATAAACTAATAATTTTTCCTTTACTCAGATATAAACCTAAATGATGACTGCTTTCTTTAGTTGGATGATGGAGCAGTTTATAAAAAGTCCCTGACTGTCCTCTGAGTCTCAGAGGTATTAACTTTAAGTAACAAGGGTTCAGATGTTTTCTCAGTTATAAATCTGGAGATTAACCCTCAGAAAAATGAAATGATTTAACAATGCCCCCCCCACCCCGGGGGTGCTCCTTGTAAAGATAATTTAAGGGTCGGGGTTGAATTGCCCTAGATCATTAGCTCCTCTTGCATCTAAATTAGCAAATCTTATTTCCATTCTTTTCCTACACTGACTACCTAAATCTGTTTATGGGATGCTGTTTGAATCCACTCTTTCTTCTGGTTTCTATATCAATAAGTTCTTTAAAATCTTGCCACTGCTTGGAATAGGCTTTAGCACTTTTGCTCATACATATGGCTGATGGTGATAGCCGATACGGAGCAGGAAAGGGGCCTGGAGGGTTGGTGGGAGGTAGGAGTTTGTGATCATAAATAGTGAAGTTAGAGAAGGCTTCGTTGTATGAGGGTCTAGCCTGCAAGTGTTCCAGGGAAGAATGTTCCAGGAAAGGGATAGGTATGTGAAGAGGTCTTGGAGGGGTTCTGGGCTGGTGTTTTCAAAGTTCAGCATGAATTTCCAGGAAGACCAAGGTGCCTATAAGGCTGGCAGAGAGAGAGGGCAGGGATTAGGAGTAATTGAGATTAGAAAATGATAGGAGAGTGGGTCTAGGGGATAGAGAGGGCAGAGGGCCCTGAGGCCACTGCAGGACTATGGCTTTTCCTGAGGGAGATACAGAGTTTTTGAGCTGAGAAGCAACATGATCTGATTTATTATTATTATTGTTATTTGTACCAAGGATTGAACCCAAGGGTGTTTAACCTCTAAGCCACATCCCAACCCTTTTAAAAATTTTTAAATTTTGAAATAGGGTCTCACTAGTTTGCTTATAGCCTGGCTAAATTGCTGAGGCTGGCTTTGAACTTGCGATCCTCCTGCCTCAGCCTCCCAAGCTGCTGGGATTACAGGTGTGCACCACCACACCTGGCTGATACATATTTTTAAAGGCTTATTCAGATGGTCTGTAGAAAAGGCCACAGGAAGGCCAGGGTGCAGGCAGGGAGACCAGTCAGGAAATACCGCAGCCCATAGGAAGACTGATGGTGTCAAGACCAGAATATGAGAGTGAGCAATAGTCTATATATTTTTAAGGTAAATAAAAAAGGATTAGGTGCACTGGTTGTGCCATAAGGAGTCAAAGACAGCCCAATTGGAAGCTGCATCTATGGACAGAAATGGGGAGAATAGCTCATTTGTGAAGCGTGACTTCCAGACCATCTGTATGAGGATTGGGGAATTGCATAAGCCTCTCCCTCCAGACCAGAATTCCTCCACCATCAGATGGGAATTTTCCTAAACACCGAGCTAGAAGATTACCAAATTTTTGGCCATTCAGGTTAGTTGGGGTTCCATCTCCTTTCTGGACACTTAGTTTTCCTGCAGGGAGCAGTTTATAACATCTTTCTCATTCACCCATTTCCCGAGTTGTATAACCTTTTAACATGTGTGGTCTGAATTTGATTCTTGTTTTTGTTTTAATTTGCAGGTTTTAGACTGCATTTTTCATGTTATAGTAAACATCTTCTGAATGTCATGCAGGCCATGGCGCTCGCTTTCTGAGGATTGTTTCCCCAGTCTCAGGTGAGACCCCATCTGTCATGTAATTCTTTATGGACATGCTATGGAATATTTAACAAATAAGCAACCACACTCTAATTTACCAACTGATAAACCTGGATTTTCTAAGGTAGACTTTGCCTGTTGGTGGGATAAATCTTCTCACGAATGCCCACAAAGATTGCCCTTGTAGTAGTAATTACACAGAGTTCATGGATGTTATCTACACATGTGTATGTATATCACACTATTTATGCACATTTACTTCTTTAAACTGTCAACATTTAAGATAAGGGCTCTATGAGTAATCCTCAGTTGGGGGGGCGGTTCCCAAACTCTCTGTTTTGTCAATACAAGTTCTCATTCAAGTCCTCTTGAGAGCTTTATTATCCCAAGGTGAAGATGAGACCTAGATGCCAAGCAGTTGCTCCCCTGAGCTCTCTGACCCCTCAAGGCCTAGGGTCATAATCTCTCCCTTTCTTTCTGCATAAATTCAAACTAAGGTCTGTTTCTTCTAGAAGCAATGCCACCCAAACTATCTGAGTGGGAGCCACCGGTCTACCTTGCTGAGGGCTTGATTAGAAGTGACAGAAAATGAGTTGAAACTGATTTAACCAACAAAGTGAGTTGATTCTTTGGTTCATGTAACTGAAATGTCTGGGCAGTCTAGCTTCTGGAATGGTTGGATTCAGGTGCATATACTACACTACCTGGAATCTGTGGCTCTCCATTTCTCAGCTTGGTTTTCTTTGGTCCTCAGACAGGCCTCTCCCAAGCCACCTGCTGGTTTTTGCAGTTGTTCTTTTGGGGAGTTGGAACCCTGAGGTGCTTTGCCATGGAGCCACATCCCCAGTCCTTTTTATTTTTTATTTAGAGACAGGGTTTTGCTAGGTTGTTTAGGGTCTCACTAAGTTGCTTAGGGTCTTGCTAAGTTGCTGAAGCTGGTCTTGAACTTGCAATTCTCCTGTCTCAGTCTTCTAAGCTGCTGGGAGTACAGGCGTGCACTACCACACCTGGCTCTCCCATGCCACCTGAGAGCTGATGTTCTTCACTGATATTCCCTGTGGAATGGTAGATTGACTCTATGGAGTGAAAGTGGAAAAAGAATAGATCTCCAACAGAAAATTACCAAAGGGAGATGGATGCTATTCTAACTCATGACCAGGTGACTCTCTCTCAAACTTGAGCTATGTTTCTGCTCCCTTGAGTTCTATCCTTAGTGAACTAGCATCTCCCATTGGGTCTGGAGTTCCTAGTGCCCACTGAATTCCTAACTCAGGACAGAAAGTGTCTTTTTGAAAGTGAAACAATGAAGTTGTTTCTTAAGGAATCTTAAGAAGAAACTTCCTCCCCCACTCCCTGCTTGAATTTAATCTTTTATATTCCCATCAGAAATAATTTCTAGTGTTCTTTCATCTACAAATAAGTGCTGGTGTTGTCTTTGTCTGCATGTATTATTTATCATTCAGTTCATAGTGTGTCTCTGTCAATCAGCCTGTGGGTGTATGTGCCTGAATTTAAATGAGATTATCTGTGTGGTCAAAGAAGTCCTTTAGGAAATCAACTCCCAGAAAGTGGTGGGGAGGGCAGTGACTTGGTCTTGAGCTGATGGGGGAGCTTTGGAGCAGCTGGATCTGCAGGGAGGTATGTAGTCCCTCCCAGGTCTAAGATCACCAGGGAAGCAGATCTAGAAGCACTGAGGTCATTTCACGAGGATCCCATGCAGCTCTTCTGACGCCTCAATTCAGCCCAATTAAGAGTTTCTAGATTTCACACTGGCAGTGATATAGAATGAAGAGTTACCTTACATCTCACAACTAGTGAGAATCTGTTTTCCTGCTTTATAATTTATAAGTTTCCTCTAAAGTGAAAAGGGCAAGAAAAGCAAGATGAAGTGAAATTCCTTCCTACTCTTAATTGGATATAGGTGTTCAGAATTTGTTGGTAGAATTTACAGGTGCAATTTGCACAAAAATAACGATTTTGTGTATTATGTAGCCAGCTACTGAAATAATAGTTCTTCCCACCAAAGCATTTCTAACCCATGGAAACCGGTAAACTCACAGAAACTGCAGGCAAACACCCTGGGGAGATTTTGCTGACTCCCTGGACCCTGAGTATGGTTTTGTCTCTCCTGCCTGGGAAAGTTGGCTGCAGTAGCTGATGACTCTGGCCTTCGGAGCTACAGAATAAATATGGAGCAGTCCAGATGTCGTCCTGAAAATCCCAGAGTGCACCTCTCAAGGGTACTCTGCTTTTGTGATGCATCTTTAAAGAGATTTTATTGAGACTAGATGCTCTTTAAAAGAATCATAAATTGGAACATTTTCTTTAGAGTTATTGAAAAAAAAATGTTTTAGGCAAATCTCAATAAGGGTTTTCTCTTCCTGTCCTTTCCCACTTTCCTCCCCCAACATCAAATGACTGTGCATTGAATGTGAGGCACAGCAGCCGTCAGACTGGAGAGACAAGATGCACACGTGGCAGTAGACGCTAAGGCAGCCCCATGCACACAGCGACTCACACCGGTCACTGTGGCCTAATAAACTTGAAGGCATGTCACACAACAATCACTCCTTTTGTGAATCTCATTCAAGAAAGCATTTCAACATCAAACAAGCTCTGAGAGCATTGTGCATTGTGCGGGTTATTGGGCATGCTGTCCCCATAAACTGCCAGCTCCTGGGCTGCATTTGAATTACGATTCTGGGAATATCACTCTGTTCCCTTCTCCTTTGGTTTCCTTTTTGTTCTCGTGTCCCACCCCCCTTTCATTAGCACTACCCCCCTCACCCCCACCAGTTATCTCTTAGTCTCTAACTTCATGGTGAATTTGTTTGTTCCTGATGGGGAACATCCTCCCTATAAGTCTCCCTTTCCAACATTACTCAGATGTGTACCTAAATGTGTGGATTTCAGAACCACTGGCTTCCAGCTGGGTGTGTGAAGTTTCTGTTCGGATGGAAGTCTTCTCTGTGTACTTGGATTGCTTCTTACTTTTTTTTTTTTTTTTTTTTTTTTTAGGGTCTTTTTGCTTCTCTCTGCTCCAGACAGCAACACAAATTTTCTTGCCATAATAAAGGGTCTGCCATATTGTGCTTTCTAGAGCTCCTAACAAGTGTGGCTGAATTTGGTGGTTGTGGTGAAAAGTGCAGCCCCAGTGGCTAGGCTACTTGGGTTTGAGTTATAGCTCTGCCACTTACTTGCTGTGCTACCTTGGCAAAATCACTTAACATCTCTCTGCTCTCATTTGCTGATCTTTCAAACATGGACAATAGTACCTCTATCATGGGATGGCTGTGTAAAGTCCTTCGAGGAGTGCTTGGCACTGGGGGAACTGGATGTAAATGTAGATATTAAAATCAGGAAATGACAATACTGTGGCTAACATTTTTTGAGCGTTTACAAGGGACAGATACTGTGCCGAGGGTTTCACCTGAGTTATTACAACTCATGTGCATAAAGCCCAATGGGGTGGGTATTATTTTTACCTTGGTCTTACAGATAAGGAAACTTATTGCCCAAAGCCAATTAGTTAACTTGTAACAGAAATAGATTACTAGCCTAGTTATAGGTAGTATTAAAAAGCACATATACTTAAGTTACTACGCTGGGTAGTTCATGAAGAATTTTGGTGTGTGTGTGTGTATGTGTGTGTGTGTGTGTGTGTGTGTGTGTGTGTGTGTATTGGATGGGATTTGGGATAGGAAAAACAAGCTTTTCAAAGAGTAATTTGGGTCTTATTAGTGCCTCATCTGGATCTGGAGTAACTCAGTCCTTTTCAACAATTTTAGATCTATGAAGATAGTCTTAAACTAGTAAGTTTATAAGTGATGCCCCATGAACTCTTGGTTAGCACATGTTTCTCTCTTAGGTTCTCAAAGGATTACACAGGGGCTGGGAAAAGCTTGATAAAGCTGAATAAAGGGAGTGGTGTGAGTGGTCCCTAAATGTGCTTCTCCTTCCTGAAAATACCAGTACTCTGTCCCAATAAATCCGTTTGGCACCTAAGAGGGAGACAAATAAAAACAAAATGAGTCCAGGACACAAATTCTGATGAGAGCAAGAAGGGGCAGTGTTTTAGATTAGATATGAAGTGTCCTCCATAAGCTCCTGTGTTAATGCAGGAAGGTTCAGAGGTGAAATAATTGGATCGTGAGAGCTGTGACCTGATCGGCCCATCCTAGTCTGAATGGACTAATTGGGTGGTAATGGTAGGCAGGTGGGATGTGACTGGAGGAGGTGGGTCACCAAAGCCTTCATCTTCCCTGTAGCCTCTTCCCCTTCCTCTCTCTGATCCTGGCCACCAATAATACAGCAGTGCTCCTCTGTGCCCGCAATGGAGTCTGCCCACTGTAGACCAAACCTCTGGGATCATGATCCAAAATAAACTTTTCCTCCTCTAAGTTGTTCTTGTCTGGTATCTTGGGCACAGTGAAGAAAAGTTGACTTAACACAGGAGGAATAGATGAACCTCTGGGGGAGATCACTGGGCCACCAGATTTGCTTGAGGGTAGTGGGCACCTGAGGTTGCCTGGGAACTCTCAATTAAAATGCCATAAAAAGAACTGTTGGGACACTTCTCAGAAGAAGATATACCATCAATCAACAAATATAGGAAATAATGTTCTACATCTCTAGCAATTAGAGAAGTGCAAATTGAAACTATTCTAAGATTTCATCTCACTCCAGTCAGAATGGCAGCTATTAAGAATACAAACAATAAGTGTTGGTGAGGATGTGGGGGAAAAGGCACACTCATACTTTGCTGGTGGGACTACAAATTGGTGCAACCAATCTGGAAAGCAGTATGGAGATTCCTTGGAAAACTGAGAATGAAACCACCATTTGACCCAGCTAGCCCACTCCCCAGTTTATACCCAAAGGACTTAAAAACAGCATACTACAGGGACACAGCCACATCAATGTTTATAGCAGCACAATTCACAATAGCTAAACTGTGGAATCAACCTAGATGCCCTTCAGTAGATGAATGGATAAAGAAAATATGGTATATATACACAATGGGATATTATTCAGCATTAAAAGAGAAAAAATTGTGGCATTTATGGGTATGTGGATGGAGTTGGAGAATATAAAATGGTAAGTGAAGTTAGCCAATCCCCCCAAAAAACAAATGCCGAATGTTTTCTCTGATTTAAGGATGCTGACTCATAATGTGATGCGGTGGGGGGGCGCATGGGAGGATTAGATGATTCTAGATAGAGAAAAGGGGAGGGAGGAGTGAAGAGGGGGTATGGGGGTAGGAAAGATGGTGGAATGAGATGGACAACATCATTACATGTATGAAAACACGAATGGTGTGAGAGACTTTGTATATAATGAGAGGTATGAAAAATTGTGCTTTATATGTGTAATATGAATTGTAATGCATTCTGCCGTCATATATAACAAATTAAAATTATTTAAAAAAGGAATTGTTGAGGATAACTTTCATTTTACAATGTTGCCTAGATCTGGCCTTAGGTAACCCATTAAGTTTCTGGAATCAACAACTATTGCCTATAAGAAAGTTCTAACTTTCCCTCTAAAGGTTCAATAATTGAGTCTGCTGAAGTAAACAGACCATGGGCAGATTAAGAGTCAAGAAAGGCACACCCACATGTTTATATCTGTAGGACATTGAAGGAAGGTGGACACCCAGTAACCCAGTGACACCTGAGAGCTTATGTCCTCCCTTCCTAAGGGGAGAGAGGTGGTGGTGGAGGGTGCTGTGTAGATAACCTAGAGAGAGTAAAGGGTTTTGAAAAAAAGAGATGGGCCATCAGAAGAATAGGAAATACCCTGTTGGGATATGGTGCCCGGTTCCTAGGTTCCACTCCTGTCGTGCGCTGATCTTCCCTGATACATGTGCTTTTGTGACAGTTGACTTTCCTTCTGAAGAATCTGCCTTTAGTTGACAAGGGAAACTCAGGAAATGTTCCTCTGTGCCTGTGATGTTTCCCCAGTTCCTTCAGGTTGAGGTCATCAGTGCACCAATGTGGCATTATTCAGGACAGTTTCCTGGGCTCCTTCGGGTCCCCCTGTGACAAATCTCAGCCTCACATGCACCATTTATTCTTTGGAGGTATTAATTATTGGCATAGTGTTAAATTTCAACTTGCTAAAAATATTGTCACTATAAAATACAAGAAAATCCTTACTCAGCCTGATGAACTAAGGGGAAATTGTAGTTAGCTTTTGTTCGTCTCCTTTCTTTAACATATATATTCCAGCTGAGCTGATAACCAAATCCCGGCTTCCTTCAATGATTCCAGTAAACTACTCTGCCCAGGAAGGACATGTTCATATTTCCAAGATCTATTTTACACAAAGAGTAACCCATTACCCCACACCTGGTATGTCTTTTGGGATGCTTTCTGAACTCACAGATGAAGCACTTCATTGTCTTTCTCTAAATGAGAATTTTAAAGGACATCGACTATTGCCAAAGCATTTTCAGATGCAGGGCGATGAAGCCAGCTGATTTCTGGAATCCTGACCTCCTTCCTGAGCCCTGGGTCTCTTTCTCTTCCAAGCTGCAGGAACCTTGCCTGGATGGAAGTAGCGCCGGCTGCCGTGGCCTGCAATTCCCAATGGCAGGAAGCTGTGTCACTTCCCCGAGTCTCATTTTCCCTGTCTGTAAAATGAGGCTAATGAGAGTAACCACTTCAGGAGACCCTTGTGAGGATTAGACAACAATGTGTGCACAAAGCATCTGATGCAATACGTGTCACAGAATGAGCACTCCGTCAGCGACAGCAAGTAATGTCCCTCCAGTCAGGGGGAAAAAATATCTTATGATTTTCTTTAACTCCTTGCAAGTTGCTGCTCATTCACGTGTGCCTGTTTTCATTAAAGTAAGGCCTCACGCTTTCTCAAATCTGGGAATTAAAATCAGAAATTGCAGTCATTGCCCCGAGTTAGACGAGGCATAAATAAACTTCTCTGGGAGTTGGAAACTTGCCTCGTTTGAGTTTAATTAGCTCTACAGCTCGGGAGTACGTGTATAAAAGTGCCCTGACTCCTACCCGTTTAAGCACCCTGGTTGTTTGAAGACCTTGTGGTGTGTGGAAAGGGACCTGGACAGCGCGTTTGTAAGGGTCAAGGCATCCTGGCTGTGTTTGGGGCTCGAGTGAGGGTGTGGGCCATCCAAACACAGTGATTCAGGGTTTCACCTTCAGGGACAAACATACCTTTTATTGGGAGTTTTCAGAATGTAGTCACCCTTAGCCGCTGTAGGAAGGACTTACAAATATACTTTGTGCAAAACAGTCAACTAGGAAAAACCTTGGCCTTCATTTCTCGTTACTGGTTCCCAGCTGGACCAGTTCCAACGCTGTTCTGAAAGTGGGTGCAGGTCAAGGGATTCTTTTCAGTATTACTCTTTTGGGAAACAGCACCTTGAAAAGTACTCAGTATTTGCTGTCTCCACTTCCTGTCTCTCATTCTCTCCTAAGAACTCTGCAGTCAGACTTTTGCCCCATTTCTAAATTCAAAGTGCTCTGGCCAGGATCCACAGTGACCTCTGTGTTGCTAAACCAGGTGTTTTAAGATCTCATTCCACCTGACCCACCAGTAGCATTTGACAGAGTGGATCATTTTACTGTTTTCAGGAACATTCTTTGCTTGATTCCCCAAAGACTCCCAGCTTTCTTCCCACCTCTTCAGCTCCTTCTCAGTTTCTATTTTTCCTTTGCGTCTCTTGATATTGCAGACCTTTGAACGTGGGAAGACTGCAGGCCCAGTTTTGGGAAAAAGCCTTTGTGTTTCCTTCCTTCCTTCTTTTCCTCTTTGATTTTCTTTTCTAAGCTGATTTATTGAGGTGTGATTGATATGCAAAAGACTATTGATATAACTTGTATGCAACTTGAGGTGTTTGGGGCTAAGTGTATACCTTTGAAACCATCAAATCAACACCTTTATCCACGTCCTCAATTATCCTCCAAGAATTCCTCTGCACCCTCTTTCTTGGTGTTGCTATTGTTTTCCTTCTATAGTAAGAACACTGCTCAAATCTACCTCATTAGCAAAACCTGAGGTGCATGACACAATGTTGCTAGATATAGACTCTGTTAGACAGCTCTGCAGATCTTATTTATTTTGCATGTCTGAAACTTTGTACTCTTTGACTACTACTTCATCCCCCCCCCCCCCTCTCTCTGGCCACTACTGTTCTACTCTTCTGTGTGTTTGACTATTTTATATTCCACAGATAATAAGACCAAGCAGTGTTTATATTTTGTGTCTGATTTGTTTTCCTTAGCCTAATGTCCTCCAGCTCCATCTACGCTGTCACAAAAGGCAGGAGTTCCTTCTTCTTTAAGGCTGAATAATATTCCATTGTAAGTATAAATTATATTTCTTAATCTGTTTATATGTTGATGGGCATTCTCAAGGGACAAAATTGCAATGATTTGGTTTAAGATCTTAATTGGCTTCAGTTTTGATTCTTCTAGATTCAGGCAACAATACCTTCCATGAAATAGAACAAGCACTCTGATGGGCTGAGCAGAAGAGATTGCTTTTATAGACAGAGAAGGGTTGAAGAGAACAGAAATAATAAGCAAATCGGTCATTTCAAAGTTACTTTCCTTGTAAGGTAGAAACAGGGAGACAGAATATGAAATAATATATTTAACATCAGGTTATTTAGGTTATCTTTTTTTTTTGTACAGGGATTAAGGGAGAGAGAACTTCATTATTGTGCCAATTGAAACTGAACTGTGTGGGAAATTCAGCTGTTGTCTCTCTAGCCCTAATTTGTTGGAAGGTCAGATAAACAGCTTGGTAATGTGGAACTTTAGTGCAAGTGACTCCATTTTGTTTTTAGTCTGGTCTTTGGGGGTTTAAAAGCTTAGGCTCCAACAATGGCCTCCTGTAACTTTTATTTAACCACATTTAGGTTGTTTCTTTCCCTTGGTTATTGGAATAATGTGGCAGTGAACACAGGCATGCAGATATCTCTTCAAGATTTAATTCCTTTGTGTGTGTGTGTGTGTGTGTGTGTGTGTGTGTGTGTGTAAATATATATATGGTTGCTGGATCAGATGGTAATTCTATTTCTAATTTTTTGAGGTGCCTCCATATTGAATATCTTCTTTTTAGGTATCATTTCCTGAGTGTCCTAGTCTTAGGACATGAAATACCACCCATATATTGATAGTGAGTGGATTTAGATATCTTGCATGTACCTCTTTCCTGGAAGCCAGACTCATATGGGGAATGGCTTAGGCAACATTTCTGCTTGGATATCTGTAGTAGACCAAGGAACAGCACTCGAAAAATATCCATGTCCTAATTCCTGCAACCTGTGTATATAAGTTACCTTAAATGGCAAAGACTTTGCCAATGTGATTACAGTAAGGATCAAAGTGGCCAAAAATGCAATTCCATGTATCCTTACAAGAGGGTAGTCCAGGCAGATGGCACACAAAAGAGATGGTAGGGTGAGTGTGATGGCAGAGATTCATGTGATGTAGCCACAAGCCAAGGAACTTGCTGGCTGCTACGAGAAGCTGGAATAAGGAAGGAACAAATTCTCCCCTAAGTCTCCCAGAGGGAGCACAGCCCAGCCAATACTTTGATTTCAGCCCAGGGAAACTGACTTTGGATATCTGGTCTCTAGAATTATGAAAGAATAAGTTTTTGTTATTCTAAGACATCAGGTTTCTGGCAATTTGTTATAGCAGTCATAGAGAATGAATACAATATCTAACAGGCATCTCACACAGTATTCTACAATGGAGTTCCCTGAAAATTTGCTTCTATAGTCTTCCCTTTCTCAGGAAAGTGAAAATTCTACTCTTTCTGTTGCTTGAACCCAAACCATAGAAGCATCCATGACTCTGCTTTTCCTACTTCACAGGCTACTTAGTGAATCCTGCTTACTTTACTTTCAATACTTAAACTGTGGAACCAACCCAGATGCTCCTCAGTAGATGAATGGATAGGGAAACTTTGGTATATATACAGCATTAAAAGAGAATAAAATCATGGCATTTGCAGGTAAATTGATGAAGTTGGAGAATATAATGCTAAGTGAAGTTAGCCAATCCCCAAAAAACCAAAGGCTGAATGTTTTCTTTGATATGAGGATGCTGACTCATAATGGCAATGGGTGGGGGGAGCATGAGAGGAATGGAGGAACTTTAGGTAGGGCAAAGGGGAGGGAGTGGGAGGGAGGGGTAAGGGGGTAGGGAAGATAGTGGGATGAGATGGACATCATTATCCTGAGTACATGATGTGAAAATCACATGGTGTGAAAATTCTTTGTGTACAATCAGTGACTTGAAAAATTGTACTCTATATGTGTAATATGCAACGAATTGCATTCTGCCATCATGTATAACAAATTAAAATATACAAATAATTTTTAAAAAAGAAAAAGAAAAAAATACATTCAAATTACCACCATTACGATTACCATCCTGGCTAAACCACAGTCACCTCTTGTTTAAATTATTGCAACAGCCTCCTCACTCATCTTTATACACCCTTTTGCTTCTAATAAAGAGACCAGAGCAGCCAAGATCTGTCCTGTGGCTTTCCATCACCCTCAAGGCGAAGCTGAAGTTTTTGTTATGACTCTAAGTCCCTCTATGACTTGGTCCCTGTTGCCTCCCTCACTTCATCTTCATCTCCAACACCCTACCCTTTCTCATTCCACTCCAGACACACTTTCTGCTTCCTGTTCTTTGAATACTCTAAGCCCCAGGATCTTTGCACTTGATACTTCCTCTGCCTCAAATACTCTTCCCCCAGATATCTGATGGCTCACTCCCTCACCTTTTCCAGCTCTTCTGAAATGTCACTTTCTCTGTGAAGTCTCCTTGGTCCCCTTTATCTCAAGTTGCACCTCCAGTCCATCCTCCCAGCCCATCCATCTCCCTGCTTTGCTTTTCTTTTTGGCATTTATAACTAACTAATATACTATAGATTTTACTTATAATTTTTTGTTATCTTTCTCACTTTGAATTCTGCGAAGACCTGAACTTTCAGTAGTTTTATCTATTGCCATGTGTCCCCAGTACCTAAGACAGTAGCTAGCACGTAGCAGGTGCTTAAAAATACATGGGCCAGAAACATAGAGCTACTCACATTTCTTTTTCAAAAAATCCTGTGCAACTCACATACCTTTAAGTTAATTAAAAATAACATAGAACCTACAGCCTAGAGAGGACTATATCAGTTAAGCAGAGTATCCTTTGCTTAAAAAAAAAAAAAGACAAGAATTATTTAATTTTCTTTGGCTTCTGCCATTCCCCTAAGAGTTGTTTTGATCTTTCATTTATATGTCTTTCATTTCTCTCAAATTCTTCTGCTCTTTTAAATTTCCTGGTAATAGTACAAATATTAATTAGTTAATTTAATTTTCAGGAAAAGTAAAAATGCTCAGGAGAAATTGATAAAAATGTAGGATCATTTTGATGTTAAAACTCAGTATTAGGAAATAATACAATAATAGAAAACATTTTCCCCTGTGGGTAACCCCTGGCCATAGGAGATCCTTAGTTTTACTGAATGCCTGAAGGAGTTGCTCTTAAATTAAGCATAAAGGTAATGGCAACACCATTACTCTCTCGCCGACTTCTGGAGTCCCACATGCTGCACTGAAGCTGTTACAAAATGTTCCAACACAACAACAACTTGTAAATGAGGACTCATTGAGGACTACATGCAAATTACCACTATTATGACTACCATCCTGGCTAAACCACAGTCACAGTGGACGACATCTACTCCAGACACCACTGCAGGGAACAGGAAAGAATTTTGACCATTCTGACATTCCTTGGGTCTTCTGTGCTGGGCCATTCTAAGCAATAATCTCACCTTCATAATAGCTCTCTGAAGGAGGGATGCTTACTAACCTTGTTTAAAACCAATAAAACTGAGGCACAAATAGATTAATTTGTCAAAAGTCATTCCATTCCTTCTGCTAGAGCTGCCTTAACAAAGTACCACAAATCAGGTGACTTAAACAACATCAATTCTTGTCTCACAGTTCTAAGACCAGAAGTCTAAAATAAAGATGTCAGCAGGGCCATATTCCCTCTGAAGCTTCTAGGGGAAGATGCATTCCAGACCTCTCTCCTAGCTTCTGGTAGTTTCTAGGCTTGGGCCAGCATAATTCCACTTCACAGGGATTCGCTTTTGTGCCTATCATTGGGTCCAAATTTACCCTTTTCAGAAGGACACCAATTGTGTTGGATTAGGGACCCACCCTACCATAGCATGACCTCTTCTTAGTAATGACATCTTTGATGGTTGTATTTACAAATAAGGTCATATTCTGAGGTGTTGGAGTTAGGGCTTAAGTGCATGAAATGTAGGTGGACATAATTCCACCCATAACAGAGTAAATGGCAGACCCAGGACTTGAACCTATCTCTTCCCTGTTGATACCTCATCTTGCTAAGTCCTGAGCATGGACAAGTACAGAGAAAATGAAGGTAGTGAAGGGCAGAGTCAGCTATGGTAGTTGTAGGTATCACCATTATGTGGTGCTTGGAGTATTTATTTCCTTTTTCTGCTTTCATGAACAAGAAATAGTATGGAACAATAGAACGGTGTGGTGGCAGATGTTTCTGTTCTTTATAATGAATTTCACATGCTGTTCAATTGTATTTCCGACAGTTTTGATAGTTTTCCTCTGGGAATTTAGGATTTATATTGGGACATTATGGAGTAAATGATGGAGATGGGTGAGCATGACTCCCCCATCCTAATCTGACCAGAAAGCTAATGACTTATTTTTGCATTCATTAATCAGTAAATAATGATCAAGCCCTTCTGCTCTACCTGGGGGTGTGCTGGGCTTAGAAGTAACCAGTGACTGTGTTAGACATAAGACTGGACTTGTCAAAGCTCACAGTTTTGTAGCACTGGGAGATTAGGACAGAATATGATGGACGCATACCTGAAGGGGGAAGCAGGTCACAAAGGCCCAAGGTTAAAATGCCACCCAAGGAAGGTGGTGGCCATGAACCACCTTTTATTTTGATAACCACCAGTTACAACTCATAAAGAGTCCTGAGGATAATTTCATATGTTAAAAGAGGCAGTACTGTGGATACATGTGTACAGTGTGTAGGCTGCTTTCAAGGGCCCCCTTCTGTTGTGGTTTCCTACATGATGCTTCTCAGCTCTCCACCCTCTTGACCTTCGTGCTGATTGGTGTCAAAGGTGAAGCTAGGAAACAGGCCACTGGACAGTTCCCAGTCTTCATGGGGAACATGATGTATACACTGAATGAAATAGCAATGTGTTTCTCCTCAAGGCAGGACCCACCTTTACACCAGTCTCCAACTATCAGAAATGGCTTTTTCTGACATACTCCTCCCTTCCGTCATTTCACTGAAGACACAGAGGACGTGAGGTACTTGTGGGGCACAGAACTCACCCAGGGCAGCACCCATTTGTGAGAAAAGTTGGTCCCCAAATAAAAGGACAAGAAATGGCCTCTCAGCCTGAAGAGAAAGGGAGCCATGCCTGCACCAGGCCTGGAGAGAAACCCCCACACCTCACAACTCACACCAGTTGGTCCCCGACTACCTTTCACTGGTGCCCCAGTGACAAGGAGTGGCATTGTCTCTTGGAACTCAACAGATACCGTCTCAGGTTGTATGTTCAGAGATTCCTATGTGAGGCGTATGGTAACATGCATCTAGTTCTCCTTCCAGAGAGAAGGTTCAGTCTTCTTCCCGTGAATACTTAATTTAAGAATCCTCCCAGGTGTCACTTTAGATGGTTGTCTGGGTGGAGGTGACCCTACCTAGTAATTCATATCCTTCAATGGCCAGAGTAAGAAATGCACAGTCCTTCCAGAATGCAGCTTAAACAAGTTTATTGCATTCTGAGTCTGTAACAGACTACAAAACAAGCACGAAGTGGGTCTTATTAATTTCTTTACTCCCCTCATAGCACCAAGCACCTTGTCTTATACATGGTAGGCATTAAATAAATATAAATTGAATTGAATTGCATGTTCTAACAAGGTAAATTGCATGTTCTAACAAGGTCAATAGACCCTGCATATTTGGGTGGGGATTTTCAGACACCCTGTTCCATCTTGCTCTATAGGGCTACCAAGATCTATGAATTTCGACTGTCTTACCACATCCTGTTGTGCACAGGTTCTTGCAGCCAAGTGCTTGCAAAAGCAGTCGACTCTACTGAAGTCTGAAATGGTAAAAGATTACCCATGATAATGTTCTATAATTGCATCCTGAGTAGGAGGCCTATTGTTGCCATTGTTTGGAAATCGGGTAAGAGCTGAGATTGTCCTTTCAGAATGTAGAGGAAGGCAGATTCCACAAGTGGCATTCATTTAAAAAGTCTCAGGTTTCGATTGGCCTCTCATCTTGAGAGGCAAGATATTTGATATACAGAGAAACTATCCCCAGTAACAGGACATAGTTGCAGTTTAAGATTTTGTCTTAGTGAAAAGGTTAGAGGACTGCGACCCTTCTGGAGGGAGCCTTAAGCATCAGGTGTCTGGGATGTGAATTCCTAGGTAGAGGGTGATTCTGCCCTCCCTGGAGAACCTGGTTTTAATTTGCCTTGGCTTGCTCTTCCCTCTTCTTCCTCAATCTCTCCACTATTTCACCCCACTTTGAGAACACCCTTTACAAAGCATGAGCTTGTGAGGCCAATGGCTTCTGGGATACCTCCCTAGGTCCTAAAGTCAATGCAACTTGAATGACAGGCTTCGGATTTGACATCAAGGAATATCTCTAAAGTCTTCACTGGTAACTCCTTCTTTTATATTGGCTGAAGAAAATGCAAAATTAACTGATACAGTTAAGAAGCACAGAATCCAGAGAAGCTGCTGGTTTATGTCAGGGTTAAATGATGGTGCAGTCAAATGGCACCAAGAAATCACAACAGCATAGGACTCTCCTGAAGGGTCTCACCTCTTCCTGCCAGACCCGCTGAATCCCATGCAGTGGGAAGGGGAAGGATTGTGCAAGAAGCACTTTGCTCTTCTCAACTGCTCTGAGGTTGAGAGAAGTTCAGACAAATTTAATGGGACACAAATTTAAAAGATGATTCAGAGAGAGGCAAGAGGAGTAATAGGAGAGAAATATAAGATGCCAGACTCCCAGAGTGCTAGCCAGGAAGTTTTCTGAAAGGGTTTCCTTGCTGAAGATTGTGGTTGGTGACATCTTCCATGGGCCAGCACATTCTTCACCTGGAGGACTGATTAATTTTCAGAAACCAGCGAATTTACTTTCACTATACAGATGTCCTACACATCCTATGTCTTTGATACCACCGAGATAAACAAGACACACTAGAAAACATTTTAGGGCTAGGAAGTCACGAAGAATCATAATATTTAAGCCTCAGCAAGGATTTTCCTTGACAGAAGAGGCCTTAGCAGGGACGACGCAGCAGGCTCATAGGCAGACCTGCTCCCTAAGTCTCCATGTCCTCCATGGCTGCTCTCCCTGGGAACATTCTCAGGCAGGAGGAGAGTGTAACTGGAACAGAGGCTCTTTCTCTCCCACTCATCATCTCCCTGTGACTCCAGCAATTAGAATGGTGGACCTATTATGTCCCAAGGCTCTGGTCTCTTCCACTTCTCCTCCCATGATTCCAAGTGATCACATTTAGTGAGTCCAAAGTTCACTATCATTGAGAAAATGTTACACCTCTTTCTGTCCATCATCTCAGAATGGTCCTACAAATATACGGATATCATAATGGTGTTTTGACATTCTTTGACCCAGTGATTGATCTAAGACTGTCCTGGGTCTGGGACAATATGCTCATTTTAAGTCACTTATGCATGCATGCATTCAACAAATAGTTTTTGGATATCTTTGTGCTGTGAGGCTTTGATTAAAGGATTCTGACCTAATCTCCTTCCTCCTCAGGTATTTTTTGTGATATGGCCCCACCTTCTCTGTTTAATAGAGCTTCCCACTCAGGCACAACTTGCTATCAGCGGGTGTCACACAGGGTAAATGTAGTGCGTTCCTCTCCACCAGCACACACTGTTCGCTGTCAGCCCAGCCTCCTATCTGTATTGTCACTGTTCCTTCTCATCACACCACTCCTCACCATGGTGTGCAAACAGCAGATCTCCAACAAATCTTTGGCTCATTGATGGATCTGTGAAGCCACCATCTTTGAGCACCCAGCAGATCTTCAATAAGGAATATTTTGAGCAGCAGAAAAGGGACATTTTGAAAAACAGAGGAATCTAGGACAGTTTCTGCTTTGAAATTGGGACTGAAGCTAATTCAAAAAGCTGCCAGAAATCTGGAACCATTTCGCAGGCTGGAAGTTGTTAATGAAAGCTTTAAGAAGCAAGTTTCTTTTTCTTGAGGCCAGTTCGTTGCATCCTGGAAACTGTCCGTGGATCTTAAGTCTCTGCCATCTGCACTCTGTGGCCTCTCGTTTTAACCTCATCCATCCTTTCTCTTGGCCTGTCTTTTTCCCCAGACAGAAATAAACCTCATTAGTCTCTTATGGGTCTTCCTAGTCCCAGCGTCTTTAATCTTCTCCTTTCTTCTGGTTCCTGGAATTCTTTATTATCCTCTTTCTCTCTTTCCAAGAGATGGCCTGAAACCTCACCAACATCAAAATGATCTTCCTGCAAAGAATTTAAGTGACTTTCTGCATGCAGCGCAGGGCTGGGCAAATACCAGGTAGCTCATAGAGCAAGCTCCATGCTCTTGAGTGAGCTGTCCTTCTGTAAACACATGGATGGGACGTTCAGGATTTTGGTCGGTTAATAAATGCTTCTTTTTTTCCCCATTACCTTTTCTTTTGTATTTTCTAATTTCTTTTATCTTTAAAATAGGAATAAGGTAACCTGCTTCACAGAGTTTAGAGTCTAAACAAGATGATTTACCCAAAAGTACTTTGACAACTATAAAAATCCCATGTACATACTCTTGGCATTCTTTTTGTCACCTGGCATAATGCCTGGAATGTCGGGTGCTTGGTGATTTTTTTTTGTTGGAAGAATGAATAAATGAAATGAAAAAAAAAAAACACAAAACAAAACATAGTGTCTGTACTCTGCCTAGAATCAGTTTGGAAAGAAACTCTGCACACTCGGGAAATGTCCTGAGAACAGGGTATCATAAAACCTGACTTATCAAGATGCCCTTTTTGGGTAAGAGCAATTATGTGAAACATAGTTGAAGAGCACTGGCCCCAGAGCAACCAGAAAAAAATGTCCCTAAACACAGGCACCAAAGTGCATGCCATTTGTTCATTAAGAATTCATTACTGGAATCTAAGAATTTTATTCATTCCTTTGACAAACATGCTTCTCTAGGCTTCCAGCCCCATAACAACATTTTGAAGCAAAATGGAAGGGGGAAACATCTTGTTAAAAGCACCTGACCATGAGCCCTGCAATATAGCCTGGGGTACATAGTGACCTTAATTATATGGTAAAAGAATGTACTCATAAAACACCAGAAAAAAATCCATCTGTATGTGCAGTGAGCATGCCCTTCTCCCAAGGATTTTCCCTGCTTAAAGGAACTGTAAGGCCTTCAATTGTTTCCTTGCCTGCTACCACCAATGAGTGTGCGAGTGATAAAATGTTCATGAGTAATACAATGTCCAAAACACTTTTCCTTTGGGGAAAAATAATAATAATAATAATAATAATAATATATATATATATATATATATATATATATATATATATCCAAAAAGTTGGATTTTTTTTCCACCACTTGTGATTAAGTAATATCTAAAGTTGACTTGGTAACTTCTGAAATCATTTATGTTAACTAATACATTTTAGAAATGTTGCAAACAAGTTTGAAAACTTAAAATGGTAATGCCAGGGGTCAGAAAAATGCAGGTGGCATGTAGCATGAGTGTCAGCAGATGGGAAAAGATGCTGCCAACGTTCAAGGCATGTGTTGGGGGATCAAGCTGGGCGCCCCCTCCAGAGGATAAGGTTTGAGCAGTAACAACAGTTGTGGTAGCAGGTGTCTTCCTCTGTGCTCTGTATTGACAGGCTAAATCCCCACAACCACCCTATCAGGCAGTCTTATTATTATCATTATCCTTTCACAGAGTAGGAAACTGAGACACAGAGAGGCTAAGGAACTGGCCCAAGATCACACAGAGAGATGGAGGTGAATCTATGCTACTATCATTGTGTTAATTGCTTCCCCAGGGTTTAAAAGGCAAGAGTAAAATGTATTGGTAAGGAGAGGAACTAGAGGAGTGCCTTCCATAGGAATGATGAAGGAAAAGGAATTATTAAAATAGTACCTTAGAACATTGTGAGACCAAAGAAAAGTTCTATTTAGTTATTTTGTTAATGAAAATACTGTGGAAAAAAAATGTGGTCTAGTCTGGATGACTTTTGAAGAGACCAACATTCACAAGCAGGGGTGACTGTGTCATTATGATTTCATAAAGCTCTTGTTTCAGTGGTGTGTGTGATGTATGTATTTGTGTTGGATACGTAATATTTTTCTTCCAGAGAGTCCTTCTCATGAGAGTTTGAAGCCTTTGCCCTCTAGTTTGCTGTTCCACCAGAACAAAGTTTCCTGGAGTGGCCACCTATTAGGGGTCAGATTTGCATCTCATTGGTGCACCATCTCCATTGGCTCCACTGAGATCCTCTGGCCTAATAGTTCCATTCATGTTGGCTGCTTATATTTCCAAAAGGAGGGACCAAATATGGAAGCATCCAGGTGTGGGTATATTCACAAAGGCCTTCATACTCAATGCTGTGCAAATGTGCACGAGACCACCCATAATAATGATCAAACCCTGACGGAGGGCCTTCGGTGTTAAGGACTTGAGACCTGGCATTTTTGGTTTAACAAATATGTGTCTGATATAAGTTTTTTTAAATGTCAGAAAGAAAAATTTGTTTTGAAAGGAGAGAAAGAAAACAAAGTCCTTCTGTAAATCTGCGGCTTGACAAGATTCAGTTTGAGGGTTGGCTTTGACTCTGTTTTCATTTCCAGTGGGTATGCTTTGAGTTGGCACACAAAGTCAATGTGTGAATGGCGTGGGAGTTGAGAAAGTTGCATTGCTATTTCTCTTTTTTAAATTAACAGTGGAATCCTTATGAGAGCAGTGTAGGCCCTGGAATGCACCACACTCAGTTCTCTGCATAATTAAAGAGTTCTCCATAATAAAATAGTCCTCATTCTTGCCCAAATTGGTGCCCCTCCTAACCTCCTCTGAGAGGCAGCTGACTGATAGTTGCTTTGCTGGCTTCCGCAGCTCTCCCACCTCCTATAATTTTGCACTTCAAGCCCTGGCCTTCCAGCTTCTCTGGTTAGTTTAGAGTGTGTCTACCTGCTCTGAAGTCCCTGTTACATTTAGCTCCCTGGCTTTCCTGAATCCACCAGGAAGAACTCACTAATCTGCAACATGTGCATGCATACTTCCTGGTGAGGTCAGTCCCTAGTGGCTCCCAGCTCCCGTGTGCAAGCAGACCTTCTGCACCCAGGGATCCTTCCTTGAGCAGCATCAGACTAAGAATGCAAACTCCATGACTCCAGCCAGCCCAGGTCTACTGAATCCGAATCTGATTTTTCTTTTCTGATACTAGGAATGGAACCCAGGACCTCACCCATGCTAAGAAGTACTCTACCATTGAATTGCATCTCCAACCCCAGAACCTGAATTTTTATAAGCACCTCCAAGTAATTCCCATGCACACTGAAGTCTGAGAAGCACCAGGGTTCAGCTTGCAAGCAGTTCAGAAGGCAACTTGGATTTCTGTATTCAGTACTAACCAACTAGTCACCCATCTAATCAAGGCTTACATTCCTATAGAATATCTACTATATACAGAGCAGATAGAACATCAACCATGTAGAAATCAAAGTACTAAAAAGGTGTCAACATCGGGATTCCAAAGTGGAAACTTCTCTCATTGTGGTCATAGTAATTGACCCAGGAGGGTAGTAACATGGGATGGTGAGGAGCCTCCGACAGTTCTCAGTGCAGAGGCTGCAAAGCAGTTTAGGCTCCCGCAATGTCTTGTGTTTCTATATTACCCAATGGTCAGTGCTGACAGTAAAGAAAAAAAAATCTGAGTTTGTTTTTTGACAAAAAGCCAGTGTTGGGATAAGTGAGTGGGCATGGAACTCAGCACTGTGTCTCGTAGCTTTTGCACTGATGACCTAAAACCTCTCCAAGAAATATATCAACTAGCTGGGTGCAGCGGCACATGCCTGTAATCCCAGTGGCTTGGGAGGCTGAGGCAGAAGAATCCTGAGTTCAAAATCAGACTCAGCAAAAGCAAAGCATTAAGCAACTCAGACCCTGTCTCTAAATAAAATACAAAATAGGGCTGGGGATGTGGCTCAGTGGCCCAGTGCCCCTGAGTTCAATCCCTAGTACCAAAAAAAAAAAAAAAAAAAAAAAAAAAAAATCAACTAGAAGTTTATAGTTATAAAATGATATGAAACCATTTCTTGGGGAGACAGCAATTATCTATTTGACATGTTCCTCTCAGGTTCTTTTTGACTCTTCACTTTCTCTCCCATCACTCAGCACACCTCCAACTTTTTTTTTTTTAATTCTAATTTGTTGTATATGGCAGCAGAATGCATTACAATTCATATTACACATATGGAGCACAATTTTTCATATCTCCGGTTGTATATAAAGTATATTCACACCATTCATGTCTTCATACATGTATTTAGGGTAATGATGTCCATCTCATTCCACCATCTTTTTTACCCCCATGCCTTTCCCTCCCACCCTTCTGTCCTATCTAGAGTTCATCTATTCCTCCCATGCTCCCCCTCCCTACCCCACTATGAATCAGCCTCCTTATATCAGAGAAAACATTCAGCATCTGGCTTTATGGGGATTGGATAACTTTATTTAGCATTATATTCTTCAACTCCATCCATTTACCTGCAAATGCCATGATTTTATTCTCTTTTATTGCTGAGTAATATTCCGTTGTGTATATATACCATATTTTCTCTATCCATTCATCTACTGAGGGGCATCTAGGTTGGTTCCACAGTTTAGCTATTATGGATTGTGCTGCTACAAACATTGATGTGGCTGTGTCCCTGTAGTATGCTGTTTTTAAGTCCTTTGGATATTGGAACAATACGAAGAAAAGATTACCATGGCCTCAGCCAATGATGTTCATTTTTTTTTTAAAGAAATGCTTTTCCATTCCCTTCTTTTTCTTTCTTTTCTGCACCAAGCTATATCACATCTGATAATAAAAGTTAGATGACTTTCTTATTTCCAAAATATTTCCACAAATATATCTTTAAATTTTTTTTAGCTGTACAGTTTTCCAAGATGATGTTTATACAGCTATTTCTCTGCTCCATAACCACAGTGACTTACCATCTAAAGCTCGCTCCTTGGTCTTCAAAGCTTCAGGGACCCAACTTCCTGTCAACTGCTCAAACTTGCCATTTATAGCCAAAATATTAGTCAATATTTCTTTCCCAATATTGACCAAGAGAAAGTAACTTTTTATATTATTCTTCATGAAGTTTGATGCCTTTGGTAAGGAACACCTATATTAGGGCATTTCTCAACTATTTGGAAAAACAATAACATAAAGCCACTGCTTGGGGAAGGCAGACTGTTGTCGGGAGCCATTCTCACACGTGACTGGGTGACTCCCGGTTAGGGTCTGAGGCGCTCTGGCTGTGTCGGAGCTTTCCCGGCCCTCTCCTGTTGAGAGAACCTGTCCGTGTGGGGGTGTAACTGACCACTGACCCCGGAGGCCCAATCACTGACCCTGATCTTGGAGTGCGGGCCCCCCCTTCAACCTTCATTGGATGGAATTATCCCCTGAGTTTCTTGCTCCCCAATAAAAGGCTACTCCCTGGCGTGCTCGCTCTCTCTCTCCTGCTAGCCCTGAGTAATCCTTGCTGCCCTGCCGGGCGGTTAGAGGAGGGAACCAGAGAGGGGGGCCGTCTCGGACCTGGTCATAGAAAAAGGTAACTGAGTCTGTGTGTTTATTTCGATCTCACTAGCTAACTTTTATGCCAAGAACCTCATTAATGAAACCATTGCGCTGGCCGCGTGGTAGAGACTGTAATCATTGCTAGTTTGGAATGCTTATTGAGGTTACCTGTTAGATTGAAAAAAAAAAAGGTAAAGGAATTTAACATGGCTCAGCAATTACTTCAGGGGATACAATCTCACTTCTGTTTTTAAAAGATCAGTAGAAAAATACACTAAGGAGTTACTTTGTAGAGATCATGAGAATGAAAACATAAGAAAGTGAAAACACAACTGAGCTAAGGGGACGGAACTGACAAAACTGAAGCTCAGATCAAACAGGCTGTGTCCGTGACGAACACCTTAGATGGATGTGAAGATGATGCACTCTGTCACACTGTGGTGGATGACTCAAAGTAGGGCTGTAAGTGCTAATGGCGATACATATGGAGAAAAGCAGTATTGGTATGTTCCATGAGATGGGACCACAAACAGGCACATGCATTAGATGCAGGGAGGTGTTCCTCAGGTGCCCTGAAGGAAGGACTCGCTCCCCAGATTTTGGTGCCTTGGGGGCTTCCTCAGCTGCAGAGAGCTCCCCAGCTCAAAGTCTCCCTCTTGGGACAGCTCACATCTGGTGACCCATTGTGAGGTAGGTAGAGAGGCCTGATTGTGCCGGTTTCACTGAGGACGACTCTGGTGGGCTGTGTTCACTCTAGAGCTCCCTGTAGGGTCAGTGGCATCTTTGTTAGGACTGTATCACAGTTTAATTTCTTCCCCTGCTCAATCCGGCTTCCTCCTCTACTTTCATAGGTGCGGATGTCTAGTTAACATTTTGTCCCCACAAACTCCGACTCAGCATCTGCTCTGGGAGAACTCACCCTGTAACCTCATGGTTTCTAGTGAGTGGATACTGCAAGAAGGCGTGTTGATGAGTTCATCTACATCCTTACAGGGTTATGCATCTAGTTGAATATTAACCTTTTTCCTGAAAGATATTTCACTGGGAAAGTTGGGTATCACCTTACAAGCAAGGTCATTTTTAATCGGCATGCAATCAGCTTTCCTGTTACTATTGTACTGAGTCCTGGACCACTCAGCATCCCTTCCACCCTTGGCCCCTCCCCCTCTAGCTAGTTCCTGCTCTTGGGTTCTGGCTCACATAGTCCCCTTCAAGTAAATACCCTTTCATCTGCTCACTTGTATATCTAGATCCTTCTCATTCTTCAGGGTCTTCAAAGAAGGTACCACTTCCTCCATGAAGACCTCCTTGGCTTATATAGCCCTCCCTTTTGTTAAATTATTTTATTCTAACAATATGCCTCAGTTAAGCACAGCTATTCTCTAATTGTCTTATATTAAATCAATGCTATATTCGTGTCTCCCAGTCTTAGTGAAATACTTGATGAGCATAAGATAGTGACCTGTAAAACACAAGTCAGTTGAGTCAAATACATACTTGATAACAATATTGAAAATATTAGGAAACGTCCAGAAAAGTTTAAAGAGAGAAGACGGCCAATACCAGTGACTCATGGTGAAGGCTGCTTTAGGGGAGCCCGTCTCAACCCTGGCTGCACATTGGAATCGTCTGGGGAGCTTACAACACACTGACGCCTGGGTCTCAACCTGGAGACGCTGATGTCATTGGTCTGGGGTGGGGCCCAGGCACTGGGACATTTAAAATTCCCCATGTGATTCTAATTGTAGCCAAAGCTGGAATCCCTGCTTTAGAGGAATAAGGATGCTAGTGTTTGAAAGGGTTTTTTTTTTTTTCTTCTGGGCTTCCTTTATTGGATGTGTCTGCCAGACCAGAAATTGCTCTGGGAATTCTCAACTGCAGTTATGTAAATGATGGGGTCACTCTGTGCTGTTCACCTTGGAGCCTGAGCCTCTAACTCCAGGTAGGGTTGGAGGACCACCAGCATTGAAACTCAGAGCAGAGTATAAATGTGGAAAGCCAGGCTCCATCCAGCTCCTAATCATGGCGCACAGGCGTGTGGTGGAAGCATCACAGCGTGAGAAACACTGAGCCAGATTAGGTTAGTATATCTTGGCTCACAGTTCCACAGGTTTTAGTTCATGGTCAGCCAGCCCTTGCTTTGGGCCCAAGGGGAGGCAGAACATCATGGCAAAAGGGGTGGTAGAGGGAAGCCGCTCAGAACATGGAGGCCAGGAAGCAGAGCCAGGGGACAGGGCACAGGGAAGATGAAGCCTTCCCGGGTACTCCCTCAGTGACCCACCTCCTCCAACCATGCCCCATCTGCCCCTCAGTTACCACCCAGTCCATTCAAAGTAGGACGAACTAAATAGATTGTGGTGCTCATGCTTCAATAATTTTACCTCCAAACATCCCTGTAACACAGGTCTTTGGGAGGAATACCTCATATTTAAGTCATAACACCTGTATTAAGGCTTAAGTTGGGATCCTCAGTTGGTGGAGATCTGTCATTCTCTGCCCACCCCTGATGCATTAAGAAGCAGAAAAAAAAAAAAAAAAACAAGCAAACAGAAGTGTGATTTTATTTATGTAGATGACACATGGTGTCAGAAATGCTTCTTTTCCTTTTGGTTTTGGATTAAATAAAGAATGAATGAAATCAGAAATGGAGGTCCTGAGGCATTAGGCTAATGACCCACATGCATATGAGGCTGGAACAGGTGAGTTTGCCCTTCCAGATGTTCCTTGAGTGCTAAGCTGGATGAGGGGAGAGAGGGGAGCTACACCAAATTGCCGACATCAGCAGTGACCTTCTAGTTGTGATGGACCACGTTGCTCCGCCACTGAACAGGCTGGCAACCTGCCCAATCAAGGGTCAGTTTATAGCTCAAGTCTGTCTCCTGCTGGGTTGGCTTGTTACCTTAGCAAAAAGATTTAATTGTAAGCTGTCCTCACTTTGAAAAGTCAACAGACCAAATAGCCTCATGTTTTTGTGATGAGTAGATGTTCTGGGTCACCAGCCCTGTTCTTTCCTTCTCCATTACTAAGTTCACAAAGGGGCTGTCATTTCAGAGTGAACACGCATCTTCTGGGTCCCCACAAGTGTTGGACTCCTCACTCTATTCTGGTTCAGTGCTGGTGCATTAACTCACTAATTAGCTCCTTAATTCATTTGTTCAACAGATAATTTTATTAGCTACTGTTTTCTGGGAACAGTACTTGCTCTTGTCTACCTAAAACAGAGTGCAACACATAGTACATGTTAATTAAAAGAAGAAACTCTATTACCTCATCAAAAGAGAAGTCTAATTTATTAACCTCAATAAGATCCTTATTAGCGATGTTCTGGCTAGGACATTTTAAAAAGAAGATAAAAATTTGATTTGTCTATAAATCCAATCATTCTGAAGATAACTTATTTTTCTCTCTACAGAAAGTGATGTTAGCCTGAATCTGATACTGGCAGCTTTGGAAGAGATGTGTCATAGTCCTTCTGACTCTTTCCATCATAGCTTATGCCATGGTGTGATAACCAGGCTGAATGTGACCAACTAGCAGTCCAAGAACAATAGAACTGTGTACGAATTAACATAAATATGTCTACCTCGGGCACTGGAGTTGATGATACAGCAAGAGCCTAAGGAACAAAATCGTGTGTGTGTGTGTGTGTGTGTGTGTGTGTGTGTGAATTACTTAAAGGGATGAAAGAGAAAAGCAAGGATTTTTTTTTTATTAGCTACTCATGATATTACAATGATCTTGGCAATTCATACATTTGAATCATTGGGGTATAATTTCTCATTTTTCTAATTGTACAGATTGCAGAATCATACTGGTAAGCAATGATCTTGGTCACCAACCAAAGGCTCATTTCTGGCTAGCTTATGCCAAAAATGGAATGCATTGGCAACATATTGGATTGCTCATGGAATTGACAGGAAAGTTGCAGAACAAATATAAAAATGGGAAACCAGGAAAGGCAGGGCAGGGGAGCCAGTGAGGATCACATGACAGACGAGTAATCAAATCAGCAGATTGCTGTGAGTACTGCCTGCTAGGGCTGATTCTTGTCAGCAGAATCACCATCATGACCACTAGTCACATCTGTGTCCAAAGTACCAATTAGGAACATTCAGCTGGCCCAGCCCAGATCATGTATCCACACTGCAGTTTCCAAGGGATGAAGAAAAGTATAATTTGGCAACTTCCAGCTCTCATATTAGGAAGTGGGTCCCTGCTTCTCACCGAGATGCATTTTCTTGGTGGTTTATTCCCCAACAAGAGGGCAGGGGTGCTGGGCAGCCCAACACATGGCTACAGACAGACATGTCCTTCAAGGTAGTGATAATATGGATAAGGCATGCTGATCTTTACTCTGCCATTCTGTGCCCCTTCACTATGATAAGAGCCTGTGGAAGGTTAGGTACTCTTGCAGTTTACCTATCATTCTGTATAGGAAGAAGTTAGACTTCCAAACAAAATGGTGTACAAGTCTGAACTCTGTTGCTATTATTACCAGAATCCCAATATAAATTACCATAAACTTAAAAAAATATTTTAAGACTATGGAGATTTGTCAATATTACCTCAACAATCTGGGGGAAAAAATATGAGGGAGGAGTGTTTCATGGAATCCAATGGAATCTATGCTTAGGCTTTAAGAATGATACCAATCCAGAAACTTGAATGCTCTCATGACCCTGCCTGTTATATTGTCAAAATTCATAATATTTGTGAAGTACTTATTATGTCTTAGGAATTCTGCTTTTTTGCTTGGTCCATTGCTTGCTTGCTTTCTTTGATAGCAACTCTGCAATCTGAATTAAAAATCATTCCATTCTACAGATGAAGATTCCTTGAGTAATTGAGGAATATTGTCAATGCCACTCAGCTAGGAAGCAAGAGAACAGGTGTGAACCCAGAGCCTGCCCCAGTAACTCTCACCAGATCATGTTCTTGCCTTGGTGCATACCATTTTCTTCTCCCTCTGTTCCACAGACCATAAATCTCATATATGCCATCCATCAGCTCAAGGAGAGATCATTCTTTTCTGTAAGCAAAGTCTAGTCTCTTCCAGAAAGGACTGTGGTTGGCCCCTTGGGTTTGGTGCCAGGGGATCATGCACATTGGCTATGTTGTACCAAGCGGGTGAGGCGGATGAGAGCAGGAGCTTCAGAAGTAGGGCAACCATTTTCATGTAGTGAGGGTTGCTGGGCAGCCAGACAACTGTTAACAACAAATTTCAGCATTTCCTCCCACAGGACTTTTCCTTTCCCCTTTACTTTCCAACAATTAAGAAATAAATTTAATTTTCTAAGGCAGTGACTAACTCGTTCCATGTGTCTGGGAGCATTCATTTCTCTGCTGTCTTTAATAGAACTTTCTTCTTTCACTATCATTAAAAATTTTGAATTCAGTTTTATGCTGTGCTTTTTTTTTTTTTGGTGCTCTGCTTTGGATTATTTATGTAAGTAAGTGAAGAATAAATCATAAATAGAAAAGAAAGAAGACTACAGTTTGCTATTCAACATGGTAGCCACTAGCCATAAAAAACTATTTAAATTTAATTAATTAAAATTAGAAATTCAGTTCCTCAGTCACACTAGCCATGGTTTAGTCCTCAATAGCACAATATAGTTCTATACCATAGAATATTCCCTTACTGCAGAATGTTTAACTGGACAGTGCTGTGGCAGAGAGTTCAAATGGTGGCCTGAACTGTCTCTGAAATAATGAGCTCTCCAATGGCACTAGCATGATGATCTAGAAAGACCTTCTTGCTCCCAGGGGCTATGGATTCCAGCTTTCTTTTTCCCCACGATTTCCTCTGATGACTTCCTAACCGGCTCCCATATTTGTTTTTTCAAAACCAATATTTACCTCGCACACTTGAGTTTTCTCTTTGCTACTGTACAAAAGGCATACAACTGTAATAGAAATTTCTCAGACTGGGGAGGGAACATTTATTATTGATGCTGAAAATTTTATGCACTTGCTTAATTATAGGTAGGACTGAAGAAATGTGTGGACTGGAAATGCCAATTTTAACCAAATGAAAAGGTTAAATGTAAAAACGTTTCAAGATACCCCAGAATTCTCCATGGTGGGGAAATTTCTCTCTTTTTCTTATAACTGTCCAAGAAAGACAGAATATTCCTGAATATTCACTGCTGTGAATCTTTAACATTACTTTGTCCTTATCAGAACAGAACTTATTCCAATACAGTGCCAAGCCAAAATTCAGTTTCTGCAACCCCTTGTCTGTTGGGGAAGTGTGTATGTGGAGGGTCATGATCCTGCTTGAAAGGTTTACAGCTGTTACTATTTACAATGAATTGTATCCTGTAGTGGGAGGGAAAGTGTCAAGTTTTGGAGCAGCTAAGTGGTGAGGGAGAGAACCCCTGAAGACTTGTCAGAGGTCTTGTGAGAGTGGGAGTTTCTCACTTCTCCTTGGCAGTGTGCTAGAGAGGTGGCACCACATCCCCAAGGGTGACTCTAGATGGTACCCCGATGCAGGAAGTTCCAGCACACCAATGAGTCTCATGCCCCAAGACTAGTTACAAAAGCAACAGGGTTTTTAGGCCTAAAGGTAACTAGGGGGCCTGGAACAATGTGGCCTGTGGGCTGCAGAACCTGGAACTCTGACCCAACCCAGGAGATGGAGGAGGTACCAATAATGATGATGATTCAACTGCTTACCAGTTCAATGGATGGGGTACTTGGGGTCACATGTAACTTGATATAAAAGATTCTAAAAATATACATTTCCTGTGCATCTGAACTTAAGAACTAGAATTCTTGGTTGCTGCAGATGGATATACTAATATCAACACAACACCTGAGGGGCAGGTAAAGGTCATGCCTGTGCGACTAGTGCAGGACAAAGATGGCAGTCTGGCAGCAGCGGCCCATGACTGAAGAGTTGTCTTCCACACTGAAATTTTGACACTAGGCTTATTTTGGGGAGTCTTTTGTGGAGAAGTTGCATCAATTGACAGTCCCATCAGGTTCAAGAGTTAGCTTGAACAATCCTTTAGTTAGGAGAGCATTTGATGTAGCAATTGATTCAATTACATGTGAATTTGGTAAAATGGTAGATTTTTTAAATTGGTCTTAAAAAAACAAAACAAAACATGATTTTTTGGCTGAAATCAAGCAGATGCTTCCTGGGACCTGCATGTAAGTGATTGGAGGGATTGACTAACTCTCCCTTTCCTTTGTGAAACATAGACTCTAACTGATGCCCAAGGCTCATTGAGAGAGCTTGGAAATGGTAGGACAGGAGGCTGATCTTTAGCAGGCTTGCATTGTGTGGTTTGCTTCTTTCCTGGCTGCTAATTCTATCTGATCACATTTCAATAATTACACAATTGAACAAATATTATTAAAACCAGTGATGTACAAAGACACCGAGAAAGGACAAGTTTCATGTGAAAATAAGCATAATGCTTTGAAAAGACTCAATGAAGAAAAGTCGCTTTTAAAGTGCTATTAAACTATATTTTAGTGGTTACAGAACAGAATCTCTGGGATTCTTGGGTCAAGATCCTTTGCACTGTTTTTACATTCTCATCTCACTAAGGAAACCCAAATGAGACAACAGTGATGCAGTATGTATGCGGTTTGCAAAGAAAGGGAACAATACAGCACTCTAATTAGTAAATGATAATCAAGAAAAGGCATTGACCAAATAAAAGGACTGCTGAATAAATATACATTTTACATCCCTGTTGCTATAAAATGTTTTTTTTACATTTTTATTGTTTGTAAGATTCTTCGTTTGAATGACTGGATGCGTGCCCTCTACTGGTCAGAAGAGAGAGGTGCCACGGCGGGGATCACGTAGAGGCCCCACCCACACTTTAGTTGCAGAGGTTTTTTTTTTTTTTTTTCTTCCAGTTGGAGTCTGCAGATTTCCGGTGACCGTGTTGGCTGAATGCAGAGATGTGGTCAAATCAACAGAATGAAGCGATCTTATGTCTAAAGCATTTTCATCTATTTACAATAAGAATGCTTTGTGATTTAGGGCAACTTAAACCTAAGAGGTGAGGAACAGTCCCCTGCCCGTTTTATTTCCTTTCAGTGACTCTAGTGATACATTACAATAGATGTTGATTTAAAGACAACGCCTTTCAAAGGGAACAGCTGCTGTTCGGTACCGCTATTCAGAATGGCCACGTGAAATAACGATTCTGCCTGTGGGAAGGTCTGATCTTCCAATGAATCAAAAAAACTAGCGTGCAACAGAGAAAGCTCTTCCCCACCCTCCCGGATACTTTTTGCAAAGGAGGAAGAGCATCCTGCAGGGATGATCCGAGACTGCGGGAGACCTGGCGAGATGGCGGCGGGCTCCTCCCACCTCTGCGGCAGCGTCACAATCAATAATGCAGAGCTCTGCGGCAGAGCGGGTACTTCCTTTCTTACAGGGCCACGGTGCTCGGAGGCTGGAACATTGACCCACCGCGCCATCTAGCGTCCACCAGGCTTCAATACAGGCTGGACCTGGAAAATCAGGGACCGGTCCAGGAGAGATTGTAAATGGGGTGACCTGTAGCTTTCAAGAGGAGATCTCATTTAAAATGACAAAGGAAAAATAAATGGAATTTTTACTTATTTGCCTGTTCGATTAATAATTTTGAAGCTAGAAGCTCCGAGTGCCAATCATGTGCAGTAAATAGATTTATCAAGCTCTGTGTCACTCACGTTGTGGCTATGAAAAATCTTTGTCTACTTCACATGATCTAGTCTAATAGGAAAAAAAAATCTACATAAGCAGTTACATTTGAATTTCGAGCTAACAATAATTTTTTAGTCTAAGTGTTCTCCACATATACTGAAATATTTAACTGGATATCCTAGAATGGTTACCATTTTTATTAGCTAATTCTGGCAGTCTTCCATATAAACAGATGATTGCAGTACAGGCTTTGCAAGGGCGGGTGGCAGTGCGCGAATTGCTTGAAGTACTTTGTTCTGGTGCCGGTTAGGAAGACTCCTCTGGAGATTAGTCACCTATATGAAAGCTCATCAGATAGTGGGCGGGGTTCTTCTGTGGCATAAGCAAAGGCAAGAGGCTGGGGGCTCACAGGATAGCTGTTCTGTGCTGTTGGAGCACACCAGGGGGGGAGGGAGGGTGAAAGCAAGGTTGCTATGTCATGGAACTGTGCTTCTACCGAGCTTCCCACAAGCTGGATTTTATCCTCTTATGCAAAGGGGACTGAACAAAAGGCTTTCCATAGGAGAGTGACATGACCCAATTTGTGTTTTAGAAAGACAAATTGGCTAGCAGTGTTGAGGAGAGATGGGAGGAATTAGGAAACCTGGAGACAGAGAGCTTGAGAAGATTGTGGATGTCAGTGATCTCATAAAAGAGGCAGTTTGGATGTGAACTGGGGTCCTGTGAGTATAAGTCCAGCATACCTGTCACTGCCAAGGGACCTCCTCATCTAATTGGGTTATGATTCACATGTGCACCCATTTTTAAAATCAGAAATGGCACACCACACTCTGCATGCTTTTTTCCTTCCCTGAAACATTAGCTCCACCCACATTTAGAAATACTGAAAATACTTTGTCCTCCTTTTCTCTCCCTTTCTGCTTTTCATATGGCTGTCCTCAGTGCCTGCATCTAATTAACTCAGCCCGCTTTCCCACTCAGAGCTCCTTCTGCAAACCAGACTGACAGGGCCAAGTGACAAAGTGAATTATATCGTTCTTAGGTATTTGGCTTTGTTTTCCTTGGGCCACAGCCTGACTTTTTTGTGCCCTTGGAATGAGGGCACCTGCTTATTTTCAAGAGACTCGTTTCCAAGGCCCACCCAGATGGCGGAGCATTTTGTGATTGTCAGGGGCTGCTCATTCTTGGACTTGGTTCACTAAAAGCTGGACAGAAGGCCAAGCAGACCTTGATAACTCTTCCATCCTCCCTCCATGGTGGGGGGCATTGGCAGCACCTTAGAGAATGCACAGGTGTTGGTTAATAAGCTTTGCATACAGGTTAGTGAAGGAAGAAAAGAGAACATGCATTACTGGAATCATTTGGGGATGTTGAGACTAAAGTAAAAAAAGGGGGGGGCTAATTCATTTAACAGAAGGACATATGGAAAAAAGGTGAGAAATACAGTAATTAGCAATAGCAAATGGACACAAAAGTTTGCAGCAGATAAATGCATATAAAATTATAGACATGCTTAGCTTTGGTTCTTATAATGTGGTTTTTAAAAGAGTCATTTAAAGCACCTGTTTCTATTGAGCACCTACCACGTGAATTTTCTTCATTGCTCCTGGGGCTATGGTAGCAACCTGGCTGGAAGAGTGGCTGGATAATTAGAGATCTAGTTGCAGGCAGTGCCAGAAGTGAACAGAGAGCTAAGAGGAGTGGTGCAGGTGCTCCAGCATTGGTTTAGGTCCTGAGGCCTGTCGATTATCAGGTGACAGCATACACTCAAAGAGAATGATGATCTTGTGAATCATATGGTATTCATAGCACACATGAATGTGACTGCACAAATTCATTTTCTTTAATTCAAATGGAACCTAGCTCTGAACACTCCTTTTCCCATCTGGAGATGGGTTGATTCTAATGGACCCTTGGTGAGCTCTTCCTCATTCTTAATACCATACACCACTACCTCCAGTGGAGGTTGAACAACAATCCAGGAGGCCTGGGAGGTGCCTCACAAGAGGCCAGGCCCCTCATCTTCAGTTTCTGAGTTTTCTGCCAATACTCATATTGTCCACATCTACAGAGACACTTAAGGTTGTGCATCCTCACAAATTTCCCTGGGAGCTTAGCTGAAGAACAGTACTGGGTGAATACAGGTACGGGGTGTCTGCTGGGGGCATCATGGAGTATCAAGTCCCTCTGGGCTCTGACCACCTTCCTGGGTTGCATCAAAGGGACCTAAGTACCCCTTCCTCACCCAGCCTATGGGCTTCTCTCCCTTCATCACTTCTTCAGTGAGTTCAAGACAGGACAAAGCATTCTAGTAGCTTCTACTTTCTGCTTGGAGGATGGAGTGACAAGAAAGAGAAAGGACCCTACTACCTGAAATCCAAGAGTGGAGCAGTGGGGAGGAAAAATATTGAGGATTCAATGCAAATTAATATCTTTTTTTTGTAGTTGTAGATGGACAGAATGTTTTTATTTTATTTGTTTATTTTTATGTGGTGCTGAGGATCGAACCCAGTGCCTCACGCATGCTAGGCAAGCGCTCTGCCACTGAGCTACAGCCCAGCCCTGCAAATTAATATCTTAATAAATGATCCTGCTGCAGATCTTATTAATTTATGGGCCCTGCAGAGAGGCAACAGAGCACTGTGGGGATGGAATGCTTGGAATCTTGACTCTGCCCTGTCGTGACACAGGACTAAACCAACCCATCAGGGTCACTCCAGGAGAACTGGGCTGGCACAAAATAATGACACATAGAGAAATACCTTTTTCTTTGGGTTCAGTGACCACTCCTCAGCCGCAGCTCCCACAAGGGGGTCAAGGCAGGCAAGAAAGAGAAGGAGCATGTCTCAAACCCAGGTTTTAGTAATGGGGTAAGCAAATCCACGAACATTCTATCCAAAAAAAGGGCAAAGGGTAGAGTCACAACAAACAAGTGGATGTAATTCAACCCCAATGGGTGACACCTACTCCTAATTGCATTGCAATGGGTGCAATACCAGTTCAGTACCTCTTTAATCAGAACTTAAATTGTGTACTATAGCTCCTGTCCAGCGCGGCTCCCAACACTGCCCCTTGCTGACCACACCACCCTGCCCCAGCTTCCTCATAAGTAAAACAATGATGATAATGGTACTACCTATCCTGTTCTTTTACTGTGAGCTTCAAGTGATAATCCACAGCACTGAGTATAGTATTGAGACAGGGGGGTGATTTATTAGATGTCAGTTGTTATTGAATTTCTGCTTTCTCTGATGCCCACATCAACCCTCCTTCCTTTCAAAATGTCACTAAGCCAATAATGGCTCTCTCTAATGATACCTCCTTGTCCACAACCAACAAGATAGAAAGAGAAGGAAAGAGGGAATGAGGAAGGGAAGACTCATCCTGCATGAACCTTGCTGAGCTAGAGTGTGGTTCTCACCTTTACCTGCCTAAATGGCTGCTCTGGGTGGAAGAGAGAATGTTCTATCGGGGATGATGTTCCCACCTGTCTGTCATTCTCATGCCCCTTTAGATTCTCTATTATTAGACTTTGTTCAATTTTTAATGATGGATATTTTGTGTGTTTGTTTATTCAGTGTCTTCTTTCCCAGCAGATTATATATCTCTAGAGGGCAGGGATTAAGTGTGTTTTATTGACCAAGTACAATGATTTGGCTTTAACTTTTTAATCTATTAAATGAGGATGGTAATACCACTTTTGTCTACTTCACTGAGCTGTGAAATTAAAAAAGATAATACATGGGAAATGTCCTTGTAAATCATAAAATGTGATGCAAATATTAGTTATGCTTAGTGCCATGTCTGTTTGAATGTACATCACTTGCTGAATACTTGGGTGGTGAGCTCCAGGACACATGAGCATTTTGTTAGATGTGATAATAGAGGAGAGTGCTTGGAAAAGGATGCATGTCTTGACAGACTTTATTGTGTGACATCACAGATGGCACTGGGACCTCTAAAAATAACCATTTTCACTTAGTTCACTCATAGGTTTGAAGTTTTTAAACAGAAGCACGCAGGGAGTAACCCAGAGCAGACAGATTCCGCATACTGGGGGAATTTTCACAAGTCAGTTCTCAAGCACGATATTCCTGTTCTACCAAAAGGCAAGGGTGATCGATATGACACCTTCCACTGCTTCCATAGTAGTGGGGTTGCAGAGGGAGGCCAGAGTGTTCCAGAAAGTGACTTATGCTATCAGCATTCACAGACACAAATGGGAGAAGTATGAATCTCCTTAAATCCAAATATCACATGGATATTTGAGCAACGTTTTGAACAGGGAGAGTTGGAGCCAGAGGGATGTGGTCGATGAACTGCTATGGTTTGGATAAGAGTCTCCTCAAATCAAAAGGCTTGGTCTGAAACCTGTGGCGCTATTGGAACCTTTGTGTGGTGGAGCCTTTTGGAAGGAAATTAGGTCACAGGGGGCATGCACTTGAAGGGCATATGGGGACTCCAATACCTCCCTCTTTGCTCCCTGGCTGCCACGAGGTGAGCAGCTTCCTTAACTACTGACTCTCATCGTACTGTGCTGCCTCACTGCAGGCCCAGAACAACATGACCCACCAGTTATGGACTGAAGCCTCTGAAATTGTCATCCAAAATAAATCTTTCTTCTTTCTACCGTCTATTTATCGCAGGCATTTGTTACAGTCATGGGAAGCTGACTAACACATGAATGTTCTAGATGTGGAATGTGACTACTCTGCCTTTGACACATAAACCAGGAAATAAGAAATTATCCATTCTGATGGCCCATGTGAGGCATGAATCACTGAGATTGGGAATCCAAAGACCAAATGGTAATAAAGCAGGAGGATAAAGAGAGAAGGATCAGAATGAACCAAAACCAGATACATGTTTCTTCACTAAAGCCGTTCTTGGGTTTTGTCCTATCTCTTAGGGAACAGGATAAGGTGTTAGCACTATAATTGCACTGGATATTCCTTATTGTCCTATGTGCATACAATTATGGTTTAACGAACTGTAGTTTGCATGTTTTATGATGTCTCTGGTTCTCCAACGACCCCAGGTTCCCTGTGGTAGTAGGAGAAACCAGTTTTTCCCAGACTCTCAGCTCAGGCCTGAGTGAGGCCTTACTTGCTATGTCTTTATATACCTGTGACTCTGTGTTCACAGACATGAGCAATAATCCAGGATAAGTAGGGTAACAGGACAAAGTAGGACAGGAAATGGTCCAGTAGGAAAAGAAATAGGCCCCAGGAATGCACAGGAAAGTGGATTTCACATTGGACCCACAGAAAGTCAGCTCCATTGCAGATGTAGGATCTGCAGAGACCAGGGCTGAGAAATTGGGATGAGCAAAAGTCATACATGACCACACTGGAGGGGATGGGATGGTGGCTGTACATGTCAGAGGGGTGTGAAGGAGAAAGGAGAAAAACTTGTAATAAGTTTTTAAAATAAAACTTTAATCCAAATGACTGTTACTAGCATAAATGTTTGATCATAGGCCTGGAAAGATTGGAGTTAGCTTTACTTTTATTTGCCATGGAATTGTGGCCACAGAAAGTAGCTTTTCTTAGGCTGGGTTTTTCCTTTCCAAACATGGTCCACCTGGTGTGAGGAATGTGTTGTAATGGAGAGCATGTGGGAACGTCCGAGAGTCAACAGCTGGCCAATCAGAAATGGCCTTTTGGAAATTGGTTGTTGATGGGAAGTGAGAAACCCATCAGCAGGGCCAGGCTGTGATGAGGCAGGAAGAGGAGAGACCAGGCTAGCCCTCTGCTTGAGGGCAAAGGAGGAAGGAAAGCAGCCCAGAGAGGAGCTGGAGCAGGGGAATCACAGAGGAGAGGTAGAGGGCCAGGAATGGAAAGTAATGCCTCCATTTTGCCCAAGGGCAGACTCTGATCTCAGGAAAAGGGAGCACATTTACTTAAAGAAAAGCCATCGCTGCATCTGCCCTTGAATCCCTGGAGGAAAGCCCTGGCCCTCTCCTGACACACTTCATCCTAGCTGTGAAGGTATTTCTGGAAGAGTCACATGAAAGTAAGCAGGGTACTGAAAGGAGAGCCAGTGTGGAAGCCAGTGCCCGGAGGTGGAGGCGGCTCCTTCGGAGAAGACAGGGAAGCTTTGTGTGTCCCCAGCATGAGGAGCCCCCACTTTCCCATCTCTCGGGCCAGCCGCATCCCAGCGACATGCAGGGGCTCCTCTGTTCTACTCTTCTCTTCACCGGGCTGGCACAGGTAAGTCCTTCCTCTTTCTCTTCCAGAACTCTTTAGCCATTTCGAGTTCTTCAGGCTAAAAATAAAAAAGGAAGAAGATGGGGGAAAATTACTAGTGGGAAAATAGGGAGCCATTTTTCCTCTCCAAGTAAAGTTCTGTTTGAGTACATTAGCTTCATGAGAGAAATGTGAAACTCCTCTCCCTTTCGGGTTAAGGCACTGAAGTCTACTTTCACTATGTTTAAACAGCTCTCAACTTTATATATTTTATCCAAGTTGAACATGCACTGTGACCCTGGGACAACGGCAGAGCTGGCGGCCACAGTGGAGTGATCACTGCCAGGCTGGGGGCTCAACTTTCCAGGGTTGTTTGCAAAAAATGTGCAAAGAGCCCCTGGAAAGATGGATTTTGGCAACAACTTTTTTTTTCAGTGAAGCCAGTCCTTGTTTGAAAGGAGTACTTTGGAACAAACATGTACATTTTTAAAATATTCTATTACTTTGTCTTTTGTCAATCCATGTGTTTCTCACGTTTGTGTGTGTGAAAGGGAATTGGCCCATGGAGACTTGGAAATATTTCAAGCAACAGACCAAAGGGAAGTTTAATATGAGCAATTCGTTGTCTTAGTATTTTTTTAATGAGAAGATTAAAACAAGGTGACTTATTTATTGATTCATTTACATGGTTGAGGTTGTTGGCGCAGGAGACAGAGCTTTTGAAATCTTCTGGTGATTTAGAAAACATGGAAATGTCTGAGTTAATAGCCAATTTGAGCAGTAGATATATGTTGGAAAGCAAGTTGTTATACTTAGTACTGAGGGATTTAAGACTTCAAAAATATCATGATGATAATGTCAGTGGCCTGGGTCTTGCTCATTGTCCCCTAGGGGAACACTTCCCCAGTGGGGGTGGGACACAGATGTCCCTCTCCTATTCCACTTTCTGGACTGAGCTGCTACATGTTCCTAAATAGCAAGTATTCCAATATGGAGAGATGAGTACAGGATACAAAATTTAAAAAACACAGAAAGGTGTTATGCTCAGGGTAGTAAGAAAGTATTATTTTGTGCTTCACTTCTTTGCTGTAGTGAATTTTTAAAGAGTCAGATGACATACTTACCATTTATTGAACATCAACTGTGTGCCAAGCACTGTGCTAGGCACTTTACCCATCCTAATCTGCAAAGCAACCTTACCAGGTGCATATTATCAATCCCATTTCACAGAAGAGGATTGAGGCTAGAAGAGCAAATGATAGGAAGTCTTCTAAGATCACTGCTTGGCTAAAGCTCAGATCTGTTTTTTTTTTTTTTTAATTTTTTCATGGTTAAAAATCTTTTACTTATTATAATCATTACTAATTTCTTTATTATAAATTTACTAATTTTAAAGAAAATTACTGAAAATTAGAAGGAAGAAAGTTTACTTAAAGGATCTTAGGTATATGTATTTTTGGATTATTCTAGCTATTTTATTAATAGGCTTAGCTTAATAAGTTATATTGCTACCTGAAAGTATCTGATACCATCTATTTTTGAGCTCTGTTTAGAGATAGAAACAAAATTTGCTTTTACTTCATTTTAGGAGTAGGGAGAGGATAAGAAGTATGAGCAAATATTCTTTCCACTTTGTTTTAAATTTTGTGATTAGGATCTAAACAAATCAACATTGAAGTCTGTAAGAATACATAATATCTCTATAAAACATAATAAGGCTTTTTGTAGCAAAAATATTCATGACTATTATATTCAGGACCAAATTTACCAGTCTGTAACCTTATATTAGCATAATTGATAGAAAAATGTTCACTATGTAATGTGAGCAGGAAATAAAATAGAATTTAGAATTGTATATATGATCTTGATAATGGTATGTTAATGGTAATCTAGCTGCACACTGAAAGAATAACAAAAACCATGACAGTAAATACCCCGAATAGTACTATTATGGATAAGTTTAATTTTTTTTTTAGTTCTTTTGTATTTTCCTAATTTCTATATTAAATAAGTATTATTTTATAATCTTCTGTATTTCTGAAGTGTCTGTTGTGATATTGCCTTTTTCATCCCTTATGCTAGTAATTTGAATTCTCTCTCTTCTTCTCTTCGTTAGCGTGGCTAAGGGTCTGTCGATTTTATTTATTTTTTCAAAGAACCAACTTTTAGTTTTGTCAATTTTTTTCAATTGTTTCTTTTGTTTCGATTTCATTAATTTCAGCTCTGATTTTAATTATTTCTTGCCTTCTACTTCTTTTGCTGTTGTTTTGCTCTTCTTTTTCTAGGATTTTGAGATGAAGTATTAGATCATTTATTTGTTGGTTTTTTCTTTTTTTAAGGAATGAACTCCAAGCAATAAATTTTCCTCTTAGAACTGCTTTCAATGTGTCCCATAGATTCCGATATGTTGTGTCTGTGTTTTCATTTATCTCTAAGAATTTTTAAATTTCTTCCTTGATGTCTTCTATAACCCATTGATCATTCAGTAACCTATTGTTCATTCTCCAAGTGATGCATGATTTTTCCTTACTTCTTTTATCGTTGATTTTCAATTTCATTCCATTATGATCAGATAAGATGCATGGTATTATCTCTACTCCTTTATATTGTCTAAGAGTTGCCCTGTGACATAATATATGATCTATTTTTGAGAAGGATCCATGTGCTGCTGAGAAAAAAGTGTAACTGCTTGATGTTGGGTGGTATATTCTATATATGTCAATTAAGTCCATTTTATTAATTATGTTATTGAGTTCTATAATTTCCTTATTCAACTTTTGTTTGGAAGATCTGTCCAGTGGTGAGAGAGGTGTGTTGAAGTCTCCCATGATTATTGTATGGTGGTCTATTAGACTCTTGAACTTGAGAAGAGTTTGTTTGATGAACATAGCTGCACCATTGTTTGGGGCATATATATTTATGATTGTTATGTCTTGTTGGTGTATGGTTCCCTTGAGCAGTATGTAGTGTCCCTCTTTATCCCTTTGGATTAACTTTGGCTTGAAATCTATTTTATTTGATAAGAGTATGGACACTCCTGCTTGTTTCCGAAGTCCATATGAGTGATATGATTTTTCCCAACCTTTCACCTTCAGTCTATGTATGTCTTTTCCTATCAAATGCGTCTCCTGAAGGCAGCATATTGTTGGGTCTTGTTTTGTGATCCATTCTACTAGCCTGTGTCTCTTAATTGGTGAGTTTAAGCCATTAACATTTAGGGTTATTATTGAGATATGGGTTGTTCTTCCAGCCATATTTGTTTATTTATGTTACTAAACATGGTTTGTTTTCCTCTTTGATTATTCCCCCCCCCCTTACTGTACTACCTCCCACTGTTGGTTTTCATTGATATTTTCCATTTCCTCTTCCTGTAATATTTTGCTGAGGATGTTTTGAAGAGATGGTTTTCTAGCTGCAAATTCTTTTAACTTTTGTTTATCATGGAAGGTTTTAATTTCATCTTCCATCCTGAAGCTTAATTTCACTGGATACACAATTCTTGGTTGGAACCCATTTTCTTTCAGTGTTTGAAATATGTTGTTCCAGGATCTTCTAGCTTTCAGAGTCTGTGTTGAAAGATCAGCTGTTATCCTGATTGGTTTACCCCTAAATGTAATCTGCTTCCTTTCTCTTGTAGCTTTTAAAATTCTCTCCTTATTCTGTATGTTGGGCATCTTCATTATAATGTGTCTAGGTGTGGATCTCTTATGATTTTGCACATTCGGCATCCTGTAGGCTTCTAGGATTTGGGATTCTGTCTCATTCTTCAAGTCTGGGAAGTTTTCTCGTATTATTTCATTGAATAGATTGCTCATTCCTTTGGTTTGGACCTCTATACCTTCCTGTATCCCAATGACTCTTAAGTTTGGTCTCTTTATGTTGTCCCATATTTCTTGAATGTTCTGCTCATGGTTTCTTAACAGTTTTGCTGAGCTGTCTATGTTCTTCTCCAGTTGAAATACTTTGTCTTCATTGTCTGATGTTCTATCTTCTAAGTGTTCTACTCTGCTGGTAGTATTCTCAATTGAGTTTTTAAGTTGGTTTATTGCTTCCTGCATTTCTAGGATTTCTGTTTGTTTGTTTTTTATAACCTCTATCTCCCTGTATAATTGATCTTTTGCTTCTTGGATTTGTTTATGTAATTCATTGTCAAAGTGGTCGAAGTGGTCTTTCATTGTCTGATTTTGCTGTCTAATGTCTTCCTTGAGACTCCAGATCATCTGAAGCATGTATATCCTGAATTCTTTATCTGACATTCCATCTGCTGCAGATATTACCTCTTCTAAAGTTGAGTTGACCTGCATTGCTTGTGGTCCTTACTTTCCTTGTCTTTTCATACTGCTCGTGTTTCTTTCTGCTTGGTGAAACTGTTGCGTTATTGATTTTTCCCCCTATATATTTATATTGCTCTTGTATAGTTGCAAAGTCTCCCTCGCAGGCTTTGGTGGTGGTTCTGCCCCTCCTCCAATTGGGACAATGTGCCTACCACCCCGGCAGGCCGCTGGGCCTGTACTTTCGGTGGGTTGCAGGTCCGCCTACCTTGCAGGCACGAGCAGCAGCTCTGCCCCTCCGCTGGCCGCTAGGCCTGTTCTGTCTGTCGGTTGCAGGTCTGTCTACCTAGCAGGTGCTGGTGGCAGCTCTGCCCCTCCCCCAACCGGGGCGATGTGTCTGGCGGGCCACTGGGCCTGTTCTGTCGGTGGTCACGGTTCCGCCTACCTTGCAGGCGCGTGGAGCAGCTGTGCCCCTCCAAGAGTTGCTGGGCCTGACCTGCCAGTGGGTCGCAGGTCCGCCTACCTTGCAGGCGCGGGTGGTGGCTCTGCCGCTCTGCGGATTGCTGTGCCTGTTCTGCTGGTGGGTCGCGGGTCCGCCTACCTTGCAGGCGCCCAGCGGCTCTGCCCCTCCCCCAACCGGGGCGATGTGTCTGGCGGGCCACTGGGCCTGTTTTGTCGGTGGTCACGGTTCTGCCTACCTTGCAGGCGCGTGGAGCAGCTGTGCCCCTCCGAGGGTTGCTGGGCCTGACCTGCCGTTGGGTGGCAGGTCCGCCTACCTTGCAGGTGCGGGGGGTGGCTCTGCTGCTCCGAGGGTTGCTGGGCCTGATCTGCTGGTGGGTCACAGGTCTGCCTACCTTGCAGGCTCGCGGCGGCTCTCCTCAGATCTGTTTTTGAAGTACAACCTTCCTCTTGCATTATCCTAATGACTTGTTGTCTTCAGATTTTGTTTTTGAAAGCAATCAAAAAGTGTCTGAAAAAAATATAAAATTATATTCATTCACATATTTGCTTTCACAGTCCTTTTCATTTCTTTGATTTCTTCTTGTCTTCCTTCATTTCTTTCCTTCCTTCCTCCCTTTCTGTCTCTGTACTGGGTATTGAACCAGGAACATTATACCTCTGAACTATGTATAAACGATAATTATTAAAAATATAAAAATATGTAAAACTATTATTAAAATATATATGCATATAAATTATGAATAAAATTATTATTTATTTTTAGACAGGGTCTCCCTAAGTTACCCAGGCTGACCTCCAATTTGCCATTTTTCTATCTCAATTTCCTTAGTAGCTGGGATTATAGGCCTGAGCCACCATGTATTTCTGAAGTTACTATCTATGATAATTTTCTTAATATTTCTTCCTTAAAATTTTTTTTTAGTTGTAAATGGACACAATACATTTATTTTATTTATTTTTATGGGGTGCTGAGGATCCAACCCAGTGCCATACATCTGAGGCAAGAGCTCTGTCACTGAGCCACAATCCCAGCCCTTAATATTTCCTGTGAGGCAGATCTCTTAGAATCTTCTCTCAGTGTTTGTTTATCTGGAAATGTCCTTTAATTTTCCTTCATTTTTGAAAGATAGTTTCACTGGATGTGGAATTCTAGGGTGCTGGGTTGTTTTTTTTCTTTTAGGATTGTCTCTGCTGGGCATTTTCTTTTCTACCCTTTCCTTCTTTTGAAGAGAATTAGACCTTATTGTTATTCTCCTCCCTGTAATACTTCACTCTTTTCAGGCTATTATCATGATTTTCTCTTTGTTCTTGGATTTCAACAGTGTTACCTCCTGACTCAGAGATGATCTAGAAGTGCTTCAAGACTGGAAAAATATATAGGCATTCTCAGATGGGCAGTTTGGGGAGTAGGTATTTTATTAGGGAGCTACAAGAAGAAAAGCAGAGAGGAGAAACCTGACATGGGTAGTTTAGCAAACAGAAAGCATAGAAGGCAAGTGTGTTGAGAGGTAGGCATGGGCCAGACCAGACAGCTCCATGCTCAGAAGTTTGGACTGCACATTGTAGACAGTTGGAAACCATCAAGGGGATTTAAAGAGAGGAGTAATACAACCAGATATGTTCTTAAGAGAGATCCCTCCAGCAGCTATGTAGGAAATACACTTGAGAAGTTATTTTGGAGGAAGGAAGACTGAATAGGAATAGCATAGTAGTACATAGTAACAGTGAATTGGGAGAGAAAATAAGCAGGATGAGCCACTGAATGACTGGGAGGTGCAGGAGAAGAAGATGACCTGAATGACTCCTATTTCCTATCTCCAAACTTGGGAGACGTCTGGGGTGAAAGGTGATGAGTTTTGGATCTGAGCTTTTCCTTAGAATATTCAGCCGGAGCTATTTAGTAGGCAGTCAGCTACGTGGGTCTAGATCTCTGTGGAGAAGTCTAGGCTGGAAATTTAGTTTTGAGGTTACATAGGAAGGAGGCTAAAAGCAAGAGGGTGATGAGATTGTCCAGAGACTGTGTGTAGACAACAGCAGTATATTAAGATCATGAAACATGAACAAGCCTGGATTGAAATCAAACTTAGACTAAGAGGATCCTGCCCAGGAGAGTGAGAAATTGTACCAAGAGATAGGGGAGGACTGGGAGGGCCAGGGGAAATGAAAGCCAAAGGAGAGGAGAGGGATAAGAAGGAAATGTCAAAACTTTATAGAGGGTGGGGGCAGAAAGAGGAGACTGTGAACATAAGGCCACCAACCTAGCAGCTGAATCAATGGTGACCATGGCTGAATCTGTGCAAAACTGAGAAGTAGGAAAAAAAAAAAAGATTTTAGGTTGCAAATGTTTTAGGATTAGGATTTTTAGTTTCATTGTTTCTACTCCCTTCTTTACTTTTGGGTTCTTTATTTATCCCTTGATCCTTCTCCAGAAGCCCAACATTGTCCCAGCTTCCTCCCTCATCAAAATCTGTTCTCAGTCTGTGGCTGGAGCTCAGTGGTAGAGCATTTGCCTAGCATGTGTGAGGCACTGGACTCGATCCTTAGCACCACATAAAAATAAATTTTAAAAATCTATTCTCACATTGTGTGTTCAACTTTTGAAGGGTGGCTGAAGTGTTAATCTTCCTGGGGTACACTTGCTTTACTAGTGATGCAAAAGAAAAGCTGAGGGTTTAATGGTGGAATTATACACTGATACTGCCAAGTGTAGCAGTTTTTGAGGTTTTGGTCTCTGGATCAGTCTGCCTGCCCCTAGTTCCATCAAGTAAACATTGAGAGTTACTTAGGTGAACATTTGCTGGCACTGGGCTAGATGCGGTAATCCCTACAAATGCCTTCAAGTGCCTGAGGTTGGGTAGCTCTATAGTTAGTGGAGGAGATGGGCACTCACATGGATAATTTCAGTTCAAAGACATTTATAAGGCAGGGAGGTGACAGAAAGCTTTCTGGGAGAGGTGGTACCTAAACAGAGTCTTGAAGGATAGCTAAGTTAAGGAAAAAAGTGAGATATGGCTAAGAATATTCTAGGCAGGAGAAATGGCCTCATATATTCGGGGAATTTCAGGCTCTTTGACTTTTTGTAAACTAAGGCATAGAAGAACTACAAGAAATATTATGCTTAGGAGCTTTCAACTTTCCTGTAAGCCAGTAAGTGACTTTTGGGAGTGAGAGATAGGGAGAAATCCAGAATGATTTCCACCTTCCTGGTTTGGGGATCTGAGTGGATGGCAACACCAGTCACTAAAATGGGAATTGCTAGCTAGCCACAGGACAGTCTGTTGGGGAGAGGGCAAAAATGAGGTCCTTGATGCACAATGAAGTGGATATACTCAGGAGCAGTTAATGAGTTGTAAATTTAAGTGGTCTAGGCTGGAGAAGGAGTCTCAGAGATTCAGGAATTTGGTATCAAAGCTGGTTTCCAGTGGGACTTGCACTAGGAAGCAGGGTAAGGGTTGAGAGCTCAGGTTTGGGACCTGCCTGTCTGGTTGAAATCCCTCTTCTACCACTTACTTGGTATGTAATCTAGGACAGTTTAAATAATCATATCCTCAGCACCCTCACTTATAAACTGAGATATACAGTTGCTACTGTAACAAATCACCACAAATTTATTGTCTCATAGTTCTGGATATCTGAAGTCAACAAATGGGTCTTATAGGGCCACAATCAAGTGCAGGCAGGACTGTCTTCCTTTTGGAGGCTCGGGGGTGGGGGTGGGGGTAGGGGTGGGGATGCATTCTTCACATTTTCTATCTTTTAAAGGCTGCCTGCCTTTCTTGGTTCACAATTTCCTTTCAGGAATGACATGACTCTAACTCCATTTCTATCGTCATGTCTCCTTCTCTGATCTGCCCGTCTTTCTATTTGGATGAACTTGATTAGTGATTACATTGGGCCCACATGGGTAATCCAAGATGATACTCGCAGGACTCACTTGATCACATTTGCAAAATCCCCTTTGTTAACACGCAAGGTGGTGTGCTGGCTGTGGCACATGCCTGTAATCCCAGCAACTGGGGAAGCTGAGATAGGAGGATCACAAGTTTGAGGTCAGCCTCAGCAATTTAGTGAGGCCTAAAGCAACTTAAAAAGACTCTGTCTCAAAAAAAAAAAAAAAATTAAAATGGGTTGGGGATGCAGCTCAGTGTTAAAGTGTCTCTAGGTTCAATCCTTAGTCCAAAAAAAAAAAAAAAAGTAAGGTGGACTATTAACAGGTTCCAGGGACTAGAATGTGGACATATTTAAGAGGATCACTATTTACCTGTCACATGGGATAATAACTACTGTATACTGTTGCTATGAAGGTTAAATGAAGGTGAAGTCCCTGACACAGAGGATGCAACATGTTCTTATTTTTAATAAACATTTTTCTTTTCTGGAGTCAGCTAGAAAGGTATGAAGTAAAAACCTTGTTCTCATGATGCAGGAATCAGAACATTACATAGGTAATGAGGCAAGTGGTAAGATGTGTCTGGAGAAAGGGCAGAGGTAGGGTGCTCTTTATAGAGAGGGCAGAGGGCTTCACTGAGAAATTTGAGCAGATCTAAATAAAGCGAGCATTGGAGATAGTTAAGGGCAGTGCACGCTTGAACTACTTAAAGAATGAGGTGTCACTGTGGCTGAAACGAAGTGGTCAAGGGGTGAATGGGAGTTGGCGAAAGAAGATAGGGAGTGAGGGCCAAATGGTGTGGGGCCTTGGAGAGCAGTTTGGGAAGCCATGCCCTGTTAGCAAGGAGTGGTGTGATCTGGCATATTTTAAAAGACTCATTTTGAATGCTGAGTGAACAAAGAAAATAGGAGGCTCCCAGAATCATCCAAGTGAAAAATAATGGTGGCTTAGATCAAAATGATAGCAAAGGAATGTTATGGTCACAGGAGGTGTATTTTAAAGTTTTGACCAGTGGGATTTATTGACAAGATTGGATGTAAAACATAAAAGAAGTCAAGAATGACCTTAACTGCAAAGTGTTTTGGAAAAATAGTGAAATGGGCATTTACTCAAATAGGAAAGTATGTGGAAAAGCAAATTGAGGGGAAAATTGGGAGTATGGTTTGATTGCATTAAGTTTGCTTTTCCTGTTAAACACCTATGTAGAGATATTAATTAGGAAGTTTGAGTGTGAATTTGGAAGAGAAATCTGGGTGGGAGATATAGTGAGGAAAGGTACTTCAGAGGTCTTAACCCAGGGGGCTCCAGTGTTTAGACATCAGGACAAGAAGAAAGTGGCAAAGGAGATTGAGAAGGAGAAATAAGTGAGAGAGGAGAAATAAGAAAGCAACATCTTGGAAGCCAAGTGAAGAAAGTATTTCCAGAGAGTGAACTGTGTCAAGTGCTAATGATCCTGTAACTCGCCACATTGTATTTTACCTCTTTTAGAGAAATCTTTTATTTCTCTAAGATTTCTGAAATTACTTTGAGGAACCATTTCTAACATTGCCTTTATTATCAAATGAAGTTCTGCTGCAGGGCACAGGACACGGGGCCATTAGACACCACTGAAGAAGGGCCCAGAGAAGCATCAGAAGCACATCAGCGTAAACAGTTTTGTCACTGGCCCTGCAAGTGCTCCCGTCAGAAGCCCCGCTGCTCTCCTGGAGTGAGTTTGGTGAGAGATGGCTGTGGATGCTGCAAAATTTGTGCCAAACAACCAGGAGACATCTGTAATGAAGCTGACCTCTGTGACCCGCACAAAGGGCTGTATTGTGACTACTCAGCAGACAGGCCTAGGTACGAGACTGGAGTGTGTGCATGTAAGTGTCCTTTTCTGAACCCACTGGAAAAGGCTGAGTCTAGACAGCTTTCCTTCTCCTCAAATTATTAATTTGGAATGATGAGTTTAGTCTGGCTATGTACAAGGTGGGTTTAGTTTTTGTGAACCAGTGGGACTGACTTCATTGTATTGGACACCATGGGAAATGAGCAGATGCCTATGAATGTTCAGAAATCTGTTATTTTCATTGCATTGAAGCGATCTTGCAGTTCTTTATGGGTAATTGCTTATAATGATAGGAAACAGGAGAACTTAAACAGTCTGACTTCTTGACATGCCACAAAACAATGGCTTTTGTTTACATTGTCAGAAACTATCTGAATTCAGCCTTTTCTGTAACTAAAAAATAATCTTGCATAACAATATATGATGTAAAAATAAAAGGGTACACATCAAGAACTCATACACACTGCTTTAATCTCAGACTTCCCAAGTACAGTCATCAAATTCCTGAATTTTACTGCAGATTTATAAAAAAGGTGGTGTCACCCCAAAGCACAACTTAACCCTCAGTTTTTTGGGTTGAAACTCTGATTCAGATTATCTACACCTACAACACATTGGTAATGATACAGAATGCCAAGTCATTTAGGATAAAAAACAAAATTCCTAAGGGAAGAAAAATAGGTCAGTAGGGCAGTTATTCACTCTATAGAAAAGTTCATGTGGGAAGGTAATTTACTGACAGAAGTTAGGTTGAGCATGAAATGAGAGTAAGTCTTTGGAGTCAGACTATGAAGAGACCATCAAGTCTAACAACTGACACCTTTGCAGGACCATATTGTATTAAGAACGAGAGATCTGGATTTCAATCCTGGTTTTCTAACAGAGTGACCCCTAATCATATTGATTAATCTCTCTGCGCCTCAGTTACATTACATGTACTTTATAGTTTATAGAGCTGTCTGGGAAGATGAAATAAATGACATAAAACCTAAAACACCTAGCACAGTATCTGGTATGCAGTAGAGTTTCAAAAGTATTTCTTATCTATGAAAATTCTGTAGAGAAACCATGACCTATCAAAGACCTTGGCATTCAGAATACTCCTTTCTCCCAAACTGGGCAGGTTATTTCAGTAATCTAATCAACACTTAGCATCCTCTACTGAGCCAGGAATTGTGGCCAGTAAGTCAGAATACAACAGAGGAAAAAAGAGATATGGGCCTTCTCCTCACAGAACCAAAGTTTATTGTATCAGATTTTTCTACAAGTTATGTCACCTAAAATGTGATGTCTTCACCAGTAAACATGAGGACGAGAAAGGGGATAATGTATAACTGGGGGTCATAAATTATTGCCCAGGGGACAAATCTAGCTCACAGCTCACTATGACAGTAAACTATGTTTTATTGGAACACAGCTCATTCATTTACATAGAATCTGTGGTTACTTTACAATGACAGAGTAGTACAGAGACTATATGGCCTGCAAAGGCTAAGATACTTATTGTTTAGCCCTTTAGAGAAAATTTGTTGCTTTCTGACCCATAACAGTGATTTTAAAAAAGTTACTGTCTTAGAAATTAATAAGGATCCAAAAAACTTTTGTTTATATGGATTTTATCTACTGATATTTAATGGATTAGGAATTTTAAAAATTGATTTAAACATAACAAACCTGTTGCAAATTAATAGGAATGATATATTTTGATGAAAAAAATATTTTATATGACAGAAAAATTTAGTGAAGAGAGTGGCATGATTTTACATTTTTGTAAATCTCTCTGATATCTAGCTTAATAGAAGAAAGCTAGATTCTCACATCTGCTTCTGCTAAGCTGTTATTTTTCTGGTTGAAATATATAAAGAAAATATGATTTCACATAGATATATAATCAGAAAAGCAAATATTTTAGTAAACACTTCAAATAATCATGAATGTATTTAAAAAATATTATATTAAATGTGGTAAGTGGTAGTCCATTAAAAATTAGCAGCATCATAAAATCTGAAAGTACATTAATAACCTTTCAATTTGGTGACATTAAAATATCCAAGACCCACTTGGAATGGGTCTTTTGCTCATGCATAAATTTGTCATTCCATGCATTGGTTTACTGTATTATGTAGATGTTCAAACTAGATTTCATTTCATATACTATTTTAAAAATCCCACTGATATTACTCTCTTCAGAAAATATTGGGTAGCAATAGAGCTCAGTGGTAGATATTTTCCAAAATTCTAATTTTTGCTTTAAAGCTTGAATTCTATAGTTGCAACCAATGTTGTCAATTGTTTTTTTTTTTTTTTTGAAGCGACAGGATTACTCTGTTCATTTTTAAGAAAATGTCTCCAAAATACCCAAATCTGAATAACCATAGATTATCTGAAAATTATTTCTTCAAGCAAGTAAAATTCCCACTAAAAAAATTAGATAGCCCATGCCACAATTTGAATAATAGCATGGGTGCTTTTTCTCACAATGGCCAATGTACTTTAGTACACAAAATGGTCCGTGTATACTTCTGATTTTATCATACAGAGTATTAAATAGACATGTACTCAATGGTTAGCATTTAATAAAATTATTAAGTTTACTGTGCTATCAAGGACATTCTTAGGTAAAACTGGTTTTTTTTTTTCTTTCTAAGCACAAGTGCATGGCAAGGAAAAATACAGTTAGAATCACGATAAGGTACAAGGGGTTTTAGAACCATTGTTTTTGTATGTTCAGTGCAAATAGCAACAATGAAAAACATGTATCACTAATACTATATTTATTTTCTTTTTTGGGGGGTACTGGGGATTGGAACCACCAGTGGTAGTTAACCACTGAGCTCTATCCCCAGCCATTTTTTTACATTTTATTTAGAGACAGATCTTACCGAGTTTCTTAGGGCCTCACTAAGTTGCTGAGGCTGGCTTTGAGCTCATGATCTTCTTGCTTCAGCTTCCCAAGCCATTGGGATTACAGGTACACTCTACTGTGCCAGCCTGCCATAGTATTTTGAAAATTCTTGATCACAGATTCCCTGAAAACAGCTATTGCCAAGGGGTAGAACACACTTGGGGAATTGTTGATTCAGAAGGCCAAGAATATACTCAAGAAGTGAAAAGCTCCTCTAATTTTCAATTAGTTACCTTGCCATACTATAGTTAAATAAATCATAAATAATGATTTCTTCTGACATTCACTTATCTTCTGACATTCACATATATCCTAAGAATATATTCTAGCTTACTGTTGGATGTCTGGGGAAATATCCATCTCACCTGGCATTAACCTCCCTATCCAGTTTACAATCATCTCACTGCTTATGATTTTTAAAAATAAATTTCAGTGCTTGACTAGCAAGAGCAAGGCCCTGGGCTTGATCTCTAGTACCTCACAAAACGACAACAAAACCCCCAAAAAACAAAAAAATATTTTCTCCAGAACAGAGTTTTTGTTTTTAATTCTGATAATGTCCCTTTGTGGGTTATAACCTACAATCTGATGAAAATGCTTATTTTAACCTTTAGACAGATGTTCTGTGAAGATGGTTCCAAAGGGGCCTTAAAAATCTAGAGCTGTTAAAAAAAAAATCTAGAGTTATACTTCATGAAGGAGATAGTTACATCTTATATAAGGTGTATAATTGGAAGTCCAACTATCCTAAATTATGGCTTCTTTGACAATTTTCTCTTTTCAGACCTTGTAGCTGTTGGATGTGAGTTCAACAGGGTCCATTATCGTAATGGCCAAGTGTTTCAGCCCAACCCCCTGTTCAGCTGCCTCTGTGTGAGTGGGGCAATTGGATGCACTCCTCTGTTCATACCTGAGCTGGCTGACAGCCAGTGCTCTAGAGCTAAAGATGGAAAGAATTCTGATCAGTCCAAGTGCGGCGTGGGATCATTACAAAGGCAGCTCTCAACAAGCTACAAGACGATGCCAGGTGCTTATACATAGAGCTATTTCTCATGTATGACTTGGTGGCTTTCTTTCATGTTCCTTTTGTGTATCACAGGTACAGAATGAATGGGTGATCAACGTGAGATGTAGTCTGAGTGTACCATCCCACTCAGTCTTTGCCTCAGGCAGGTGTATTCTGGTAAAAGTATTCCAGTTTAAAAAAGCTATTCTAGGTCAGGAAACTCAAATTTTACACCTCTGCTTATTCCAACCTCTCCTAAGGAAAACTAACCAAATATTGTTCTCATGTATCCTGGGAAAACTTCTATTTGTATTGTTTATTATAGGCAGAAGTTTGGCCATACGTTTCTCCAAATTTTCAAAGGCAACCTTTCTATATGATATAAACAAATGCAAAACAACTAAGTAAAAAATATTTATGGACTAACATGTTTTGAATTTGTAAATATTATTTCTAAAACTAGAAAAATGAAGTCCTTTTATTCACTCTAAAATTGAAGTTCAACAATTTACTGTTTTCTCTAAATACACACATTCACACATGCCTCCCACAGAGGCTTTTAAAAGTAGCTTACCCATGTATGTAGTTAGAAAAATGAAATGAGCATTTATTACTTGAGTACCTAGATGTTTGCAAGTGCAAACAGAATTCTAGTTTGCTTTCAAGTTACCACCTTCTTTAAGTGTCAGAGTATTTTCAGGAGAGAAATTTCAAAAACACCAGCAAATGAAGCACAGGAGAGGAAGTACTCAAAAGGGGCAACGCTGATGCCAGTTTCTTGAATTTAGCGTGCACCGAATATTGTCATGGAGATACAGAATATTGGTGTATGCTAAAAGCTCTAAGCTTTTTATTATGTGGATATTCAATAAAAACAATAATAATCAGAGAAAAGAGTTTTAAATATTTAAACCTAACTCTATGAGCTGGCCCTGTGGCACATGCCTGTAATCCCAGGGGCTATAATCCCTTGGGAGGCTGAGACAGGAAGATCTTGAGTTCAAAGCCAGCCATAGCAATTTAGTGAGGCACTTAGCAACTCAGTGAGACCCTGTCTTTAAATAAAATATAAAAAAGGGCTGGGGATGTGGCTCAGTGGTTAAGTACCCCTGGGTTCAATCCTTATTACAAAAAAAAAGATAAACAACAAGAAAAACTATATGAAAATAATATACCCTGGGACCTTAATTATGTCAGTTCATTTGAAAAAAAATTTATAGGTTGTGGTGAGTTTGTATTTACCACAAGATTATTTAGCCAACAGCATGACACAATTCATGTTCTAAAATAATAAGCCACATTATTCCCTTTTCTTTATATATTTTGGTGCTAGGTATTGAACCTTGCACATGCTAAGTATATACTCTGCCACAGAGCTATACTATCAGTCCCCAAATTATTCCTTTTGCAAAATGTACAGAAACAGCTGGTTTTCACAGAATCTGAGCAACTCAGAAGATTCTCAGAACCTCAGAGCAGCAGTCTTCCATAAGTAAGCCCTTTGGATCAAGTTCAAGTTGGTTTCCTTTGAAGAGTTGGATCAATTTCAGTGGATTCACTTGGAGCCTGATTGGTAGAGTCATCCCCTGGTCATTTTTGGTGGTTAGTGCTTTGCTCTAAAAAATGAGAAAAATCTCCCCAAATGCTCTCTGGCATTTCAGAGTTGGAAGTATATGTTCAGTCTCTCTTTTGCTTAGCTGTGGAAATGTATTTATGATCTGTGTAAGAATTTGGCTTTCAAAATTAACCACAATGACAAAAACACACACTTTGAGATATATTTGTGATAGTAACATATAGTTTATGGTTGGAATCTAGCTGTTGCTAGCTAGGTCAGTGAGAAGCATGAGATGACATTTAATGCTGTCATGCCTTTCTCAATGCTCATGAACACTAAGCTTTTACTTCATAAATCTCCTCCAGTTTTTCTGCATTTTAATGAATGTTAAATTACTGAACTGCAGCTCATTTAACTTTAATCAAGGTTACTAGTAATGCAATAATCTAACCTACATTTATTTATTGCAGATATGTGACAAGCTTGTAATCTGCTTCCTGAATTGAGGTCTTTTCTTTTTTTTTTTTTTTTGGAGATGGGGTTTCAAACTCATAATCTTCCTGCCTCGGCCTCCTGGTCAGCTGGGATTACAGGTGTGCAACCACCCTACCCAGCTTTGCATTGAGGTCTTTAAAACTGCTGTCTACCTTCCACGTATCTTCATATTTCTGCTTCCTCTCAGCTCTATGAGCACTGCAATATCCTACTGTAATAACACTGAAAGCAGTATTATGTTATCACTTTATACAAATATAGCCCATACTTCAGAGTGATTGATATTGTCTATCAAGAAGGCATTTTTTTTTTTCTGGATCTTTTAAATTTTAAATTGATATTTTAAAGTAACACAGTCTGAACTTTGCTATATTTAACTCAGACTCAAATTACAACCTTCCTCCCAAAGCATCCAATAGAAGATATATATTAATCTCAAGGAAATGCCTTGAGACAATAAACCAACACATAGATTGCTCAAATGAACCAAGGACCTGACTCATTCATGAGTATAACAATCTCCCAGTGAATTTACATGGAGATGGAAGAGTCATTTACCTTTTCTTCCTTCTGTTTCTCTTAAGCACTAGACAGTGGAGGGGCTCTGTCTACTCACTTCAGACCCATCCATGAATCCATCCATTCATTGTTTCCATAGATGATTTGAAGTGGCTAGCCCAAGGAGAGAGCACTGTGGGCCTGATACTATAGGGAATGTGACAAAGAAGCTGATTGAAAGATTACACATTCACAATGACTTATATAACTTTTATATTTTGGATTTTAACATATCATGAAACTTAACATGATCATTCAGATCTTAATTCTCTAATTCTACCAACATTTATTTCAACATCTGTTGGAATAATATCAAGCCTGAGGCAGAATCAAAATGGTATGTATCAATCAGAATATAAGTTTAGGTTTAATACTCAAGATGAGCTAGAATGATATAAATGAGTAAAGCTATTCAGTTTTTTAAAGATACAGAATTTTAATTCGTTCTAAGAAATTGGTCTATCACACTTGATTAAAACATAATTTGGGTGGCAAGCAAAAAGGAAATAGAATGAATTAGACCATAAGCTTCTTTGATTATGAGTTACGTTATTCATAAAGATCTTTATTAGCTTAATGATTAAAAATTATCTGTCTACACAAGTTCATAAATATGTATACATATGTACTTTTCTCTCTGTTTCAGCTTTTAGGAATCTTCCACTTAGTTGGAAAAGAAAATGTCTCGTGCAAGCTACAAAGTGGACTCCCTGCTCTAGAACATGTGGGATAGGGATATCTAACAGGGTCACCAATGAAAATAGCAACTGTAAAATGAGAAAAGAGCAAAGACTATGTTATATTCAGCCATGCAACAGTAATATATCACATACAGTAAAGGTAAAATTTAATTAGATTTCATTTAATTATAATTCAATATTAAGAAATTCCTAAAAAGTTATGTGTGTGTGTTTTGGAGGTAGGGTGTTTGTTATAAAAATTAAAATCATCTTATTGAAACTCTCAAAAATTAAATTATCACAGAGGAAAATACTAATCACACTTTGTGGGGTAAAGTTTTACCTAGTAGAGGTAATGCTGACTTCTTGATCCTAGATATTCTAATATCTTAATAATGTGGGTCTTGATTAGCCTGATTTGTTGTGGTAACCCTACATAGTGTTCTCTAAGAGTAGATCTTACATTCTTTTTTATTTTCCACAGTAATTCTACATAGTGGAATCAAAGTAATGAATACAGAATTGTGGTTAAACAGATATTAAGACCATCAAGTAAAGATGATCTGATCTTAAGTTATATATCACCAACTTTGAAGTAGACCACACAATTTCCAAAATGCTCTGAACTTACCTGTCAAAGGACTGTAAGAAAATATTTACTCTAAGATTTTGTTGTTATAACTAGATCTGGTCCCATTTTTTTGAGGAGGGGGTACTGGTCATCCAATCCGGGGATGCTTTACCACTAAGTCACATCCCCAGCCCCTTTTTATTTTGAGACGGAGTCATGCTAAGTTGCTGACGCTGACCTTGAACTTTGGATCTTCCTGTCTCAACCTCTGGAATTGCTGGGATTACAGGTGTGTGCTACCACACCTGGCTGGTCCTATTTCTTAAACTAGACAACTGTCTCAAAGGAGTAATTTTTAGAAATTCTGTAAAATTCTTCTGATTACCAACACATTCCCTATCTTACCAGCAAGTTGACAACCCAATTTTAAAGGAATTAAGATATATGCCATAGTCTTTTTCTCATTGTTTTAATGTCAAACTTTTAGCTCTTCAAGGTTTGAAGGATCCCTTAACATGGACATTAATGAAATCAGCATGAATTTAGTTCCTTTTCCACTTATTGAGAAATTGAGTAAAGAACAGACAGCAAGAAACACTGAAGAGAGTGTCATAAGGTGATAGTGTGAACAGGGAGGGCAGATTTCTGGTGAAAGGAGGTTTTAAAGGAAGAGAAGAAAGAGTGCTGGAAGTCACTAAACAGCAACTAATATTAATCCCCAGCAATAATTATTTTTTCAGTGCTCGGGTCTCAGAAATAATTTTATTGTTACAGAGGTGCTATTAAAATGTTTTACATAATATTTTTCTAAATTACTATAATCAACTGTAAAGAATGATTTTTTTTTAACTTTATGTATCTTTTCAGATTCCTAAAGGAAAAAGATGCCAACCTATCTTCCAACTCTCCAAAGCTGAAAAATTTCTCTTTTCTGGGTGCTTAAGTACTCAGAGTTACAAACCCACTTTTTGTGGAATATGCCTGGATAAGAGATGTTGCATTCCTAATAAGTCTAAAATGATTACCATCCAATTTGATTGCCCAAATGAAGGCTCATTTAAGTGGAAGATGCTCTGGATTACATCTTGTGTATGTCAAAGAAATTGTAGGGAACCTGAAGATATGTTTTCTGAGCTCTTGATTCTGTAAAGCTAAGGTTAGCTGTCATGTCATATAATCAAAAAACTAGAGTGGTTATAAAAGGTTGGTAATACTTTGAGTTTAAAACATAATATTCTCTGGTAACTGCATTGAAGATATCAAAAGTATCTAAAAGAGGTTCTAAAAATATATGTAAAACTTGAAAAACCTGAAATTGAACTCATTTTTAAAATATATGCTATAATGATATAATTTTGGTACCACACAAGCGGTCCATATATAATAAAAGCATAATTTATAAGGAAATATTTTGTTCTACAAAATAATCTGGAACACTTTGCTAATGAGGTGTAAAAAGGCATATTAAATTTTAAAAATTTATTCTATATGTGGCAATATGTAGGCTTCTATCAGATAATCATTATAGGGCAAACAAGATTCTGAATTCCTGAATAGAAAAATAAGATTAAACTGTAAACATATTTATAATTTTTACTGCCCTATACCGTCAGTTAAGATTTCTCTTGGGAAAGAGAAAATAAAGCTTCTTTGGCTACTGTTAACAAGTGTACTATAAATGTTTATACTAAATACTATGAAAAAATAAATTTCCAAGATAAAAGACCAAGTATAGTATTACTTTGCAAAGGAAACTTAAAAGCAAACACTAAAGAAAGCACATAACAGATTAGTTTGTCTTGAAAATCAAATCACTTCCTTAAATGAGATGACTAAAAATAATGTTAAAGAATCAAAGTGGAGACTATAGCAACTGGAACAACTTCAATAGACTATTACATAGCCAGTGAAGAAAGTTATCAAGCTTGGTAATGTTTTATTTACTTATATACTGGTGATATGTAAAATAACAAATAGTACTGTTTGAAAATATGTACATTTATTACAAAAATCAACTGGATTGGTATAAAAGCAATGATACTTAAAAATAATTTAAAACATAGTTTAAACAAGTTTTTTATAAAAGAAATATAATCTCTTTAACAGTTGTAATAAAGCCTGTCTCTGAAGTTAGTGGATATTACATGGAAATATTTATATTTTATGTTCTTCAACTCCTAGTATATACTTTTAAAGAATCAAACAATATCAAAATATAAATTATAAATAAGTATAAAAAGTATATCTGTACAAGATTTTTTTTTTTTTTTTTTTTTTACCAAAGACATGATTATTGGTGTATAAGTATTAGGCAATAAATAAAGCAAAAGCAAATTGTTAAAGAACTCTGTTCTCTCAATTTTATAAACTGCTTATAGTGAAGGTAATAGGATTTTACTAATTTCACACACTGGTATCAATGAATTGTGATTAAACAGAAACCACTCTTTTAGACAATACTCTGATATGAAAAACAAACTAATTTTTCTAAATCACAAAAAGGCTAAAAAAAAAGTGAAATCAGGAAAAAGTGACAGTTACATTTCTTGGTTTCTTTTTCACACAGCTACTCTTAGCCTAGGGAAGTCCTCAACAGGCATGCTCTTTGTGGCATCTAGTTGGTTATACTCCTGGATGAGAGCTGACAAAGATGACACAGCTTCTGTGAAACAGCTCTCCTCCATCCCTTCAACCTGTAGATAGTGATGGAGGTGAGCCTGTAAATACAAAAGTGGGTAACAATTACCATTCCAGGGACTTTAATACATATAACTGTCCTATAAGGTAAATACTGTTAAAATTATAGTACATTCAGCTTCACAACAGAAATGAGAACTTTAGTCAAATATTTTGCCTAAATCCTATACACTCAGGAAATACATCTCATTTAGAGTAAAAGAGTAATAGTAAGCTTCTCCACTTCACTTATAGTCAGTACAACAAAATGGTAGATGAGGTTGGTCCTTATTTATAATGTGATACACCTAAAAGAGCCACAACAAACAGCTAGGAAGGTGAATGATTACCTTTTTCTTGTAGAGCCTCATGAATCTCTCTCTCAGTTCCACAAAGGTAGGCTTCACGCATGTGTTATTTGCTAAAGCTAATAATGAATGAGAATGACCCACAGGCGGTACAGAACACAGGCTGGTCTTCCAGCCTTCTTGATTCCAAGAGACAAAATGTAGAGAAGGTTTTAATCTGAAATTAAAAAAAAAGGTTTTAATCTGACATACAAAAAAAAGGTAAGAACTGAGATACAAAAATACCACATGATGGTAGTGCACATTAAACACAGTCATTACTGATGGTATGATTCTAATTGCTTAGTTTATAATCTAAGTTATCCTTTTTAAAAAAACTATTAATAGTATCATGGGACAATATGATAGGGAACTAATAGGAAGACATTAATAGGAAGGCATTAATTCAGCTATGATGGTGATTGAAAAAGCTAGAAATATATCTTTTAAGATTAGAAATCTGGGCTGGGAATGTGGCTCAGTGGTAGAGTGCTTGCCTAGCATGTGTGAGGCACTGGGTTTGATCCTCAGCACCACATACAAATACATAAAGATATTCTGTCCATATACAACTAAAAAATTATTTAAAAAAAGATTAGAAATCTGAATATAAAAAGAAATGAGGGTATTATAATTTTTTAATTCAATGGAGTAGTTTTTCTAATAATAAACTGTCAAATAGCAGAGTATAAACACAAGCTGTGTAGTAATAGTGTTGGTAATAAAAACAATATTAGCTACAATTTTTGAACACTTTCAGAACATGTATCACATAATACTCATAAATAACAATTTTGTACTATTACTACTCTTACATTACACTTAAAGAAAATAAGATACAGGAAGACTAAGTAACTTGTTCAAGGTCATACTTGAGAAAGTGACATCGCTATAATTTGAGGAGAGGTTGATTTACCTACTATGTTACACTGTTCCAAGCAGTACACATAAATTTCTCAAAAAATGGAAACCAAACCTTTCAATATTTCTGCGAAGATCTGAAATCTGTACATTTCCTCTAACCATGAGGGCGCAGGCGAGATATAGGCTATGTTTGGGATCTGCTTGAATTAGCTGGTAATCTTTACTAAAGGCATCTGAAAACATCTGATCCAACCTAGAACAATAAAGAGTCATTGTTTATTAAAAAAAAAGTTTCTTCAATATGTTATTATAAAATGAGAAGATAGTCATCCATAGGTAAATAAAAAAATTCACACTATACTAAAAGTAGAATATATACCATGTATTCTAAATATATAAAATAGCTATCATTCTCTCAAAGCAATCTTGATAGTAAATATTAGAAATAATCATGTAACATCTTTTTCATTTGTTTTTTAAATCTTTTTCAGTATATTGGTGATTTTAGGTAATTACAAAATGTTGAGTAGCATTAGATCAATTTCTGAAACTTGTATCATTTTTGTTCAGTTGAATATGCTTATTTTATTCAGTAGTATCACAACTATTAAAACTAACGGAAGCTATATTAAGACCATTATTTTGTAAAATACATCATAAATAAATTAATTATTAGGAGGAAACTATCAAAGGATAATGTGATGTTCTCCTATGCAAGATTAAACTCTGTAGTAATGTTGTTAAAGAGGAAGACTTTAAACTGAAGTCTTGTGTCTCAAGGATAAAAAAAAAATAGGAATGTCTTCAGTTAACAAGAGGAAGAAAAAGGTTAACTGATAGTTTGTATCTAACAATGTACAGATTCTAGGTCCTGAATATGACCCCACTTTAGTTCTTAATTACCATTTAACTCAATACAAATATGATGATATTACTGAGATTAACTCTAGCCAGACCTTTATGTGCTGACCTACAGAATAAGTGGGAAGAGTTGCAAAAATCTGTGCTATTTATTTGTTTAGTATTTATTATATATTCCAGGCTCTATTCTAAGCACAAGAGAGCTAGCAGTGAATACAGTAAAAATTTCCTGGGCTGAGGATGCAGCTTAGTGATAGAATTTTTGCCTAGTAGACACAGGGCCCTGAGTTCCATACATCCCCAGCATCAAAACCCAAACATACCATCCAAAACAAAACAAACTTCTTGCCCTAATTAAGATTATTTTCTATGCTGATTACTCTACAGAAGAAGGGAGGGCAGACTCCTTAAAAGGGCTGGTGAGTTTTGGGAATTTCCTCAATCCTTTGTGATTATGTTCAAAATTTTGGAATGCATGTGGTTTGAGCATTTTTTATGAAGTTGACTTATAAATATTACTTTAGAGATTGATACTCAGAAGAAGTTAAGAGCCCCCACACAACAAGCAGGCTGACACATAGGTTATTTTCTAGTAAGATACAAAAACTAGTGAGGAACTATTATAATTATTGGGATGTGTGTTCACATTAAATATACTAATTTAATATGCTGGGCTGATAGTAGTAAACATTCAATGATCAACATGTTTCATACACTGTATATGGTACACACATGACTAGTTAAGGCCATTAGTATCCCATGCAGAAAAGAAATTCTACCTGTTAGTCGGTACAATTGGTCGGTTGCTACTGGCTCAAATGAAAGTTTATCAATATCACTTATAATATTCCTGCACCATAGAATCATTTTCTTGCCAGAATCTTAACTATAAAAAGGAATCTTTAGTTTTATTATATATTCCAGGCTCTGGAATCTATACATACTATAGAGTTTGGCAGGACCTTTTTCCTTTCAACTGTAAATGCCAGGGTGAACTTTTCAGGCTCATCATCACTGTACATGATAAGATTACCTTAAAACCACAATGTCTGTAAATAAACTGATGTAAACTTTAATTTTAAAACTCCCAAAAGCCTAAAAATTACATCATTGGATTTAATTTCAAATAGTTTGATATTTTTAAATGATTACTTCTAAACAAGCATTCATCTAATGAAAAAATGGCTGTTATCAACTGTATTTTATTCACTTCTCACAAATAAAATGACATAACTACAATTACTATAAACTTTTTCTCTTAAATTTTCTTTAAAAGTATGTCAAGTTCTAAAGAAACTGAAATTAAGTTACATCTTACCTCCGAGGAGGAACATTAATGTCTGCCAGTGTATATAGAGGTGTTAGGCTTGACACAAGATAATGAAGTTGTGGAAAAGGAACTAAATTCATGCTGATTTCATTAATGTCCATGTTAAGGGATCCTTCAAACCTTGAAGAGCTAAAAGTTTGACATTAAAACAATGAGAAAAAAATCTTAAATTTAAAAACATACACTTTTAATATAATTTGACTTATTTGGCAGGCACTTTCTCAAATCTTTTGTATACTGTTCTGTTTAGATATAGCTCTTTTTCTGGTATTACTGAAAGTTAGTATCACAAATAATTATGTGTAAGGATTAATTAAAATACAACTTATAGCATCTATAGCAATTCTTATTTCTAGATTACCTAAAGTGTAACTACACACTATTAAACTTGCTCATTATACAAAGTATTTTATTTAAAACAGACTTTAGGTCAATAATTATTGTAGAAATTTTAATAAATTTTTTAATATGCTCGATTCATTCTACAATCTGCAATACAATAATGTTGAAGAAATCTTTGAGATCAAAGTTATGGAAATCTTTTGATTCAGCTAACAGTAGGTGTTGTAAGAGATTAAAATGTTCTATAGCAAAAAAATCTTAATTTTGGTTGAACAAGTACTTCTCCAGTGCATCCACCAAAAAATCATTATTATCGAATACCCACTATTATTTCATGAAATGTACTTGTAGAAAGCCGCTTCACAGTCATAGGAATTAAAATATGATCTATCATTCCAAGCAATAAAAATATAAGATGAAAGAATATAATAAAGAAGTTCCCACAACTTATAATAAAATCTAAATCTACAAAAATCTAAAACATCATCAAAAGCATAGTCATGTTTTTAGACAGGGTTACCTTGTTAGGTTAAGCATCAAATTTGCCACAATGTTGTTCATTGCATCAAAGGGCCTCTTGTGCTGCTTTTTAAAAGTCCCAGCACTTGAAGTAATCAGACTCTTGGGCTTCACGGTTTTACCCAACTTTCCAGAATTCACCATGAGGTCAATTTTGCTAATGATGTCAAATAAAGACTTTTGAGAGAAAAATTTGAGAGACTATTAAGAAGACTGGACACAGATGAGCTACTAGGAAAGAAGAGAAAGAAATACAATTTAAACTCTTTTTTTCTCTTAGAATGCTTAATACTGAAGAGCACGGTTCATGTAAATGCACGAGCATAACACAGGTATAAGTGTACATAAACTTTGTCCATGAGTTCCAAAGTCATTTCTTACTTGATTATCAATGGGCAACACACAGTCTGCATGCTCATTAAGTTCCTTCATTGCCAAGATGCTATTATAAGGTGAAGTTATGACATCATCCTCACCAGAAGGATAAACTGAAGTCACAAATCTGTATACTTCTGGGAATTCATCTTCAAGTACCTTTAAAAGAAATGTACCAAGTCCAGATCCTGTTCCTGAGGATTAAAATTTCAAAATGAAAATAGCAATGAATGATTCAGAATATAATTGTGAGGAACTTGGAATTTTTGTTTTATTTGTAGAAATAATTTTCAATTTATTTCTGTGTGATTATATATTAACTAATCCAATTTCAGATAAAGGGCACATGGGTAGTTAGACTCAAAGTCCTGAATTCCATCTCTGACTGTGACTATGAGTTTGGGATAGCTTTCTATATTTCACTTTTTCATATATCTAAAGCATTAGATGTCAAGAGAACTGAACAGTGAAAAATTTAACTAAGACAGTATTCAAAGTATGCTTAATATCAAGCAATTTAGAAGGAAAAAAACCCTATCTTGACAGCATTGGTATAGTATACATACAATCTTAATAATGAAGAAAACTGTCATACCATTAAGTAACAAAATAATGAGTCAAGCTGGGCGCAGTGGCATAGGCCTGTAATCCCAGCTACTCAGGAGGCTGAGACAGGAAGATCGTGAATGCAAAGCCAGCCTCAGGAAAAAGCGAGGTGCTAAACAACTCAGTAAGACTCTTTAAATAAAACACAAAATAGGGCTGAGGATATGGCTCAGTGCCCCTTCATTTAATCTCAGATACCCGCCCCTCCCCCCAAAAGTCAAAATTGTTTAAAATTAAGCATGCCCACCTTAAATTTACAAAATTTCCAAATGTGAAATACTGTCACTAGTATTTAAAAGCAGAAATTCTAGCAATCTCATGAAAAATAATTTTCTGATGCATAAATTACATTTATATAAATTCAGATTTTTTTTCTTTTTTGGTACTGGAGATTAAACCTAGGGGTGCTCTACCACTGAGTTAAATTCCAGCCCTTTTTGAGATAGGGTGTCACTAAGTTGCCCAGACTAGCCTTGAACTTCAGATCCTCTTGTCTCAGTCTCCTGAGTTGCTAGGATTACAGGCGTGTGTCACTGCACACAGGTAAATTCAGAAATTTTTAAGAACTTTAAGAGAAAGTTAAGATCTTCTAATTGGAGTTTTTTAAACGGTAGAATGTGAACTATTAGTGAGTCATAATATTTATTAGATTATTACCCATATTTTTCTTTTCTTGAATGAGGAAGAAGAATCAATGCATCACATATTACAAGTAAATATGATTTTCTGAATCTTTTGTTTTAGTCTGTGTGTGTGCATGGGTGTGTGTGTGTGTGTGTGTAGGGAGTGTTGTGTTAGGATATTAAATGTATTTCTTTTTTATTTTAGTTAAAAAAAGTTTCATGCCATTGACCTAACTTATGCAAATAAATATGAAAAGGCTATGATGCTAGAAATACTATATGAAAAACATTTTTTTAGGTAGTTTTTAATAGCAGTGTAGGGAAGTGGAAACTTATATATTGTGGCTAATATAAATAGGTACAATATTGTAGGAAGGTATATTAGTGATATCAACCAAAATGAAAAAGTTCATATTGGTCCCATCTTCTTTTCTGGGAATATTGCCTATAGCTATAGTGGCACAAATGTTAAAAGTGTCTTGATTATGATAGTCTTCTAAAGACATGGTTACACAGTAAATACAATTTTAAAATGCCATGACAGTGAATAAAGACATGTTAATCATATATAATGTACTGAATATAAAATCAATTTCAGCTTGGAGAGAAAAAGTATGGAATTTTAAAAATCTATTAATCCTATTTTAAAATTAGCAAATTATATTCTGTTTCTAATTTATGAAGTAAGGAAACAAAATACTTCAGTTCAAGTTACAGGTGTCCCTGGGCAAAGAAAGCTATATAGATCATATATTTCTAGTTTAAGTGCATTAATTACCATGAAATAGATGATTTAAAGAAACTAATGGAAAGAATTTACTTTTATTTTCTTATTGGAGATGAGAAAATTGTGGAGGTGGTTAAAGAAAGTATATTGATGCTGGGTATAATGGCACATGCCTATAATCCAGTGTGGAAGGCTGAGGTAGAAGGATCATTAAGTTTGAGGCCAGCCTCAGAAAATTAGTGAGACCTTGTTCTCAGGAAAAAAAAAAAAAAAGGGCTGAGGATGTGACTCAGTGGTTAAGTGCCCCTAGGTTCAATCTCTAGGACCAAAAAGAAGTGTATTGATATTCTGTGGTAAGTAAATATAATGTGCCAGAAATGCTTAGTCCTGGTTAGAATGTAAGACTGAACAAGAAACTCTGAGAAAAAATAAGTATTCCCCCATAATGCTTATATGCTGAAATGTGGCTGAAAATTTTATGAAAGAAGCTAAAGATAAAAGAAAAAAATTTTCCAATTTAGCTCTGTTGTCTCTTAAAAAGACTTAAAAACAAAACTCGTACTAGTGACCCAATTTCACAGAATTTTAAGGTAAGCTGTAATGTACAAACATTCACACACACACATATACTCGAAATAATGGTATCTTTATCAAGCATAGGTCTGAAAGCAAGACTTATGTTTGCAAATTGAATTTCCATTTGGATTTTAACATTGTTATAGTCAAATGATGAATAACTTTACCTCCTCCCATGGAGTGTATTATAAAGAAACACTGCAAACAATCACAGTGCTCTGCCGACTTTCTGAGTTTTTCTAAAATCTGTTCTTGGTAAAGATTGCCAAAAACTTTGTGCCCCACAGCCCTGAAAATAAGAGTACAGATTTAGGAAAAATAAAATCCTTGCATTTATTACTTTCTGATTTTATTATTTCTGTTCTAAATAAAAAGATAATGAAAAGACTTAAAAACATTTTAATTATACTAAGTAAAAATCTATTCTTGCTTCAGTAAGTCATACTGCATCATGTTGAAGACACTAGATAGAAAATTTTATATATATTACTTATGTATAATCCTCAAATATCCTAATAAGATAACTCATTAGCAAAGGATCCTAAATTATGGTTTTCTAATTTCATCTTCTCAACTTTCTCTTGAGATATAATAACAAAATAAGATTTTAATTGCCTATTTTTTGTTTCCATTTAAAGTAAGTCAGACCTGTATGCTAGGAGACAGGTTTCACTTGTATCTTTGTATCAATTCTATTAACTCTGACCAAATGGAGAACTTTCAAATAATGAAAGTAAGAAATAGCTTATAAAAGTACTTTAAACTTCTGTTACTACTTAGTGTTACATAAGAATAAATCTGTGCAGGCATAGTGGCATATACCTGTAATCTCAGCTACTTGGGAGGCTAAGGCAGGAGGATGGCAAGGTTGAGGCCAACCTCAGCAATTTACTGAGACTCTGTTTCAAAATAAAGCTGAGGATGTGGCTTAGTGGTAAAGTGCCCCTGGGTTCAATCCCCATTACGACACATACACACAAGTTAAAAAATTTTTTAAAAATTAAAAGGGGCAGAGTGCCCCTGGGTATAAGCTGGGTGGGGTTTAGGGGGTTACTGGGAGACTTAATTTACAAAGAAGAATTTAGAAAATCAGTTTTTCCCTGATTCATTTTTTTTTCCCTTAAAAAAAAAAAAAGGTAAAATAAACTAGGTGTAAAAGTAAATATATGTGGCTTTGAAGCATTGTGAAACACCATCATTTATTACAAAAAAGAAGACAGGGCTGAAAGGCCTAGCTCTGTCTGTAAAATAGTATATCTTGCTTTCAAATCAGCGGGACCCAACCAAATAAAGAATGCGTAATTTTTTCAGATAACATTCAATGTTTATATGAAGCATATTCTCACCAATTATTTCCTGAGCCAGAAATATCAGTGATGAGCTGCTTGCTATCAAATACATCTCTCAATGGTCCCTGAAGAATTTCATTCACTACCCCTTCTTCCATGTCAATCAAGACAGCCTAAAAAGAGAAATAAAATAGGCATTTCCTTTAGAGTTACTTTCTCTGTCAATGAATTTATTAGCTGTAAATTGCATTATTCCTTCTATAGTTTAAGTTTAATCAAAATCTTTCTTTATATAGAATCTGTTAAGAATTAAAAAGTAATCTTACCCTCCTCTAAAGATAGATTCAATTACAAGGTTGATTCTGAACTTTTGTCCTACTCTAATATGCCAACTAGGGGAAAAAGAAACCCAATAATCGTTGAAACTGAATATCTAACCAGGTCTTAGAAGTAGAGGGTAACCTTAACCAGAAAAAGTTCTAAATAAACACAGGATGCAGCCATGGTGTTCTTTATGCATCATGGCCCAACCATTCAATCCAAATGAGTAAAGTCACTATTATGTGCAAAAGTTAAGGCACTAGACAGATATCAAACATGACAAAAGGGTCCCTTTCTCCAAGTAATTCACAATCTGATTCATTATCACAAAATTTTACATACTAAAAAGAAAACTATAAAACATAAATTTAAGCATAGAAAGAAAAAATAGAACAAAAAAACTGAAAGGAAATATGGCAAAATGTAAGCAGGAATAGCTTGGCAGTAGGATTATGTGTCCCCTCTTCCCATTTTCTTGTACTTTACTTTCCATATACTTTACGATGAGAGCTGGGGGTGTAGCTCAGTGGTACAGTGTATGCTTAGCACATACAAGATCCTGGCTTCAATCCCTAGCACCAAAATCAAAACAAAATAAACCAAGAGAAAAAAAAATCACTAAAACCAAACCCAAATAAAAACAAAAACAAAAAAAGCTCAGTGATAAAGCATCCTTGGATACAATTTCCAGTATTAAAACAAAAAACAAAAAACTCTAAATTTATGTAATTAACTATGCTACTTACTATTGTATACACAAGTAAATTATAGAGAATATTACATAGACTATAAAACCATGTATTATAAATGTATTCTTATATACAGCAATCATTATATATATATATATATATATATATATATACACACTTTACATGCATAGGACTATATAGGGTTATGTACTGCCAATTTTAGAAATTTTTTGGGTGTTTCTGACAACATGCAACTTATCTTACCTGCTTGCTTTAACACCTAATCAACCACAAGAAGGATTTCACTACATGGGCAAATTGTAGTATTATATATTGTATCAGATTTTAATGGGAAAAAATCAGCTTATATTGGCCTTGTTCCAAAACAGATTTATTGGGATGATTTGTGGAAAATTATTAAAGGTACATGAATCTCACTCTTGATTACCTCACTATCTGGCAAGGGAAGCAATAAGCAGAATACAAACTGACATTTAGGCCCCTCCTAGTAGAATCACTGCTCCAGTCACTTAGCATTAAAATCCTTATATATCTCTTTCAATCTTTCCTTAGTCACATCAAGTCCTTGATTTGTTTTTCCTCTGGAAATTAATTAAATTCTGAGAGAATTCTGGGTTCCTCAATTAGGCATCCAAAGTCTGGAGTCACAACTGTTCTAGGACTTGGAATGTTTCTATTTCCTTTCAGAGCCACATGGTAATAGGCTTACAGCCTTTTCCTAATTGTAATAATAAGATTTAGGAAATTATGAGTACTTGCCTATTAACCTGAGATACTGGACACTATGGAGGCACCCAAGTACCAAGTTATCTTGCAAAGTCTGAACTCCTCAGTGATCATAGCCACATAATACCAGAACTTCCTATGCAGAAAATGGTAGGGTACCCTCTGGGAAAGTTACAAGTTTCAGCATGCTGATTATATTCTTTCCTAATAGTGCTTCTTCCACCTCCCACCCTGCTCACTGATAGTGGTTGGAAAGAGGCAAATTGGGAGTAATCTGGGAAATGTCAAAATCTCTTTTAAGGTTTAGATTGTGATGCTAGCTCTCTCTACACCATTAAGTACATCAAGTTTAAGCCAATTATCCTAACAGTCCTCAAGCATATTATCTCTACCTTAAATTTTGCTTTCAAGGACATCAGAGATCAAAGGAACAAGAGATGGCTTCCAGATGCCATAACACTGCAGATCTCCAGTCTTTCTGTCATTATACCGGGTCTGAACCCTTAGCACCTCAAATTCTTCTAAAGCATTTAAACTACCATTCTTTCTGGTTATAATCAAGATTGTTGATTACTAATCAACAATCAGAAAACAGTTTGTTGTACAGAAACAATCAGAGAAATATGGAATGAGATTAAAACTGTACATATGGTTTTTGACTCAAAACATTTTTATTCAGGAGAAATTATATGCTTATATATTTATTCACTTTAATGTGGCTGAATCCATGTTTTGAATTGGTAATAACCTGATGAAAATTAATTTTCCATTATATTTAAATGAAAAGTTAACTTGTATTTATTGCTTTACATGTTCTTAAAAGTTAAGGCTTCTTTTGTTATCATTTATCTAGATATGTATCTCCCCTGAAACAATGAAACAAATTGCTATATATAGTGTTTAAATATGAAAATTGCCCCTTAATGTTTCAGGTGGACACAAATGTCTGCTGAGTTTTATTAATATTAACATGGCTTAGTATATATATTTTTTTAATTTCAAGAAGTCAAACTAAAATTTTATGGTCAAGTTAGAGAAACAATAGTTGTTTTGAAAAACACATGGAATGTCAAACATATATATATCTTACTCGTGCTTTCAAAGAACGTATTTTTCCCTTGGAAATGCTGCCACCACCACCAACCACTCTGAAAGAAAAATAAATAAATAAAGAAGGTCATAAGATCTTCCATGGCTAATAATGTGAACTTCCATATATACAAAAAGGTGAGTTATAGGCCAGGTGAGATAGACACCACAGCTATTTCTAACTTTCTTCTCCCTTGCCTATCTCTTATTGGGTTGAGAAAGTGATAAACTATTTCCTTAGCTTTCTTTATAGTTAGGACAGGCCATGTAATATAGTTTCAGCCAAAGAGATAACAGGATAGGTATTTTGGGAAGTTTTTCTGATAAAAAGAACCCAATGGAGCTGGTTCCAACTTTCTTCCTTTTTTCCTGCCTCAAACATGACTGTGGATGTGATTCCTGGGGAAGAGAATGCATTTTTTAGTCATGAAATAATAAACAGGTGGAAAAAAAGCTAATATACCAAGGATAGGGAAACATATATGGTACCCAAGCCTTTGAGGCATTTTACCAGCCTTTGAAAATCCTATTTCCAGATTTCTTTGTGAGATAAATGAATACTCCTATTGATTCAGCTACCATTAATGAGGTTTCCTGTTGCAGTCAAACACCCATTAACTGATATACCAGTTACATACCTTTGAGAAACTAAGGCTGTTCCTAGAATTTTATATTGAAAATATGTTACTGAAGTACTGAAATCAATAACCAAACATTTGTATAGGTCAATAAAGACAGTACACAAAAGACAGATTATATGAAAGGAAGCAGAGTTAAATGCAGACACTACAGGCCTGGAATTGGAAAACTGCCATCCTCAGGACAAATCTAACTAGCTGCTTATTCTAAAAGTTTTATTCAAACATAGCCATACCCATTTGTTTGTGTACTATCAATGACTGCATTCATGCTATAAAGACACTGAAGTAGCTATGACTTGCACATGATTTATAAATTACTATCTGGTACTTATGGACAATGTTTGCCAACTCATGCTATAAATTTCTATCATGCTATTAAAAATGTATAATTTGATAAAGAAATGTTCATGAAGGTGTGGCCTCATTTTTGAAAAAGATTTTTTTGGTATCCATTTGTAGAACAGAAGTTTCATGTGTTGAAAGTATACAGAAAGAACAAGGTGCTCCACCTAAGCCCCCTTATTCTCCCCCAAACTTGATTTTGGGAAAATAAGAGTGTTTTCAGGTTAAAGTATAAAACACACAGAATATATGAGTTCCATTACATAAAAAAGAAAAGCTCCCAGGCTGAGTCTCAACTATGTAATGAAACTATTGTCTATCAAGAAAGAAAGGGGTGAGAGTAGGAACTTAGTTAGCTAGGGAAGCATTTGAAAGAAATATTATAAAGGCAGATTTGAGCTTCCTAATAGTATTTAGGGGAAAGGATGTCCTGGGCCACAAATAAGATGAAATCAGTATTATAACAGCTATTTCCATATACTAAAGACAAATGATAACAGTCATTGATCCTCAGCACCATATAAAAATAAAATATTGTGTCCACCTTAAAAAAATAAATATTAAAAAAAAAAGATAACACTCCTAACTTCCTTTAATCTAATTCCATGGTCACTAAAAAGCCTTCTGATTATCTGGTAGATTTCCTACAAAAGAGAATTTGCCTGTGATGAAAAAATGTGAATATAATTTCTCTGAGTTATAGTTCTTCCTTGTCCATTACTACAGTTACTTTTCACTTTCTTTCCTTTTTTTTTTTTTTTAGTTTGGGTTAATCTGATTATACTGGAGAGCAAAGGATCCATTCTCAAGGTGCAAACAACAAGGTTTCTGAGTTTGCATGCCTGAGCACTAGGCCCTAGAATTCACTAACAAAGTGAAGAGCAATTAGCCTTTACTAGAAAATAATGTCTCAAACACTGAGCCAATTAATTCAGACTAGAACTAGAGTTTTTATTGAATTAAAGACTGATATTGAGAATAATTTCCAATGCAAGCCCACCAGTTAGTTTTGGGAAGTACTTTGAAAATATATAAACTTAATGATTAAACATTAAAAGCTTCTGGACATACCCTAATATCAAATTACTCTTTCAGATAAAAGATTTGATACATATATCCTTCATTAAAGAAACAAAAGTAATGTTGATTATAAGCAGTTTACACATCTTTTCTCCTTTTAGCACATTCTATACTTAGAGCAAGTATTCCTGATCACAAATCATATCAAGGAAATGTAAAGACCACTTTCAAAAGTTAGCCATAGTTAGATGCATTAACAAGATACTCTCGGGGAAAATTTCAGCTTTAGTGAAAATTTATTTCAAGGTTAAGCTAAAAGAAACACACTGAAGTTTCTTTCTGCTCCTCAATAAAGCCTGAAAAGGAAATTTGTGGTCCTGTTCTGCAGAATACAGAAGAGTATTAATGATAAAATGAGATAATATTAATGATAAAATGAGAATGTTTTCAATGAGAAAAGCAAACAAAAAAGCCAGAAAAATTTATAGCTATCAACTGTTTTTTATTGTCCTTTAAAGAATTCTCTCCTAATCTGCTGACATGAAAAGAAAGGTTTATCATGCTAAGACTTTAATACCATCTTACCTGGTATCCACATTTCTAAAGAAGCTGCTTATTGCCTCATCATAAATTCCTTTCTAAAAAGAAAACACATTATAGAATTTAAGTCTTGCCTCTTGCCCAAAAAAAGTCCTTTCAATTTTAATAATTCTTGTTATTAAATGATGCAATGACTAGTAAATGGTCATAATAAAATGCAAGCATCATAAGAACGTTTAGATTGATTCTCTGACTTCTGTAGTACAGAGTAAATGCAAAGAGATCTATAGGTTCAGTTCAGCAGGCGGTGATGAAAGACTTCTCCATAGAATTGGAGAGTTTTCTCCAAAAATGAAAGAGTTTTCTCTGGATTCTTGGTGATCATTTGACAAGTGGACTAGTTAATAATCACATGTGTAACCTATATTATAAAGTACTTTCACATACTTACTGCTCTTTACAAGAACACTAAAAAATTGGAGACCCTGAGAATCAGGAAAACTTTTATGACTAAGGTTTCTGGCCAGTGTTTTTTTAGACTGGTGTGTGTCTAAAAGCAACATACGTTAAAAAAAAAAGTCACGTTCGTCACTGACAAGATCTCATATATCCAGATAAGTGCTCAAATAAAGCATTTTCTGGTTTTGTTTTGCTCTTTGTGACAGGCAAGGGGGACTCGGCGGGTACCAGTACCTGGTTGACCGCCGCGTGCTCCCTCAGGGCCAGGTCCCAGAAGCAACAACCGATCTGGTTTCCGCACTGGCCGACTGCGCAAGAAGAGGAACAAAAAGAATGAACGTTAGGTAGGGAAACGACTGCTAAGCTCTGCGGCGACCGAGTTCCCATGCCCTGGTGCAGCTCACCCTGTACGACCACCGACTGGGTCATTTTGGAAGGTAGCCCGCCCAGGACACCTTCGAACCCAATCCCGCATTCTCATTCGTCCGCAACTGCTCCTCACCAGGGGGCAGCCGTAAGTCACGCTTGCCGCAAGTCTTTGCCGTCGCAAGTTGCTACCGTTGCTAAACACTTCTTTAGGTTTGGGAAATGAGAGGGCGGTGGGTCAGAAGGTCGCGCAAGCGCACTTGCATCTCACCGTTACCATAGCGACCAGACCGCAGATCCTCGCTGCCTTGTCAACATCTTTGAGCGTCGGCAGCTCCGGAGGCCGGGGTAACTGACGGATAACCAGGATTTGGAGTGGTATTTTAAATATGTGTCGTTAAACTGTGCTTAGGCTATCAGAGGCTTAGTCTTAGTCCACAGTCTCAATATTTGGGCAGTGGGTCAAATTCCGTTTACTCAGATTCCACGGGACGCTCCCTTTAGCGAGGCGATCCGACAAACCCTTTGTTCTAATAGAAAACGAGCACTATCGAGGAGGACAAAGAAATCCCGGACCGATACACAGTGCCAGGGCTCAACCGAAAATAAGTACACTTAGACACAAAGGACAAAGCTAAGTTCAGAGACCCAACCAGTATTTCTCAAGCGCTGTATACTCTTAACATTAATTTCGAAGCCCCCTGGAGGACTCAAAAGGAGTTAAGACAGATCTAGCGCCAACAAGCTTACAGTCAATTGAAGACACAGGCAGGAAATACTCGAAATAATATTGGGCGGCGCTAACAATCAGTACATTCGTTGGGCAAGGGTGCAGCCAGGTAAATAGAAGTCTGATAGAAGAGATGGGATTAAAGCATTTGATATATATACAATGTTTAGATGGGATAGAGGAGGAAAAACGAAAAATCATGCATTAGTGAAAATGGTCAACTCTTTAAAATTGACAAATATTAAAAAATGCCACAAATTTTTATCAAATAGATCAGATTTCAATAAATAACTCAAGCACTTCAAATGAAATTAACATTTTATACAGAAATCCTGAGAAACTACAGAAACCTTCTTCATTTAATAAAAAAATTATATGTGACATTAATGTGTGGTAATATGAGCCATACTATTCAATTATTTATAACACCTTATTCCTCCATCAAGGCTAATAATAGTTATATATTTTTCTGATAGCTGATAAATTTGTTGTTAAAATGGGTTATGTGGCTGAGGCTTTCCCATATTTTCATTTGTGTTTTTCACCTTAATATTTACATGTCTTGTAATAATCAGCACCTTTAATCAAGAAATTTTTGTAATTACTAGATTTAATTTTAAATTCTTACTGGTAAGCTTGGAGTCAGGGTGGAGGTGCAGTGTGTCGCTTCAGTTCTTAATGTTGAAGTCCCAAAGTTTGGGGCTTTCTAAATTTGGAAAACATGAACAAATTTGTAGGTAGTGATGTGAATAGGATTGTATTGATGAGATATGGTGCCAGTTCATCTGGTATTCTGGCTTTTGCCCAGCTGTACCCCTATTACATCTCCTGGAGTCATTATTCTTTAGAAAATGCACATGGGAAAGAGTTAAATTAAGAAAGTACTAACAAATCTCATTGATAACTTCAATCTGGAGGGAATCAGATATTTTGCTTAAGAGTCAAGCAATTCCATACCTCAATATAGGCAAATCCAGATTGGTCAAGGTAAGAAAAGTTGAACAGCAGGCCATACACAGTCCTTTAAGTAAAAAAAGTGTTTTTTTTTTTGCCTGAAGCCACTGAGATTTTTGAGTGCAGTAGGCTTGGAGAGATAATTGACTAACAGAGAGAAAACAGATTGGACATTTCACATGCTATATATGAACAAGACAAAAAAATCATTGAGAGTTATGCACACTGTTACTATAAAAGGAAGTAGGATAGCATACAAAATATGGATGAAATACATGGTCTGGAACAAAAAGCTAACCTAAGGGTATAAAAGAAAATTTATCATATATACTCTGTGCTATAGAAGAACTTAATCAAAAGAATATGAATATAATAAAATAGGAACTTGGAGACAAGATGCTGAAATAATATACTGAGAAATAAGCTCTCTGAGGGCTGACTGAGCCTTGCTTTCTTTGTTTACTACTATACCAATAGTTCTCAGAACCTTGCCTAGTATACAGTAGATAGTAAATATATATTTAATGAAAAATGAAATAAAATGGAGTTAAAGAACTAAGAAAGTTGAAGACCAAAACACACATCTTGGAGGACTAATGAATAGTTTTTAGAAGTGTGAAGTGGCTTCTATATACACACACACACACACATATATATATATATACATATATATATATATACAGATATATATACATATATGATGTATGAATATATATCAAAAATATATTTATACATAAATATAAATATATATTTTTGGTACTGAAGATTGAGCCCAGGGGTGCTTTACCACTGAGCCACATCCCTAGTCCTTTTTATTTTTTGGTTTGAGACCGGTCTTGTTAAGTTGCTTATGGCCTCACTAAGTTGCTGCAGCTGACTTTGAACTTGTGATTCTCCTGCTTCAGCCTCCTGAGCTGCATCACATTAAAGGACTAATGAATAATTTTTAAAAGTGTGAAGTAGCTTTCATATATTAGCTGTTGCAAATAATGCTTCAATGAACACAAAAGTGCAGATATTGTTTCAAAAATTGATTTAAATTCCTTTGGATATTCAGTAGTTCCTATCTGTGGATGCCTCAAGTTGTAGATAGTAATAACTCTGAATATGCTATATTTTCTGTACATGCATATTATCATAATTTCTATAAGTAAATAAGAAATCAACAATTATTAGTAGTATAATAAGGTAGAACTTTTATAACACAATACTGTAATAAAAGTGCCATATCATATATCATGTGTTTTAGGGCCATTAATAAATAAAATAATTAATAAATAAAATACTTGAACAGAAGCACTGTGATACCACAATAGTTGATATTATAACTGACAGCTACTAAGTGACCAATAGGTGGTTACCATATACATTGTGGAGGATATATTGGACAAACTGGTAATTCATGGGTAGGATGGAGCAGGATAGTGTAAGATTTCATCATGCAACTCAGAAAGTGCAATTTAAAACTTAGTGAATTGTCTCTTTCTGGAATTTTCCATGTAATATTTTTGGATTGTATTTAAGTGCAGATAATAAACTGTGAAAAATAAATTAACAAATGAAGGGGAGACTACTGAATACCCAGAAGTTGGACTTCTGGATCATATAGTAGTTTTATTGTTAGTTTTTTGAGGAACTTCCATATTATTTATCATAATGGCTATATTAATTTATACTCCCACCAACACTGTACAAGGATTCCCTTTTCTCTATACCCTTTGCCAGCACTTGGTATTTTGGTCTAATAGTCATTCTAAAGAGTGTGAGGTGATATATCTCATTGTGGTTTTAATTTGCATATCTCTGATGGTTAGTGATGTTGGCCATCTTTTTATATATCTGTTCACTGTTTTTATGCCTTCTTTTGAGAAATGTCTTTTCAATAATTTTCCCACTTTTAATTTACACCATGTGTTTTCTTTTTATTAAGTTATTTAATAACATATTTTAGATATTGGTCTCTTATCAGATGAATGGCTTGCAAATATTTTCGACCCATCTGTAGGATGTCTGTTTACTCTTTTAAGTATTTCCTTGGTTGTGAAAGGGCTTTTGATTTGATGAAGTCTCACTTATCTATTTTTGCTTTTGTTGATTAGGTATTTGGAGTCTCATCCAAGAAATCATTGCTCAGACCAGTGTTGTGGAGCTTTCCCAAGTTTTATTCTAGTGGTCTTATAATTTCAGATCTTATTTTTAAATATTTAATTTACTTTCAGCTGGTTTTTGTATGTAACATGAGAAGAATTTCTGGTTTTTATGGCAGAGACAAGGACAGATCAAGAAAGTTTTGCACTGGCAGCTAATAATCACTAATAATTTATTGGTCAAAACTAGTTATGTGGACTCCAAATAATCATAAGGTACAAGGAATTGCAATTCCTCAAATTCGTAAATTCAGAAATATTTGATGAACGTTTGTAAGTACTGTATAAACATACTCAGACCTACAGCATCTGTGGTAGGCAACTTCTAAGATGACACCCAATGATCTCCTTCTCCTATTCTTGTGTAATTCCCACTCCTGAAGACTGGGATACACATAGCGACTTCTTTCCTGATGAATAGAGAATACAGCCTGATGGTACCTTGAATTGAGACAAAATTGAGAATTCTGGGAGACTAAGACAGTTGAAATTTGCAAAGCAGAATGCCAGAGAGGAGATAGAGTATAGAAAAAGAAAGTTCTGGAGATATTCGAGGGGATGCTCGTGAAGACTGATCAGTGTATGCATATGTAAAAGCTACCTAAGACAGAGGGTAAAGCCCCTGGAAATAAGCATACAAAACAATTCATAGGGGCCACATAGAGCTGATTCTAATTATTCACATTCCAGATATCTTAAGTGAAGAGCTCTTATAATCCATGAAACATTTAGTTGAGTACTCAGAAAGATAGTAGAGACAAACTAGTTCTAGATGAAAGGCTGTTTTAATCTAGCCTTAGCAAGCATAAAACCAAGCTCCCAAAGGCCCAGCTGTTTCTAAATAACTGTGTCCCAGACCAAAATTCAAAAGTACTTAGAGGACTAAAAATAAAATTATTCAGTAATGTGAATTCACAATGTCTGGCATTCAAATAAACATTTCTGTGTATGCAAAGACAAGTCCCATGATGAGAAAAAAAATCAGTTAATAACACACCAGGAAGTGCACAAATGAAAGAATTAGTAAACAAGGACATTAAAGCAACAGTTATAAAATATACAGCATATGTTCAAGAAAGCAGAGTAAGCATGAGAACATTAGGAAGAGACAAAAAACCCCAAAAGAAAACCAACCAAACAAACAAAATCCAAACTGGATGAAAAGTACAATATTTAGGTGAAAAAACGCAGATTAGACATTGCAAAGGAAAGAAGTAATGAATTTGAAAACATAGCAATGGAAACTCTCCAAAATAAAATGGAGAACAAAGAAGTTTTTTTTTTCTTTCCTAAAAAAGAAGGGTCAATGAGCTGTGGTATAACTTCAAACAGCTTAAGATACATGCATTTGAGGTCTAGAAGGAAGGAACAGAGTATTTGAAAAATCATGGCTGTGAAATTTCTAAATGTGATAAAAATGATGGACCCACAAATATAAGAAGAAAAGAAACAAGAAGAAAACTACACCTAGCACATTATAATCCAATTGCTTAATATCGGTGAATGAAGAATGAACATAGAAGTCAGAGAGAAAAGACACATTCATAGAGGGGAAAATCTGACAGCAGATTTCTTGTAAAAAACAATGCAAGCCAGAAAACAGTGGAAAAAATGTGGAAAATACTTAAAATTTTCAATTTAGGCTGGGGATACAACTCAGAGGTAGAGTTGCTTGCTTACCATGCATAATGCTGTGGATTCAATACCCAGCACTGGAAAAAAATTTCTATACCCAGAGAAAATATTGTTCAAGAATGAAAATGAAATAAATAAAAAAGCTCCATGAATTATCACTAGAAGATCAGCATTGTTTAATGAAAATCTTCAGGCAAAAGAGAAATGATGTCAGTTGAAAATGTGGATGTACCCAAAAGGTACAAAGAACATTGAAAATATAAATACATATGTAAATGTAAAAAGCCTTTTCTTCTTTTAAAAAATATCCTTAAAATATAATTAAAGAAAAACTAAAATATTATGGTAATCATAATAGTAAAATAAATGACAATAAAATACATAGCAAAAGAGGGGAAATAGAATATCCTATAATCAAGTTCTTTTAGTATACATGAAATGTTATAATTTTATTTCAAGACAGAAGGTCAGAAGTTAAAAGATATGATACTATAAACTCTGAAGAAACCAAAACCAAAATATAAGGATGTATAAAAATAAACAAATGACAACAAAAAATCAATTCATAAAGTATAGTAAGTTCATCCTTTAATAAAGGGGGAGCAGCAGAGAACTGGTAAAAGGCAAATAGCAATATGGCATGTTTAAATTCAAACTTTTTACTACATTCAATGTAATCAATCCAAACACCTTTGTTTATCACTGGAGTGGATAAAATAAGCAAGACTCAACTATATACTATATACAAGAAACCCCACTTAGAATATGAAAATAAAGCAGGTTAAAAATAAAATAGGAAAAGACATATCATGCTAACATTAACCAATAGAAAGAAGCTATTTGAATTTCATACAAAGTAAATTCAGAGCAAAGAATATTATCAGGGATTAACCAAGATATTTTATAAGATAAAGGTTTAATTTTGCCAAAAGAACATAGCAATACTATGATATAACATATATCATCATACATAACACTTTGATATATATGAAACAAAATCTGGCAGAATTGAAAGGAAAAATATGAATTCACCATTATAGTTGGAGGTTTCAATGCCCCTATTTCAACAATCAGAGAATAATTATAAAGAAGATAAGAATATAGAAGAATTGAACAACTTTGTCAGCCAATTACCTGCATAGAACACTTCACCTAACAGCAAAAGACACATCCTTTTCTAGTATAAATGGAACACTTACAAAGATAGTGCATATCTGGCCATGAAAACAATTCTCAATCAGTTTTAAAAGATTCAAATCAAGCAAAGAATGTTTGTTCTCTGACTAAACTGGAATAAGTAACAGAAATGTAGAATATTCCCAACTGTTTGAAAACTAAACAATACAATTGTAAATAACTCAGAAGTTAAAGATGAAAGCATTTAAAATTATTTGTAGTATGTATTTTTTCAAAAGGAAAAATTTTAACAATTAAAATAGAAAATTTCAAAATTTGTAGAATGTAGGTAAAGTAGTGCTTTAATGGAAATTTATGAAACTAAATGATTATATTAGAAAAGAAAAAATTCCCAAATCAATGACTAAGTTTACACCTTCAGAAACTAGAAAAAGAAAAATTTATCCCAAATAGAAGGAAATAGTAAAGAGTAGAGTAGAAAATCAGATATATTAGAAAACAAAATTAATAGAGAAAAACAAATACAACCTCCACATGTGTACTGAGAAATTAAAATCCTTCAGCAGTCTCCTTTGCTCTAAAATCTAACTTGAGTTTATGCTCCAGTGTGGTTTGGGCTGTACTTATCTCTTGGACCATATCTCTTTTTTGTTTTCTATGCTGTGCTTTTGCTACCTTTCAAATCTTTTATTGTCTTACTAGCATGTGACCTTTGGACACAGGTTCCTCTGTTTTCCCCCTCCCTGTCTCAGTGTCTTTGACTCCTACCCTTTTCCTCCTTGTTAATGCCTACTCATCCTTTAGATTTAGATTTGATATTCTAGTCTAGAAATATCCTACCCTAATATGTAACTTCACTAGAGCAGAATACGTGTTTGTTTTTGCTCAGTCTTTTATCCTGAATGTTTAACTCATGCAGAGCTCATGGTGGATTTTTAGAAAATATTTGCTGAATGAAGTGTAATCATAGTTCTATTTTCTTAGGATATGAAAGTTCAAACATTATTCCTTTTCGACCTCTCATTAATTAATATCCCAATAATCAAAAGAATTTTTGGGCTTATGATAGTTAAGAGAGAGTATTTAAGAGATTTCATAATCTTTTTGTATCTCTCATTTATACTTCATTTATTTACTCATTGCTTTGTAAGGATCCTTTTTTTTTTTTTTTTTTTTGTATCAGGGATTGAACCCAGGAGTGCTTAACCCAGTCCCCCTCATCCCTTTTAAATATATATATATATATTAATTTAGAGACAGGGTCTCCCTAAGTTACTTAGGGTCTTGCTCAGTTTCTGGCTTTGAGACTCGAAATCCTTCTATCCCAGCTGGCTGAGCCACTGTGATACAGGCATTCACCACTGTGTTGAGCTGTAAGGATCTTCTATAGAGTCTAATTCATTTTGTCTTTTGATGTTACTCAAGTACTGTAAAGTTTGATTATTAGGACTACTATTTGGTTTGGTTTCATTGTATCCATGCATGAAATGTGGCATAATTTATACCAAATGATCAACTAACTCATTTAATTAAAAGTAGTTTAATTTAGTTAAGATAATGGTAAATTAGAGGGATTAAATATCTGCAAAGGAGATTATTTTACTTTCTATTTATAATACCATTTCCATATAAACTTTTGGTGATTTGCTCAGAATTACAGAGCTAACATGGTGTTAAAATTCATACCTAATTCTGATGTCAAAATCTATCATTTTCCACTGCTACCTTCTCTCCAAAATGTAAACTGTTGAAAAAATTTGCCATCCTAAAGAACAAATGTTTAAGTTCTAATGATGCATTAGCTAACAATGGCCAGCAATTATTTCAGTTTGTCTGACTGTGACACAGTGGGTTAAACTAGATTTCTCCAAACTAAAATTGTGATCAACTCATTCACAGATAACACCCTAGTAAGAAAAAAGAAGGTAGAGGTAAGATTTTATCTAACATAAACTTAATTATTATATAAAATACTAGTTCTTATAATGAATTCATAGCAGTGGGAACTTAGTTTACTATATAGGTAATAATAAGATTTTCATCAAATTTCACTAGCATTTAGTAGTTTAATGATTACCAATGACAATTGAAAAATTATTAACTGAAGAGTAATTTTCTGCCATAAGTGTTAAACTTAAGCATTACTGAGTAGGGCAGACTCTCAGTGAAGTAAGCTATTAAGCTGTTGATACAGAAACCAAGAACTAGTTGGGAGAGGGAGAGCAGTTCAGAGAAATGCAAAGATGTGATCAGCAAAGAAGAAACTCAGTAACAAGGAAACAGAATAACAAGGACAGAATAAGATGTGTTCTTCCTTTTGGGGTTGTTATTATTTCTTCCATTTTGAAATTAGGATCTCTTGAAAAAACAAGAAGAGGTAGTCCAGAGATTAGAGAGGTAGTCCAGAGTATAACGAATATTCCCATTTAAGAGAGCTATAGAGAAATTTGGTTTGGGTTTGAGAGTGTTAGAGTAGGATGAGGATATAGATAGATTGGATTATTTGTATTAGTTAAGCCTGGGAGATAAAGAGAATGAGGAAAATGGGATTAGTGAAAAGAATCACACGTGATTTTATGCAGGTCATTTAGATTGTAGCTCTTCATTTGTAGATCAAAATGTTTAATATTGTTGGAAAATAAGGCCCTGACAAGAAGAATAAAGCTACACCCTCCCCCACTGAAATGCTTAAATTTTATTCAAGTTTCATCTTGTTGCTAGGGTTATTGAGACATTTGATCTTTAGCAGGTGGGAAACTATGTGAAAGAATCTTCTGATGTCATAATTTCTGGGTGTCGCTGGAACATTTGATCATCATTCCTTCGGCAATTCTAGCTTTCTATGGAAGGTCAGTAGAAGCAATTGATTTATTCACCTCTACCGGAATCAGACTCGGCCTATTTTGGTGAGTATATATTTCCTTGATCAAGTTATCTAAAACTTAATACTTAGATAGAGAGATTAAACCATAGTGTTAACTATGGTTTTACTAAATAATTATTGAGCAAAACACTTTTTTTATGATATTGACACAATCTATAAAAATCATTGTATAATATTCAAATTCTTAAACCTTAATAATTTAGCTTTATTGTATCACCAATAAACATTTACTTATTAGGCATAGAATGCTAGGCATTGAAAAAGTTTTAAGACTTTTTTTTTACTTTTCCTGTCCTCTGTGGGCTAATAAGACATGTAAATTTATTCAAGAACTGTTATGGGTATTAGAGTGGTGACAAAGATAGACATAGAATAGGGGATACTAAACAAAACATTTATAAACTACTAGTGTAGTGTTTCTGAATAGGGAGAAATTTTTGCCTCTCTCCCTTACCAGGGGACACTCAGCAATATCTGGAGACTGTCTCAGTTGGGAGAAAGATGCTGTTGGCATCTAGTGGGTAAATGCTACAGAATATTATACAATGTATAGGAAAGTCTGCCTTCCCCAACTCATAATCATCTGGTCCTAAATGACAATGGTATCATGTCTTTGAGAAACCCTGAATTAGAATGATGGTCACTGTTAACAAAACAGAAATAAAGGTGTTATGAAAACTTGGATGATGAGGGTTTTGACAGGTTTCTCTAACAAACTGAAATGTAAATTCATGCTTAGTGAGTAAGTTGACCCTAGCAAGTGAAGGGTGGTAACAATGGATGGGGAAAGAGTTCCAAGCAAAGGCAACAGTAGACAGTTTATTCATGTGTGTGTGTGTGTATTCATCATATATATCATATGGTATTCATGGTATACATTAATAAATATTTACTAATATAAATTAATATATATTTACTAATGCTCAGTGGCATCTGCTGAGTAATAAGTCAACATTTATTGAGCACTTAATATTAGGCATTGTACTTTACACATATTATTTAATTTTTACTATTACCCTGGAAGTTGGTAATGTTATTCACAACTTTTGAGAAACATAAATTAAGTATCTTGACTAAGATCACATAGTTGGAGAAGGCCAGACTAAGATTTGAACTCATATTAGTCCAACCTCTCAAGGCCACTGTTTCAACTCTGCTGAATTGTAAATGTAGAGAAGCAAGGGTGGGGGGAATAAATAATCATAGGAAGAGAAAGAGTAGCTGAAGGTATCTTGGTGAGTGTGAAACTCAGAGGAAGAGAAGAGCAATTATAGATAGGTGGAGAGGTGTTAGAGATGGAATAAGTTTGTTGATTACAACCACTGGAAGTCAAACTGACTTTTTTTTTCCACACAGCAGTAGTGGACTTGAAGTCTATTAATATTAACCATAGTCCAATTATGTTAACCAAAGGCAATAGGTTATTTTTATCACTTAGTGTGGCTGTCTTGTAATTGTTACAAGAATTAAAATAGTATGTAATGGATAATTGTATAATTTAGTATTTTACCTTTTTATAGGTATTTTAAAATGTTACTTTCAGAATGTTTCTATGTATATAAACATATATATATATATATATAGAATAATGTTAAACAATAATGTTAATAATTTCAAATAACTCATTGGAGATAACTCTCTCCCTTATTATTTTAACTTTCTTGTCTAGGTTTTCAGTGAATTATGCCTTTTCGGTTTGGGACCCAACCAAGGAGGTTTCCAGTGGAAGGAGGAGATTCTTCAATTGGGCTAGAATCGGGGCTGAGCTCAAGTGCTGCCTGTAATGGGAAAGAGATGTCACCAAATAGGTAAAGTCTTCTCATCATGACAACTGAAGAAATATGTATTGTCTATCATCAATGCATATTCAGTGTTAGCAAGAAAAAACCCCAGGAATTCAAACACTGCTGTTATTAAATTAGTGTTAAGAGAGCCCAGTTTTTTTAAAAAACATAGTTTGTATTTTGTTTCTCTGTAATTCTTTCTCTTTTTGGTAAATTTTCAGCTGCTTGTTTTATTGATAGTTTTCAAGATTAGAGAATGCTCAATTAAATAAACCTTTAGTATTATTATATGTTGGGCACCGTGGTAGACATAAGGCTACAAATAGAAAAAAGACAGATCTCAGATTTAGTGTCACTTTAATTAGACACTATCTTTGGCAGCAAGAGTGTTATAACAGAATAGAGGACACAGAGACTAATCCACAAAATTACAACTACCTTATATTAGACAAAGGTGCTAAAAGCATGTAATGGAGAAAGGCTAGCATCTTTAACAAATGGTGCTGGGAGAACTGGAAATCCATATGCAACAAAATGAAATTTAAACCCTTTCTCTCACCATGCACAAAAGTTAACTCAAAATGGATCAAGGAGCTAGGAATCAAACCAGAAACTCTGCGTCTAATAGAAGAAAAAGTTGGCTCTAATCTCCATCTCGTGGGGTCCTGCTCCAAATTCCTTAATAGGACACCTATAGCACAAGTGTTAAAATCAAGAATCAACAAATGGGACGTATTCAAACTAAAAAGTTTTTTCTCAGCAAGAGAAACAATAAGAGAGTAAATAGGGAGCCTACATCCTGGTAACAAATTTTTACCCCTCACACTTCAGGTAGAGCCCTAATCTCCAGAGTATATAGAGAACTCAAAAAATTAAACAACAAGAAAACAAATAACCCAATCAACAAATGGGCCAAGGATCTGAACAGACACTTCTCAGAGGAGGACATACAATCAATCAACAAATACTCGAAAAAATGCTCACCATCTCTAGCAATCAGAGAAATACAAATTAATACCACTCTAAGATACCATCTCACTCCAGTAAGAATGGCAGCCATTATGAAGTCAAACAATAACAAGTGCTGGTGAGGATGTGGGGAAAAAGGGTACACTTGTACATTGCTGGTGGGACTGCAAATTGGTGCGGCCAATTTGGAAAGCAGTATGGAGATTCCTTGGAAAGCTGGGAATGGAACCACCATTTGACCCAGCTATTCCCTTTCTTGGACTATTCCCAAAAGACCTAAAAAGAGCATACTGCAGGGATACAGCTACATCAATGTTCATAGCAGCACAATTCACAATAGCTAGACTGTGGAACCAACCTAGATGCCCTTCAATAGATGAATGGATAAAAAAAAAATGTGGCATTTATACACGATGGAATATTACTCAGCACTAAAAAATAACAAAATCATGACATTTGCAGGGAAATGAATGGCATTAGAGCAGATTATGCTAAGTGAAGTTAGCCAATCCCTAAAAAACAAATGCCGAATGTCTTCTTTGATATAAGGGGGGCAACTCAAAACAGAGCAGGGAGGAAGAGCATGAGAAGAAGATTACCTTTAAACAGGGATGAGAGATGGGAGGGAATGGGAGAGAGAAGGGGAATTGCATGGAAGATGAAAGGAGACCCTCATTGTTATACAGAATTACATATAAGATGGTGTGAGGGGGAAGGAAAAAAAAGAGAGAAATGTGTTACAGTAGATGGGTAGAGAGAGGTGGTGGGAGGGGAGAGGAGGGGAGGAGGAGATAGGAAGGGGATAGAATGGGCAGCAGAATACAACGGACACTAGTATGGCAGTATGTATAAACGTTGCTGTATAACCAATGTGATCCTGCAATCTGTATACGTGGGAAAATAAGAACTCATACCCCATTTGAATCAAATGTATGATATATGATATGTCAAGATCACTGTAATGTTTTGAGCAACTAATTAAAAAAAAGATCATCTTCAGAAAAAAAGTCTCTATGAAAAAAATCATTTTTGCAAAGTTGCAAAAAAACCCCTACAAATAAATAGGATTTGTTACACTCTTTTGCTGTTTTCTGTAGCAAAACAGTAAATACTATATTGTTAGGTTTCTCATGGTTTAGAGATTTGGGGGTCACAAATTTAATATTAATAAGGTAGTTTTTCAAGGATGTAATTGGCTACTTTGAAAGTTTTAAGCTTTTCTTTAGAAGTGTTCAAGGCTGAGTATTTGGTGGGAATGTAGGAAAGGAAATTCAGACACTACATGTATTTTTTTAAGTGTCATTTAAGACCTATTTTGAACCTGAGATTCCATCAACATTTGATTATATGTGGAATATTTTGTTCATTTTTTTTCATAAATATTCTAGATTTGAAATCATCCAACTAAAATGATTCTTTTTTTTACACATATAAAACTACAATTTGATGGGCTTCAACTAATGTCTATACTCATGAAACCATTTCCATCAAGACAACAATTTCCATCACTTCCAAAAGTTCCCTCATACTCCTTAATAATCCATCTTCCCTGCACCCTCATGTCCATTGGTCTACCTTTGCCACTACATATTCTTTTGCATTTTCTAGAATTTATAGGAATGGAATCTACACTATGCATTCTTTTTTTTTTTTGAGGAGCACAAAAGATTTTGAAATTCATCCATTCAATCAGTAGTTTGCTCTGTTAATTGCTGAGTAAGATTCCATTGCATAGATGTAGCACAATTTGTTATATATTTACTTGTTGATAGACATTTAGAACAAATTAAAAAAAAACATAGACAAATCACTGACTGGGAAAAAATATTCAGACAAAGGACTTGTACTCTAAATGTATAGAGAACTCTTACATCTCAATAATATGAAGACAAACTATATTTTATTTAATGGGAAAAAATTGAACAGACATTTCAAAAAAGAAGATCTATGAGGGGCCAAAACACACATAAAAATGTTCTACATCATCACTCATCAGAGAATTATAAATGGAAACTATGATGAGATCTCACTCCATATTCACCAGAAAGGCTCAGATTAAAAAGACTGACCATACCAAGTGTTGACAAGGATGCAGAGCAACTGGTAATCTTGTACACTTCTGGAGAAACATCAAATGATACAAAAGTTTGGAAAAACAGTTTGGCAGCTTCCTTAAAAGCTAAACATAAACCTACCATATGACTCAGCCATTCTACACCTAAATAAACGAAAACATATGCCCACACAAAGGCTTGTGTATGAATGATCTGATTCTTAAGGTACGTTTATGAATGAATTGCCATGGTATTATCACTTAGGTTTATAACAGTGTACTTTAATTTGCCATTTAGCAATTCCTGCATACCTTTCAAAATAAACATTTGGAGGGTTATTTTGATTTTTGTGAACTTTCAGTAATTAAATATTTGGCAACAGCCACAATTTCTTTGCTACATAAGCCTAGAATGTTTGGCTCATTAATGCCTCTGTGTTATACTTACTCTGTACCATTCAAAGATTTCAAAGTGTTTTAAAACAGTTGAATATATACTCAAACTTTGGTGCTCTAAAAATTTTCCTATTTAGTATCTAATTATTATATGTTATTTGCTCTTTTATTCAGGCAACTCCGAAGATGCCCTGGAAGTCATTGCCTGACAATAACTGATGTTCCCATCACTGTCTATGCAACAATGCGAAAGCCACCTGCACAAAGCAGCAAGGAAATGCATCCTAAATAGCATCATTAAGTCTGTTGTTGAGGGTTGACTAGGTCAAGGGTAATGGGCCAAGATCATCTTATGATCTGGTAAACAAATAAAAGTGGTGGCACCGTTGGATGATGACAATAGTTGAACTATTTTATTTTAGTTAAAAGGAGAAAAGTAACCAGTAAAAAACACATAGTGATAAGTTATCAGTTATGTCTAAAGGCAGAATAATATTTCACAGTTAGAAGTGCCTTAGAGATCATCTTGGATCATTAATATTAATAATTCAAGATGAAACTTAATCTACCATGGTTATCAGTCAGATGGAGCCTATTTTATTTATTTTTTTTAAATTATTTCAATCTCTGTTAAATTTCTCTGATGAATTTCTTAACTGTTTTTCAATTACTTGGAGTCCCTGAACTTCTGTAAGGCATCTATTTTGAATTCTCTGTCAGGCAGTAATTCCATTTCCATATCTTCAAGACCAGTCAGTGGTACCTTATTTTGTCCATTTGACGCCATCATGTTTTCTTGGTTGATCCTGACTCTTTTGGCCATGAGTTGATATCTGCATACTGACATAGGTACCTAATACAGTGTTCACAGTTTGGGTGTGTTTGTAAGTTTCCATAGGAATAAGTGTTTCCAGAGATTCAGGGCAAGTTGACTAATCAGTCAACCTAATCAGGTCACTAAGCCTATGACAACTTCAGTCATTGCAGTCTTAGGGAGCACCCTAAACTGAGGACCACTGCCCACAGGATCCTTTGGCTGCCATGCCAATGTAGTACTTGGTCAAACTCAAAGCCTGTGGCTGCTAGGCCAGCACAATGTCAGGCAGATGGCCAGCTCACTGCTGAGGTTTATTCAGGGCCCAAGGCTACTATAGTTTGCTGGTGGTGACATAGGCCAGAACTTAAGCTCATCCTCCTGGAGTTGTGGTTTCCTATCTTTTTTTTTTTTTTTTTTAAAGAAAGAGAGGGAGAGAGAGAGAGAGAATTTTTTTTTTAAATATTTATTTTTTAGTACTTGGCGAACACAGCATCTTTGTTTGTACGTGGTGCTAGGATTGAACCCCGGGCTGCATGCATGCCAGGCGAGCGCGCTACCACTTGAGCCACATCCCCAGCCCTGTGGTTTCCTATCTTGAGTTGAAGTAGGTCTAGGGGCTCTGTCTCTGAGTATTGGTGTTGAGTCAAGAGGTTCTGCTTGGTGTGCTACGTTTTACTGTGGTGGCCTAGTGCTGGATTACAAGGCAAATTCCTAAGCTTACTTCCCTCTCCTTCCTCCGAGTAGATGGGGATTTTCTCCATGCTGTTCTGCCAGCAGTTAGGAGGGTAACGTGAAAATTGTCTTTTCTATTCTCTTCAATGCATAATTTTCTTACTATTTGTGAAATCAGGGTCTCTCACATGGTTTACTTAGGTCTTAATGAAGTTTTTTTTTTTTTTTAAATGTACATAGTTGTTCAAATTGATTTTTTGTGAGGGATGATCCTAATCTATCATCTTGCTTCTTCTCAGGTGGGGCCTATTTTAAATACTTAATGTGTTTTAAGTTAACTTCCTTTGTTTATATTTAGGTTGATACTTGCTAAGTTCTTTCACCTGAATACCCTAGCTCATTTATGGCTTGATAATCTTTTGATAATGTTCTGCCAAAAATTATATTGGGTAAGCAATGGAGCCCTGGGGGTTGTGCTTTTTGGAAGAATACCCAAGATCAAAAAAGTTCCTAGTCCATGGTTAATCTGCAAAGTATTTTAACTACTTTCATATGGGAACTCAGATTATTGGTTAAATTTATTAATGAGGTCAGGGCTATGGTTTTAACCCTTATCTTTTACAGGAAAAATGTCCCATTATCACATTATTCCCCAAGTCCCAACCAGTCATCTTGAAATTGTCTATCAGTATTGAAAAAGTTCAGATGGATCTTTTTACTTGATAAAGAATAAGGATAACCTTTGAGGTCTAGGCCAGCTCTATATGTTTTATTTTACTTCTTGCAGTAGTACCCAGGACTCGGCCTGCTTTCCTTTCCTCTTCATGGCTGTCACCATCCATCCAGTGAAATTGTTTTCTCCAAAGGACTGATTTAGGGTCAGTTAAAATTCTCTGTTTCTTACTGTCCCTGAAGAGGTACATAGGTCTTTTTTTAAAATGAAAAATCTATTAGCTTATAATTATATGTACATAGATGCATATGTACTATATTAGTTAAAAAAGAAAAAAAAACTGCCATGAAGTTATAAAATGATAAACTCTCATAACTTACACTGTCATCTGGGAAATATTCAAGTTCCAACCAACCAAAGAGAAAAGACCTTGTTGAACATGTGGGATATTGAGTAGAGATTAAAAAAAGTCATGTCTCTATAGGAAGACTAAATTAGCTCTAGCCTAAAGGCTAGAGTACCAACTTTAACAAAGCTTAAAAATAAGACTTCAGACAATCAAGATGATGCCTAAGTAACATAATTGTATGCCAGATAAAAAGTGTAACACTACTGAAAGGAAGAAAAGAAAAACCCAGACAGGAAATTGCCCAAGACTGGGAAAAAGAGTAACAGGAAAGGAGTAGTGATAAAAAATATAATTCATACAAGGCTGGAAATAATTTGTGTTTCAACTAGCATGATGAAAAGTTCTTTTATTACATGGATTTTGAGTCTTAAGCAAGTATTATCAGAGTGGGGTTGGGAGTGGACTTGGGGGATGATTGGGAAAGCTGTTCTGAATCTGCCCTAACAATGCTCAGATCAGGACTTGAAGAGACAACACTGATTCCAAATACCTTAACTGTATTCAAGTGTGGGAAAACTCAAAATTTAAAGAACTACAATGAAATCTAGCACCCAAAATGTAAAATCCACAATGATCAGCATCTAATAAAAAATTAGTGGGCAAGCAAAAAAGGAAAGAAAATATAATCCATAGTCATGAGAAGCTTCATTCAGTAGAAAAATAGAATAATAGATGATAGCTTTAATATATAACCTACCATAAATACACTCATTATACTTGAGTAGATGTGAAATCATTGTAATGATGAAGAGAGAAAAGGAAGGTTTTGAAAAGACCTAAGTAGAACTAGAAAATGAAAATATCTGAAAAAATACACAGTGAATAGAATTTAAACACTAGATAATGGGAAAAAATACTAATGAACTTAAAAGACATAGCTGTTCAAGTTATCCAAAATGGAATATGAAGAAAAAGGAATGAATAAAAAGCATAAATTTTGTTTCACATGAATTCTTGTGTTTTATCATCAAGCCCTCTTAACATGTATATAAGAAAGTTTCCCTGGAGGAGGTAGGAGGAAGATAGAGAAATATTTGAAAAAATAATGTGCAAGTTTTCCAAATATGATGAAAAGAACAAGAGATCCAAGCAGCTTAACCAACTCCTTTCTAGGAGAAGAAACATGGAAAAAATAAAACGGTAACATACCATAATTAAAAAGATAATCTTATAATTGATTAGTAAATGACCAGAGGAACAAAAATAATGAGAGCACACTTTTCATCAGAAAACATATATTCAAGAAGACAATGTTTGCAGTATCTTTCAAGAATGAAAATAGACAAGACTTTTAGCTAAATGAATGCTGAGAGAATTCATCCCTAGTAGATCTGTACTAAAAGATTCAAAAAAGTTTTTCAGACAGAAAATGGTGATAGAAATTTAGATCTATAGATATAGCACAAGAAATGGAAAATATATAAACTTAGAAAACATTTCCTCATTTTAAAACAGGTGATTAAAGGAAATGAGTAGGAAGGATAACATAAAAATAATGTATGATGATAATAGCAACAAGATGGGAAGAAAACTGGAAGTTTTACATTCAGAAATATCTTAGTGTATAAAATGGGCTTAACAGGGAAGCCACAGGATGATTCTCTTCTTGTCCAGGGAGTTTTGCCCATGAAAGGAGGAGGGGGGAACACAGGCCCAAATATTCTTCAAGCCAAGGGTATCCAAGGCCCTCTTCATTTTGAAGGGACACTGAACCTGTCAGGAGCTACAAATGATTGGTCAAAATGACTATGAGCACTTAACCTATATTTTTGCTATGTGAAGTACTGATATGTTAGCTTAACTAAAAGGAAAAAAAGGCTTTCTCCTTAGAAGGGAAGCATTCTTCCTTCCTCTTGCAGGGAAGTAAGGGGGCAGTCATGCAGCTGCTGGAGGCAGGCAGCCTTGTTTTGAATCCTGGATCCTAGGTCTAGCTGAATGTCAGTGGACTGGTGACCTGAGCTGCAAATGTTGTCTCATAAAGGATTAACATGACAAACATCAGAAACAATGAAGTTTAGTTTAGCTTATCATGGTAGCTGACAGTAAGTCCTCTATGAACAGATGTAGTTATTTTCATCAATATTGTCAGTTATCTTTATATATCTGAGATTAAAAATTAGTGGGGGGATATAAATAGGTGTGTGTGTGTGTGTGTGTGTGTGTGTGTGTGTTCCTTTCAAGCTAAGAGACTTTTTTACTCCCTTTGGTAATTCCTCAAAATATTTATACTCATTTCCCTCAATAATTATTCCTTTTATGTATACTCTGCTTTACTGATTTTGGGGCCTGTCTTCTCTCATTCGGACTTTAGAGTTGTTTATCCTTTCACATGTAATTTTTTTTATCCCAATTTCTGTATTTTTAATATTCTAGCAGATATTCAATTTGTTTTTCTTTTTCTAGGCTTTATTAACAAAGATGCTTAGGAAAAAGATTCTAAAATTTTAGAAATAAGATTGGTTGTGTTGCAGGCATGTGGAAGAAAAACTTTTAATAAAAGGACTTTTATGTTTTTGAGTTGAATTTTACAATTTTTGTTATCTCTGTTGTAATGAATGTCCTTGGTAATACCAACATAAGATAATAGTAATAATAATATATATGAGCCTTCCTTAATGTAATTTTATTTTTCTTTTAAGGAATTATCAGTTTATTTTTTTTTTCTTATTTAGAAATAATTATACTGCCATTTTGCAACTATAAAACTAAAATAGTCTTAAGTTTATAGATCAAGTAAAAGGGAGAAAAGCAAATCTATCATCTAATTTTAGATTATACACATATTATTAAATCTTTGTAGCGTGGGACAAAGATATTTTGGTATAGATTGAAAGCTATCTTTCCTGAAAGAAGAATGATGAATCCGAGAATACAGCTTCACTTTAAAAATGTGTGCCAGTGTTTATTTAGAATCCCTTCTGTTTTATTAGAGACAGGAACAGTCATTTCACCAGCAGGAATTATGTGTGCTCTCAATACAAGTTTACTACCCATACAATTGTTGTCCATTGTAGACATTTTGGATCCAAAGAAGGAATCCAAATGAGAAGAAGCCTCCATACCCTGATAATTCATTTAAGTTCCATTCAACTATGAGAGCTTTCACGGGAAGAGAAGTTGCTAGTCCTCCTGGCTGGCCCTATGTTTATTTCAGTGCTCTAAAGAACTCTGTATGCTGGGCAACTGTGCTTGGTTGTGTCAGGCTGCTGGACAAGAGTTGATGCTCACAGCACCGCTGACCAAGGCTGCTTTACTGAAGCTCACTGGGCGCCCATCAATCACAAAGTGGCGGATGCAGCCTGTGAAGGGTTTTCCGGGGGCCAAGCGTGGTGTCAGTAGTGACTCTGAAAAGAGAAAGAAAGCAAAATTTGCAATGGAGGTATTCCAAGCCCAATTATAACTTCCTGGTAGAGGATAAAAATAATAATTGCTCAGATCATCAAAATGATTTGTATGTTAAAAATGGAATATAGTTAGGATTGACTCTCAGGAACATCATCTGCTTCTGAAGTAATATGAACATATGGTAATTTTATTGTTTTGCCTGGCTTTCCGTAATCAAATTTCTGTGTATATTGTAGCTATCTTCCAAAGTGAAAATTTACCATTTACACAAAGCTTCAGCTGTGAATTTTCATAATCTACCTATGCTTTTTAAAGTTAATTTCACCTGGGCTTCAATTATTTTCTCTGCTTTTTGAGAAGGGGGAAAGAAATTTTAGATTCCACACTACTTTGGGACATAATGTTAATTCATCTCATTACTCTTCATCTTTGAGCTATTTTTTGCCAAGCTCATGAAATATAATGAGAAAATAATGAATTCAAATAAACTAAAATTTAATTTTCCTGAGTTCAGGGCTTAAGAACTATAAATAGGGTAGTGATAACTAGCCTAGTCTTTGTGTGAGCACAGGTACCCTGTGGTATGCCAGGCAGACTCTCTCTCCTTATCTTAATTAGACATAGAAGAAGCCTATGTTTATTAATTGTACAGACATGGTTAAATGTGTTGGGATGATATCAAAATAATATAAAGCAATTTAGAGAGCTTAGAAGTATCACAAAATTAAAATCTATTTAGTCAAAGCTTCTTAGGTACAAACAACTATGTGAGCAATAACAGATAAAAGATGGAAAACACTTAGAAATCAGTAACTTGAAAAAGAACATAAAATAGGACAGCAAATTAAACATCAAGCAGCTGTAATAAATTTTCTAAGCAATGAAGAGTTATAATGTACAGAAGTTGTGTACTGAAAATAAATCACAGAAATAGCATTTCATATTTATAATGATAATCACTGAGTTTTAGATTTGGAAGGGGCCTGAGAGATCAGTTCCCTTTATTTGCCTCAAGATTAGTATGAAAAAAATATATTCTTCAAGTCTGCTTATTATATTTCATCCGAATAAAAATGAGTGAATAGGAAAGATTATAAGGAGTAGAAACATCTAATGCTTTGGCCCACATTGTAGACTATATTTAGAACATGGGTTTTGATTCTGCCCACGTTTTCCACACTTTGGTTCATGGAAGAAATCATGTGGAGAAAATAATTGATACAGCAATTATGGTTTGCATAACATACCACACAATTAATTGTAAGTAGTGACATAAAGGTTCCTCAGGACCCTAAGTAATTGATAAAGTCAATGCATGTTTTTAAGAGGGAACATTTTCAATTTCCCATGACTATATAAAGAAGAATTCATAAAAGAAAAGTGAATGGTTAGATCCATGTGTGGGCTCCATTAACTTAAAAGTTTTTTCTAATTTTCAACTTTAATTTTTAAATTATCATACAATGAAGTTGACTCTTTTTGTATAGTAGTTTTATGAATTTTATTCATTATTTTTTTGGTGGTAGAAATAATGAGTCAGCAGAGTTCTGAGTGGTATGACTGACTGGGATTCCAAGAGAATTCAAGGTACATAGGGGTTTTATTAATGCCCAGGTTTCTGATGTGATTTCAATAGAATTAATATGGAATAGCTCAAAAGGATATAATTAATTACATTTAGCTTAAATTATAATTGCTTTTGTTCTATGCTTGCTGGCATGTTTCCTAGATAGAATTAAAAGCTGCATTGTGGCAGTGGGCTGGTGGTTAGAACACCCTACCCTGCTAGTTCCTGTGTGTTGGTTCATTAGCTAAAATTTGCTATTATGTTTTGGATAGGCTGAATTTGATGTTAGCTACATCTTGTCCACCCAGTCTGTAGAGCTTAATGGAAGCAGTGTGTGATGGATGCTAGCATCAGATTGTAAAAACAAACCAACAAAAATCAAAGAGAAATATTTGTTTGAATGATGGGTAAGCACTTGGGGTACAGAGGGAAGAACAAATACTGTAACTTCCAGGATGAAAGCCTATGCTTGTTTTATCCACATCCTGGGGGCCTAGCACAATGCTTATTAGACCCTCCATAAGGCTCTGTGTTGAGTGAAGTCATGGTCCTTGGCAGCAAGGGGTGTACTGCTTAGCTTTGACAGCATTTTGTGATAATGCTACAACACTGGTATGCATACACATCCTCAGGAGATGGGCATGTGTAAATAAAAGCCCAAGCTGAATCCTAAAGGTCAGTAAGGAATTAGGTTGGGGAGGTGGGGAGTGGGAGAAGCTGTTCTCTATAAAGGTACTAGAGGAAGAAAGAAAGAACAATATTTTTCAGAAACTGTAGCCCTGTGTACTTGTGCAAAAGCCTGGAGCTAAGAGAGCACCATTGAAAATTTAGGAAACTTCAAGTCCCAGAAGGTATGGGGAGATCCCAGAGGTAGGTGGAAGGTGAGGACAGATGATCAGGGACCTTGCTTGTTATGCTGAATTTGATCCTGTGGACCCTTAGGAACCTGTGAAATATTTTAAACTACATTGTAATTTTTAGGAAGGAAGCAATACTCAGAAATATAAGGAAGGATGTGAGACATTTTTCACACTCCATCTGCATGAAGTGAAGTAGAGACCTTTGCTGAATTCCTTTCAGAACCAAAGCCAGGAACAGGACAACAGAACTAGGGAATGGCAATGGGAGGTGGGTAGGGAAGTGAAAGAAAGGAAAGGTTGCTTTGTGAGGGTCTTAAGTATTTCTTTTGATCCCTGATTTACTATCATTGTTAAAATTGACCTTTGAAATATTTGCATTACAAAGGAGAGGAGTACTTAATTACTACTATTTTGGGGGACCCAAGTTGAGATGCTTTATTTGATCTATGCTTTTTCATTCTCTTGGCTGTCTTGATGTGGGGAAATCTAAAATAATCTAGTTAGGAGACTATTAAAATCTCCACCAAATTCCAGATGCAGAAATTATATATATTCTATTCCTAAAAGCTTTCAGTCTTTTCAAGGTAGTGAAATGTGTAAAAACAACAATCACATTCAACATAAGGACATGGTCCCTGCTCTAGAGGTTTAAAATGATTGTGTGTGGGGGAGTGGTATAAGTATGCTTTTATCACTGTCCTGAATTATATGCCATTCTTGGCAGAAGACAAGGTGATGCTAATGATGATGTTTATAGAATTGCAGCTGGGAACCTCTCCTAGGGAACAAGAACAACATAACTTATGGTCTGCAGCTGTTTTCACAATTTAGACTAATCCTGGATGGGGTGGGGTGGGGTACTCCACATTTTTTCCTTTTATAGAAGGGGAACAATTAATAGCAAAATTTTAATCCTCAAGGTTTTCAGATCTTAGAGCAGTATTAGAAAATGAGGGTTTTTTTTGGTGTTAGGGATAAAATAGAGGTTCAATGTGTGTTTGTGTATATGTAGGATATGTAAAAGGAGACAAAAAATAAGCAAAAACATCAAGATGTGAGTAATATTTGTTGGCTATAACACCAGTTCTTATGTGCTTCTTGGATAAGAAATCACAATTTTCTGTTTGCTTTTCCTATTAGAGGACATAAAATCCTTTGAGTTATTAGGTGAATTATGAAAACACATGGCTTACTTCTTAATATCATAATTAAAATCATAAGAACTTACTATTTTTTTTATTTGGAAACTTATTTGTTTTAAACAATGCTTACCTGGAACACCTCCAACAAACACAGGCTCCCTGTGATCAACTGGTTTTGGATTCAGGGGTCCAACCACATGGTTCACTTCAGAGTCAACATCCAGCTGAACCACATTTGAATCTCTAATAACTGAAATACAGTGAAATATTGGGCAAAGACTGGTCATAAATGGAACTAGAGTGAGAATGAAGAGAATAATTTATCACAACAATGATTTTATTTATTCCAGAATAATACCCTACACTTTCTCCTATATCAGTAAGATGTCAATATATTAAGTCTAACAATGTCTAACTGAGCAATCACTAAAATTTTCCTTCAAAAGGGAAAATATTTAGGATACTCTTGCGCTACTTTTTTGCTTCATAAGTTATTATGTAAACAACTCCACTATTTTGGCAACATTTATATTTCAAATCATATGTGTATTCAATATACACAATTATATAATAACACTTCTCTTGGTCACGTTTAGATTATCATCCATCGTCGTCATGCATATCACATAAATTCTGCCAGGCCATCATTTCTCAGGTGGGTGTGCAGGCTCATCTTTGTAAAGGACACCCAGGACACCTGTATTTTCTCACCTGTTATTCTGTGCCATCTGCCATCACAGAGACTCTGCTTGGGTGTCACTGAGGTAGAAAAGTCTCTGATGCCATTGTTGACTTTCACTATGACCTACAAAAGAGAGGTGACTTATATAATTTAGTTTAATTTCTCCTTGTCATTGTAAAACTGAATTTCTTGAAGCAATACTTAAACAAAAATCCACCCAAGGAAACAATACTCTTTAACAAATATCCACACATGAGTAACTTTGCAATTTGAACACAAGGGGTCACTCTTTGGTAGGCAATAGAAATAGTTTAAACTGGGAGTGCTCCATGGAGAGACAGCAAAATAATCACAAGGGAGAAAAGATGGGGAGAGAGGAATGATAGGAAATGCAATTGAATAAATTCCTTTAATTTCTCAAGATAGAATGTGTTATACAAAGAAGTTCAAAATATTGTTGAAGATTATGGGCCTTAAAGCCAGACTGCCTGACTCCCATCTAACTTACTGTCTGCATCGGTTTTCTCTTTGTAAAATAAGAGTGATAATATTACCTACAGCCTAGAGATATTGGGAAGATTAGATGAGTAAATCCATATAAAGCATCTTGAATAATCCCTGACATGTAGTAAATACCATGTCTGGAGAAATTCTATTTTTATACCGTTTAATAAAATATACTAGAATCCAAATAAAAATCAGTTACATTAAGTTTGAGAGGCATAATATAAATATATCTTTTCCTTAATATTTATTTGAATACCTTCATAAGTAGTATTTTAGTAGTGTTTAATTGTAACAATTAAAATTTATAGTAACAGAATAATATATATGTCTAGATATATATACATGTATCTTTGATGTATATTATCTGATAAACATTTATAGATATTCAGGAAGATAGATGTCTTTGTGTTGTTGATTTTGATAATTGGGTTTTTTTTTGCTTTAATTTGCTGAAAAAAAAAAAAGACAATTCATTGGTTAAAACTCTGTGCTGTGATTGATGATCTTTTTTTCCTGAAACCTTTGCCGTAATTTCCTGACTTTGTTCTAATCAGATGAATCCCAACATATCAATGTGAATTCTAATGTTTCCTACGTTTAAATTTCATGTTACAGCTTTCTGGTTTTTATTGATTGATAAGATAAAATAATTATGTGAAATAAATCTGCTTTAGATCAGAATGCAAGGTTAAATGAGACAGACTGTTAAATTTTTCAAAAAGATGTTACCTGCCCATTTTTCATGTGGACATTTAGGTACTCCCCATTGACACTGTGGCCATGGACAAGCGTTCCAGAGTTGCTTCTGGGACGAACTTCAAATGCAATTTCAAACTTCAATCCAATGTTGAAAGACTCATCTGTGGAGAGAAATACTATAAGACTCAAGAACAGCAAAATAAAATTTGTAACTCTGGCATGATTTTATAATTATATATTTTTGCAACTAGTTTCAAAAATTCATTGCATTTCTCAACAGGTAAGTAGAAAAGGCTATTTTCCAACACCACATAAAACTCAGGGGACTAATATAAATAACATATCACTCTTGTTGTGGAGCATGGAGGTGGGGCCAGCACACTAAAAATACTCTATGTGCTATGGAAGTTCAGGGGAAGAGAAATGAATTCCAACTAGCAACACCATTTACTATTTCAGGAGTGAGAAGGAGGACAGGACAATCTGGGCAGAGGAGGGAGCTTGGACCTAGCTACAGAGGATGGAACATGTAGACAGCATAGTGAAGCCCAGGGTGGCTGGATAGTCCCTGTAAGGGCAGAGGCAGGCATGGTGAGTGGGGATCCACACCTGGAAGAGCTCCAGTGCTCAAAGATGGAAGTTTGTTTTTATTTTGTGGTCACTTATCAAGGGAGATGACTTGACCAGATCTGTGTTTTGAAAGAATTCTTAAACAAAGAACTAACTTGTGCCAGTGCTGCAAAGCATTTCAGAGGAGAGAATGAGAGCAGAAAACGTATTTAGGAGCTGTTATTATGATGAACCCAAACAATTTTTATTAAGAATAGCTGTGTTCACTCCAAGAGGCTCATTGAACACATGGGCATCTTAATAGTGTCTGCTTGATGTGTCTCTTTATAAATCACTTTAATAATGTTCCAGCTATTAATGTTCATGGAAAAGAACATAAATTGTGTATTTGGCTATGAATTTCAAGCTGTCTACACCTTTAGATTTCTCACTGAAATTCAGGGAAGGGCTAAGAAATGTGTATTTTAGTAGGAGTAAAGCAGGTGGGACAGGGAAGGAAAGAAAACTTAGGAGCCAGACAAGGAGAGGAAAGATAAATGCTGGTTATTCTCTTGAACACTGTGGTAGTCTAAGAAAGCATACTTGCTGCATACTCTTTATTCAGGGGATGTACAGAGTACCTGAATGCCTTGAAATAGGAGACATGTGCTTTTATATCTTCTTCTATCCTCATTCCCAGCACCTATTCTGGTATCTTCCTCACACTCAGTGATTGTTATATAGAATGTTTGTGATTTTATTTATTGTGAAAACAATTATATTCCATCCTCTGGCAAGGCAACTTCCATACAGGGGGCACACAATAAAAACTGTTGAATGAATAAGCAAGAGAGTAATGACTGAGGAGAATAAAAACCCAGAAATAAGATATCTGAAGGATAGTGTCATCTACTAGTGTTGCAGGGCAGAGGGAGAAAGTGGAATTTTATTTAGTGGGAACAATGGTTCATGTTAAGAGGGAGTAGGGGAAGACTTTCAGGAGCAAGGTAACCAATACAGGAGCCAATACAGATCAGGTAATGGAACAGCACAGGAAATTCTAAAGATGTCAAGATGGCCAGCTTCGAGAAGATGGCAGGTGTGAAGAACCTGGGGAAGGTAGAGCAAACAGGTGGGAATTGCAAATTCGATTTAGAATAGTGGAAAGGAACCATGGTGGTTCTTGTAAAAAGAGGTTATTTTCTTTGGGGAGTTTTGCCTTATTTTAGTTTTTAATTTTTTGCCAGTGCTAGGGATTGAACCCTGTGTCTTGTGATGCTAGGCAAGTGTTCTACTAATGAGTCTAGTCTAATCTCCAGCCCCAAGTTTGGCATATTAAGTTTTTATCTGAGCCTGATATTCCCTCTTAGCCACCTCCAGGAAAAAGCATTCCATGATTCATGTTTTCAATCTAAGTTATTGGCTTAGTCCATTTTCTGTTGCTATAACAATACTTAAAATGGAGTGATTTATAAAGAACAGGGATTTATTTGGCTCAAAGCTCTGGGTGCTGGAAAGTTCCAGAACATAGTGGAAATGGAAAGGCAAGGGAAAGCATGCCTATGTGGAAGGGCAAAGGGGTATGTGTACAAAAGGGTGAGAGTGAGGGAGGGGAGGTGTTAGACTATAAAACAAACCACTGGCCATAATCAATTCAGTCCCTTAAGGGTGAGAATTCACCTCATGAGAAACGCATTAATCTTTTTTGGGGGGGGGGGTGGAGGGTGTACTGGGGGTTGAACTCAGGGGCATTTGACCACTGAGCCATATCCCCAGTCCTACTTTGTATTTTATTTAGAGACAGGGACTCACTGAGTGGCTTAGCACCTCAACATTGCCGAGGCTGGCTTTGAACTTGCCATTCTCCTGCCTCAGCCTCCTGAGCTGCTGGGATTACAGGTGTGCCCCATTGTGCTGGGCTGAAAAGCATTAATCTTTCTTAACGACCTAACCATCTCTTAAAGGCCCCAACATCTCTCAACACTGTTCCATTGGAGATTAAACGTTAACATGAGTTTAAGTGAAGGCAAACCACATTCAAGTCACAGCATTCATGTTACCTAGAACAACATATCCTCCTTCTGTTGAAAAATAAGTTCCTGTTTCCATTGGACCTTCAAAACAAGGGGTCACACTAAATGTCTGAGAAGCAGATGTGATGGAGGCCCCATTGAGCTGGAGATTGCTAAGACAGCCACTGAAACTGTAGACTGAGTTAATCTGAAAGAAGAAGACATTTCTTAAAATCTGTTTTCTCAACACTCACAGATGCCCCATGGGGAAGCAAAATGAGAGTTTAAGTCTTAAGAGAAATCAAGTAATTCCTTAATTATTTTAACTATCTGAACAATTAATAATTTTATGGGGAGTTGCTTTTTAACTAGTTTTTCGAGACTGGAATTTTGTATTTGATAACATCCGTTTATAGGAACTATGAAAAATTTTACATTTTACAAATTTATGTTAACTGAAATTTAGTTCTTCAATGTAGTCCTTTTATTGCTAAGCAACTTTTTAGAGATGAAATATTTTTGATTTTTAAACTATGAAAATAATGCTTATTTTCTCACTTCTTTTCTGGGTACCCATATTCCTCACACATTTACAAATTCCATATGTGAATGTGTGTTAAGAAATAAAATTATAGTTTACATAAACTATAATAAAATTATGGTTTACATAAACTATAATAAAATTATGGTTTACATAAACTATAATAAAATTATAGTTTATATAATGTCCTGAACCATTTTTAAAATAATAAAATGGAATATTACAATAATGGAATGACTTGCTTTCTGGTTTTGGTATCTCTTTATATTAAAAATATAGGTACTTGCTAAACAAATAAGATTCCCCATAAGATGCGATTTTCATGATAATTTGTACCTCTGGAACTTTTCATCTCACCTCTATTTTAAAATCAAGAGGTCACTCCTGACTTTGTATTGTACTGAGGCAGACAGACTGCCTGTGGGACAATACTCACTTTGAAGTTCCAACTTCAGCAAAACTGCAATTTTAGGAAAAAACTATGCTAGGTTTCCTGTGTGTGAAATGGGGGCCTGGATGAAGTGACCTTCCAGTCCTAAAGGTCAATGGTTTGGCTTAGCTCCATATGGCTTACCTGGACGTTCTTTACAGCCCTTCCAGGAGCCACTCCTCCCAAATAAATGGGACCTTTGATTTTCCAGGCAGCTCCAGAAGGAGGAAGACTTTCTTCTAGGACTCGGAGACCATCAATGATTAGTCGACCACTGCTCTTTTCCCGAATAAATATCACCTGGATAGAGAGAAAAAAAATAGTATATCTTAGGTAAATCCCAAGATGGAGGAAAAAGCTGTTCTATATCTGCTCCCAACTCGGAAGTTGAAACACCATGGGAAATCTGCAGAAAGTTCATAAAAAGGTGGCCATTTCTCTGAAGGTCAGGAGTTTTATCTTTTCCTCTGTTTAGTAGACTTCTGGCTATCTAGTTTTTGGAATGTCAGAAACTTCATCCTTTACTTTATTCTGTTTTGTTTTATATCATATGTCTTTATTGTGGATTGTCTCCAGTCCTTGCTTTATATATACATGGGTTTATTTTTCTGGCTCACCTTGGCTTCAGCACTTCATGTGTTAGCGGAAGTGATCTGTATATTTTCTGAGCCCTAGATAAGATGATTTAAAGCTACAGGCTTAATTTCTGAAAATAGATTATATTTAGCAGAGATCTATGTGAGGCTCTTTCCAGTTAACCAGCTCACATGGTCTCTCCTTCTCTAAAAGTTATTGTAACTAAATGTAATGCATCTTGTTCCCCCTCTGTGGCTTGACTTACAGATTTACTCACTTTAGTATCTTCCACAGCTATAAAAGCCTATAAAAGACATTCAATAATAATTGTTTAAATTAGAAACCTCTAGGCAGCGGGAAAAACTCAAGTAAAAAATTATTAGAAACCAAGCCTCCATTTATATTGGCTACTGAGTCTTTGGTTAAAATAATTATACGCATCCTTTGCCTGTCTTTAAAAAGTACATTTAAGAATTTTATAAGGAATTAATACATTTTTGAAATTGAACTCTGAGTGTAAAGCAGCAGAATTTTAAAAAGGTTATTTCTAGAGACCAATGGTGGAGTATCAGAGTCAATCTTTCAGACAGTGGTGTATATTTGCCATTAATGCTATTCTCTGCCTTCAACTTACATCATGCCATAATCCATCATTGTATTTCTCCTGGCTTCTAATCTTCAGTTTCTTGTGGCCAACATTAAACATGAAAACCAAGCGACCATGGGCCAAGAATAGAGTCATGAAGTCATTCTCTTCTTGATCGGAAACATAGAAAATCATACCATGGGAAGAACGAGTTTTCAGACTTATGGAAAACTGAGATCTGGTAAATGAAAAGAAAAAGCTTACCATTTGTAAAATGAGACTGTGCATAATCTTTCACTTCTAAAAGTAATATACCATAAGGAAGAATAAATAAGCAGCCATTCTATCTAGCCCAAGCAGCATTACTGCTGTTAGTTTTACTAATGAATATGGGGTAAGTGTGGTTAGTTCAAAAATGTAAATTCTTCTCTACTTCATTATATAGTAGTGACACATTCCACATTTATGGAAATGTTGTCTTATTGTATCTTGCTCTGACAATATGATTACAACTTAAGTAAAAATTCTATGTTAAAGAAGCTTATCTGTGTGGAAAAATACTAGTGATTATCAATATGCATGTAGAAATTTTTATAGAAATAATATTATTTGTGTACTATCCAAATTACATATTGAAAAATTTCCAAGTAAAAATGAATCAGGGTATATCATGCTTAAAAGCAGCCAACCCATTGTGTAGAAATGTGTATATAAAGAAAATTTTCTAGAAGTTTAGTTCCAAGTTTGTATAAGATATATTTATCAGTTGTTCTTTTACAAATAAAATAAACTTTATAACTTTATTTATAACTTCTAGTTTCATTAACTCTAAATTCTTCCTGAAGAATACAAAATACTGATTCTTTCTATTAGGTAAGTAGCAAATTAGAAGGATTTAGAGTTTTATTATTAGATGCATTCCCTGGTATAACTGATAGAAGTAGATGACATAAGAATATTTGTGTACTAAAGCTATAAAAATTGGTTTTCAATAATAGTAAATAGTTGGAGGCTTTTGGAATGCCGTGAAGAAATGATAGGTTTGAGACAGCTGGAGGGCCATGGACATATACAAGTATTTGTATTTTCAGTGTCTTTCCCAATTAACCTAGAAATTCAGGTGCATTCCCATTTACAATCTGAAGGCAATTTGTGTGGGGTAGTGAGGACGATACCAAGGTTAAATGATGAGTCATCTGAAACTTGCCCCCTTTTCCTGTCCTTGATTGTCCTTTCTTTTTGATCAAACATTGCAAACTCCTGGGAGAATGCTGTTTATGTATCTTTCATTTGGGGAAAATAGTCACAGAGAACATAATTTCTTGGAAAGCATGAATTACACTATTTAGAACACCCGTTGATGATAATCAGATTAAAGTGGCTCAGAAAGGAAAGATCATAGGAAAAAAGTTGATATGTGGCAAACAAAGATGGAGCGTGAGATTAAGTTTCTGGAAGCATAGAGTGTTACTTTACTTTTCACCAAAATCTCCTTTTAAATGTTCAAACTCTTGGCGGCTGTTGGCTGTCCCTCCATATTGATAGGCATGCTCTATTGCTTTAGGGCGATTGGAAAGGTGACAAAGAGAATCTCTGGGAACATTCTGCTCTATGAACTTCAGGCCAGCAGGATCCCATGAAGGTGCATCCTTACTTTTCTCTCCCTATAAAAGTAGAAAATAAACCAAATTAAGGTATAAAAGTGATACACTAGCAGCAAAAATTAATTTGTGATGTCCTCACCATTAATATCAATAATCAAATAATAAAGTAGGCATTTTTTATGCATTTTTCATTCATGAAATAGGAGGCACCTCTCTTCTCTCCCCCTACACCATACGTAAGTGATGGCAGTAGCTGCAGCAGTAACAACAAAAACATACCATGTTAACGAACCCACATGAGTTTGTGACAGTAAAGCAGAAATAAATTGAAGCTATAGAGATAACTATAATTTAAATTAAGTGCACATCCCAAGTAATAGTGAAAATGGAAAAGTGGCAATAAAATAATGTTGAGAAAATCAATAAAACCCTCACGTAGGCAACAATATCACCTTAACACACATTATTATTATTTATACATGCTATGTAAAAAGTTAAGATACTTAGCAACATCTTTAAAATACCTAATAATAGTGTTTTGGTGATAGGATATGTGGCAAAATCTGTGACAGAATAAATACAGCACAACCTAAACATTATATTGTGCTTTTCAAATTGTACTTCAGAGGTTAAAATTTAAAGTTTTAAAACTATAGGCCAATATTTAATGAATAGTCTTAATTTCTGAAGCAAAATAAAAGTAAATGTAAATAAACTCAATCATTTAATAATTTATTCACTTATTCAAGCAACCATCTATTATCAATGGTTAAAGTGGAGAGGAAAGAACCATTGTTTCGGCATGTCTTCCATGGGTGGTATGCAGTAGGAAACAGAAAAGTGAGAAATAATCCGTGTTTTTTAAAGAACTGAAAATCAATTTGGAGAAAGATAGATAATTAGCAATTGGAAAACAAATTTGTGCCAGATATAAAGGATACTAGGTGCTAGGAGTTGAGTTTTGTTTTTTAGGTGATAAGGAGGCACACAGGTTTTAAAAGCAAGGAATGGCCAGATGTGACCCACTCAGGAAGATAGCTTGCAGCAAAGGCTGGCCTGATAGGAGAGGGAATGTTTGTCATGGGGAGGACTGGAGAACACAGCAAGAAACAGGAGGAGAGACAGGGTTAGATGAGAAAAGACAATTTTATGCACATCCCCCCATCCCTAATTCCCATTGAAATGTTTGAAGAACTATTCACATAAAAATAAATCCACAGCTGTTCTGGAAATCTCAGAGGGTTTTCACCAGCAGAACAAAGTAATGTGAAATTTCTGGAAGCTATAATGCAGATTGGAACAGAGTGATAATGAAATGCCTAATCTCATATGAGAAAAAGTTAAAACCTCCAAAAAATTCAGTGCTCCAGCCAAATCCCAGAATTATTCTCAAAATTTTGGTATGGTGGCAGGTTAATTAAAGGGCAGATAGCTGTACCAGTGACTTTACCCTGGAACAATAGTTCTTCCAGTTGGGTTCTGGCAGTGAAGACTCGTGCAGTGGTGGTTAGGTTGGAGAAAGGGAGATAGGCCTCATAGATTCACACATCCTAAAGAAAAGCCCATTTGGTTCCCACTTTCCCCTCTTCCCTTCCAAACATAGCCATCAGAACTCAGAAACTGACTCGCTGCTACAAAAGCAAGGTTTCTCTCTTGGATGGAAGAAATATACCCAGTTATCAATAGCTTTTGGTTCAGGCCTCACCTACATGTAATAGCCATAGTTTCAAGCCATAAATTGCAGAATGAGCTAGAGTGGGCCTACAGGGAGACTTTCTCCCCATCTATATATCTTGAGAAATTTTTTCCATACCCTATGCTGTTTTCCAATCCTAGTAGAATATATTAATGGGAAATATGTCCACCTTTGTTTCATTGAGGGGCCCAGCCTTGACATGTTTTGCACAGGGCCTGGAGGGTAGGGGTGAGAGTATGGGTTTGGTAGGGATTGTGGACTTCCCCCAACTCTGGGTCCTCTCTATTTTCTCTGTCTTGGTAGAGAAGATCTCATGCTTTATCAATTAGTGTATTCACTTACACTTGGTGAGAGTGCAACAGTGAATTAGATCCCAGGGGCTCAGCAAAGCATGGGGTTCTGTGGACCACGGTGTCTTAACTGACTAGCTTTCCTTACTCTGCCTCAGTGTGGGAATGCATAGACCAAGTAGTATCTGTTTTTGTCTGTAGCAAAAATGAGTAAACTCTGGTGTCTTGCTATATGGTAACGAGATACTTGTTACTTTTGTGCCTCCATGCTCTTAATATGGATCAAAAAGACAAAGACAAGTTATAACTGATTACTTCAAATACAAAGATTACATTTAAAAGTTATATGTGTGGGGGTTATTAGTAAATCCCAATGACATTTACTTAACCAGAATAATTTTTTTCTCCAAGGGCCTGTTAGATATAATCCTACTTGTACCAAGTTCAGTTTAGCAAGATTTTTTTTTTTTTTTTTTTGGTGGGGGAGAGGTTTGTGTGTGAGATACTAGCTAAGCTAGTTGAGCTATTGAAGAAAAAGAGGGATATGGTGCTATCTTACATAAACCAAGATAAGACATAGCAGGATCCCACCAGGGGCCAGAAGCAGGAATTGGAAAGCTAAAAAGCACCAGAGCATTCCTTTTTTGGAGGTTTCTGTTATATCAGCTTTGTCTCTCAGAGTGTCTGCTTTCATTATTCTTTCTCAGCAGGACAACTTCTCATTCTTTCTAGAAAGCAGCTTGCTTTATCTGTGCATGATTAACATACAGTTCTCAGGGCTTTCTATTCAATCACCAGCTCAAGCTAGGCTCTCTAGGTTCTAAGATTCCAAGGAACAGAATCTCAAGTCCAGCTTAGTTCACATGATCTCCACTGGTTCAATCATCTAAATCCAGGGAGGTGATAGGACTTACCCTGTGGGTAAAGAATCAGTTCTTGGAGAAGACATTAGCTGGCTAGATACTCCTTAAGGATATCCATTGCACTACATAAAATACTCATTATTACATTACAAACTAAATGAGAAATTGTTTCCCCAATTAAATTTGAAACATACAAACTATGAAAAAATGTAAGTCTAGAACATAGTTGGTAAGACAGATATTCTCAAGTATCTATGGAGAATATAAATCGGTGTTAGCTTTTTGGAAAGTAATTTGCTAGATCTAGTAATTCTACCTCCTGAAATCTATCCTAAATACTTATTCAGCAATATACTCAAGGATTTATGTCTAAGAATGTTCACCTATAAAAGTAGGGAACTGGAAACAACTGAAAGCCTATTAGTGGTTAAATGAATTATAACAATGCATAAAATGGAATATTAGATAGTGATTGCAAAAATAAATTATTATAATACCAATCCTTTAATCCTTGAAAAAAATTAAACCAGAGGTCACACGTTTTTCTTAGTAGCTATTAAAACTACATCTAGTAAGCTTCACGCAGCTACATTAAGTGTGGTAGCTATATTCTTCACTAAGGAAAAAAGAACAAATAGAAAAAGGCAAAGGATATCAGTAGTGCTGGTAGAAGGCAGGAGGCCTGCTGTGGTAACAAATAGGTGGTCAAGAGTTTAGTGATCCAAGAAGTTGGAGGAAGAATGGTCCAGGTAGAAAGAAACCTTGAATAAAGATCCTAAGGTGGAAGTGCAGGTGGCCTACTTTAGTAATAGTCAAAAGGCTGGTGTGGGCAGAAGAGCGAATGAGGTGGGCAAGTGGGAGGAGAGGGACTCAGAGAGGGAAAGGGGTATGGATCACACTGGGCCTCTTATGAATTGCAGGGACTTGGGCTTTTACTCTGAATTCAGAGGAGTGACATGATATGGTTTATAGTTATAAGAGTTTGGGTGTCATGTTGAGAGTAGATCCTCAGGAAACAATGCAGAAGTAAGGAAATCTATTCCGAGACTATGACAGTAATTCAGATGAGAGATGATAATGGTTTGGGCCAGCATGGGAGCCCTGACACTTGAGTGTAATGTTAAAATTAGACCATTACTGGAAGAATGAGAAGGGATTAGGATTTCATTTGTAATGAAGGTAAATAACACACATACTAAATGAATGAGAAAGAATAGTAATCAGAGAATAGAATTTTAAAACTTAAGATTTTGATGAGGGAACAAGTCTGGATGATGTCATAGATCACTTGCACATAAATGGTTGAAGTAAATGTCAAGAAGGAGGGAAATGGGGTAAAAATCACAGACTTTAATAATTTCAATGATTGTGACAAAGTTTGAGATAATTACATGAAAGCAAATGATACTAGAGAATAGTAGTACTAAACAATAAATATGATTTATGCAAATTAAGAACAGAACAATTTTAACCATTGCATTGAAAAGTAGTTGGAGGTAAGAGTAAACAGGTGATTGGACATGTTTATTTGAGAACAAGCATGGAGGCGACAAAGCTAGTAAACTGGAATATCTGATACTGCAAGAATTCTATCTTTCATGTGTACATAGTTGCAAATTAGAGTAAATTCTATAAAGCAATCATGTCTAGAGTTGCATGCATGGAATATGAGGGCAGGTAGAAAATCTGCACAGCAGTATCTTTTACCTTCTTATTCTGGCTTGTTTTAGGCTTTGAGGAATTTTTTCCTTTTTTATGAAGTAGAAACAATGGTGAAGACTCAATGGGACACTCATAAAGAGAAGTGTGGACCTTTTCAGAATACCGCTGGAAATCTTCAACCTCCACATCTCTATCTAATCTGTATTTGTAAGGGAGGAAAAAATAACTTTAAAAACATTGTTCAGAATTATATGATGAAAGCTATGACAGTCAAAGAACTCTGACAATTCAAAAAGTTTTTTTTTTTTTTTTTTTTTTGCATGTGGGATGGGTCCTTACCTGTCACTATCTTAACAAGAATCCTTGAAATTATCATTTGAGCAATTAATTATCAACCATGTACCTGGCACCACACTTTCTGACAAATGAACGTTGTTTCCCTCATCACACTCTGGACAACTGGGTCTACTTCTATGTTTCTTAGTCTGCACTAAAGTCTCCCTTGCTTGTTTTTGCACTTGAGGAACTTTGTCTTTGTAAGATTAATGGCTTTTTAAAAAGTCATGCATTAAATCAAGACTTTATTAAATTTTGAACAAGGATTTTGGCATATTACTCTATAGTACACCATTAATAATAAGTGCAAAATAATTACATCTAATATTTATAGGCTGTTGTGTAATAGGTGCTGTGCATGGTGCTTTATGTGTATTATTTCATTTATTCTGTAGAACAAGTCTACCAAATAAGTACTATTACTATCTGCATCTTGTAGGTACAGAAATGAAGGTTTACTTAGTCACAGTAATACAAATATTATAGGGGGAAAAAACCCTACACACAAATCCAAGTATGTCATTTGTTCAAAAACATATGAGCTTTTAATTACTGCCATCTAGTGCCTCTGATCAATTTCACACTTCTCAACTTTAATTATGTAAATATTTTCACTACTATCTTGATCTTTTAACATCAACTGTATAGATTTATTGGTTTGTTGGAAAGCTACACAGAGTGTGCTGTTTTTGGAGTCCATTAAATAGTTCATGCCATATAAACCAATCGTATATCATAGCAAAAGATATAGTATCTAAGCCCTCTGAGCTGCTCCTATTTTTATTAAGTTCCTTGTTAACCATAAAAAAAACTCACTCTCTTTGGCTTGAATAAAACTAAGTAATAAAAATATTATACCTGGTAAAGTAGGCATTACTGATACAGCCAGTGAAGTTAGCATACTGGGGACTGATGGGTGAGCCACCAAAGTAAAACTTCTTTTCACCTGCTTGAATTTGTTCTGCTTTCCCATTGGAAGAATTCTTATTTACAATTCTGTTTTTATCTACTACGAGTTCGTATCTGCAAAATAAAAAGCTTTTTTACATACTGAGCAGTTACCATTTTACCTTGAGTTTCTCTCTAGTTAAATAAGCAGGTTTTCTTATGGAACTGAAATGTAACATCTGATTAATGAAAAAACAAAGAGTTTCCAGGTTCTTCATGAGGCCCAGGATAAAATAGTTGAATAGTTCTATATGCAACCCCTGCCCCCAAAACCATTGGAATTTAAACTTCTAGAGCAAGAAGGTCAAACAACTAATCATTTGTATTATTTCTTGGGTGGAGAAAAAAAAAAAAAAAACATGCCTCACGGTGATCACTTAATCACAGTTGTGAGAGATCATTTTGATTGCAAAGTACATTGGGTGGTTTTGTCTTTATTGGAAATGGAGTCTAGAAAATGCCTACTAATATTTTCTTTGATGGGTGGACATCAAAAACCAGAAATGGACATAGATGAGCATCAAACTACAACAGAGGTTTATTTCCTATTTTCTTATTATGAAAAAGAAAATACAGGATCATGCAATTTAATGCAAAGCCAGAACTTTTAAAATGTGGCCACAAATGTAGCATCCTTAATTGGTCAGTTTAAAATTTATTTTTTTCTCTTGTTTTTTTAATTGATTTAAAAAAATGACAGTGGAATGCATTACAATTCTTATTACACATATATACCACAATTTTTCATAACCCTGTTTGTATATAAAGTATGTTGACATCCAATTCATACATGTACTTTGGATAATGATGTCTATCACATTCCACCATCTTTATTAAACAAGACCAGTATTTGCTGAGTTCCTTCTATGTGCAATAACACATTACAATCCATTCAGTACATAGCATGAGTAGGCACTGCCCTCAAGAAGATTGTAATTGTTCATTTTATTGGGAAAAATCCTTTAAGTAACTTGATGATGATTTATTTGGCATGTCTTAAAAAGTAATAGCATTTTTTTTAAAAAAGAAAAATAACACAAATCTGTTCCTTTCACATTTTTTTAAACAGTAGAAAAGCAATAGAATAATCTATTATTCTCAGTGGCATTTGACAGAATCATGTCTTACAAATAAAGACACATGGTGGGAAGAACATTAGGTGAGGAGCTATACCTTATGGGTGAGACAGAGGTTATGATGAAGTGGGATAGCCCATCATTGTATTGCTTATTTGCCGACTGAACCTTGATGCCCTTGACATTCATGGTGACAGTACCATTATCCAGCGAAATGGAAAACACATCTGACTGAAATGCAAGCACAGGTTTTAAGTAGGGAGTGCAGGGACCTAAAAAAATGGGCACAGTTTAAACATTTATTTAAGAGTACTGCTTAAAGGAATACACAGTGTATAGGCAATTTCTTGCCCAGCAATTTCAATGAATAACAAAAAACCCACTTTTGCTTGTATTGGTGTTGCTTACAAAATTAGACATGTCTCAATGGAAAAAAGATACTTCTACATTTTGAGCTGAAAATGTTGGTGATTATGTTATTCTCAGAGTTGTCCTAGTTATCTTCCTAACTCAGGCATTTCTACTCTATCATCAGTCTTATTTAATTCCTTTCAAAAAGGCAATATTTGAATCTCCTTGAGGATGTAGCTAGAAGACTAGGTAAGATATAAGTTACTAGTTTGGCTTTTTAAATGTTTCACTTTTTTTTTAACTTATAGAGGCAGAAGAGAAATTTCAAAAAGCAGAAGTTACTTCTTTTTCTGAATTTGCTTATTGCTTGTCTTAAAATATTGGCAGATATTAATCCTGCTTCTCTTTCCTTATATGGGCACCAACTTCTGTCAACCCTCAGTGCACAGTTAATCCTTGAGTTCTATTCAAAACAAACTACTTTTTGTGAATTAAAAAACCCTGCTTTTTAACTAATCAGGGTAATCTGAGGCAGCTTTGGGCACAGAAGTCCAACAAAATACTTTGGAAAAATTCTCACAGATGCTACCTACTTAAATTAAATTGAATGTGAATGTGATGGATATAAATTTGCTTTCAAAAATTCTGATTGGGAGCATTAGTATATATACTAGTGTGACAGCACTTTGAGATACATCAGTAGGATCTTAGGGTCACCAAACCTATACATATTTTAGTTTTATTCTTGAAATAACATCTTTATAAGCTAAGCTCAAACATATTAAGAAAAATTCAAGAACAGCAAAGTCTATATGTTCTTTTCTATTACAGATTAAATCACAGATATGTTTCTTCATAATATAGAGAGGTTCTTACCATTTCCTTTTTGAGCCATGAATGCTTTTGGGAATTTGGTTATACATATGGAGTTCTTCATAAAATAATGTTATGGTAACATATATATGTACACACTCCTTGATTAAGGCATTAAATAATAGGATCTAGTAGAAGACCTAATTACTTCTAAAATTGGAAATAGCCATGAACAAAAATTATATTTGCAAATATATATCACAATTGTAATGTGAAATAAAATTATTTGTGATTTCTTTTAATGACAAAGTCACAGGTACTGCTAACACTATTGTGGCTTCTTGCCATGTTTATATTTCAAGAATGATAAATTTTAGCTATAGAAAATAAAGATACTTTTTTTACCATCCATATCCATGTTCACAGACTCCTTAAATTCTCTTCTAAGCAATAGGTCTGTGAATCTCAGGTTAAGAACTCCTGATGTACAAAACACATAATATTTTACAGTGTCTGAAATGTGACATTCTGCATGTGTCTGTGTAAATCAAAATCTGAATAGAAACTCACTTTTAATAAAAATTTGTTCATAGTTAAAACACTTATCACAAAGAAGTTTCCTAAGGGAACAACAAATACTTACCCCCGAAGCATAATAGAACAGTAATCCATTTGGTTGTAATGTTCGGAAATTAAAACCTCCTTCAAAGCCATCAAAGAAAGATATTTTCTGAACTGAAGCAATGAAACTCTGTCCATTGAAATATGCTCTACGGGATATCTGTGTGCCAACAAAAGTGAATATAATAATTTATAATTGTAAATGCTTATTATGTCAATTTCTCATACAGAAAGGGCCTTACTCACTAGTTTCTATATAGTAGTTCAGGGTTTAACTTATGGTTTGCGGTGGCATTCAGGTATGCCAGTGTTCCCTCTGTATTCTTTTAAGGGATGTGGTTTCTGTTAGAAATTTCTTCACTTTCCTTCACCCTGAGTGATTAGTGATGCTCAAGCAGCCTGTCTGGGCTTCAGAAGCCCCACCCACGAAAACCTAAAGCCACTGCACAAGTCACAGAGGAGCTTCACAGCCTTTCTAGCTAAATGGTTCTTCTTTCTGCTGGTGGCAGAAAGAAACTCAAGATGTACCTAGGATCTCAGAAAAGCTAAAAGGGCTTTTCCAGCTTCTGAGATTCTGTGTCTATTTATTTCAAAGCTTTTGACCGAATGGTACTTACAAGAGAATCTTCTGGGCATCCATAACCAACTCCTAGGGTTTCTTTCTGCTCTAGTAAATTGAAATCTTTCTTTTGGAATTGGAAACCCTTCATACATCCCCTGAAATTGATATCTAAGGGAAGGTGTTCCCTTAGGGTCCTGGAAAAGAAAAGGAATCTTCACTGATATGGTGATAATAGTGACATTACCCTGCACACATAGGCTATGCAATTTGAGTTTATTTATAGTTATTTGTAATGGCTTTATAATCATTCATGTTCTCAAGCTTTCTTTGACAAGAACACAGCAATGTCTAATCTTTGCCTATTGAGGAGTTTTATTTTGACTCAAGACAACTTGTTTACACCTTTATAGTTTTCAAAATCCATTAATTTAAATTATCACATACACACACACACACACAGACACACACACACACACATAGTGCCCTTTCAGTTTTATAATCTTTGATTCCATTAATTGACTACAGTAAGGTGAATTTTTGAATACACTAGAATAATATTTCAGTATATATAATTCACAACCCCTTGGATAACCTGAAGATAAGTATTTCAGATACTATTAGAGCATTCAAAAATCAATTAAGTTTAAATCAAAAATAATTGAACACAATGCCTTTTCATCTTTACACAATATACATGTTTTGCTCTTGTCAAAAGAAATCTTGTATTATATTATATTCTAAGAGCAATGCAATAATTAAAATAACCTGTAAGTTACATCTATGAGATGCTAACTTAGGGAGGTTATAAGAACGGGCTGCAGAGGATCTGCAGGTATATGAATGTGTGCCTGCACCTAGTAATGCATGTAAAGGTAGCAGGTAGGGATGCTTACACCTGTTACTGAACCTCTCCTGGATATTGAATACACACCTGTATATCATTAGAAACAAACAGCTATTTAAAGAAAAAATTACCTGGATTGTAATATTTCTGGGGGAGCCCCTCCAATGAATATATCTGTAAAGGGTATTTTCATCTTTTCATTGTCCATGCTCTTGACATGTCGTCTGTCAACTACCAAAATCATTTTCTTGTCATTGTGGTAAATGATTGAGATCTGGTAGAAATAATACAGGAAGTCTCGATCAATTGTTTAATTATCAGCATTTTGAAGACTTCTGTATATTATAATTATGCTGGCTGTAACAGCTGGTCTTCCTTGTCCTTGTGCTTGTTTGTTTATACCATAGGTAATAGGTTTTCCTTTCTTACTCACAGATACAAAAACACTTTTATAATCAGCAGTTCACATTTCCTTTGGAAGGATGCCTATGTGAAGAGGGATTGGACCTAAGCAAAATTTTGCCATGAGACTTATTTTCTCCTGTCCCTTCTGAAGGATTTGGGAAAGAACTATAGCAGGTGCCTTCTTCTTCTTAAAAAGCAAAGCAAAACAAAACAAAACAAAAACAGCTATATTGAGGTATAATTGATAAACAAAGAACCACACATAATTAATTCAGTGAATTTTGCACATTAGCGAACACCCATCAGAGCATTATCATAAGCAAGGTCATAAGCATAGCCAACACTCCCCAAAGTTGTTCTCCCCAATTTTATTTTTCTGTGTGTATATGTGTGTGTGTATGAAGCAGACTTAACATGAGGTTTACCTTCTTAATTTTTTTTGAGGTACTGGTACAGGGTTTCATGCATGGTAGGCAAGGGCTCTACCACTGAGCTATACCCCCAACAACAAATTTTGAGTTATTGTTAACTATAGGTCCTATGTTAGCAGATTTCTAGAACTCATTCATCAAACACACTAAAACTTTGTACCTATTGAACAGTTCCTCATTTTCCCTACTGTCCAGTCTCTGATGACTATTTACATTCTCAAGTGGGTATGTTCTAGATTTGAGACTGCACTTTAACAGGTGTCTTTTTTTGGGGACACATTGAGCTATTCTAATGAATAGGCAAAAATCCTAGTCAGCGAAATAGTTAAAAATCTTCTTTTATTGGGATCCATCCTCATGAAGGCTATGGACTTTGAACTAAAAAAGGAAATATAACTTCTTGCCCTCCCCTCCATTTTGGTTCAAATTAAGAAATCTATTATGTTTTCTATCTGCATCATTAAATTTTATATTTAAAGTTCTTGTTAACAAAAATAGATGAAGTACATTTTTAGTAAATTGTAATTGTGGTTCAAGACCCAAGAACATTATTTTTAGGTTCTCATTTAAGGAAAACTAGTATTTTCTAAAATCTAGATAATTGGCTAAAAATGAAATTCTATGTTTATTTAACTACTTTTTACATTTAGTGGGGCTCAAAGTATAAGTAAAAAAATGGCTTTGTATCTATATTCTAGCATGTTCAACAAATGGATAGAACTCTATAGGTGCTCTATTGTAATTAAGTTATTTAAGATTAATCAGGAGTCTTTGGGTCAGTGAAATAATCAAAAGGAATATTTTGGTGACTCTTTTATTAGAAATATTGATATGACAAGAACAGCCAGTCATTTAAAAGCAAATATTTCCCCAGGTTTGAGTAGATGAGGGCTCTTCAGTCACTCTTTAGATCTGAAGTTTCACTTTAATTACTGTCTTACCTGTCTCATTTGACCATTTGATTAGATCAATAGCTCTAGGTATAAAAACCCAGACCCAAACTAAAGCCACCCAAACTACAACTACAGTACCTCATGGTATTTTGCATCATTAATTTGGGCTTTCTTCAATGTGTCTTCAAGATGCACAGGACCAGTGCTGAATCCAAAGTCATAGAACACATGTAGGTAACCATTGCGCATTTCCAAGCTGAAAAACATGCTCTGTAGAGAGAAAGAAGTTGTAAGATGGGATCATCTGTTATCATCAAAGTACAGTCAGATTTAGCTGAGTTTGAGATGTAACATTAAATTTTTTAGTATTGACATTATTGAATTTGAAGGGTCTCATGAAATTCTTATTATGAAATAAAAATAATACTTCCATATTAGATATTTATTTCTCATGCTAATATACAAAGTATTAGTATTTACACACAATTTAAAATAACAATCTTCTTTCATTTTTATTCTACCTTAAAAATTAATAAATGAAGCTTTAAGTCTATATCATTGACCTTTTAAAATTTTCCAAATAGTAGAATATACTATGATTATTCAACTTCCTTGTCTTTTGAAAGCTGTAACAGGTTAAAAGATGCAGCTGCATTCATTTTAAGATGAAAATTTGTAATACTGAAAAATAATTTCAAGATATGTTGAAAAGAATCCTCCTTGCCAAGTATCAATTTAATAATGATAAAAGGCAAAGAAGGCTATTTCTGTATTATTTTGACTCACTGGATTTATGTAAATAAATATGGAATTATTATACATCTGGACCACATGATATTGAAGAACCAAAGTAATTCTGTAACACTCAAGTAATTTAGTGGCCAGCTTTGTTTGTTTCAGAGAATAGTTTATACATAAAAAAATTCAGTGAATTTGAAAGTAAAGTATTGTGGTAAATTGCCATGCTATGGAAAGTGATCTCCTGAGTGGAGTTTGAGTATTCCTGATAGTGTGGAAAACAATCCATTGGGGTTTAGGAAGAAAACATTTCAACTTCTATTTATACTCATTTAAAAAAAACTCACATTCAGAAAGAAACAAATCCTTGATATTTAATGCATGAATTATTGGTCCTAGACCCTCATTTCATTATTTTACCAGACTTACATAGGATTCATGTGGTCTGTAAGGCTTCCCAGGGAAACTTCACACTTGAAGGGTTCAAGGTGGCCCCTCACCCACTTCTAGCCTATTATAATTTATTGCAGTTTATCTGTTCCTAGTTACATGGATTTGTGGGTGATAAGACTTAAATACTAGAATATTTAAAATCATGTTGTATCTAGATACAGAAAATATTTTGGGACACACAGATGTTTGCTCATTACTTCCTGCAAATTACTAAAAATGCTGGTACATTTAAAGGGTTACACATTTTTTGTTATAAAATGAATTACTCTAAATTTGAACTTCGTGATGACAAATGTCCCTCAGTAGTATGAAACCTAGTTATCTTTTAAAAAATAAGCACACTTGATTTGTCACACCAAGGCAAGGGTATTATTTATGAAGAAAGTTATGATGTGGAAAGATGGCTTTTAAAAAATATGTTTCATAATTTTTCTGTTGATGATTTTGTTGATAAAAATAACTTAAGCATTTCTTTCTATAAAATACTCTCATGTCTGTACTATTAAAACATTGGTGTGGAGAAATTTCAAATCTGTTTAAAAATCTTTTGGATGAAGATTTTCAATGGCTTTGAATTCTTTCATTAAACTTTGAAAAATGATACAATATATGATTAACTAGCAAGAACTGACATAAGGAAAAAGAAAATGCTCCAGCCAAATTTCAAAGACTACCTTTGTCATTTGGTGCATGAGATTGAAAAACTCTATATGATTTAGTAGGCACAGCTAGCGATACGTGTCTCACATTTTTTATTTTTGTGAGGTATTTTATCTAGCTATGACACCCAATAAAACTTAGTATTGAAATAAACTGACTTTTGAATCACTATATCACAAAGAATTCAACAAGAGTCTAAAAAATACCATTTTCACTAATGTTGCTATTAAAATACTCTTTAGTGAGAGCAAAAGTGTCTTGGTATTGTTAGTAAAAATATTAATTTAATTTTGTTGTTATTTTAAATATTTTACCCATTTTTATTGAATATTTTATCTTTATATAGTTTGTTGGTTGTTTTTAATTACTACTTTGAAATGTTTCATGACATCTGTATATAGTACATCTATATCATTATAAAGGGTACAAACACACATATATATGTATATAAAGCAGTCAAGCTTTTTAAAAAAAGCCAACTGAAATATATGATTTGGAAATGTTAGAAGACCATTGTGAAATTTTTGCATATACTGTGACGTTTAGATCTTGGTGCTGATTTTTCTGTACTTTTAGTTTATGAAAGGGCATATGTAATATATATGTAGCCTAGAGAAATACATTCCAGGTGTGCTGTCATACTTCCCTGAAGAAAAAAAAAAACAACATAAGATTTTCTTTTTTTTAACTAGAAATTTGGTTTGTGGCATGGCACACTCAACCTGGGAAGGTTCCTGGAAACATGAATTGCAGAGAGCAAAGGAAATAAAGAAGTTATTTTACTCACTCCATTGACCATCAGGAGCACAAGGCCATTGTCAGCTGGTGTTCGAACTTCTATGTCAAAGCGAGTCACCTGGCCAAACTTTCCTCTCCTTGTGATGTCCCTCACCACAGCGTAACTAGAGCCATCGAAGAAGTAACTGGCAGCCCGACTCTGAGTGAAGGCCAGTTTATCTCTGAAATGGAAGTTCAGGGTTGGATGAACATTATAGTTTAGTTGGGCTTTTCAGGTGAGACCCTTTGAACCCATTCTCAGAGCATCTTCTGTGGACATTTTAAATGAAGTTCTGTTGTCCACATGGAAAAGTACTCATAATGTTATGGTTTGGACATGAGGTGTCTCCCAAAAGCTCATGTATGAGACAATGCAAGAAGGTTCAGAAAAGAAATGATTGGATTACGAGAACCTTGACCCAATCAGTCAATTAATCACCCGATGGGATTAAATGAGTGGTAACCGAAGGCAGGTGGGATGCGGCTGGTGAAGGTGTGGCGTTGGGGACTTGGCTTTGGGGCATATATTTGTATTTGGTAAGTGGTGTCTCTCTCTCTCTTTCTCTCTCTCTTTCTCTCTCTCTGCTTCTTGATCATCATGTGAACTGCTTCCTTCTGCCATATTCTTCTGCCATGATGTCCTATCTCACCTTGAGTCCCAAGGAATGAAGCTAGCTGTCAGTGGACCAAGACCTCTGAAACTGTGAGCCCCTATATAAACTTTTCCTCTTCTACAGGTTATTCTGGTCAGGTCCTTTAGTCAGAGCAGGATAAAAGCTGACTACAACAAGTAAGCTAATTGTTTTTAGTGGATTTCTTCTCCATGCTATGCACTAAGAAACTGAAGTCTCCAGGGAAATTTCAGTTTCTCATATCATAGCTTCAAACTAGTAAACACTTTAAATATTTGTGTGCACTCCTCTGTGGCAGAGAAAACTCAACAGTTTCAAGCATGACTATTGTGTGGTCTCATAATTGTTTTCCCCAAAGAAAAGTTTGAAAACCTGCATATTGACTCATACTTGTCCTGATGCTGGTCTAGCCTGACTATCAAAGTCTTTGGTACCCTTAACTGTCTCTTACCTGGCACAGGGTACTGACTTGGAGGGATCCATATTATAGATGTGCTTAAAGTTGTACAAGCTGATCACATCATTATTCAAAGTGGCCAACTCCAGGCAGCCAATGAAGCCAGGCAGATTTAAGCTGGCTGGGAGCTGTGCAAAAGACAGATACTAAGTCAATTACCCCATGGTCAAGTTTCACCCCAACACCACAAAACAGGCAGTTAAACTAAATGCACGTCAAGAGAGACCTGCCCACTGATATACATATCTTGTCTAGGCCAAGGTTTGTGTCTACTCTCTGAGAAATCATTTAGCTAAGCAGTGAAATGTCATTTATATAGATCTTAGCAGAGAAGGTAGGATTTGTTGAATGTAGGCTATGAAAATGCAGTATATGCTAGACAGTGAATTAATGATAAAAATAGATCCTCACACCAGCTCTGTAGGGCAGGTGTTCCTGTTCTCATATTAAGAGGGGGAAAGTAATTTTTAGATTCAATAATGTGCCCACAGTAGTAAGTAATAGTCCTGGAATGGAAATCTTGAATTGACTTCCACTCTTTTTGGGCCTTTCCTTTATCCACCCTTCAACAGGTCTCAAATTCTCTCCAAGGTCCTACTCTCTCTCATCCCATACACTTTATCTCATGCCTGTTCTAGATAACAGAGTTTTTGAAATTGCCACATGCAAAGCTGAAGACTAGATCCAAATCATGGTGACACCACAAGGCACAGACACTCCTTCAGCAGCTGGGAGTAATATTAGTCACCTTTACACATATCAGAAAGAAATTAATTGATCTTCAAGTGTCAGCAATAGCACGAAAGCAGCTGACAGTAAAAATATAGGTGGCAGAGACCTCATAGATCCTGATGTGGAATTCTAGTACCCACTGAGCCCAACTCTCAAAATGATATCAAGCTTCTTCCTTGTATCATTTTAGGTTTTATGGATAGAAACTGTAGATTTTTAATAAGTCAAACTTAGGTGGATAGCTTACCTTGAAGTTTGAAGGCACCCCGCCAACATAAAAGACAGTGTCCTCAGGGTCCAGATCCAGCAGGGAGTCTTCTCCGGTGAACTCCCCCTTTTTAATAAACTTTTCCTCTGCTGTACTACTCAGACTTGGGACTGTCAAAAATACCTTGCCATGTTTCCCTACCCTGTTGAGAGAAGGAATATTCACTCTTTCTTAGCCTGATAATTTGTAGGAAATAGGTTCTTAAGGTCAAAAATGTTAATGTTCCTTCATTACAAAATTGGCGATTTGATTTTGTCACATTAAGAAACACCTATAGACTATTAACTATTAAGGGGAAGGGGAAAAAAGACATTCCATTCTTGGGATTATCTCATGGAATGGCCAGGTAAAATAATAATAATAATCAGATTACTATTTGGAAACAGTGACCATTTTTTCTAATCTTTTATTGTCCACTAAGGTGTTTGGGACAGAGTATAGAAATAATGAAAGAAAAATGAGCAAAAAACAAAAGGAATAAAATGCTATTTATAACATCCACAGGAAGCCTGTTTGAGCATATTCAACAGATTTCTTATAAAATGTTTATATAAGCTGTGTGTCATGAGTTCATTTTACCTTTCGATCTTGACAATGCTGAAGTAAGAAGGCCAGGAACTGACGGGCTTGGAGTCAAGGGGAATCTCCACATCCTTAGCTCCCAAGTTGTAAACGTACACCAGGTTATCATTTTTTATTGCAAGACCCATATACTCTTTTTTGGCCTGAAATGTAAATAAGTCACTTAAATAAAATTTATATAAATGAGTATTAGCAATTTTCATTTTTTAAAAGAACAATCAGCAACTCTAATACTTTGGCATACACAGCAACTCTGGTTGGAATTATCTGCCAAAGCTTCTGCTAGACTGGGCATCAGCTCTTCTCAACCCAGCTTTCCTGTGGCTGTGTCAGATATTGCTGTCCCTGTGCTTGCTCTAAGTGCATCCTGGACAGGAAGGAAAGGAACTGCATGCTTGTGGAGACTTGATGGCTTCCAGGAGTGTACTAATGTTGTCAGGCTAATAAGGGATATGATGCATCCTGATAATGCTGATTGCTATATGTCTACAAACAGGATTCAGCAGCAAGCATAGTCTGCTGTTATTCAAAAAGCCTTTGAAATGCTTGGTTCAGACTTGTCAGTAATGTGATGCTGAAAGAAAACAATCCCAGAAATATCCCTGTAGTGAAGGAACCACTTTGCTCTTAAATCAGTACTTCAATCCTGCCTTAAAATAATTTCTACTTTTTGAGTTACCTGACTGTGAATTTCCACCCCCTAGGTAACTTTGTTTTAGTCAGAGAAAAAGCAATTTTCTTTTTCCATATTATCCCCTCCTCATGCTCTTACATTTTTGCTTCCAAGATACAGAATAAACTGATCCGTGGTTCCAGACAGTTCTGGCTGCTTCATGGGAGGCTTCATGTACAGGCTTAGGGATGTGAAGGCCTTTAAGTCATCCACACTGGCTTTGGGGTGCACTTCCACAGCTGACTGGCCATCGAACATCATGGAGACTTGAATCTGGAGTTACAAAATTGTTCTGTTAAAAGTACTCTGCAGAAATGGGCAGAATGCTTTTCTGCGGTCTTCCCTCATTTCTGATAGAGGCCTTACAAGACTCCTAAAATGTATTCAAGAATTATTTATAAGTGTTAACTAGTCTTGGGTACCAAGAACTTCTTCCAAGGTCATCATAAAAGGAGCATGGGGTGAGGCTGTGAGGCAACACCCTTGACCGCACCTGCACAGTCTGGAGGAGTCTAGCTAGACACAGCTTCTCAGGTTTGCAGCCTGGCTGTGCCACTTACTACTAATCATGAATGAGTTTAGATAACTCTCAGTTTTTTCATCTGTAAAATAAGGATAATAAATCTGCTGTGAGAATGATATTATATATGTTGCAGTCCCTGGTTCTATCATTATGCTACTGGTAATGACAAATTCCTTAGATGCTTCTTATACTGATTCTTGGAAAGGCATAACAACAAAGCACTGTTTCAGCTCATTTCTAAGAGGCCCTATGTGATATGCTAAACTTATCTGATTCATGGGGGATTTTTGAAATATTCAGAAATCGATGGACTGTGTATACTCATGCCATTTGTATAAATATTTCTGAATAATTAGATGTGACTACCTCAGTTAACATTGATTTGGCTGATGTTGATAGTATCAGAATCTCTTCCTAAGTGTCTAGAATACAGCTGTTCTATGTTGCCAGTTGAGTAAAGATGAATACATCTTAACATACTATCATGGAGTTGAGGTCTTTTTGTAAAAATGGAGAGTCTGAGCAGGAGGTGTGTCTACAGAAAAAGCCCCTCACTTTGGAGAATGGGTAGATTCCCAAGGGTAAGGCCCATATTCTCTTTAGAAAATGGTTTTAGGTAATTAAGACCCCAAGGTTATACTCCATGGATATAGTGTTATGAGAAATCACTCTCAGAAACCTAGCTTTTAAAATGCCATTTCTTAATGTACATTTAAGATAAACTTTCTTTGAAGTGTTCACTGGGATATCCAAATAAGAAAATTTATGGTATAGGACTATTTATCACTTATCATTTAAAATTTGGATATATTTACCAAGAATACTCTTTATCATTATAAATACTTGATTCCTTGTTCTTCTTTCTGTCAGTAATTAGGGCCTATAGTCTTTTGAAGCCAACTTTTAATTGAGAAATAAAATCATATAATTTGGTTGTAAAGAATAAGGCTGGTCTATAGATCAATTAAAAAAAATAAAAACAAAAAGGACCCAAAAATGAATGCTACTTTGCCACATTGAATACACTAATTGTCACATGGAGATGTGTCCCTACCAACACTGGCTTTAGTTATCTGCTTGCTAGATTGCTTCTGTGAAAGTATCTCAGAAGAGGGTCCCTGAGTTTCTTCCTCTTAGCTGGTATTGTATGTGATTCCTCAGTTAAGCCTGCAGAGTGGGCAATGAATGCTTTAGTACAACATAGGTTGTACTAGAGAATTTCTTGAAGAGGTAGGACAGATGGGCAAGATTATCCCATATGCTAATTGCACTAAAGGGCTGTTAAAATAACAAATGATAATGATATTAAATTGAGTATTTTTTTTAATTGGGGCTTTCTTGATTTGTTATATTAGGATCGTCAAACTCTGTGGTTCTTAATCCTGGCTACAGATTTAGAAAAACCCCAGGAGCTTTTAAAAAATACACATATTGAGCCCTTCATCTAGAGATCCTGATATATTGTTCTGAGGTTAAGATGAGGAATTGGCTTATTTTTCAGTGAGATTCTAATGAACAAATGGGACTGAGACCTACTGAGCTGGATAATATAATAGGAAGGTTCCAGACCCTGGATCAGCATCACGATCTCATTATCACCAAGTGACTGATGACTCCTTTCATAAGTTACCTTGCTGGCGACACTCCTGGTCTGAGCAATAAGCTCTCGGATCCTCTGGATGCTGGCAGAAACATTGCTTACAGGGCGCTTCTGCTCAACTGTACGAAGCTGATCCAGGAGCTGAGGGACAACCTCTGTCAGATTTCTTACTGCAACAATAAAAGTTAATCACTTGAGTGAATGTCTCAATATTAGGTATATTTCAGGAATCAAGTGAAGAGACAGCACTGATTACCTCTGGTAGATCTATAACAAATCATTTTTTAAAAATATTTTTTATAGTAGATGGTGCCCATCTACTATACCTTTTTTTTATTTTTCTGTGGTGCTCAGGATAGAACCCAGTGCCTCATGCATGCTAGGCGAGAGCTCTACCAACTGAGCTATAACTCCGTCCTATAACAAATTATTCTTAATCCTACCAAATTAATAGTAAATCCCAAAGCATAATCTGTTTATATCTTTTCACATTTGTAGTCATAGTGATTTATAAGTTGAATGTGGAACATGCTGATATATAATGTAAATCCTAAAGAGGAGGACCCATGACAAACATACTGAAGTTCCTTTAATCATATGGCACAGATTCTGCTTGCATTTCTAATATAACTTGATATGACTGAAGAAAAGGATTTTCATGAGGTAAAAGGAGGGAAAAAGGCTGTTTTCCAGGATGTCTGTGCATATATCACAGTGCTGCTCTACTGCCCTGCAGAGGCAGAACTGGACAGAGGAAACTAGGTGGCACCCAGAAAATGGCAGCTGTGCCAAGTTGGGTGTGGGCAGCTATGGTCTCTGGGCTCAGACAAGGGAGATTCTGTAAGCAGACCTTACTGATCTTTATTCTTTTTCTTTCTAAGCCTGGAGCTCCTGGAGAACAAAATAACATCTGGTGTGGGGGATAGCAAAAGAGGACTTGTCTGGGATGGGGCACACAATCCCCAGATCTAGCCTAGTGTGGCTGTGCTTCCTCTCTGGAGGCCTGTGACTGATCATATGCAGTTTTTTCCTCCCTTGGAATGCTTAATGCACACATAGAAAAGAGCACAAGTCACAAGGATACAGCTTGATGAGAGAAACCCAAACTATAGAGGATGGCACCACTTTTTTCAAATTTTCAGCCACTGAACAGTGATTCTTAAAGTATGGTCAAGTATCATCAGCCAGTATCATCAACTTCACGAGGAACTTACTGGAAATGCAAATTTTTTGACTCATCCCAAACCTGCTGAATGAGGAATTCTGGGAGTAGGGTCCAGCAACCTGGGTTTAATAAGCCTCCAGGTGATTCTGATGCACACTAATATTTGAGAACCACTGGACCAGAGAATGAATATTTTCTTGTGTATTCTCCTGCCTAAGGGCAGGACCATGGTCACTGAGCATTAGCAGTAGGCAAGAGCAAGCCTCTGACTAGAGCCAAACTAAATTCAGATTGAGGAGATATGTCAATGCAGGTCAAGGAAACATCACTTCTTTGTACTTAAGACACAAGGTGTTTCTCCAGGATAAGGAATAAAATTAAGAAATAATAGCAATTCTCAGTTTATTGTGTTGATTAATATAGAGATAAATATTTGTTGTTTGGATCACTGACCATAACAGGCATTTTATAGCATAAAAATCTTTAAAAATTAAAAATAATAAAGTATATGAAAGTGTTATATTAAATTGTGGTTGTAGAATTTTATATAAGACAGGGTACCCCCCAATTCTCTCAGAAAAAGAGAGCTAACTTATAGTAGAGTCTTTAAAAAGTCTCTCATGTTATTGTAAGCCATTTCATTCACTTTGTTTTGAACCACAAATAGCTATTTGAGGAAAACATAGTATTCTGAACCAATTTCAATTAGAATTAGTTCTGGATGCTTATTGGAATCACATGATAGGACTGATGAAGATGGAGAAAAATTAACACAGAACAAATATTCCTAAAGCAATATTTTGAAAAAAATGTAATGAAAGATTAAAATTTAAAAGCAAGTAAATGAGTGGTCACATGGAAGAATTCATGAATATATACTGAAACTATGATATAAAAGAGCCATTTTTCTGTTATAGTAATGGGTATTTGTAAATTGTGATAACATTTCTAGTGATGGACAGATCTGACATGAATTTCTAAGGTTGTTTCTAATTTAGATTCAAACATAGGAAAAAAGAGTCTGTTATACCGTTTTGAAGAATGGCTCTTAGAGAATGACTAAAAGTTCAGTAATTTATCATAATATTATTGATAGACATTGATATTTAAGAGGTTATGAAGATACTGAATAAAGATGTGAGAATGGAAAAAATTTCCCAAGTTTATATGATTTTAATAATCATGTATAACTGAAGGAGGTAAACATTTCATTTTATGCTATAAAATTGCACAAATTGGCCAATACATTGTTCTTAATGGAAAGTTATTGTATTTGGTTATAGTTAGTATTTTTTGAAAGTAACATGCTTTACTCAGTTAAGGAAAAAAGCAATTCTGTTTAGTAAAAGCAATGCCAATTAGAAATTTTTTCTTAAAAAGAAACAATATTTTGTTAAGGTTATTTAACATTTGATTGACCTTTTTTCACTAAAGATTGGTCTTACATTGAAAACAATTGCTGCCATTATTTAATATAGAAAAAAATATAGGTCTATCTACTGATATATATATATATATATATATATATATATATATATATATATATATACACACACACACACACACACAAACACACACATGCACACAGGCACATAGATTATAGATAAAAATTTTCTCTTTTTTTAAAACTAAATTCTACTATATCCAAAGCAAAACCCAAATGAAATAGAGTGTTTCTCATCAAAAGGTGTGGAGAATTTAATGAGCAATATTTTAACTGAATCTGATTTTCAAAGTGTCTAAGTGATACATATACCTGCATCTCTAGCAGAGTCCACCACAGTGTTATAAGCAGAAGAGTCAAAATTCTGAAGATTCTGTGACCAGCTGGTGAGATTGTTAGCCATCGGGGTGGTGGCCTGTTGGACCTCCATGGTTGTCTTGTTAGCTTCCTCGACAATCAGCTTGGACTGATCCAGGCGCTGCTGAGCGTCACCTTCACACAGAGCACAAGGACAAGCATTTTACAGGCATCAGGACATTTATTGGAGAACATTAAGATCCATTCAATCCATGGGATGAAACAGATTTCAAATTTGAGACATTAACAAAAACTAAGATTTTTAAATATATGTTAATGATGGTATAAATGAAGTGTACAAGAATATTTTAAACAGTATTAATGAGTTCAAAAGATTACTTTCTCATTAAAACAAAGTAGTTCACTTAAAGAATTTCAAATTAAAAGGTAAATTAAAAAAACCAAAACCTGACAGTGTTTCCTTACATTAGAGATCTGGTGAGAAAGCCATAGAAAATGCATATGAGATCTTAAATTATAGAATGTTTGTGTCTGATAAATATCTCTATAGAAAAGTATTCTTGTGGAACATTTTTGTCATTAAGATAACGATGCATTACAGAACTAAATTAATAAGAAAAGGTATTTTTGAATAAGAAAAGCAAATTTCAAGAGTAATATTCCACTTTTGTTTAAAAATCATTATATATTTAAAAATAAAAATAAGTTTACAACAATAAACTTTGCCTAGGTGATGAGATTACAGGTGATTCTTCTTATCAATATTTTCTTATTTTTTTGTATGTATTACTTCCACAATAAAAATAATTAAAATCATTTAGGTGATGTTGCAGCTTCAAATTTAAAGTGAGGAAACATTTAATTCAGCCTCCCACACTCTGGATTCTGATGAATGCTGGTCTGAACCTTGGATGGATCTTGTTGGAGCAAGTTCCCTAACCCTGACATGCCTCTGAGTTTCTAAATATCTAAAGGCAGTAATAATACTTATCCCCAGTGAAATAAGGAATGTGAAACTCTTAGCACAGAACCCTGATTATGGTAAGTATCAATAAACAGCAGCTCTGATGATGTTGAAGATGAAGCTTCTTAATGGACCACCATTCTCTGGGCAGGTCAGAGTTTTGTCTAATAGTACTGCAATACTGCTTCTTTTAGAAAACCACCCACGACCAGCAGTAAGGTCTTAACTTTTGCTATGCTGAGGAAGGCACATCTGCTTCCAATCACATCTTTCTAAAACACTACCGTAGTTCCAGATTAGGCAAGATGAGTGCGCTTGTTTCTCTATTTGACTTGTTGATCTTCCTGCTTATATGATAAGAATAACTTGACATATAACAGAGGGAAGCTGTTTACAGATGGGGCCAGAGATCCAGCAACCAAATTAGGGCATATTGTTAATGAGGATGAATGTTTGAAAGAAAGCAGGTTACCAAGCAGTATAAATAGCAGACACCATTAAAAATATATGTGCACACAGGCACACAAGCATGCCAGGAAAATGTTCTCAAATTTAAAGCTCATCTCTGGATGTGGTGATTACAGCTTTTGCATTTATTTATTCCTTTTATTTTCCAGGTCAATTTTTTTGGGGAGGGGGTGTAATGAACATTGTTTCTTTTGTCATAAGAAAAAAATTAAAAGATTGACAAATAAGGAATCACGTAATCTTTCTCAAAGGTTTCTCTTTTTACCAGTGAACAAACAGAAGAGACTTTTAAATTCTGTGATCCTTACCTCTCTCTGCTGCTTGCAGTCGCTTAACAGCATCATTTAATCTGTGTTTAAGGGCACTCTTCCTGGCCATGGCCCCGCCCACACGCCTGCTGGTGTCAACTACCGCCTCCTCATTGCCTGGGGAGAAGCAGCAGAAAAAAGTAACCAGTGGGTTCAAGATGACTGGAAAAAGGTTTTATTTCAAGAAGGAAAATCCTGATTTATACCATGGAGTCATCTGCAATATTCTGAATATGCTAGACATAGATCATTACTTTTGGAAAGTGGCATTTAGAATAAGAGGCATAGGATTATATAAAATTTGTAACCCTGGTTGGGAGTGACTTAGGATGCCATCATGGCTATTATCTTTGGGTTAGTGCTATGCCTGATAATACCTAGCAGCACCCTGATAAAGAGCTGAAAAAAAGGAAATCAATTTATCTATATAATAATGACTGGTTTGGTTATACATAAGAACATTTTTAAAGTACTTTCAGTAAAATTTTAATTGATTTATAGCATACATCTATAAAAGGGCACACATTATAAATGCACAGGCTGATGAGTCTTCAGGAAGTGAACACAAAATACAGTTAGCACCCATGCCTTGAAAAAAGGGCATTTATCTGCACCCAGGAAGCTCCCTGTGACCCTGTGATGACTGGAAGATGACCACTATTTTGAATTCTATCTCCATTTACTCTTGTCTGGCTTTTAACTCTATTCCAAAGGCATGACAAATCTTTTATATCTTTGATTTATGTAGAGTTAGAATAAGTCTTGATATCTCATAGTTTAAGTTTTCTATCTTTGTGTTCATTCTTCAAGATTATTTTGGCTATTCTTGACAATGGTTCCCTATTTCCATAGAAATTCCAAAATCATACTGTTTACACGCCCCTCCCACACATAGTATTTTAATTGGTATTGTATTGCATCTATAGACAAATTTGGCAGAATTTTCAATTTTACAAAGTTGGATCCTCTTTTCAGTGAGTATGGTATTTACTTTTTCTTCTTTAGATGTCAACTTACTTAGATATTCTTTTATTTAGATCTTCTTTAGTCTCTTTCCGTAGTGTACTATAGCTTTATGTGTAGAGATCTTAGCTAACATCTTTTATGAGATTCTTCCTTAAGTATTTGATGCTACTGCAAATGGTATTATATTAAAAAATCAATTTCTATTTATTTATATAAAATTATCCTGACTTTTTTTACACACTGAATTGGCAATGGGGGTATCCTTGTTTTGTTTTCAATTTTAATGGAAATGCCCTTAATATTTTATTATTAATATATTTGTTTATAATTTTATTATTCCTTATTAGATTATGGAAGTTTACTTCTGTTCTTGGTTTACTCAGAGTTTTTTAAGATCATGAATGAGTATTGAGTTTTATTACATGATTTTCTTGCATGTACTGAGATGATCACATGAATTTTTCCCCATATTTTATAAATATGGTGAAATAAAATTGATGGTTTAAATGTTAAAATATCTGAAATCCTGGAATAAGTTCAAATTGGTCACATAACAATTTCTATATGTACTAGATTTGATTTGAAAGTATCTTGATTAGAATTTTTATATCTGTAAGAGAATTTGGCTTGTATTTTTCCTTTTTTATATGTCCTTGTCAGGTTTTGGTATCTATTTATTGTTGATTTTATAGAATGAGTTAGAAAGAATTTGCTTTTTCTTTATTTTCTGGAAGGGTTTGTGTAAGAGTGGTGTTAATCCTTTAAGTGGTTTGAAAGAATCCACTGAGGAGTCTGGAGATTTCTTTTTAAGAAGAATTTAATTACTGATCAAACACATTGTAAATCTCTGTGTACATACAGTTTTATCAGATCATCTATTCTCAGTCTATCAGTTTTGACAGTCTCTTTCTTACAGAGTTATTCTTGAAAGTGTGCTTGGCACAGTCCCTAAGCTGGGGTTACCTTTGAGCAAATACAACCAGGTCATGATGTAGCATTTCTTTATTTGAACTGAAGGATCAGTTTTCCCTGTAATTCTTTGCTTAAGTTTGTGCTTTATTTATTTTCAAAACCTCAGGAATTTATGCTTCTTACAAATTACAAAATTCTCACCTTACTTCTCATTATAAACTGTCTTTTTCTCCAATGGACTTGTAAATACACACTCTCTCATGGCGTACTTCCCTTTTTCTACTTTGCAATCTTGGTGAGTTTTGGTTTCTGTTTTTTTTTCCCTCCATATATGTGTATAATGATGGTATACATATATATACATATATATACATCTATCTATCTATCTATCTATCTATCTATCTATCTATCTATATATATATATATATATCACCATATACATATATGGTGGCGCTTAATTGTACTGTTAACAAGTATAGTGTACTAAGGACAAGCACTTCTTTTTATTTCCTCTGGGATTTGAAGGATTTCCCAGAATTCCATGAGTGACTTAAACATACTTTGTAGTGACAATGCACCTCCTTTCCTTCTTTTAAATTTCAATTTTCAAATATTGTGATATAAAACATTTTTCTGCTCTTCCTTTTGGACCTGTGACCACATAAAACACTGCCTGGAACACTGAGAAAAAATATATTTAACTCTATATTTGGAACTTTTGATAAAAGTAGGACAAAAAATCTATTTGGAGCTGGATGTTTATAAAAAGAAATGTTTCATAAAAAGTGTATCCTGTTTGGGACTTACTGTTACTGTTGATGATTGTTTCAAATAGCAGCATTCTGAGTTTATTACACATAAACTATTTGATATAGGTAAATAAAAAAATAGGAAAACTGGGAACTAAAGATTACTCATCATAGAAAATCACTTGGAAACGAAGAGTAATCTTAAATTATAGAGTACCTCAGTAGATAATAATTATTTAATTAAAAAACCTAAATTTATGTCACTAACATTCCTATTATTAAAGGAGACAGTGGTATAAAAGCATTGAGCCACATAGTCCTAACTCTGGTTTGCCACCCCTTTTACAAAGATACTGAAGGGATTTAACCAAAAAAGATCAAGTTGAGTGACCAGATCTGTAGAATATTTAAAAGATCCAGATGCAGAGAGATTTACTGGACATAAAATATGAACCTTTGAAGACATGCCATTCCCAGAGCAGAAAAGTTGCTTTTATGAGCTTCAATAATTCAATAGTGATAGGACGGAAAAAATACATTACAAATCACCAAGGAGAATAAAACATTGACATTACTGTGTCATGAAGACCCACATAATCTGGTCTTTAAAACACAAGAAACAAAAATAACTTGTAGATGTGACAACAGTTATTTTAAAGTATTTTGCTGCAAATAGTCTAATTCATTACTGCTAATTATTTTCCAGAAAGGATGTTCAGGATTAGAATATAATAAATTAATTACACTTTTGTTAAGATTTGTTAGAAAAATTTAATAGCATTTTTATTGCATTTGTTTACCTAAAAAATGTAAAAAACCCCCCCATGTTTGTAGTAACTAAATAGTTAAGTATTCCACATATGAAAATTAAAGTCCTTTTATTTTCTTTATATAATAACTCTTTGCAAAGGGAAAAAAAAGGGAAATGCATGGTTAGATTTGAGATTAATTACTTCGATAAAATTGCATGACATTTTCAGTTTGAAACTTGGCCTTTGATTGTAGGTGGTAGTTAAAAGTTAGCTAGATAATGAATTTCCAACCTCATTAGTCAATGAACAAATATCCTTAGGAATGAATTCACTACCCAGAGATGAGTAATGTTTAGTGAAATTCTTAGCCATTCATTCAGTTGTTTTTAAGAGTAACTCCTGGGATTTAAAGTAGATGGAAATGACTTCACTTTTATTTTTCTTTCCCTATCCTACTCTTCAGTGTGTTTGCTGTAGTTAGTAGATGCAAACACTGGCCGTTGCAAATGCTTGTTTCCATATGGTCATTGGGCTTGTCCTAAGTACAGTCAACTGTAAAACACAAACTACAAGAGAGTGCAAATAACCAGATGGCTTCATGGTTCCCTGTCATCCTAATCAATGCTCACAGCGATGATCCATCCTTTCCTGGTAAAAATTTAAAAAGGCCTTCTGAATTGTTTAAGAAAGATTGTGTGCAACAGAGTTTGAATATTAAGTATATTTTATGGCATTATCTCCTTAAAAATTGGTATTTATGATATTTCTATTAATGGCCTATATGATTAGCAATAATACTCACCATATATCGAATAACTACATGTCTCCATGTAGTTGTACAACATGGAAGCTATTTTTTGATCAAAATTTGTTTTAAAATAGCAAATCTTTGCTTTTTTGGTAACTTGATTCTGGGTAGGAACTATTGATGTATTTTTCAGTTGTTACTTATTTCTTTTTTTTATTAGCATCAGCTATAATTTTATTTACTCTTTAAGACTAGATTTTATAAATATCTATCTATATGTATGAAAGGAGGGAAGCAGCTATCAAGAAGAAGGAATATAGGAAAAATGAATATATTTACTTGAATCTGCTCTTGCTTGCAGTTGTCTCGCATGATTGAGAAGGTTGTCACTTTCATCTTTATGGTAAATGATTTGAGTATCAATCCCACTCACAGCCTGCAAAGGAATTGGGTGGAGAGAATAAGAATGACAGCAGAAGAAATCAGTTTTTCATGGCTTTTGGATTTTAAATGTCAAATTATCTGCTAAACACCAAGCAAAAGTCACACAGCTTCATTTTCGTAGCTCAAGGAAAAGGTCAAATGTGAACATGAGAAAACAATGTCTTTAGCTTTTCCAAGATAATTTTTTTTGGGGGGGAAATGCAGCAAACCTAGAACATTGTCTTGGTCAAAGCTCCAACAAAGTGTTTGTCACATAGAAGTCACTCAATAAATAATTTCAAGTTGAAAAAAGCAGAATGCAAGCATTAAACATGTTCTCTATCAGCAGAAACTAGTCTTAAGTATGTTTTCTTTGGGGACTTGGCTAAAAAAAAAACTGTCAAAGGGATTAGCATTTGCTGACTGTAGCACAGCACATCTTGAAAAACTTACAAACTGAAAACTTCATGGCATAAAATGGTCTTTTCTTAGCTTGCCTTCCCTTCCTGCCATTTTTACTTTGTATTGGAAGCTGAAGAGACCTCATTAGAAAGCAAGAAAGTCAAAGTGTGGGGAGACAACATATAAATGAACCTTAAAACAAGGGAATACACACATCGTAAATTCGGTCAGTGACATTCAAAGCGATTTCTGCTGTTTCATTGGCTTCATTAACGTAATTGGCAATATTTTCGTAGACATTCGATGCATCCAAAGCCTTCTGCACCAGCCCATTCATGTCTGCACTGTGTAAATTCCTGTTAATAAACAAATGTATTATTATTTCTCTTTCTGATCTCCTTGGGAAATGGGGTCCCTGCCTTCTCATTACCCATGTCAGCATTGTTACCCACTCTTCTAAAGAGAAGCTGAGGCCCTCAGAGAGGGGCCTTGCTTGCCAGGGGATACAATGGTTTAAGATGGTCTCACTCCTAAGCCCCTGCTGCATCCCTGAAGTGTGTGGCCCTAGCTCTGCACCTTCTGTCTCTGTCCTCACACACCATTCTCTCTGCCTTTGCCTTTCCAGCCTGTTTTAAGGTTCATTGAACATTCACTGAGTACACATCATGCACCAGGTACTCTCACATACAGGGACTTATAACCGTATGTTTGTCAAGGATTAATGTGAGGCATAATAGAGATGAAGTGTGTAAATGATTGACATCCTGCACCTGGCATCCAGTGAACTTCAGGCTTTATTATTATACCTAAATTATTCCCTAAATTGAAATTGTAAACTGTATGTATCCACATGATTTTTTTGAAAAATACTTCTTCCTCTATGATATAAACTCTACTCTGACTTCCACAGCTTATTCTAATTACTTGTCTTAATTTCATTCAGACTTATATCCCCTGATTCCTTATTTTTTCTGAGTCCCAAATACTGATAACAGTATCACTTTATTTATCAGTACCCTCTGGAAGGTTCTCTGTGACCCATTCAGTATATGACATTGCAGATGCCATGCAGGGTGCTCTCTTCAAACCACCCAAACTACTGAGCTCAGTCAATTACTGCTCTGCCTTCTCCATCCCAGTGCAGTCCCTGTATGCCCTCTTAGGCTCTGAGTGACTTTTGTATTTCCTCAGCTACTTCTCTCTCTTTTGCTCAATTCCATCATCCTTCCATCTCCCTGTATTGGGGAGATATCTTCCTGTGTCTGGGCTTACCCATTAGACACAGTAGGAGCTCACAAGAATGTTTTCTCTTTAATACTTTTTTAAATCAGAAGAAAGAGTGAGGATAATTATGCTAGTCTGGATACTAATGTAGTCATGGAGTTTTAATTTATTTTGTTTTATGAGAAAGGAACCTATCAAGACCATGCTCTGTAGAGATGGTCCAAACACCAATGCTACTTGTTTTCAGAAATGGCTCAGAGAGGAAAACCCAAGGAAAGTAGACAAGAAAAAAATTAAAATAAAAGGGATAAAAGGAACAAAAGGCTATAAATATCTATTAATATTTCAAGATTTTGTTTGCTAGAGTGGTAGAAATATCGAAGAGCTTGAAACAAAGCTTTTATTATTTTGTTTTTATCACCATGCACAAAACAGATACTCTATCAATGTTAAGAAAAAAGTGCTTTTGAAATGGAAGCTTCTCAATGAATAATATTTGTCTTTGTTGGAGCGCAACATGTAAATCATGCATACCAGATGTTGAGGGATATTCACATTTTGAAGGGGAGATGGCTATAAATTTGAATATTTCCATGAATATTTTCAGTCAGAGATATTTGAAACACAAAAGGGACTTCAGGGTGATTGATACTTTCGATCACGTTTCATGTGAAGCAAGCAGTAAAACTTCCCCAGCATTGAGCATGAACAATCCGCAGAGTGGCAGAAGGTTTTGTTTAGTAAATTTAGTAAGTTCAGTAAATTTCAAGTCCGCAGAGTGGCATTTGGATTAGGTATGTTTTGGGATCACAAGTAGGGGTGGTGTTGCTAAAATGACAAAAGAATGATGAAGAAAGCCATAGGATGGATTTCAAAAACAGTATCCTACCAATACAGTGTACTGTCAAAACCAGCATTTTACCTTAAGTTCCTTTTTTTTTTTTTTTTTTTTTTTGCCTTCCTCCAAAGCACATTTCCTAGGAGCATGACCCTATGCTGAATATACTACCATCCCCCACACCAAGAGTTTACTCTCTCTTTCTCTTTTATCCATTGCCCCCTTCCCAGGAGATTTGAAAGGGTGTTTGAAATTTTTGGTAAATAGGAATAAAAGGTGATGTATGTTTTGAACAGTAGTTAATATTGGTTCTTATTTCACTCACAACCTTTACTGGTCCTTGTTTCTAACCACCTAATCTATAGTTGTTCTCTTTAATGATCTCATTATTTACCTATTATTTCAGGGTCATGAATTCAATTCCAATCTTTCAGCACATTTCAATTAACATTAATTGAGTGCCCAAGGGGTGTGTGACTTTTTTCTAGATGCTGAGAGGAAAATTGTCAATTGATTTTCTCTTAATAGGTGTTGAAATCAAATAGTTCCTGCTGGGCACTGCAGAAAGACTAGAGTATTTACAAGAAGTCAGTTGTATTTCCAGCTTTCAATGAGCTTTACTTGAGATACTTGGGTGTAGAAAGCAAATGCTATCTATGGAGTAGGTGATGACAGTAGAATTAGACATCATAAAGGGATCTGCTTTATTGTCCCTGACCAAAATGCCTTAGGTTGCTCTGTTAATAATTGTGGGACAGGTCCAAGTGTACCTTAGCCAAGAACATAGTTCTGTGATCTGACAGATTTTCTAAAATTCAAAAAACTGTCTCCCTAAAACAGTTTTGACAAATGATAACTGGCTCTCAGAGGGAACAATTAACAAATGCATCAACAAATAAGCAAAGCCAGACCTAACCAATTAGCTAACACTGTATCCTAGTAACTCTAGCATGTGGAATTGAATAAAAATTTTCTTCAACCCATGTAGATAAGTGTGTTTCTAAAAGTAGGATATTACCTGCTCAATTCATCAGCTTCCTGTTGAAGGTTCTGTGCATGATCAGTAGCTTCTTGGACTAAATCATGACTGAGGTTACTTAGGTTAGATAACTTTCCTTGTAGTTCGTTTTTGGCTCCATCTATTTCTGCATAAATTCCTGATGCATTCTAAAGAAAAAAATGAAAAATTAAGTGAATTGAACTTAGAAGAACTTGAACATTTTATCCTCAAGGAATACCAAAAAATAATCTCTATTCTTCCTTTCAGTAAATTTCAAGTCTAAAATATTAGAAGTTGGGATTTATCTATTTATTTTCCACTCTCTCTTCTCTCCTGATTGCTTTCTTATCATTCAGACATTGCCTGACATTTACTATCTAAAAATAAAATAAAACTAAACAAAACCTTCTGTTATCTGCATATCTCTTCATTACTATTCCACATTTCTATTCCCTCTATAGCCAAATCTTTCTCTCCAAAGAAAAAGTTATTTATGTATTTTGTGTCTCTTTTTTCCTACTTTCTATTCAGTCTTTGACCTATTTCAGTCTGGTTTCTACCACATTACCCCATCAAAACAAAAGTTCACTTAATGACAGCCAAGTCACTAAATCCAATGGACACCATTCAGTCTCCTCTCACCTGACTTCCCAGCTTCATTTCCTATAGTTGACTACTCCTTTCTTGAAACTCACCTTGTGAGACAGTTTCCTTGATTTTCTGTACAATCCTAGATGTATAATCTCAGCTAAGGATCACACAGTTGTGTGAATGAATGTTCCTGAAAAATCTATGACTTCCAGCCATGTCTGGTCTCTCAATGATAAAAAGAGATTTTTCCCCCTCCTGTTTACCCACATAGCAATTCCAAACATTGTCAGTATGGTGCGTAAATCAATAATACTTTCTTCCCTTACCCCTATCTGATTCTAAACAGGTCGCTGTCTTTACTTTTTTATTTAGAAGACAGAAACTGTTAGTGGGGAACTCTTCTTCCACATTTGTGATGTTTCCTCCCTATGAAGGGGAGCTCAATTAGTGAAACTCCAGACCTCTCTCCTTTTCCTCACTTTGCACCTGAGGGTGGGAATGATTTTCTTGATTGGTAAATTTGAGAAGAATAACTGTACAGACTGGGCTCAACTCCATCCTCTTTATGGGAGCAAACTGCCTGCAAAAAATCTGAGTGTTCTACCATCTGAATGTTCTTTGGGCAGAAACCCAACCTGAGCTCAACTGTGGCCTGTCAGGGTGAGTAGAGCTGCCTGCTTCTGGCACTGAGTATCAGTGGCCCCACTTGGCTGAGACCTAAAGCCATTAAGGCGATACTCTTAATATCTGTATTTTCTACTTTAATTTTTTATTTATTTAGAACTTGCTAGAAAGGGGCATTTTCTATTGGTAGCCTCTTCAGAGACTCTGACACCAAAAACCAGAAAGTTCTTCAATTTTCTGCCACCATCTTTTAGCCCTGCCCTCCCAAATCTATACATAGATTCATAGCTATACCCACACATACCTACGCCCAAACTCTTCTATTTTATAGGAAAAAATATTCCTTTTCTGAATAAGGCATATTCCTTCATTTTCACAGTGACTGTTTTCTGTTCTTCTTGATCCCTAGCTGCTGGCTCTTCTCAGGTATAAACATGCTGAAGTTTCTCTCTCATTGGCTACAAACAAACGAAAATCTATTCCTTGACTCTAAATCCTCTTCTGGCTTCTTCTCTTGCTTTGATGAAGTACACACCACAAAAGTAATCATTGCTAAGGTCCCCAGTGACTGAGCCCAAGGCCAGATCCATTTGATACTTTCCCATCTTTTTTTTTTTAATTGGATTTTTTTCTGATTTGTGACACTGTTGGTCACTGTCTTTGCCTTATTCTCTTTGTAGCTTCTGTCACTCTGCTATCCCCTAACTCTTCTTTCTCGACTAGGAAAGAGACCTTTAAAGTTGGTGTTCCTCAGGGTTTGTCTCCTAGTTCTTTCCTCTCCTCTGGGTAATCTGACTTTTCTTTCTAAGCCCAGTCTCTTAATCTTCTCCGACATCTTGCAGGAAAGGTAATCTTTCTTTCTTTCTTTTTCTTATTTTTTTAAATATTTTTTTAGTTGTAGATGGACACAATACCTTTATTTAATTTATTTATTTTTATGTGCTGAGGATCAAACCCAGTGCCTCACACATAGTAGGCAAATGATCTACCACTGAGCCACAACCCCAGCCCGAAAGGTGATCTTTCTACTATGTAAATCTGATGATGCTATCTTCCTCCTTAGAATCAGCCAATCATTTTGCAGGGATAAGTCCAGTTCCTGAGCATGGCTTCATCAAGTGACCCCTTCTCCCTTGCTCATGTCATTATTTTCCACTATTCCCACCCTACTATTTCCCACGGTCCAGCCTTGTCTGATTGTTGTTTTAATGATGCATATTTTTTTCTAGTTGCTGTGTCTTTGCATGTATTTCCCTGTCTTGTAATACCTTTTCCTCCTTTTCTGCTCTACTTATCCTAAATTTAGTTCAAATTTTACTTCCTACATGTAGCCATCCCTAACTTTTCCAGGATGAGTTAATGTTACCACATATTTCTGTTACTCATGTTCCCAGTACTGTAATCACTTTACATGATTATTTCACCAGATTACACAATCCTAAGAGACAGTAACCAATTTCAACATATTATTGTATTTCTAGAATGTAGCACAATTACTACCATATAGGATTTATATTTTAGAAACTATATTAAGCTTCTAGCCATTTGGTTGATCATCTGGAGAACAATACTTTGAAAAAATAGTTCAAAGTTGTATAAACAGAAAAAATACCCTGGTCATTTCACTTTTACTCATTTATTCATTTAATGAGTATCCACTGTGTTCCAGGCACTCTTTTAGGAGATAAAATATATATGAACACAGTCTGCCTTTAAGGAACCTGTGGAAAATGTAAATAATAAACAAGTGATCAAATAAATGGATGAGCTAATTTCAGGAAATAAAAGTGAATGAGGGTAAAGGGGTCATTTGACTTAAATGGTAACAAGGATACTAGTCATTTGAAGATTTGGGGACAGCAGGTACAAAAGTTCTGAGGTAGGAACAAGCATGGTGTTCTTGAAAAATGAGAGGAGTCTGGTGGGCTGGAGTATACCGAGCAAAGAAAGGAGTAAGACTTGAGATCAGAGAGGTTGGTGAGAGCCAGGCAGCTTACTTATGGCCTCATAAGTCATAGTAAAATGAGTATGTTTCTTACTTTAAGTGCCAACAGAGGCTTTAGTAGGAGAAATAATGTAATCTGATTGTTTTTAAAAGATTTTTCTGCTACCGCATCGAGAATGAGTATTGATGGATAAGAGTTCAGGCAAACAGATGAGTGAGGAGACTTTCATGGCAGTTCACATTGGAGATCAGGAGTTGTGGTTGAAGGAATAGCAGTAAAGATGAAGAAGTGGCCAGAAAGCAGGGTTCATTTTGGAGAGAGAAACAACAGGTCTTGCTGCAGTAGGAGTAAGGAGAAATGAGAAGTCAAGGAGTTTGGATTTGAGCAATTGGGTTGTGTCATTTATTGACTTAGGTGGGACTGGGAGAGGAGCAGGTTCTATTCAGAATATGTTAAATTAGATATGCTTACTACGCAATAGATGGAATTGTGGTTTGTGATACGCCACATTGAATTTTGACTTGGAAATGTCAAGTTAGCATTTAGACACAGGAGTTTGGAGTTCTGTGAAGGTGTTAGTCACAAAGGTGTAAACTGTGGAATCATTATACTGTACAATTATACTTTAAAGTCATGGGATTCAATGAAGTCAAACAGGGAGAGAGTACAGGTAGAAAAGGGGGCTCAAGACTGATTACTGAGCCATTCATTGTCCAGACCAGGGATCAACATGGCCTAGTACAAAGGATAGCTCACAGTATGTTTTTGCAGTCTCAAGCTAAGAATATATTTTACATTTTTGAAGGTTTAAAAAAAAGCAAAATAAAACAAACAAACAAAAAACTCCAAAAGGATAAGGGTCACCAGCTGTATTTGACCGGCACAGCCTAAAATATTTGCCATGCAAAGTGTGTACAGAATGTTCTCAGGGATTGGGGTACCATCTGGAGTGAGCTGAGTGGGGGGTCTGAGAGGTGGAAACAGCAAATTGAATGACTCTTGAGAGATTGGGCTGTGAAGCTGGGCAGAGGTTAGAGGGGATATAAATGTTTTTAAAAATATATTTTTTCAAAAGCTGCTCCTTGTTGTTTTTTAGAGGATAGGAGATTCTAGAATAAGGTTGTGCGAGTAATGATTCAGTAGAGTAATATTTGGATGATATAGAAGGATGATTTCAGGAGTGAAGCTCTGCAACCCTGTCTTCAATGCAAGGAGGAATGGGATTCCCAACACAGGTAGAGGGAATGCATGGGAAAAAGGGATACTCATTTGTAAGTGGGAGGTAGAAGTGTGGATACAGACAGAGGGACTGGCAAAGTTAGGGAGGAGAGATGAGGGTAGTTCTCTTCTGTTTGTTTCTAATTTTTGCAGTGAAGCATGAAGCAAAGTAACCATCCAGAACTGATAGAAGGGGAGGGGGTCTCCTACTAGCCACATTCATCTGGTGCAGCCATGAGGCTGGGGATACTTGGTATTATTGGAGACATAGGGTTAGCATTCTCAGGTGAATTCAGCACCATGGGGGCAGGTGGATATGTAAGTTAAAGGTATTTTTAAAGAATTACTATATTGTAATTTTAACTGCTCAAGGAGATGAAAGGGGTAAGGTATATGAGGTGAGGTGGTTTTATTGCCAAAGAATTATTGGCTTGGGTATTCCAGGGTAAGTGAGATAAGAGATGGTATTTAGGGAGATAGGGGCTTGAACCTGAGATCTGGGAGGAGGAATTGATAACAAGATCTAGGTGTGGTCACAGGAGGGATAGCAGATGTGGACTGGAGGAAAAGCTCATTGGAAAGAAGCTCAAGGAACTGGAGGTCAGAGTTGGTGGGCTCATACATAGGGATTTTGATGTCACCAAGGGTAGTGAGGGGAGTTGGGACAGAGTAGAAGAGAGGGAACTTGGTGCTTAAATAGTCAAAGGAATGAGACTATGATCAGATGATTTTAATCTGATATCCTTTCAATGACAATAATAATGAACTAGAGTAATTTCATGATAGTTTGTTTTGTAGCATTTTATTGGAAAATTTCTACTTTTAGAGAGTGTGGCTTTTATTGCTAGCTTTATTTATGTACAACTTTTTGAGTAAAGAGTGAATAGAATGAATCTAGATCAGCACTTTAATAGCCTCTCTGCAATGATATCTGTGCTATCAAATATACTAGCCACTACTTAGGACTTGAAATGTGGCTAAATCAACTGAAGAATCAAATTTCTAATTTTACTTAATCTTAAGTAATTTAAATTTAAAGTAGTCATCTCTAGCCAGTAGTAACAGTATAGCATAAGAAATGTGAAAACATTATCACCTGATCTTATTTTTATAATGCCGGCCAACTTGATAGATTTGAATATAATTTGGTTATTCTTTTGTGATTGTGAGTCCCTGTTGCAACCTGCTACAAAAACAACCCAGTGGAACTCCTGTGCCTAATAGAAGAAAAGTAGGCCCAAATCTTCATCATGTCAGATTAGGCCCCTACTTTCTTAATAAGACTCTTAAAGAATAAAAAATAAAATCAAGAATCAATAGTGACATGGATTCAAACAGAAAAGCTTCTTCTCAGCAAAAGAAACAATAAGTTAGGTGAATAGAGAGCCTGCAGAATGGAAGAAAATTTTTACCACATACACATCAGATAGAGCACTAATCTCCAGGATATATAAAGAACTCAAAAAACTTAACACCAAAATAATCAATTAATGGGCCAAGGAACTGAATAGACACTTCACAGAAGAAGATATACAATTACTTAATAAATATATGAAAAAATGTTCAACATCTCTAGCAATTGGAGAATGCAAATCAAAATTACTCTAGGAGCTGGGGTTGTGGCTCAGCAGCAGAACACTCGCCTAGAATGTGCGAGGTGCTGGGTTCAATCCTCGGCACCACATAAAAATAAATAAATAAAATAAAGGTATTACAAAAATTAAAAAAAAAAGCTACTCTAAGATTTCATCTCAGTCCAGTTAGAATGGCAGCTATTAAGAATACAAACAACAATAAGTGTTGGTGAGAATGTGGGGAAAAGGCACTCTCATACATTGTCAGTGGAACTGCAAATCATGCAACCAATATGGAAAGCAGTATGGAGATTCTTTGGAAAACTTGGAATGGAACTGCCATTTGACTCAGCTATCCCACTCCTCAGTTTATACCCAAAGGACTTAAAAACAGCACACACTACAATGATGCAGCTACATCAATGTTTATAGCAGCACAATTCACAATTGCTAAACTGTGGAATCAACCTAGATGCCCTTCAATAGATGAATGAATAAGAAATTGTGTCTTATGTATATACACAATGGAATATTAATCAACATTAAAAGATAATAAAATCATGGCATTTGCAGTTAAATGGATGGAGTTGTAGAATATCATGCTAAGTGAAGTAAGCCAATCCCAAAAAACCAAAGGCCGATTGTTTTCTCTGATAGGTGAATGCTGATCCATAATGGCGGGGGTGGAGGGGATCATGGGAGGAATGGAGGAACTTTGGTTAGGGCAAAGAGGAGGGAAAGGGAAGGGAGCAGGCACCGGGGCAGGAAAGACTTTGGAATGAGATGGGCATCATTACCTTAAGTACATGTATGAAGATACGAATGGTGTGACTCTATTTTGTGTATAACCAGAGACATGAAAAATTGTGCCCCATTTTTTTGTACTATGAATTGAAATGCATTCTGCTGTCATGTATAGCAAATTAGAACAAACAAATAAATAAATTAATTAAAAAATAACTCTAAACAAGTAAAGGATAGGAAAGGCAGCAGAATACAACAGACACTAGTATGGCAATATATAAATCAATGGAAGTGTAACTGAAGTGATTCTGCAATCTGTATACGGGGTAAAAATGGGAGTTCATAACCCACTTGAATCAAAGTGTGAAATATGATATATCAAGAACTATGTAATGTTTTGAACAACCAACAATAAAAAAAATTTTTTAAAAAGTTGCTCATGTTCTTACCTTTATTATATCGTCAAGTTCCACAAGAGTCAGACGAGGTGTCATCAGAGAATCTGCAGATGTGCCCAGAGAAGTGTTCACCACTTCCATCTGTTCTCTCACTCTCTCATATTGTCTCTGGAGTAAGGAAAAAGAAGGAAGAGAGGTAGAGAATGTGTCTTTAGAGAAAGCATTCTGGAGAGTAGTTAATGTTAACTGGGTTTATGTACTAACCCCATAACGTAATTGCTGTGCACCTTTGGGGAATATGTTATTTATTTGATGCTAATTTGTCTCATTTATAAGGGGAATAACAAAGTATGCACTTTGGGAGATTGAAGTTATTAGTTGTAATTATGATTGGTTATAATTATCACTTATAACATCATCATCTCCGAAGAGTTGACATTTGACTCTTTTCTCCATTATATAAAGTGGGATGATAGGTACAGGATTGAGCATAGGCTCTATATTTGCTTATATAACTGGAAAATGATTTTATTTAAAAAACATATAATGTGCCAACTTTGGGCCTGGTAGAAATAGTAGAAATAGGCCATTCGGACAGAAACAAAGTATATATAATATGATCCTAAAATCCTTTTAAAAAATTAAAATAACCCTATTAGCAAAGCTTAAAATTGTGATCTTCATGCCTCTCTGAGTTCTTTGTGTTTGATGCTTACATTTTTTGAGAAGGGAAATTGCTAATACATTTTCTGATAAATGTCTAATTTCTACCTTCACGTTTGGGTTCTAGAGGCAGGCAGGTTGTGATTCTGAAGAAATATGGAGCTTTAAATGAATTCAGAGTCTGAAAGCAACACAAAATAATCTTTAAGATGGAAAAGAGGAAAATGTGAGTTGAAATTACTTTAGAAATAGTAATTTAAATTAGATTTGAAATATATGTGATGGTATACCCTAGGCTATCATAGAAGTGATTATAGAGCTAGACATAGAAAGAAATACTTTAAAACTTTCTAAGTTTGTCTTAGTGTCCTTTCTTACTCCCTACAGTCTTTCTTAATTTAATGAAAAGAAAGAATGGGCTCCATCTTCTCCAGATACATTGCTACAGGGTAAATGGAGGTACAGAAACAGAAAAGAATCATACTTGAACTTCCTCTTAATGCAAGGAGATTAAAAACAATGTCCCCTCAATATCCATCACACTTAATTCAGTGTGATTGTCTGGGGCCAGTTATTACCTCTATATGGTCCTCATTAAATCAATAGTGTAAAGTATGTGTGTGTAAAGGAAGGGAGGAGAAAAAAATTGACATTAATTAGCTCTCACAGGGCTGTTTTCCTTTTATTGGTTCTGAGCTGCGACACCTTTTGTAAGGAATGTTTGTAAGAGAACACTCCTAATACTGAAATCCGAGCTGAACTTCAAAGCAGTGTGCTACCAACACTGCATGGTGAGCTTATATGTAGTAGTTGGAAATGATATGTTTTAAGCTAAAGAGTTTTCCTACTTACTGTATATAGCATTAGACAGAAGTCAAATTAGCTTTTAATAAAGATTTTCTTCCCATAGAAAGATGGTCAACTTGAACAAAAGAAAGTTTTGAAGACTAATAATTATGAAAATAACACAACTAATGCTATCCAGCATACATCAGTATTCATTTCATATTTGCAAAAGGAAAGAAAAAAATTCCTGATCTAAAAGTATTTAGAAACAGTCCTGGTAAAGTAGAGCTTTGGTTTATGAGAATTCCTGAGCAGTGCCTTTTAAAGAGTATTTTACCTACTTCAAAATCTGATCCTCATCTTATACTCATCTGATAAATAATTTTATCATTCTTTTGGGTTAGGAGTAGAATGACAAAATAAATAATGTAATTATTTGTTGTGTGGTTACTATTTGCACACATCAAAGTTGAAGCCATGTGGGTGTTTTTGGTTTTGTATAAAGTCTGACATTTTGATGTCATTCTTTTCTGACCCACACCACATGTTTAATGGTACAATGTGAAATTAAAACAAATCACTTCTGTAATCTGATTGCTCCATGCCCTTTTCATTTATTTGTTCATCAACAGATGTAACAAATGCAAGACATCCTGCTAAGTGACAGGAAGATGTAATTTGTGCAAAATAGGAGGATGCCCTTTGGATGCTTACAGTCTAGTAAGGTTAGACTAGATGCATAACATAAACACACACACACACACACACACACACACAAACACACACACACACGACACAAACATAGAAGCTATATGCCAAGTGCAATGAAGCTTGGTGATCATTCTAGAGGTACATCCTAAGGTTGTATCAATGTAGAGGAGTGAGGGACTCCTACTGGTGATCAAGTGCTTAACCTAGGAGGATCTGATATAGATAAACAAGTGAACAGCTTTTTGATGGTGTGTGTATGTGTGTGTGTGTGTGTGTTGCCTAGTTTTCACTGATTTCTCAAAAGGAGTTTCACTGCAACAATGTGAGAACTGTTGGACTCTAGTAAGAAGGTGAGGCACTCTGCAGAGGAAACCTTTTAAAGACTAGGCTCAGATCATTTCCATTCAGTCTTGGTCTTCCTTCCTCTTTCTAGCCTTTGCAGTTGGCATTAGTCAAAGTTCCATCCATTTTTCCCTCATCCTCTCCCTCTATGACTTTATACCAACTCACTTTACCCCATCCTCCCCCTCTGTGACTATACCCCAACCCACCACTTCAGTCTTTGAAAGCAATCTGTGGTCCATATCTGAACTCATAACTGAGTCCACAGCACAACTTTCACATTGGAATCTTTCCAAATGGAATGATGTGAGCAAAGGACACAACACGAGCAAAAGAAACAAGAAGAAAACCCATACAATCTCCAGCAGCATTGAGGGGGAGTCAAGAAACACCCCTGGAACATAGGTGGGCTCAGATCATGGCTGGCTGGATGATTTACCATTCTTAGGTAGGAAGCAATTGAAGGGTATTGATGGAGTTTTATCACATAGCTTCCATACAATTGTAGACACGCCTTGAAATGTGATCTAGCAGTAACCTGAAGATGACAGCAGGCAGGAGGCAACCCAAAAGGTCCACAAGTGAGATGTAGTGGGCTGGAGTGATCACTGCTCATAGAATCATTGAGGGGAGCTGACCTACAGCCTGGGGACTTGAATGGGAGAACAGATGTCTCAACAGGAATGGAAAAATTAGAAATGAGGAAGTGGAAGAGAAAGTGTTGACAGAGCTAGGCCTGGTGATGCACTTATGTGATCCCAATGATTGGGGGGGCTGAGGCAGGAGGATCACAAGTTTGAGGCTGTCCTCAGCAACTAAGTGAGGCCCTGAGCAACTTAGCAAGACCTGGTTCAAAATTAAAAAAAAAAAATTAAAAGACCTGGTGAAGTGACTCAGTGGTTATGTGTCCCTGGGTTTAATCCCTGGTACAAAAAAAAATTGTTAATAGAGTTTTTAGTGGGTAATAGCAGGGCATAGCCATGTAGGTGACTATTCCTCAAACACCAATATGTAAGTTTGCTATGGGCTCAGTTATGAGTACAGATATGGACCACAAATTGCTTTCAAAGACTGAAGTGGTGGGTTGGGGTAAAGTCACAAGAGGAGAAGGGATGAGGGCAAACTGGATGGAGCATTGGCTAATGCCAACTGCAAAGGCTAGAAAGAAGAAAGAGGACCAAGACTGAGAAGGGCATAGAAATGCCTCCTTGCATTGCTGTTCTCTTCCTGAAATCCTGCTCAGGCTGTTCATTTGTACCAGTAGAAGAGTTTGTTTAGCAAAGCTAAAATGAGGACTACCATCTGTTTGAATCATGAAAATGCCAAATTCCTGGTATCCACATGCGTAGTTTTTTTTCTTTAATTGTGCATAAGAAAAGTTTAATTAAAAGCTATTTTGGCATCTATTTACTTTTAGAACTGAAGCCTTTTCATATGGGTAACACTATCCACTCATTGCTTATTACAATTACAAAGTCCAGCGTGCCCAGATGCACACGCTGATATTACCAACCACTAGCAAATCAGTTGTTCTATGCTATGTATGTATTTTGCTTCTCAGTTCATGTGCATTACTATTCTGTGTTAAAAAGGACTTTTGACAACATAATCCAGTCCTAAAAATAAATACATAGAAGACTGAACAATTTTAACACACAATATACTTGCATGAGTTCTCTAGAATGGTTCTATATAGAAGACAAAGCACTTTGCTGAGATTAATGACTTGCAATATGAAATGTGAACCACATATAGTTCACCAGTACTAGTAATAATAGGTATCCTTTTTTTCTTCTAATAAAACCATACTTCCTGTGGCTAAGAGATAGTTCTAGTATGTCTGAGGTCTCCTATGGGCCGTTGCTTATTCTTGTTCAATAGGGACTGGCCTGGGTTGGCAGGGCCACTTCTTCATTTAGGGCTCTTAGTATTGAACATGGTTTGGGGTCTTCATCAGTGAACCCCTGGAATTGTTGCATGAGTTTATAGTGTTTTTCTTGTTTTATGTAAGTGCTCTGAATCCTTTCTTTGGAATAGGATAGTAGTGTACTAAAGGTTAGAGTGATGGGTTTAAATCTCTCCAGAATCACTTATTACTTAGAGATGAAAATAGATTTCTAATAAATTTGGGCACAATTTGTCAAGGTGACAGTGTTTTACAAATGGAAAATCCTTATATGATTTCATTAAAGCAACAAATGTTGATTTACTGTTCTTTGTCCTAGGCATTGTGATAGATGCTTTAGGACTCAAAGATGAAGAACATATATTACCCGGTATCTTCCTCCAGTTTAATGGGAAAGACAGAGATCTATCTGCAGACAATCACTATACAGAAACAGAACTACAGACAAGGCAATATGAGATTGGATTATGGGATAGGCCTGCTGGAGTAGGTGATGCTGAGGGAATAATGAAAAAATGAGTAGGTTGCCCAGGTGAAGAGAAAAGAAAAAGAGGTCTCCAGTTAGGTGTAGTGGTACATGCACACCTGTAAGCTGAGTGACTTGGGAAACTGAGGCAAGAGAATAGCAAGTTCAAGGCCAGTTTGAGCAAGTTAGTGAGATCCTGTCTCAAAAATAAAAAATGAAAATAAATATACCTGGGGTTCTACATCAGTGGTACAGCACTTGTTCTGCTAGGCCCTGGGTTCAATTCCTATTTCCCCTACCCACAACAAAGATTTCCATTCCAGGCAGGAGGGATTATGAGTAGTTTGCTTCTGCCTGAATGGGTATGAGTGAGGCAGGAGCAGCAAGAGACTGAAAAGTCTGGGAAGGGCAGATTGAAAAGAGTGTTGCATGCTGCATGAAAGATCATAGACTGTCCTGTAGAAAAGTGTCTTTCAAATGTTGTTAGCCATGTTACAGACTAAAAAATGTATTACAAGCCAACACATAAACAAAAATGTGGTGAAACCATACTATGAATGTTGTGCTTTGATTTTTTCTATTCTATTTCACTTTCTTTTCTTTTTTTGTTCTTTTAAAAAATGACAGTTAAAATAATTTAACTTATTTTATAACCTACCAAATGATTCAAAAGCTTTATTATTGGCACTGTTAACTGTGGCAAGGAGAAAATGAGAGTCAATCTCAGACCTGTGGTTTAGACAGGCCACTCTGGCAGGTTAGGGAGATTGCTTGGAAGGAGGAAGAATGAAAGGGGAGGATGAAACTTTTGGTTGAGGAGTGATGAAGGCCAGAGAAACTGTAGAGGGATGGGAAACTGAGAAGAGATAAGACCAGTCGTGGTGGCACATGCCTGTAATCTTAGCAACTGGGGAAGCTAAGGCAGAAGAATCACAAGTTTGAGATGAGTCTCAGCAACTTATCAAGGCCCTCAGCAATTTAGTGAAACCCTGTTTTGAAATTTAAAAATAAATAAATAAATAAAAGGACTGGGGGTATGACTCAGGTAAAGTGCCCCTGGGTTTAATCCCCAGTACCCAAAACAAAAACAAACAAAAACAAAAACAAACAAAAAAAATAAAATCCCATTTTATTTTTCAGATAATAAAATTGGGAGGATTCTGTTCTTGCATGGATGCGGAAGGGGAAAGAGAGAAACTTAGAGGAAAAGGTGAATGACTGTCATAAAACAATTTTTTCTGTGTGTATTATACATATACTTTTATTGTGCAAAATAATCATGTATTCACTTAACAAAGAGTGCTATGCTGACCATTATTATTCTAAAAAATATTGGATAAGAGTCCACTCCTATTAGAACACAGTGGTGGTGAGTATAACTTACTTTTATATAACTTACCAAGGGGCAGAGATGACTGAATATCAGGGAAGAGAACTTAATTTAAGCTGTTATTCCAAAAATAACATAGCATGTGTAATGTGCCTTTCCAAAAATCATGCATAGTACTGCTCTCAATATTAAAATTTATACATCAGAATAGTGCACTGCTTATCCACTCACAAGAACAACATATCCATACACATGGACACAAGCACCTGAACAACCACATTCTTAGCAAAGCAAGAACAAAGAATAATCATAGCTTCATTGATTTTAGGTACACACACTTATACTACTAATTTATAGTAGCAAAAATGTTCTCATATTTAAAAATATGAATATTTAGATGTATCAAGTTTTAATAAATTTACATCACTTCGTGTTGCCTATGCCTGACACACATTTACATTTACTGTCCACTGTACCTTGTGGTCTCGATGCTTGGCTGCCATGGCCCTGTTCATGTCTTCAGCATCCCTGACATTGTCAAGGGCCTGGTCAAGTGATTCCTGGAGGTCTGATAACTTAGCATTGTAGTCATCCAGCTGCTCCAGGACGACAGGAAACAGAGAGCGAGTGTCATTTTGCAGTCTTTGCCAGTTCTCAGCCTGGGTCAGCACTGGAAAGAAATGGAGACAGAAACTCAATCAGATCTTCTCCTGTCTCCTCCCATTCTTCCAGAATTTAATAAAGTTGCAAAATTTTCTGGCTGTGCCTTCTTCAGTGATTGAGATTGCAGTGGACGTTCACAAAAAAGCCTCACATATTACATTTGTAGTACAAATTCTATTTCTTTTTTTTTCTTTTGGATTTGGGAGTCCCTGGACAAACAGTAAAAGAAGACTTTGATTATTTTTACCATAGAGATTGTTTTATGTGGAAACCATGTCATTATACTCCACATACTGTTACTCACATTAGTAATAATTTTATCCTATAATGGAGACTTGGATATACTATAGTTTTTACTATATACTGTTACTCACATTAGTAATAATTTTATCCTATAATGGAGATTGGATATACTATAGTTTTTACTATTTAAAGTAACCAACATTATCTTGGCAGTGCTAAGGTAAAAGGTTATGATATTCATAACTATTCATTTTCTGTATTCTCTCCAGGAAACTGTTTTTAGTTAGCTCCTTAAGTCAAACCCAAACCATGATTTTGGATAGAATAAAGATTAATTGGCAATGATATGATATTCTTAAACTTTGCGTGTGTCCTCTATTCTTGGCTCAAGGGCACATGTGTTGACTATGTGCCTCAATTCTATTTTTCTTCAGGGAATATTGTTCTGTATTGCTGAGGTTTACATTTTCTTTCATTACTGTGAGGAGAAAAACGCAAGTTCCTGGATGAGTAAAGAAAGTGGTTGAAAATGCATTCAAGAAGTAAAAAGAGTCAAAGTGGGAGAGGTGACTGGTGTCATTCCCCCAGGACAGTCTTGTTCAATTCCCAAATAGGCAAAGAGCTTGGGAACATATGGCTGTGACTTTAGAGCTCTAGCTTTCCTGACTGTGGGTCTCATCCTAACTCAGAATGGGGCCTGGGATTCTTCTCTGGTTCTCATTTCTGCTAAGACTTTACATACTTGTTACCATAATAAGCTTTTATGCCAATAATATTCTTCTTCTATTGTATCCACAATAATTTCTAGCAGAAGCTGGCAGTAATAATTGTAGGAAAATAACTAGTGCTTAACTTTTAACCCTTTTTGTGCCATTGAATATGTTTGAGGTGGATTGGTAGATAGTAATTGGTAATTGATCAAGTCATAGGTTCAACAATACTACTGTGGTTTCGTGTCCACATTCATCATTAAAGGAAGTGCTAAATTTCTACTTAAAAGTTAAAGGAGGTTAAAAGTTATGAAATACCTTTGAGGGCCTTTGGAACATGAATGTTGCTGGGTTTGTAGCATTTGTCTTTTGGGTAAAATTTCTCTTACTATCGTTCTGGGAATTGCTGCCCCTGAGCCTTCCTTCTGCTAAGTCCTTACTTCTTCATAAAAGTAACAATTCTATAGATTACTTGAGGAACTTCAGCTGTTTCTCAAGGACTTAAAGTGAGGCCTGGACCTAAAAATCTTGGTCATATAGCCAAGCTGCCTTGAATGATTCCCTGAAGCCACAGATAAATCCTGCATAGCTCTGAATATCAAAAACTGGTTGCTTAATCAATTATTGCACACCATCAATTACTGTGTGTCCTCTCCTGGACCCATGACAGAAGCAGGTATGTGCTGGGTCAGCCAGGAGACAAAGACACCTACGTTCATGGGCCTCGTCGGCCTCCTCATCCACGAGCTCTCGATGGGTGAGGAACGATGGGCGGCGGCGAATCTCCTCAAGCATCTTCTGGGCCAGTACCAGCTTCTCAGAGACTTCCTCTGGGTTCAGATCCTGCTCCTCCCCATAGTAGAGCATCTTACTGTTGATCTCTAAAAGGAAGAACATGGTGAAGCAGGCATCAGGGAGGGGAGAAGCCACTGAAAGTGCAGAGGAGTGAGGGATGGTGGCCAGGCACAGGGCTGATCCTGAAGCAGAAAGAGGCTCATTTGTAGAAGCAGCCAGCGTTGTGCCATGAACTGTGGGCTTCAGCTCATCCCAAGTTCCAAGGAGGAGTAAAACCCAAGGAAACCACCCTGCTCTGCTTCCCATGTGGTGTCTTCAGAATGGGAACACACTGCTGCAATGCCCACGGGGCCTTCATCCTCTCATCTGGTTTCCACGGCAATTAGAGAATGTTAATATTTGAAGTCCAGAAATCTGGGTCTTTGATCAACCTTTATAGAAAGATTTAGCTTGGAGCAGATGTTTGGAGGTATCTCCTGCCATATGTGGGATGTACTGGAGGTATTTTGCACTTCAGCTAAGGATTTAACAAACTCTAAACCAAAATGAGACCATTTTGATAATCATTTAAATGAGCCTTTCAGACTAGATATAAAATATGGATTTGTTATAGTATGATGTAAGTTTTTGCTCATTAGTTTTTGGTATTTGCTGTCTGCAGTGACATTTTGGGCCATTTTGACTCTGGGTCTGTTTGCCCCATTTCTTTAAACAAGGTGGAGAATTTAAGAACCAAAGAGCTGAGGCTCAGAGGGACCAGGTGACTTGTTTAGACAATAGTGCCCAGAGCTGCATGCAGAGCTGGTACAATTCTTTGACGCCTTCATTCCTACTATGTATGATCAGAAGAAAGGTATGCAATTGCTGCCTTGTCATATGGCAGCTCTGGGAGGAAGCATTTCATCTTCCTGGCAAAAATGAAATTGTGTGTTATAGGGTTTACTATGATCTACGTGGTTGATCAGATAAGATAGGTAAACAAACACTGGTGTCACACAAATCACACCAGGATAAGGGGCTGTATTTTATATGGATAATAGCTGGAAGGCCACCAGCAGCTATTTTAGAGGTGTAGAGAATGAATAGTGACAAACTATGGGTGTTGTATGGCATCCTTGAATTCTGAAGGAACACAGACAAGTTGAGGGGTGCAGTTTTTAATGCTGTACATACTACTGAGAGAGTTAGAGGGAAATCAAGATATGTTAAAAAAAACTATGAAGGGATTAAACATTCACTTTTTAAGTAAGGTCTAAAATACTAAGCTCTGAAATAAACTAAATACAGACTTTTTCCTCACATTCATTTCTAGCACTTGCAATGCTGGGCCCTTTAGCATTTTGATGTAAATATTATGTTCACAATTTTGGCCTATTTTGTTTTAGTTATGTCTGGTTTGGATTAGAGAAATGAAATATAGACAATAACGTTTTTGCCTTTGGTCTTTGGAGACCGTTCATGCATTATTTTAAAGAGATTAAAAATGATAAAAGTGGCTGTTTCCCATTTACATTTCTTTTGTATTTTTCATCCTTTCTCATGCCTAAGGGTCAAATAAGAAGGTTCAGATTCTTTTCAAATGAAACACCTTAGAATCAAAATTTGGGTTTCAATAGCAATGGTGAATTATTTTCTCTGAATGGCTTACTAAGGTCCTGGCTTTATTTGCTGCCTAAAGGGGCATTTATTTCTTAATTGGTTGAAGTCATCTTATTTTCTAGGTTCAAGCATACTTTTTTTGAACAAATAATAGTAACTTTAAAATGCTATGAGATGAGAATATTCTGTCAGGACATTCAAAAACATGAGCTCATGTGGATGGGAGTGGGGAGTTGAAGTGCATGCCTTTGTTTTTATTGTGTATTATAGGCACCAAAAGAAATGTAGCAAATGATTCATCTTGGCTTTACATGATATCCTTTTACCTGCAACCTGCTCCTGATACGTCAGCATAAAGATATGAATCTTCCACTGTGGGTCTCTTTACTGTTATTGGGCCCTGAGATGTACTTGTTGTTTCATCCAACCCTAAATATATAGTATAATAAAAATTGTGAAAATACACATATACTGGATCTTAGCAGATTCTACCCAAGGAAAGTCTCTATGATAGAACAAATGCAATCTGTGTCTGTTAGGAAATTGAGGGTGGCTCTAGGTACGCTATGAAGGAAACCTCCAATAGGAAGTGTTAACCTATCACAATGCTTTAAGGTAAAGAAATCTCACATGGCCCTTCCTTTCTATTCTTCCGGGTTGGGGATCTGAGCAAGTTCTCTGCCTGGTCTATGGGAAACAGTATCACAGAAACAACTCAAGGCATTTTGAATTGGTTTACTACCATGCTAAAGGCAATTTTCTTTTGTCTGCAAATAACAGAAAAAAAATGCGTGACTCCTACTCAACTCTTTCATTTAGAGATACATAGCGTGCACTTTCCTCTGTTGGAACGTAATCTGGCATTACACTTCTGTGAAATGCCTGAAAAGGGAAAGATTTTGTACATTTATGCTTGAACATCAACAGATAGTAAATAGGGATAAGTGCTCAGAAATCTTGGATAAACAAACTTGAAATGAAGACCTTATGTAAGTTTAAATCTATACTGCTCTTAAATTCCTGGCATACAGTAATCACTGAAAGTAGCCATTATTTTTATTGTTATTAATAAAGTGTATGTTTCTTTACCATTAAGTTGAACTAGAAGAGAATATATTTACCTTGGATTTTATCCCTCATCTCATGGGCCTGCTCTGCAAGCTGAGTTGCATGGTCAATGGTATCTGTGCTTTCCTTTTCAACCAGTTGCCCCTTTCTGGAGGCTCGACTTTCCTACAAATAATCCAAATGAGCACTAGATTAAGTATACGATAAAGGAACATTGTATATGTTCATGTGGGCATAACACATTAATTCCATAAACATAAATTTTCCTGGCAAAAGAATATTCCATCACACAAAATGTTCCCAGAAGTTAAGCTTAAAGGCTGATGTGATGACCAGTTTTGGGATCACAGAACGCTATAAAATCAGATGCTACTCTTGTGCCATAAGTCACAGTCCAAACCAATCACCTTTCATATGTAATTTATCCTTTGAATTGTTGTTGTATCTCTAGACACCAGACTATGACGTGACCCATGTCTTGTGATCAGTTTGACATGTGCCGACTGAAGAGCTTAAAGTTTCAAAGAGAATACTCTTGAGAAAGTAGGCAGACCTTGAAATGCTGTATGCATCCAGTAGCTCCTGGGTGGTCCAACCACGGCTGAAACTGAATTACCACAGAGGTTTAAAGGATTATGCTCACTGGGCTAACTGCCGTTTTCAGAGCTTCACTCCAAATTCCCATCAACATGGATGGCACTTGTATACAAATAACTGCTCAAGCAGATTTGGCTCAGTGTGAATGGAGCTCTTCTCCCAGGAGCCGATTCTGCTCTCTCAACTTGGAAGCTTCTGTTTCAGAGCTCCTACGTAGTATTTGTCAGAATTAAATCCTAACTCCAGCACGGCTTCTGAAGAAAGTGTGTGTGTGTGTGTGTATGTGTGTGTGTGTATGTGTGTGTGTGTTTCTCTGTGTGGTCAAGGACAGAAGCTGATCTAATGGCACAGACAGAGTTCAAGGCTAGGACACTGCCTTGTGTGAACATCGTGGGGGATGTGCACTTCCCTTTGGTATTCGAAAGACCAATTCCTGGGATATATTTAAGAGGAGGAGGGGTTATTCTGTCTGCATTTGGTAAAGGCCTAGTTGCCTCCTCTGGTGCTTTCCTGGCTCACCTCTGTAACAAAGGACTGCAATGCCTGCACACATTGCAGGAGGGTTGGCAGCAGAGAGCACTTTTGGATCCAGTGTGCAGAAGTGGCTGTTCCAAATCCCTTTGCTCTCACACATTGTTCCACCCAGAGGATTATGCCACGGTATCATCTGGAGTGTTTTTATTCTTTCCAGATATGACCCAAGTAAATAGTCTCTATGAAGGTCCAGGAAGAGAATGAAGAAATGGTATCATGGCAAACACAAGCATGGAGGCTTTTTCTCAGGCAAATCAGTAACTCCTTCACACAAAGCAGTGCCACTGGGGTTGTGAAACTCCGTGTGTAAGTAGTATGGCCATTAGTGCTTTCACAAGCTACGTACTCTCTGAGTGAACACTGTCTTCCAAGTCATTATGTCCCTTCCCCCAATTCCAGTCTTCCTCCTGATTTGTTGCAAAGATTTCCAGAGAAAACATATTTGTGGGCCATTTTACAATTAGATGATGCATAAGATAAAATGTATCTTATTCTTGATGTCCCCTTCTCCCTGCTAAATATAGACACAGATATACAAAACATTTAACAATTTTTAATAAGTTTGTATTTGAACCTGTTTAGAGTTATATTTACAAAGTACAAAACTCATAGTTTTAACTTTGGTTTCATACTTCAAAGGAAAATTCTATTATAATTTCTCTGTCATTAACCTTATTTTTGATATAGAAACTGCGTTCAAGTGATGAGAAATAGCTGGAGGATGCCTATGTATGAAAATCTCTTCTTTCTGACAAGCACCAGAGGGCGCTGTGAGACATAGAGATGAATAGATGGAGATCTAAAGCTCTATAGATAGATATAAAACCCAATCAGTTGCAAAGGGGAACATTTATTACTTTAAATTGCAAAATTCCTGAATTTAATAAAGCACACCTTATGTGTTTTATTTTTTTCTGTAACTTTGCTACGGGGAGTGGAATAATGATGTGGGCATATCATAAAACAGGTATATCTTGCTTTAAGAAAAGCTGAAATGAAAAAAAATTACCTCACAACTATAAACTGGTTGATGATTTCCATTACAAAAGATTAATCATTTACTCAACTCAGCAGTGAATTTTCTTTGTATTTATTATATAAAAAGTGGCAAGAAATCTTTGGTCATATAGTGATGCATAAAGAGTAGTATACATAGAATAGTGAATCTAATAACACCAACCTGATGAAGTGAGGATGATACCCAATATCTAGTGGGAAAAATATTTTATTTTTTAAATTGGGATTTTTTTTCAAGTGAAAGGGAGAAATTTTAGTAATTACTCTGAGACATAAGTGTAAATGGGGATAGTCTAGTAGTAGGAATGTTGGCGTGCTATTTTAGAATCCGAACAATGATGTATACTTCTGTGTGCTTACCTCCCTCCTAAACATTAATCACTTTCAAATATCTTTCCAGGGCTGATCTGTTCTCAGAGCTGCAGACTCCAGTCTCTAACTGCCTTCTGGGCATCCACAGATAACTCATTCTTAAAATGTCCAGAGTAACCTGTTTTGCATTTTTAATCTTAGTCCTTCATTCATTTGAGACAGAGCTTCCCTTCTTTCTTCTCAATTGGTCACCAGGTCTTTTTTCTTTCATTTGTCATTATGGCTTCTCTTCCTCTTTCTTACTACCACAGTGTCAGTCCACTCTAGTATATTGCAAATTCTTTTCAAATGAAGGCAAGACAGCAACAAACCCCTCTCTTATCTAGATACTGTGGCAGTCTCTCAACTGTGTCCTAGTAATCTGAGTCTTCACTATTCAATCTATTACCCATGCTGTAGAAGAGCATTTCCAAAATGTGAATCAGGTCAGCTGTTCTGGTTAAATACTTCCATGACTTCCAAAGTCCACAAGATGAAGTCTACGTGTTCTTGAGCATGGTGGGCAAAGTTCTTCATAATTTATACACTGATAAACTGTTTAGCATTATCTCCTGCTATTTGTCTTGGCCTTATGCAAGGCCAAGGTAAAAATTCTTCTAGTACCAAACAAATATTATGTTGCTTCACATTCTTGCATTGTAGTATTTTCCACTTGCTTGGATATCAAGATAAACTTCTAGTCTTTCTCAATACACAAGTCAATACCTTCTCTAAGAAGCCTCTTAGTGTATCCCTGCTGAAAGAGTTCACTATTCCTTCCTTCCAGCTATCCTTCGGCTTCACTGCCTCCATTGCTAAATGTTACGTCACAGTTGTTTTTACAAGTCAGTTTCCTACTAGGCCATTGAAAGCAGGGCCTTCTATTCACTTTAGTATCCAGGTAGAGAGTCACAGTTCTGGAAGAGAAGTACAAACTGCCTTTTCATCCTGTGTTTTTGGAAGAACCAGTAATGAAGCTCAGATACTTTTGATATACTTTCCTTTTAGTCCTGAGGATGTCTTTGCGTGAATTGATATACAGGGAGCTTTTGCTGTGGCTGATGGAATAGGAAGAAAAGCAGAGAGGGAGGTGATGGAGAAGTAGAGGGGATGGTATAGCACTCCATAAACCATACTTGCAGACTGGGATCTGTGACTCCAGGCTTTGCAGCACCTCTTCAAGATCCAGGCAGTGAAGAGCAGCACAGAGATTAGGAAAGAGCCACCATCTCTACCTTTGCAGAGTCGCAGGGGCACCACTCTAACCTTGAGCCTGGTGGCTCTGGGAACATAGGAGAGTGAAATATTGGCATAATCTCTGGTATTTTCATCACAGACAAGATCAAGAGCAGCAACAGGGAGCTACTTTCAGGCCCTGGCTGTTTGTGAACACAGAGGGAAGGGTATCCTTTAAGGAGTTCCCAGAAGTAGGTGGTGGGAAAAGGCTGTAGGACTTTCCAAATGGGGGTTGGAGGACTTAGATATGGATGTTGGCACAAAACCAGTAACTTGAAGTGGATATAATTTGCAAGATTTGGGCCACATGAGACCCATGTGACAGATAATTCACAAACAGAGGTATTGCTTGTTAAGTTCAAGAGGCAACATTAATGTGATTTTTATTACTGTGGGAACATTGAGTAAAACACTTCATTCTACTTAAAGCTAAATATTAGTTACTTTCTTGACATAGGCATTCTGTGGCAAAGCTTTTCTTAAATTCTTCTAAGACGTAGTCATGGATTTTTCTAGACCAAAGGCTTAAGGATGTTAGAGACATCATTAGGAACAGCTCTGGGCATTTGTTTTGAAATGTTTCAGCATGCTCTCACACTATCAGGACTGGAAGAGTCAGATGTTATTTTTGAATAAGAATTGGTGAGAACAGCTGGGTGAAAAGTTCCAAGTAGCTTTATCATCAACATCCTGCTTTAATGGTTGGATCTTGTCACCCAGGAACCTTTTCTACTGTGATGTCACTTTCAAGCTTGCATTTTTTCCTCCTGGTGAATGCCTGCATCGAACTTACCTTTGAAGTGGGAAGACTGCACAACAAAAGGATCAGTAACACTGTCTGAGCTGTGGGAGGAGCTAATCTGGGTCAAAACATTTCCTCAAGAATTGAGACACTTTTGATAAATTCCAACCATGACACCAAAATGAATTAACAATGAGTTTTCACAAAGATTTTTTTTCTTGGTATCTCCTTTGAAACGTAAGGAATTTCACTGTTTTTCAAATGCTGGTGGTTGGATTAATAAGAAACATTGCACAAGAACTAGGGACACAATTTTCATATGCATTTTAAAGAAGGTAAATCTTTCAAGGGCGAAACTGGAATAATTTACATTTTTAGAAGTATAATCTCTTAAAAGTTAAGGAGTTCCAAGGTCAAAAGAAAGTACCAAGGTTAGGTTAATCTCTATGATTTATTTGTTTACTTATTTATTTTGAGGTGCTGAAGATTGGATCCAGGAATCTTTTGCATCCTAGGCAAGTGAGCCACATTTCCAGCCCTATTTTTCATAGAAAAAAACTTTTGTTTTGAAGAGTTTTGACAGTTTATAATGTCAAACACCAGGGCCTGAAAGAAGGAGTCCCACAGTATGTGGGACAGCACTGGTGGAGAATTATGAGGGGGAAATAAAGTGTTAAACATTTTAATATGACAATCATGGTGCCTTGTGACATGTTTCATATATTTTGACGAATATTGATGATGGATGGATATATTGCCATTAGATTCTTGGGACAGCTATTGCACAGTCTCGCACATGGACTTAGTTCCAGTTTTAATGTTTTTCCTTGTTAATCTGTAAAAGTTTTTACAAGTCATATTACCCTTAATATGTTTCTCACTTGACTTTTTTAAAAAATTTTAATTGTTTCCTTGGGCATTTGAAGTTTTATCTTGTCAAATTCATTATCTCTTTTAATTGTTATTCTTCATAGCATATTTTAGTATAATCTTATTTCCTTTTGAGGCTTAATAATTATTTAGTTCTATTTTCTTGTGGATCTGAGATTTATGCCCAACTCTTTAACCTGTGTGGAACTTATTTCAGTCTATATTATAAAGTGAGGGTTGAAAGTGACTTTGTACCAACTTTCAAAATTGCTTTCTCAGCACAATTCCTTTTTTCCCTCTTTTGTATTTATTTTAATGCATCCTTTAGCAAACATTTAAATTTTATATTCCCCATAATAAAGTGTATTTCTGGATGCTCTAGCTCTTACCCATAAAATGCTAAGGTAAACAGTTGAATGACTGTACTAATTGCAACATACATCAACAGCTTTAACCAGTATCAAATATTTTACACAGAAAGTTCACCATAAACCAGCACATCCATCAAAATGGGAAAAGACAGTAGAGATGTCATGTGCTAACTTTCTCCATGGGTTGACCTTGGTTTACTTCAAGGGCTTACGGGTCACTGCATTTTTTTCTGGGCTGCATTAAGCTTTAGTCATTTGGGACTAGCCAGGCTCCCATCGGCTAACCCCCCTCTTTGAAGGCAGTCCCAGCACTGATCACATACCTTTTCAGCTAATTCCTCTATGTCAGACAGAAGGCTTTTCATTGTGTTCTCGGCATTGTTGATTTGTATCTTTCTTAGGACATACTGATTTTCTCTTTCTGACAATTTTGCCTATGGAAAGAAATGTTTTGGAAATTATCAGTAGATGCACACACCAGGTTTTTAAAAACATACATAAACCTCTTCCAGCATAGGAGGATTCAAGGTAGAATGTGACTCTCTGTTCTTAATAGTGGGGTCCACATGAGTGGATTGAGGTTCTTAGGGCTTAAAGTGTATGAACACCAATCACTGGGCCTAAGACCCTGCTCTGGGGTGGGCTGGCAACCAGGAAGAAAGGGTATCTTTTTCTAATTGGCACAAAGGCATAATATAGGCTCATGGTATTCTTGAATGTCCCTGATCAGGCCTCGGAGGAAATGATCAATACACCAGGATCAGTGAAAATAGATATCAGAACCTCACTTTTCTCCTTTTGGTGTAAAAGGAACAATTCTCTTTGTTTAAGGCCACTTGCCCCTTCTTTCACATTTCTGAGAAGTTTGTTCTTAAATGTAGCTTTTCTTGGATTTACCCTTTTCATCCTGGTATTGGCTTCCTGTCAGCGACAGTGATATCCATCTTGGAGTTGTGCCTTTGAGGAAGGAGGAGTTAAATGCTCTGGGGCCTGGGCCTGCGTGGCTCATTGGCTCAGAACTATGTTCTGTGTCCAAGCAGAAAAATTTGGTCAAGAACAATTTCTAAGTTTGAAATAAAATTCTCTTTAAGATTTCACCCAGAGCTATGACTTTATGATGTTTATTGTGGTTTAAACTGTATACTTTTGGTCAACTGCTGAGGATATGATTTGCCCTTCCAAAAAAATAATGAGCACTTACTACTGACAGGTGCTAGTTCTAACTGCTCTACATATATCAACTCATTGAATTTTCTTCACAACCCATGAAATAGGTACAATAACCATCCTTATCTTCAGATGAAAAACAATGAAGAATAAAGAAGTTAATAACTTACCCCAGGTCACACAGTGTGAGTTGGGATATAAACATAAGCAATTTGGTTTCAAAGGTTTGCTCTTAACTATTAAGTTAACTTGACTAACAAAGAAAAACAATGCTGATATTAATTTTATTGTCCTTTTGGCTAACTATTATTGTTTTTAAAATTATCAGTTGGTTTCGAGAGAAGCCCATCATTTAGGGGGAAAGCCTTTAAAGGTTAGACTCATAGGATCTTTTTAGTCTATTTTTCCACTGTCTGCCTTTAGCTTGTTTATTCCATAGAGTGTGTGTGTGTTTGTGTGTATGTGAGGGGTGGGGCGGGGGAAGATATGTTGGAAAAATGAGAGAGAATGTGTGTGATAAGGAAAGGTGGGAGAGAGACAAAAAGAAGAAATGTTCTGGAGAAACTCCTCAAAAGCTTGTGCATTGAGGCAAGGTAATGGTAGGTTTGTGGTAATGACTTGAATGATGTACAGCTTCACAAAGAAAATAAGAGTCGATCTTCCCTCAATAGATATTGGTCTTTTAGTTATTTCATTTTATAGATGGTAAGACCAAAGCTCAACTTTTCATAATTCCTTATGAAACTATGTGTTCTGTATAGTAGACCTACAGGTTCAGCAATCTGTAATATAATTATGGGGCTCAGATACCAAAAGGCATAGAAGAAGTTACTAGGTGTGATCCTGTAAAACCCGAATAAAAACACAGCAGAAAGTACAACATTTCTGCATACTTTGAGGAGGTAGATGGTGGAGTTCATTTCATTCACGTGCCTGTGCGCTGCGGCACCAGATGACACGCTCAGCAGCCCAGATTTGCTTTCTTCAATGGAGAGCGCTGCCAACCGCAGGTCATCAGTCAGATCCCAGATGCACTTATCACAGCCTGGAGGTCAAATGACATGTCATTTCTTCAGATTCAAAAGTCACTTGGAAGCACATGGCTCTAAGTAGATTATAAATGTGTACTTCCTTGGATAATACCAATTTTATTTTTGTTTCCTGAGAAGCTGCTCTGTACCACAGAACTAGTCCACACATGTGCCAAACTGTACATCAGGCATTATCCCCACTTAAAACATGATGAAAAACAAAGGCCACAGGGAAGGTATATTAACATGAACCCTGCACACTGCATTGAGAAAGAAAGGAAACACAAAAGGGCAAGCCATCTGTGGGACACAGGCAAGGAGGAATGCTGTCTGCTTTTTGTTAGCCTTGGGAAAGCCCCTGGATGATTCTACTCTAGTCAGGCTTTGGTCTTTTGCTTGGTGTCAGCTAGTGAAGCACTATTTGCTAAGCCTGTCAAAGTCAGCTTGTCAAAATCAGCTCCTCCCCTGGGCCTGCCTCACTTCCTGTCTGGATGAAAACTTCAGCAGGAAAAGGTCTGCCAGATTGACCAATGTCATGTCCTGGTCTCTGAGATGGTGCCAAAGTTCAGGCTGAGCCTGGGTTCCTGGGAGGCAGGCTCCAGCTTCTCATTGCTTTTCACCTTTCACACTTGAGTGCCTCTGACCACTGTGATCACTCCCTGGGACCCAGCTGTCAGAAGGACACACACCATGTTTTGAAACCTATCTTGACCCTCTTTACCACTTGCCCTTTCCCTCAGGCTGTGCTCTGGTAAACAGAGACTAAAGGGTTAATTTTGTTAATATGTTAATTTGTTATTCAAAGGTTAATATGTTTTTACTTATAAACTCTCTCAGGAAATGAGTCCCCAGCCAGCACATCAGGATGCTGGGGGAGGTATGTAGGGCCAGGCGAGCATCTTGATGTCCTTAAATGGACCTGGCTGGGGAGGGGGATCCATTTGATCACTGCCCTGCTTGTGCCTCATGTCCTGTGCCTCATATCCTGTGCCATCTTCAAGATGGGATCACTGGTAGCAATCTGCCTAGAGGGACTCTGGGATGAAGATACTTTTGTTTGGGGAAGGGGATGCCTAATGAGAAATAGTCTTTAAGCCAAAAGTCTTTAGCCATTATGCTTGTGATTTGATGAACAGGAGTGACAAAGTAATCCATCAAGGAAATAAGGCAGGTTCACTTTCTAATGCCTGACTATTTTATTTCTGGTCCCACTTCATATTTGGAGTGATTTGGGAAAAGGTGCTAATGTCTTTTGGTCTCATTTGTGGCAGATGGTATAAAGCATAGTCTATGTATCATGTTATCTGAGGACCTGGAGGGACAATAGAGAAACATGAGCCAATTGAGCCCCATCACAGGGATTTACTCACGAGCAAGATACTGAATGTGAAGACTTGATAAATAAGTTTTCTAAAATAGAGCCATGTAAATGTAAACCACCTAGTGGCTGACTGCAATCAAGTGGACTACCAAGTAGTTTTGTGTAGGGTCCATTTGGAGGAGGTGCAGGCAGGGTTAAACCCAGGAGTGGAAATGAAGCATCAGTTTCCAGAGAGAGTGATATTGCATAGGTCTTCTTAATCCCACACCTGCAGCACATTAGAGAAAGTGGGGTTAGTCAATCATGTGGGTTATTTTTACTTATGGTTGGGCAGTCCATGCCTGTAGGGAGTTCAAAACCTTCTTCTAAGCATTCTCCAGTCACGCTGTCACATGGGCCTCCTCCACAATTGCACACTGTGGGAAACAAAGACAAGTGATTAGGAAATCACCTCTTAATGCTTAAAATAGGGCAATATATTCATGGTTTCTAGACATAATGCTTTTCAGGATATAATTCTTCAATGGGGATTAATTACATTCACCTTTAAGACTGTATGAAATTGACAATGTAGAGATTATGCACTCCCAACCCAATGCAACCAGGGCAAATGAGATTATCAAAGGTGATCCTGAGGCAAATTGTATCTAAATGTATCTAGCATCTCTCTCTCAACTCTTTGGGATTATGCAATGACCATTCAACCTCTTTATTCCAAAAAATCCTGGTAAATTTCACAAAGTACTAAATGGCCACAGAGAATTCAGCATTCAACTTGAAATTGAAAGCCATCCTTTCATCATGGATGGATTCTCCAGTTTAATCCAACTTCAGGATTGGTCCCTGCCAGGTGTGAGGGAGGAACAGCCCCTAGAGGAGTGAGTGAGGAGTCCCAGGAACAACTCTTGGCTTCCAAGCATTTGACCCTTGGCAAGATAGACTCCAAACTTCCAAATGATAGCTATCAGTGGGATGGCTAGGAATAATGCCAGGGAAACAATTAGGAACATATTTACAAGAGTTTAAAAGACCTGAAAGCCCATCATTCATCTACTGATGATTTTCAATAATGTCTTTTGGAAAAAAAAAAAAAACAAAAAAAAACCCAAACCCCAATCTTTTCAGGCTGCTCATTTTCCACTGAGTTTTTGTTTTGTTTTGTTTTCTTGAGTGCTGGGAATTAAACCCAGGGCCTCCCACATGCTAAGCATAGTGCTCTACCACTGAATCACAGCCTTAGCCCCTGAACTGAGTTTTGGTGTGGGAATTAATTTGTAATATTTAAAGAGGAATTCCTAAACTATCTCTGCCAGCAGTAAACTGGAATAGAATTTCGATTTTTCCCTACCTCTTAACTGCCTTTACAGAATTAAAAAAAAAAAGAGCTTCAAGGGTGACATTTATTTATTATACTTCATCTCTGTAATGTTCCACAAAATGCAGATTTACTGAATCTCTCAGCAAGATCATGCTTTATTTCTTTCCATATGAGTTTCTCTTTTTTTGTCATCTTTGTCATGTAAATATAGGTTTATAGATATTTTGAGAGTAAGAGCATCAACTTTTTAGGCTTTTATCTTTTTTTTTTTGTGCTGAGGATTGAATCCAGGGGTGCTTAACCACTGAATCATATTCTCCAGCACCTTTTTATATTTTATTTAGAGACAGGATCTCACTAAGTTGCTGAGGTCCTCGCTAAGTTGCTGAGGCTGGCTTTGAACTTGTGATCCTCCTGCTTCAGGCTTCTGAGCTGCTGGGATTACAGGTGTGTGCCACCCAGGCTTTGATCTTAACAATACTCTTTCTGATGACCTCTCTCTCTCTAGTTTGAATGGACACAGTGCTTCTTTGTTCTGTCCTGAGTCTTGGAGTTATGGCTCTGGATGCATTGCTTTCTGCTTGACATGTTTACTTTATTGAGGCTTCTTCAGATCATATATGTACCTTCTGGATTTTGAACTGTTGACTTTTTAGGTCTTCTCAAGGAAGAGTCTGTTTTAGTGAGGGGATCTCCGACAGAAGCATGCCACAAGAGCACAATCCGTTCTTCCTTTCCTTCCTTCCTCAGAGTCACACAAGAGTAAGAAATTTTCAGCCCTCCTTACTCTTAGAGGGAAACAAATCCATTTCACTTCTGAAGAGCTTCACTCTCTGTATCAACTGGACTGGAGAAATCAGGAATAAAATTTGTACACTTCAGTTTAACTGAAGTCCAATCAGAAAGATTTCTCATACTGCCCTTAAAACATTTACTTTGACAACTGAGGAAATGAGGGTGGAGCATGATAAAACTGTACTCTTGACTTGCTAATAGACTTCCCTGAAATGTCAGTTTGAATAAACATAACAGAAAAAGGAGACACAGCTTCCAGGTTAGGAAAACTGATATAAACCATGCAAGGCTTCATTCAGTTCTTTGATCCATTTCAGGTGTTCACTGAGGTTGGATTTATATCTTTGATCAAGGAAGGATTAAGATGATAAGACAAAAATTCATTTGTATTAGTTTTTTGTTGTTGTTGTTCATTATACCTATAAGCTTAGTTACAAAAATAGCCTTGATTAAAATTTCTAACCTGGTAAATTTGGGATGCAGATTCCTGAGAATGTATATTGCCCTGAGAAAATGACAAGGGGATGGTTCTTGCAATATTTTCCCAAGATAATTTTTTTTTTCTTTTTGTAGTAGTGATTGAACCCAGGGGTGCTTAACCACCGACCCACATCCCCAGTTGTTTTTATTGTATTTTGACACAGGGTCTCTCTAAGGACCTTGCTAAGTTGCTGAGGCTGAACTAGAACTTTTGATTCTCTTATTCATCCTTAGTTGCTGGGATTACCAGCATGTGCCACCATGCCTGGCTCTTAGATAAATTCTTTATCTAAATTCAGTATTAATGAAGGGCCATACCAGCCAGGCAGATGGCTTAGGATATACAATACTGCACCTGCACAGTTCTTGGCTGTCCTGGCATCCCCGTAGTATCCAGGAGCACAGCGTTCACACTTGAATCCTGTGGTGTTGCGTAAGCAATTCCTGCACTGGCCAGTGACTTCATCACAATCTTCAAAGATCAGGTTGGGGTCTGAATTTCCACTGCAGTCACATTTTTTACAGGTGCTTCCAATGAGCAGGGGGTTTCCATAGTAACCAGGAGCACATCTGAAGGGTGTTAATATGTTAAACATTTAGCATCCATAGTTGTTATTCCTTTTTATGTTTTAAAATCTTTTCTACACAGAGGAAAGGTGTAATGCATATTTATAGATTGTCCACCCAGAATCCATTCCTACTCTCCCATCTTCCTAGTAGGACCAGACTTTGCTTCTAAGGAACTATCCCTTTTCATTGTGTTGTAGGCTATTGAGTTCAGCTTGGACCCAGATATAGGAGTGTCTGGATTAAATTAGTGTATGGGGCATTGCTGGTCATTCCAGGGATCTGTGAACACAGCTGGCAGATGATGGGTGGGGCCAGAATGGCTAAATATACTGCAATGAGATGCATCAGTAGGGCAGAGTTGAAAAATGTTCTGGCTGAAATGTTAATAACACCTCTACTGAGAATCATTGGTGGAAATCACCATCTGTCTTGCCATAATAAATTGCTTAACCAATTAGTGCCAAGTGTTCTCATGGCCCAAAGGGATTAGCTCTGGAGAAATTCCATGGGATTGTAGCTCTGACTCCTGTTTGAGAGTTACAGAAAGGCATTTCTTCCATCTTCAGGCATGAAGAGGCCATCAGGCAGCACTCTTAGCTCCTGGCTGCCATCTTGTGACTGAGCGAAGCCAGTCTGGAGACACTACAGATGGCAGAGCTGGGAGTACCACCAATAAGTAGAACTGGAGCCCAGAATGCCATGCTTCTGGATGTTTCTATATGTGAGCCTGTAGAGACCAGGCTCCTACCTGCACTTACTGTGGGGACAGAGATAATGTGCTCTTCATGAGGGAGTCCAGCTGAGTTGGAGAGTAGAGACTGAAATCTATCCAGCCTTTACTCACCTTGCCAAGCTGTGCACTCTGGGTGGGGCTGTCTCTGCCCAGAGGAAGGAAAAAATGCCTTTCTCTACTTTTCCCAAATGTACCAGGAGAGTCCCTGCCATGAGAGGTGGGGCTGTGGGTCCCATTTAAGTGGGGAGCTGCTACTTGGTGACAGTCAATTGTTACCAGAATGTAGCCTTGAGGGAATGAAGAATTTTTGTTGCCAGATCTTCCTGTGTTTGAAGAAAAAAGTGAACATTTGGGTTTTTATGTGGAATTACAATTTTTAAAGTTTGGCTCAAGCTTTGAAAGAATAGTAAATAGTAAATAGTAAATCTATACATGTTTGCTGGTTAATTGTGGAATTTCCTTTCCTTCAGACCCTAAACTTGTGTGGAAGATGAGCTAACTGGAGCTGAAGAGAGTTTGGGAGTGGCTGGAAGGAATATGTGGTCACACCATAAGGGGAGTGAAGGTCAGCAGAGAGTTAGTTCTGATGTGACAGGGGAAAAGAAAAAGCCAGAGAAAATTTTCCAGTATGATGAAAGTGATGGTGAAGGAAGCCAGTGCTGGCCTTAGTGTGCAGGATGGATTCCAGGCTGGAACAGGGAGACCCGGGTTGGGTACAGAGGGCTTGGATTGGGATACTGGCCTTGGGAGTGGAAAGGAAGGGAGAGCATTCCAAGGAAATCAACAGGCCTTCGCCAGTAATAATAAGACATCAAGTTTTTAAAAGGCTTCCCTTTAAGGAGTCATGATTCAGAACACTTGAGAAATAGAGAAATGAAAAAAATCACACCTGTAATCCCAGGACCCTAATAAAATGACTTTCGAAGAGTTTGTATTCAATCTTTATGCCCTTTGCTTGCAGTGTGTTCCATAGTTCCACCTATGTGAGACTGCTGACACTTGGGATAAAGGCCATGGAAGTCTGGCCTTCTGAAGCTAAGAGGCCACTTCAGTTTTCTGGGGTCACATAGCTAGGAAGTCACAGTGCAAGTCCCAGACCTTCCAACCCTGATGCTCTTTCCTTTGCTCCATTCAGGACCACACTGCTGCTGCTATAAATGAATGAGTAAATCCATTCAACAGAGGGACAATTCATGTCCATTTTATGTAAGGCATAGAAGGAAACAGGAAGAGCAAAAGCACACAGCCCATGCTCTGAAAGGACAATAAGTGAATTAAACATAACTACACATAATATAATAAACTCTAGAAACCAAAGTCTATGAAAAAAGATGAGAATGAACGTAAGTTCTGCACATCCCACAAGGAGACGCCAAGAGGAAATATACAGTGAGTCTTGTTATTCATACTTTCTCATGTCTTACACCTTCTGTTCCCCACGCTATCCTAAATTATCCTTCTATGGGATATGTGGCTGGATTGAATTTCTATCCTTTTCTGCAGTTCAACAAAAGAATAATATTAGACTTTTAGGCTCATTACAATAAGAGTGACATCTACCACCTTGATGTGTAGCTGGGAATCTTGAGGACAGGGAGTGAAGGGACTGTCTCAAGAGCATTTCTAGATGCATTTATTTGCTTTTACATTTATTTCCACTGCATTTGATCTCCAGAGTTTGTTCCCTGGTCTTTCACAAGAGAAAAGCCAAATTTTCTATTTTGTAAATTGGAATCTCAATCACAGGGAAACCTACTCTGACTTACTCTGAATTTCAAGAACACGGTTTGTGGTAGTTCCAAAGGCAACTCTGAAGTTGAGTCCTAACTGCAGACACTACTGATTTCATAAAATGAGCATGCAAAGGTTTACTTTTTGGTAGCTCTTACAAATCTCTGTGTATTTAGATAAGGCAGCTTGAGCATGGAAAACTAAGTGACCTGTTCATTGCTGCAGGGTTCAGCCCTCTTATGGGACTTTAAGTTTAATGCTTCCACTTCACAAGTCTGGCATTAATGAATTAACTTATTAAGAAGTTAATGATTATCACAGTTGAATAATCAAATGCTATTTATGTCCCACCCTCAAGGAGCTAATGATAAGGATATAAAAGGTCCAGTAATTGGCTTTGGAATCAGCATTGGAGGGCTGGGAATGTAGCTCAGTGGTAGAGTGCTAGCCTAGCACGCCAGAGGCCATGGATTTAATCCCCAGTATGAAAAGGAAACAAACAAACAAAAACAAAACAACCACCACCACAACAACAAAAAAAAACCCAAAATAGCCTGGTCCATTTTTTCTTACATAATCTCATTTCTAGATCTATTAATGGCTTGTTCTATCTTGAGAAAATAGAATTGATAATTTTACAATGCAAACAAGAAAAACAACATATGAACTTTGTCATTTCTTTTAGTGACCATAATATTTGGGTAAAACCAAAACCCAAAAGATTTGTTGTTTGGAAAAAAGATGATTTTAACCAAAAATTATTGTTTTGGGATTTTGGGGAGCTCTTCTCCACTTTCTTTTCTGTTTCTCCTCCTAGGGCCTATATCTGTCACTGAATGCCTTTTTCAAAGGGGCCCAAATTCCCAGCCTGGGAAGCACAAACTTTTCTGGGCTGGAAGGGGTATCACTCAGTAGTTGCCCTTGAGGGTAAATAAGAAGATGTTAAAGAAAGAAGAAAGCACCTGTTCCATAGTGGGTGCCATTCAAATGTTCTCTACTTCTTTATGAAAGACTTGTAAATAAGAACATGGCAGGAGTCCAGAGGCGAAGCCCAAAGCAGAAAGTTGTAAGAAGAACTCTGCAAATTATAGAGCTGATAGCTTGTTTGAAAGACATGGGGCCTTCAGAAAAAATTAGACCACTTTCCGGGATCACAAAGCATCAATAATTGTAAGCTTTCTCTTTGTCCTTTTCCTTATTCTTTTTTTCTATCACTAAGGCCATTCTCAAAACCATTATCACTGTTACCATCATTTCTGATGACACTATGTTCTGCCTTTCCCATTAGAGTTTCAAGGTCACCTTGGATATGCTTTAATTTGCCCCATTCTTCTTTCCCAATCCTCAAGCAACAAGACCTACATAGAGTCTTAGCACATTTCTTACTTCACCATAACATCAAATGAATGAAAGTTTATTTTTCAGGCTGCCATGGGAGGCAATTGGAATACTAAAGCACTGAAATTACATTAAGTTTATCAACTGAACACTGCAGTGAACATTGAGGTCCTGGGTTTTGGTTTCGGGGATTTACCACTAACTGATTGTATGACCTGAAAATAAGTCCCCTCATGGCTCTAAGTCTCATGTTCCTCGTCTTTAAAATATACTTCTTATGGAGTAAAAGTCGTGCTGGGATGAGAATGAGAATTGCAAAACTCCTTCCATAACACTTGTACATTTTATAATTATCTGCATTGGCAGACCACTTCTATTTGCAATTTGAAAATTTAGTCAGAGAGCAGTGACTTAGTCACTTCTGGGTCACCCTTTGCAATTTTCTTGAGATGGAATAGGAGTTGGGGGGAATAATGAGGTAGGAAATGACTGACTCTTGCTGCATCATTCCTTTCCTAAAGGAACCAGTAAAAGTGCTGTTAATGTTTTCTTAGTTAAAAAATATTACTGAAATACATTTAACCGAATGCCTGCAGTGTGCCAGAAGCTGTGATGGAGGAAGAGTGGGTGGATAAGATACTGCTTCTATGCAGGAGCTCGTAGTTTAACTGTGTGATTTGTGAGCAAGTGTCTTAACTTCTCTGTTTCTTAGTTTCTCTCTCTGTAAATAAAGACAGTACCTCATAAGATTATTTTGAGGCTTTGATGTGTCATTATATGTAAAGTGCTTCTAACAGTAATTGATGAAGAGTAAGCATTCAATAAATGCCAGCTGTCATTTTTACCATCATGTTCATAGTCTCAGTGCAAGAAGATGTAGTAAGATTTCCAGTTGTCTGGTGGCTTTTGGGAGCACATGGAATTTAAATTGTGAGTGGGGACAGTCTTTAGGAACAAGAGGCAGGCAGGGGCCCTAGCAGACTAAGAATCATGTTGCTAATGTGGGCTGAGTGGCTGTGTTTGATCTGTATTGTATGGTAGAGAAAGCAAAATGGGTTTTAGGTTTTAGGCATCTCACACTTGTATATAGTATGGATCATTTTTAAAGGCAAGACATTTTCATAGAAAATACTCTCCAGTGTTCATGTCAATTATCTTTTAAATAGTTCAAACATAAAGTTAGGTCAAAACTCCTTATGTGAATTTTATATGTCTTGAAAACCAAAATAAATTTTCTTTTTTTTTCCAAAATAAATTTTCTAATAAAACACAAACAAAACCACAAACTCATCCAATTAAAATTAACAACATTAATTAAAGACCATGGATGATGTTTTGTTGTAATCGAATGGCCACCAGCAACATGATGTGATATTTTGTCTGAGTTCTGTATGTACATCCTGGCGGGTGCTGTGTGATGACTTATCTCTCCCACCAATTTTCTTTTCAGAATCTTTAGTTTTAAAGTTTGCATTGATATCATGCCATTTGACCACTGATTGCCTATAGCATGTCCTTGACACACTGTCACTCCTATAATTTTTCTCTCCTGCACTGAGGTAGATCGCCCTTTGTCATAAAAGGACCCTACAGAAAGTCCAGAACATAAGTCAACAAACAAAATTATTGATTAAATTTAAACATAAAATTAAGAAAATATCCCCTGGGAATCCATGAATCTCCATGAATATTTCTAAGGACACCAGGGGTTCTTAGCCTACAGTTTAAGGAATTCTTTTCTATTACACTGGTGTGGTATTGAAGGTTGGAGTACAGCCATAGTTCACAAAGCAATGAGAACTCTGGTGCATGAGGATCCCAAAGAAAGTTTCTAGGCCTGCCCCTTAGATGTTGTTTTTTTCAGTGGGTGGTGGAGTAGATATTGGGGAGTTTCTAGAAGACACTACTACACAGTTATTTGAAAAATCACTTGTATTTGAATGCTTTACCCAAATTTCATGAGATGGAAATTTAATCCCTCAAAATCCCATGTTCATGGTATTTGAGCAGGGGGTGGGAACTTAGGGAGGTGATTTGATTCATCTGTTCTTGGGTTAATGGGTAGGAATGTGAGTGGCTATTTATAAAAGCAAGCTCTCTCTGGCTAGCTTGCACTGTCTTGCAGTGTGATGCCCGGTGCCACTTTGGAACTTTTCAGAGTCCTACCAGCAAGAAGGCTTTTGCCAGACACAGTCCCTCAACTTGGACTTCTCAGCCTCCAGAACTATAAGGAATAAATTTATTTTTTTCATAAATTACTCACTTTGTGGTATCCAGTTAGAGCAACACAAAACAGACTAAAATAATACCACTTGATGAAATCATCTCTAAATGAAGAAAGACCTACAGCATTCTTGGTTTGGATTAATTTGTACTCTTGTTTGAAACTGATATCCATACAAGTCATCTGTATGTTTTGAAAAGCTCTTGTAGAGGAGTTCAAGTTCACCAATATATTGAAAACTTAGATTAGGTTAACTCAACTTAAGAACTTGTCTGTTAAACTCACAACAGAACCCCAGCCCCCCAACCCTCCCAGGGTCAAACCCAAATCAGGAGCAGCTAAGGCTACCTCTTTTCGAATGCTCCAGCCCCTCCATGGGGCAGAAATCACTTCTTCCACTACACTCTTGAGTAGATTATGCATGTCCTTGTGTTTAACATTCATTTTTTTTCTGCTTTGTAATAAATGATTTTTCTGGTTTGTCTCCTCCCCTAGCCTTGATGTTCCTTGAGGACAAGAGATTGTGACTGAGATGAATCCGCTCTGTGCCCTTCCACACTGAATTGAAGATTGATTTTTTATGTAAAAGATCTCAGTACTTTCCCTTTAAGAAGGGTAGAAGAGGGGTGAAGATGTGAGGCAGGGTGGACAGGAAAAAAGAAAAAGCTGAGAAAGTCCCTCAAACCGGGGCCTTCCCATACAGATGAAAGGTCCTAGCGGGGAAGCTTACTGGTTGGTCCCTTGGTTGGTGCAGCCTCCTGTCAAAGTGAATAACATCAGCGGTGGTTCCCCAGCACATCAGCAGCTCATCTAATTGATTGATCATCAAAACCCCTTTAAAATAGAAGACACTTAAAAAGATACTTGGGTAGAACAGAGTGAGGACAGGACAGGAATCCAGACTTCTCAGCCAAATGGTTCAAGGTCTGTGTCCCCCACTTAGGAGCAATGAGGCTTTGATGAGCCCTACCACCTCTCTCAGCCTGGTTTCCTCACTAGCAAAATGATAAGACCTCCTCTCAGAGTGTTGTGAGGCTGACTAGTGAGGAATGCAAAGTAACAGGTACATAGAAAGCAATTCATAAGCGACATTGTTTTGTCCAAAGACATAGTTTCTAGCTAAGGAGATTGAGATTCAAGAAGATAAAGCCAACTCATCCCAGGAACACATTATGCCAGAGGTGGCAGGTGGACAATGACCACAAGGACTCAAGTTGCCATCCGTTAATTTTCATGGAACATTTATTAAGTGCCAAGTGCTGTATGAAAAGCTTTCTGGTATCAGCTCGAAACAGCCTTATGAGGTGGGTTCCTTCATCTTCTCCATTCTGTAGATGTGGGAATGGCACTTAGGGCTAATAACTTCCCCGGGAGCATCACAAGTGGTAGAGCTCAGATACAGGCTGATGCTAAATCTCTTTTACCACTCACCTTCCATGTCCCAAATTCTTTCTAAATCCTATAATTCCAAGGCCTGACTCAGTCTTACTGGGCAAAGGCGGATTTGTTATCTACAGTTCCACATCTGGGGTGGGCATGCTGTGCCAGGGTTGGGGCCACTCTTGCTGACAGAACACTTATCTGCATGACTGTTCTATGATGTTCCCTAGGGCCAAGGCTAGGTCACTTCTGCCAGGTCTTATACTTGATCAACAGAACTCTATTTAGGGGCACTAACTCCTCTCATAAAAACCACTGCATACCCACTAGCAATGCTGCTCAGTTCCTACCTGAGTATACTGAGTTTAACCTAAAATACTGAGGAGGAAAACTTTCATCACTGGCTAATTAACAACCTCTCAGACCCCCAGTGAACCAGAAAATGTGTACTCAGGATCTTCATATTCCTATGTCCACAAGTAAGGAAATATAGAATAAGTGTGTCATGAACATTAATCAACTCAATGTAATCTGATCACTCTTGTCAGTCCCTTCTAAGGGATGAAATTCACGTGGGCCCCCAGTCTCAGTTTCCATTTTCAGACAAAAACAACAAAAACCAAAAAATTCAAATCTCTTGAGTGAAAGCAGTATCTTCATTTCACACATTTAATGATCAAAATAATATTGTAGAAATTCTCTCTGTAACACAGACACTGTGGCTTCTTTTGGATTCCAGAACTACTTTTTGAGAGACTCAGGAGTGTTTTATTGGAGGCAAAATTGCTTATAATTAAAGGTTTACTGTTAAAATCCCAGGTGGCATTTGTGAGCCCCAAGCTGATGGGGGTGGCTCCTCTGAGTGTGTTGTCACTGACAGGAGCAGCCCACAGACTTGTGACTACACTGGAAATTTGACTAGTAGCTCTGGGACCTTTCCTCCCTGTCTTCACAAAACTATACACCATCTAGCTGCCTAAACACAATGGTGAGGCCAGTGTTAATGATGTTTCTGTTAAAAATACAAAGACCTTGCTTCTCTTTCAGTGAAAAACATTTCATCTTAGAAAATCGTGAGCAGCTGACAGACAGGCTAATGGCAAATATCGTAGGAAATCATTCAATGAGAAGCCTTGCATGCATCCTTAGTTGCCAAGGTCTTCCTTATTTGAGCAAAGCCCAGAACAATTTTAAAACAGGGATTCAGAAAATCCAAACACAGATGAGTTTCAGGAGAAGGAGTAAAAATGAGTTGAATAATAGGTTAGTGCTTTATAAAATTTACCCAGGAAGCCTCACTCTTTTTCTTTTCTTTTCTTTTTTTTTACTTATTCTCAAAGATGGAGAAAGGAGTGTTAATAAAACTACCTAGAGTATCTTCCCAACATGCACAGTCTCAGTTTCCTCTCTCCTTATCTTTTTATCCTGAGATGTAGTCCTGGCTTGGACCCCAAAGGAACCTATTGTCATAACTGTATCAGGGCATGAGATTTGGAGAAAGTTCTCCAAGAGGTTCTAAAATGTGGTCCTCCAACCCTTCTTCTTAAGCATCCACTGTAAGACCTACTGAAGGGGTGTGGCAGAGAAATGAGTAAAAAGCAGAAAGCTTCCTTAGACCCATACTGAAAGTGGAGAATTTTATTCACCTACCTTTCACAGTTAGGCCCAGCATAGTTTTCTTTACAAATGCATCGAACAGCTCCATTTTTTCTATAGCAGGATTCTGCAAAACTGGAATTGTGAGTGAATGTTAGAAGTCAATTCCATATGTCATTGAAAAGACTATATTAATTTTTTATTACATAATTTTTACCTTGGTCCTCCTTAAATATTAATGGGTGTGATCATTTGCTTTATTTATTTAAACTAAATCATTACCTTTAAGGAAAATTTGGACCATCAGGCTCAGAGAGAAAATGCCTCTCCATTGGCAGGACCATTTTCCAGGTATACCTTACTTCTCCAGAGAGATACTTCATTATTTTTGTTTAAAGTTGTGGGAATTTCTAGTATTTCTGATCTATCTATCTATCTATCTATCTATCATCTACTTTTCAACTATGAGTCTCAAATATATACTTCAAAGCTAGCAATTAAATAATCAAAATTTACCTGTGATTTTAGATTAATATAAGAATTTCCTCTTATCCCACTACTTTCTGTATGTACATTTAAAACTTTCCCCATATTTTTCTGCAGTAGCCCTCTTCTTTTAAAGATTAATAAGAGTCCTGAACTATATAATCTTTACAGAACCTTAATTTCTTTCCTTGTGTACATTAAAGATTAGGAATTGTGGTGAAGGGATTGGCTGAAATTGATCAAAGTTGCAAAGCAAGTTGTCAAGCAAGAAATGGGACTCACAATAAAAAGACTTAAATCTATGGAACCCTTCCCTTTTTGTTTTTAGGATAATAAAAATTAGGACACAGGGCAGAAATGTAATTAATACATTGATTCAACAGCATAAATAGCTATCCTAATTATGAACTTAGGAGAAATGCAGTATTAATATTCAGTGGATGGAAAAATATACAGGGACACATGAATTGTGTGAGGTGCAGGGGGTGAGTGTGAAAAATTTTAAAGACTTTTAAATTAGTTTAGGCTTAAGAACTAGGTAATTGATGGAGTGTGACCTGCTGCTCTCACGATCCTACACGTATCAGCAATTTTACCCTAATGATCTCTGAAGGAAAACAAATGGATGTGTTTGCTTTGTTTGAAGACATTTATAAAATCAGTCAGAAAATAGTACGTGCTTCTCAGTGCAAGGCAATACCCACAATTTATTTTTTTCTAACAGTTTGGTAAAAACATCCCAAGGAAATTACATTTCCTTGGCCTTTTACCCTTTATTTTGCTTGTTCTTATTCCTCAGCTGACTTAAAGAAACGCCTCAGTTGAGTCCAGAACATGAACAAACCCCTCATGCATCTTTCTTTGAAGGTGTTCCACCAGCAGACCGCCCACAGCTCGAAGATGAAACATCTGTGGGGGCGTCTGAAGTCGCCTGCCTTAGCTGATGTCCTACTGTTTCAAACAGATGACATTTTCTTTAATTGGAGCGATTACCATAGCTACTGGTAGACATGGGAGATCTCTGGTCAACCCCAAAATAAATAAATGAACTCTATGCAAATAGTCCCTGGGAACAACTGCCTGGCCATGGGTTGCAATGGCGGCAGACTCAGAGGCAGCACCAGCCATCCAAGGAGGTTCATTTTTGTTTTTCATAAGCATTAACTGTTTGTTTTTCTTAGAGCAACTTCCATTATTGGCTAGGAAAATGACAACATGGAATCTTTCTCAGCCTACTCTAACCACCGTGGCACCCCCTTCAAGTGGAAAGATGCTTTTTGCTCTGAGAAAACCGACAGGGAACATAAAGAAAAACCATTCAGTCCTTTGTTTGCTTAACTCCCTCAAGCATTATTTCCATGCTTTCTGATGTGGCTACTGTAACTGAAATCTAAATCCTGGGTCTGTAGGCTCCACCCAGGGTTCTTTCAAGTGGAATTCAGATTCCATATCAGGTACCTTTAAAAAAAATGTTCTGACACTTTTCATTTCATAGAATGCAACACTACGAGTATTTTTTAAAAAGCAGAAAGAGACAAGGGATATCATACTTTTGGTATGATATGTGGTTAATATTTGAGGTCAGTTAAACATAAGTCAAAAGAACAAATCAAAGGTTAGAACTTTATAGGACCCAAGCAAATAAATGTTTTTTAGTGCTGTGATCATAGATTGCCCACTTCCTACCCTTTGATAGCCAGTATTTCCCCATCAGTAGAATTTTTGCGGCTACAGAGAAAATTCTGTAAAATCTCAGAGTCTTTCACACTCTTTCTAATTCCTCTCCCCACCACATAATGCTGTTTACTTATAAGTAACACATTTTCTGTTTTAATTTTCAGTAGGTTTTTTTTACCTCAAATCTGTTTTCCCTCTCTGTGAATATGCACTAACTTGGGGACATATTGCTGAGGTCCCTCAGCTGCTGCTTTGAACCATGGATCCACTCACATATACAGAGCATGGGTAGAAATAGTTGTGCTCCATATCTTTGGCAACTGCTTCCTTCTTTAGGACACTTTTAAGGAGACTCATTACCCAACTGGCAAGTTTCTGCTTCATTTATTGGAAAAAGCTAACAGCCTTCAGAAGTGCTTCTTGTTCAAGTAAAATACTGGATAATTGGGCTCAAAAAGTAAAGTCATTTACTGTAGGAGCTTCAAAAACTGCTGTATTTTGTCCTATTTTAATGAAGACAAGACTTTTTGACTGTTTTATACACTGCTGTATCACCAGTAACTAGTACATGACTGGTTCATAATAAGTTCTCAAAAATATCAGCTTTTATATTGGCACATAATAAGTGCTCAGTAAGTATACTGTAAGATTGATTTCATGTTGCCAAGTCTTAGTCCAAAGGGAATGATGTTCTAAAAGCTTTGTATCTCAAGACATTAATGTCAGATAATTTACATGAGAAATCTTTGTCAGGGGAAGCGGGGCAAAAAGTGCAAAAGTGAGACAATGCAATTAGAAGAAAACATCTGAGAATGCCTTCCTAGTTCATGTTACTTTCCAAAGAAATTGCCAGTAGTTAAAAGCTTATAAAATCCTTTTTGAGCAGATTATGCTATGCAGTATCTATATTTACATGCTTGAATGACCAGAACTGGTTACTAGAAAGTTAAAGGTAATATATTTAACAAAATAACTATGCCATGGCAGGGAAGAAGTGTGATAAAGATCAGGTGTGGCTAGGACTCACGTTCCAGAGGAGAATATTAATGAACAATTAAAGATTATACCTAGATGAGGCAAAAGGGAGCTCATAAATCAGGACATCCTTGAGTGAAAAAAGCAGAACATTTAATATTTGTGGTTTTTTACTCTCATATTCAGTGCCATTTATCTTGCACACATTATTAATACTATCAGACACGAAAGATCACAAACCAAGGAGGCAGTTTAATGGTTTCTAAGGAAAAATGGGCTATATAATTTCTGACATCATCAACTGTCAGGCTTCTGTCATAAACTCTTGAATGAAATGTTAGTCAATATTGGTATTCAATTTAGGAAAACAATTAGAGAGAAATCTGGTTGCCAAATTCTCTCTTTCTCTTTATCAGTGAGTATGGGTGTGTTTGTGTGTGTGGGTGGGTTGGAGAGAGAGAGAGAGAGAGAGAGAGAGAGAGAGAGAGAGAGAGAGAGAGAGAGAGAAGTGGGGAAGGAGAGATACTTCGGCTTTTTTAGGAAGTCATTTATGTGTGTTATTTAATTCAATCTTCACACCAGCTGTCAATTATATAAATATTGCATCTAAACATTTAGAACAGGGCTTGCCATAGAGTACATGGAATGTGAGCATTAGAGGAAATACTAGATTATGTTTTCTTCAAAGTCCACATCTACCTTACATCCTTTTCATCCTTTATTGTGCATGGCACCAACTCAAAGTTCCCACACATTTTGTTCTAGTCCAATTTCACAACCTGTGATGCAGATCCTACCTTAGTTTGATTTATTTACTAAAGAAAAATCTGCAATCCAGAGTAGGTAAAACAGAAATAGGAACCTGAGTTGGTTAGTCTTTCTATTTATGGTATAATTAAAAGCATATATTTGTCTTTTGTCCCTGGTTCCTAGCATAGGGCTTTGAAAACCCTTGAATTTTCTGAGTGAAAAGGATCTTTTTCATTTTGTTCATAATAAGCCTCTTTCAACATTCCTAAGTTTATGTCTATGAGGAGACTCATTAGACCTCTAGATGGCTTCAGAGAGGAGGTTGGTCAACAGAGGAAACAACCATGGAACTAGAACTCTCCCTTCCAACCTCCAGGATGGAAGAGGAAGCTAGAGGTAGAGATCAGCCACTAATGGCTGGTGATTTAATAAAAAACTCAAGAAATAAAGTTCTGATAGGAGATCTGGGTTGTGTACACCTGGATGTGTCTTTGGAGTAGATGTGGACTCTGTACCCTCTCCTTCTGTCCCCACTCCACATTTTCCTTATAATTATTCCTTTGATTGTTCCTAAGTTCTTTATAATAAATTTATAATCATAAGTACTGTTCTGAGTTCTATGAGTCATTCTAGTCATTAACCTGAGGGAAGGGTTCAGGGAGCCCCCACCTTTGTAGTCTGCTGGACCAAAGTTTGGGTAGCTAGGAGACCCCATTTTTGATTGGAAGCTGAAATGGGAGCAGTCTTGTGAAACTGACTCCTTAATATCAGGGGTATGCACTAACTCCAGATACTTACAGTCAGAACTGAATTGATTATAGGACACCCAGTTGGTATCAGAAAATTGGAGAATTGGTTGCTATTTGGAAAACCAATCATCATTACCCCATTTAAATTTTACTTACCACAACTTTTCAGTCAATAAAATGGACAGACATGACTTTGTTACTGGATTTAAACATTTTACGTGATGAAAAAATAATTCTACTATTTCCATTAATATGCAAGTCTATTCTCTTTAACTTCTTACTTAGGTTAAAATATAGTCAGAAATTAGTGAGAACTTTTTTTTTTTTTTTTGAGTCTTCTGTGAGCCAACTGACCTTAAAGATGCCTTCTGTTGATCTGTGTTCTAATTCTGATTGAAAAATACAACTGGTTGCCTCATGTAGGGACATTTCTACTCTGAGAGTCAGAAGAGGTGATACTACTCAAAAATGTTATATTATAACGAGACTGTTGGCAATACCAGTTGAGATCTCTCTAGGTCTAGAGATAGCTAAGAAAAGGTGAGACCAGCCTTGCTGTGGAACGTGGGAACCTTTCATGACCTGATGAGACACTCCAGTATTTTGGAAACAGAATCATCACCTCATTACATATATTGCATATGCTTATGTTTCCCCAAAGTGCATTTGCATTAGAGACTTTTTCTATATATTTTTCAGTCCCATCTCAATATGAGTTTTGACTGTGGAAAAATCTCAGATAGGGAAAAATGGGGATATACATTAGAAGAGACCATCTTCTTTTAGGACTTACTTGGCCAGGTGGGGCAACGGACAGGGGCATGGCTGGCAGAAGTGGGGTGCTCCCCTGATGGAATCTCCAATATAACCATCCAGACATTTTTCACAATGCTCCCCTGTCGTGTTCCTCTGGCAGTGCTATGAGACAAAAAAAGAAAGATTGGTAAGGAGACAGAAGAAATTTTGCAGACAGCAAGTGTAGCAACCCAGCAATACTTTAAACAAAGAGACATCACACTTGATAGAATAGATGGGGCGGGGGGCAGCACAAAGGAGCCATGTAAGCCCCAGATGATGCTAGCAAGTGTAGACAAATGGTAGATGAATTCATCCTGAACTTCAGTGTGCACATGAACAGCCTGGGGACTCTCTTTAGAGTCTGTGTGCAGAGGGGACTATGCATCAGTTACTCATTTCAATTCTGAAAATAATTAGAAAGATCAAATCCTGGATGTTCCAGAAGCATCAGCTTACTGACTTGGGATGAATATGAAATGGAAAAAACAATACTCCCTTGGTGCTTGCCCTGACAATGGGAACAATAAGGATTTATAGGCATTGAGGAAAATAATATGTCAGACTGTGACACAAATTAAGCAGAAGGCAGATAGATAAAGAACATTCTGCAAACGAGTCAGTATCCTGGATAACAACACATAAGAAATAGTAAATAGGTTGATTTGCATGATTTTGTCATTTGTAGTAAGGATAATAAATAGGAAGGAAAACGCAAAACAGGCTGATCCTTCTACCTGTAATGCTTTTTCCTCATACAATTTTGAAACAGATCAGGTTTCAAAATCTCCAGAAAACCTTCCCTTATTCTTCTCTCTTGTGTCCTTCCCTCTTCCCACAACCCACGTTGTACATGTTCCTAGCCTCAGTGCCTCTCCCCCATACACTGTGTCTTTCAGCACTGAATTGCCATTAATGTGAATGGAGTTGGTCCTCAGTAGCTGCAGAGCTGATGGATTTATTGCTGTAAGAGCCAGTGATGCTAACGGACACGGCCTTCTCCAGTGGGATTGAATGAAATGACACAAGACAAAATGTCTGTTGCACGACAATACTTTCATCTTTACATTCACCAGGGTATGTGAAGGTTGAATAGGGTTTTCAGTGAAGAATTTTACCGTAAGAATTAAAATGCTATCAAGGAAGCACCCTCCTAATTGCCTAATAACACTTAGATACAAGAGCTTTAATGGAACAACTGCTTTTTTTTTTTTTTTTTTTCCAAGCAGTGTTCTGTGGAGAAACCTTAGGGAAAGCAAGATGGAAAGCAGTAGTTTGAACTCTGAGCCTTTATTTTTGTCTATATGCTATTTGAGGTTCTGAATAATTTAACAGTGATGAACTGCTTTAAGCACTTTCATTCTCACAACAATGCTGAGGTAAGTTCCTAACCCCTCCTGAATTTTACATATAAAGAGATAGAAATAAGTAAATTTCTCAAAGTCACACAGATAATAGGAAGGAAAGTGAGATTCAGATTCAGGCAATCTGGCTCCAGAGGTGAGGCTGATAAATTCCTCTTATTTCTCTAATAATAGAAACAAAGCTCCTTTTAAAAATCAGTCAGAGTAACTGCATGAGAAGGTGTCAGACTATTTTACTAACAGCTTGAGCTTCACATGAGGTCATTATGGTTTGGGTATGAAGTGGACCCCAAAGGCTCATGTGTTGAAAGCATGGTCCCCAATATAACCATGCTCAGAAGTGGGGCTTTGAGGAAATGAGTGGATCATCAGGGCTCTAACCTCATCAGTGAATTAATCCATTTTGTGGATTGAAAATTTGAATGGATTATTGGAAAGTTGTGGAAATTGTGGGCAGTGAGGCCTAGTTGGAGATAGTAGGTCATGGGGGCTTGCCCCGGAAGGGTGATTTCTTGTTCCCAGCCCTTTTCCTCCTGCTTTCTCCCTGCTTCTTGGCTATAATGAGCTGAGGAGTTTTTCTCCACAAAACCCTTCCACCATTGATGTTCTACCTCAACTTAGGTCCAGAGCAAGGGAGCCAGACAACCATGGTAAAGCTCTGAGCCAAAGTAAATCTTTCCTCCTTTACATTGTTCATGTTAGGTATTTTGGTCACAGCAATGAAAGACTAACTAACATGGAAGTATAAATCAGTAGTCAAAAGGGAAGAATCCTAATGTGGATGACAGAATATCCCAACTGGAGATTCTTTAGGCATTTTATCAGCCATTAAGATGGACCCTGATTAGAATTGGGTAACATAATAGAATTTAGACGCTTTTTAAGATTGCCCATCAATGAGAACACTGAAAAATAAAGTATAACATGCAGAGAGAGATTGTTAATATATTTCCTTCATAGTTCCTAAAATTGTCTTGTACTAAGTCAGCCTTCAGGAAATACTTGTTGGGGAAGAAATGAAGGCAAAGGGGAAAGGATAAATTAATAAACTAGTGTTTGGAGCAAATCGAGGAAATTTATCTGTACCCAAAGCAAGCTCAAAATTGGTGGCAATCTCTCATTCCTGAGAAAATCTATGATCCTTGTCCAACTTCCATGAAACCAAGCCATAAGCAACCTAGCAAGGCTATTCATAGACTTAGGTCAAATTTGTCTGAGTCCTTTTTGGACACATGAAAGCCATCTGTGTAGAAAACAGACCCATCATAAGTTGTTAGGCCATGGTTTGTGCCCAAATTGACTATCAAGCTGCAAAAATGAGAAAATTCCCAGTTCTGTCCCCTTATGGCTTGATGAATGCTTTGGATTCCTTGTTGGAACTTTAATTCTTCCATAGCAGCCATGGGCAGCAATTACCCTCAAGGGCAAAGCCACCAAATCTCTCCTGACCTCTAAAAGATCAGAGTGCAAACACTGACTTTCCTCATCTGCCTTCTTTTAAAGGGTTTGTTATGAAATTCCCTAGAAGGCATTGATGTACGTTCTGGGAGATTGGCAGACAGAGTGCTGGAGGCAGGGAAGAAGGTCTCTAGTTCTTTCATTTTCTAGCTGGTTGACTTTAGAACAAGTTGCTTGACCTCCCTGTGTCTCTATTCCCTTATCTGTAAAATGAAGATTTAGACTAGATGGCCTGTCAGTTTTCTCCTTGCTCTGAAAATCTTTTACCTTGAGATTGCAAAATTTCCCCTTAACCTTCAATACTCTGCCATTTAAAAAATAGGCAACAAAATGACAAAAATATGTGGTTGGGGAGAAAGTTTACATTTTAATAAAACTTATTTAAAGATAGAATAGGATTGGGGTTGTAGCTCAGTATTAGAGCGCTTGCCTAGCATGTGTGAGGCAGTGGGTTTGATATAAGTAAATAAAGATCCATATATAAGTAAATAAAGATCCATTGACAACTAAAAAATTAAAAACAAAAGATAGAATAAACATTCTGAATCTTTAGCCAGTGGTTAAGAAAGTTACAGTTAGACAATTGATTGCAGATAAGTGTTAAGAAAGACATTCAGACACTGACTCTAACTCCTTCACAAGAGAGGAAATACATTTGGTCACCACATGAGCATAGGTACTTGATTAGGATTTCCTTTTATCAGTGCATTATAGTTATGCATAATAGTTGACTTCATTTGGACAAAATCAGACATGCATGGAATTTGATTTACTTCATTTCAGTCATCAGGGCCCCTCTACCTTTAATGTAGGAAAAGAGCTGCAAAGAGTCAAATTAGCCTTCACGTGACTTATCAGCATGCTTTATGCAAAACTAGATTGATGGATTTCAATGCATATACAAAGAGGTCAAACTATTTCATGTATATTTTGGATTTTCATTTTCTCATGTGCATGAGGTAAGGTTTTCTAGAAGGTACCTGATATAGGCATCATCACATCATCACAGACTGATGTGGAAGCAGGTAGAAGGATCCAACTGCTTCCTTTTTTGTTTTTATTTTTGTGGCACTGAGGATTGAACCCAGAGCCTCACCCATATTAGTCATCCAACTGCCTTCCATTAAGACAGACATTAGACATATTTTAAATTTGTAAAATATGCTTATCTTTTATAAAAACATGATTTATGTTAATTTGCAATAGATTTATTATGCTATTTTAAAATAAATTTGTAAGTATTATAATTTTTTTCAGTTTAAATTTAAAATTCAGTGAACAAAAGCTCTTGCATCTTTATTCTTTATTTTTTCATTTAAAATTTTTTTTGTTCTTTTTACATATACGTGACAGTAGAGTATATTTTTACATATACATATATGGAGTATAACTTATTCTAATTAGTATCCATTTTTGTGGTTGTACATTATGTGGAGTTTCATTGGTTGTACCTTCATATATAAACATAGGAAGGTTATGTCCAATTCATTTTACTGTCTTTCTTACTTCAATCCATCCTCCCTTTCCTTCATTCTCCTTTGTTTTATACAATGAACTTCTACTTTTGCCTCCCCCTCCCTTCTTATGTATTAGCATTCACATATCAGAGAGAATACTTGACCATTGTTTTTTGAGGATTAGCTTATTTCACTTAGCATGATAGTCTCCAGTTCCATCCAAGACACCTCTTAGGCAGGGGCATCCACATACTGAAGGTAAAATTATGGGAGAAAAAACTTATCATTCACATGGATCTCATAAACAAGCAGAGGTTTCTATCTCCATATCAGACAAAATGGACTTCAAGTCAAAGTTAATCAGAAGGGACAAAGAAGGCCATTTCATACTGCTTAAGGGATTATATATCAACAAAGTATGACAATCTTAAACAATGGCCCAAACAATGGAGAATCTACATACATCAAACAAGCCCTTCACAATTTCAAGAATCAAATAGATGACAACACAATAATATTTGGATAGGCAACTTTAACATGCCTCTCTCATCACTGGATAGATTTTCCAAACTAAAACTAACTATAGAAGTTATAGAACTAAAAATATAATTAATAATTCAGACTTAACAGACATATATAAAATATTTCATCTATCAATGACTGAAATACACTTTCTTCTCAGCAGCATATGGATCCTTCTCTAAAATAGACCAAATCTTAGGTCACAAAGCAACTCTTAGCAAATACAAACAATAGAGATAGTATCTTCAATCAAAAGAGCACAAAGAGTTTGTAAAACCATACAGTTTGATGAAAGCTTTTCGCTGAATTAGTCAGTACTTCTTCTTCTTCAAAGTGTACACAAATCCCTTAAAGATATGGTGACACTATGAGTTCTGATTTAGGACATCTTGGATGAAATTTGGGAATCTTCATTTCTAACAAGCTCTAATATATTGCTAATTCTGCTTATTTAGGCAACACTCTGAGAAGCAGAGATCTAGACAGAAATACCTAGTATTGATAGCACTGCTTACTGGTACTCAGGGTTGGGCCCAAGCCCAATAGTACAACCTACTTCAATAAAGGAATGAACAAAGTATTTCATAAATTACACAATTAAAATTTTTTTGCATTTAGATTATCTTGTCATTTTAGTAACTAATGCACTCATGCACTTAATAAACCTGGATTAAGTTGCTATCATGATAGACAATAAGATATGATTGTTACAAAGATGAAGATGACCTGGTTTCTGCCTTTGAGGAACTCATGGACTTATGCAAGAAACAGAGAGATAAGTAAATCATATTGTGTGCTCAGGGCTATGAGTGAGGCAAGTATGAAGCTCCTTTCTGCTACAGACAAAGATAAGGAAAATGCATCCTTTCAGGAGGACTCCTGAGAAAGTTGAAGGATTACTGGAGGAGGTAACATGTGACCTAGGTTTGAAGTCATCCTTCTAGAACTCTCAGGTCTAGATCCCTACCACCACCAACAACAACAATACAGACACACACACATACACACACACACACAAACACACACACATACACATACACACACACACAATCTGGGGAATAAGTTAGGCAAGTTTATGTGGCAGTGTGCTCAGGGTGGCTGGAGTAGAAACTTCTAGACGATTTTAGAAAGAGGGTCCCTTTATTAGGTTGTGTTGTTGAAAGACATCTCCACTGCTGTTCAAGAGGCAGATTAGAGGAAGGACAGTTGGGAAGATGGGGAAGCAGTCAGGAAGGGATGCTGAAGTCCAGAATGAAGGCAGTAGCAGGGCATAGAAGAGAGAAGCCTCTATCCTAGTTGCACTAGTGGTATATGTTGTCAAAATGAATGTTAGTAAGGAAGAAATGGAAATTGATGAAGCATTTGGGACTTCTAAGCACCAAGCATCAGGGACCCACAGAATTGCTCTGTCATTAAGTGAGGTGGAGAATACAAGAAGAGGAGCAAGCTCAGGTTGTGAAAGGGAGAATTAACAATGTATAGAGAACCTAGCTTCTGTCATGTTCTTATATCAATGAGCAAAAAAAAAAAAAAAAAAAAAAAAGAGACTTCACTTAACTATTCATCCTTATCAATCTTTTATGTAAGTCTGATTTTATATCAGAATTTTAGCTATCACGGAATTAGAGTGATCACTATGTGTAAAATTTCAGATTTTTACATTTTCAGTGTATTGAAAAATTATCAAAACTTAAGTGTAAGGATTATGCTCTTATTCTAGATATCAATTTTACAATTGCAAGTACAATAAGATATGTCGGTATTTTCAGTTCCTTCTTGGTTCCTTCTTGGTTTGGAAATGAGTGTGATTTTTTTTGCTACACATGTTTAGTCTTATAGGAACATACATGGTTTGTTTCTGCCCATCACATGTAATAAAGGAGAATTAAAAAAAAGAAGATAGTAGTGCCTAAAGAAATTACAAATGATTTCCCTTTTCTGATAGGATTTTAATTAGGCTTTGAGAATAATAAAAATCTATTAGTTTTCAATATATTCAGTTACTTTCCTTCTCCATTGTGTTTAAAATTGGCTAAAACTCCATTTGAACGCCAATATCTTTAAGAAAATTTTGTTTAATTGTAGATGGACACAACATCATTTGTTTATGTGGTGCTGGAGGATTGAACTCAGTGCCCCTCACATTTGTGATAAGTGCTCTACCACCCCAGCCCAAATACCAATATATTTTTAATATATAGTTATAAAACTACTCAGGGAGTTTCAGAAAATTTAGACAAGTGTACAATACTCAAAAGCTAAAAGAAGATAACAAAACCACCACTCAAATAAAAATATCTAACATTTTGAGGTGCTTTTTCTAGATCTTAATGATATTTTTGTAGCTCTTCTGGTGGTTTCAAATCTGAATATTTGCTTCACATTTAGGATTTGTTTTTTCTGAAATGCTGACACAAATCCTGAAATCTTTTTTATTCTATTGTCACAGAACAAATGGGAGTTGTGTCATGTTTCTAAAGGTCCAATGGTCTTTTTTTTTTTTTTAAATATTTTTTTAGTTGTCGATGTACCTTTATTTTGCTTATTTATATGCAGTGCTGAAACTCAAACCCGGTGCCTCACACATGTTTGGCAAGCATTCTACCACTGAGCTGGGTTGTAACCCCAGCCCAGTCCAGTGGTCTTAAGCTTCATGACTTTGGTAATGTTCACAAGCATTTTCAGGTAGGTATATTCTGTCACTATGATCCTTCAGTTCACACAGTGGGAGTACTTAACACAGAGTATAGAAAAGGTCTGACACAGAGCTGGTGCTTAAAAAAATATTTGTTAAATGTATGCATTAAGTCAATAGATAAATCAATTTTTAATCAAAAGGAAGCTGAGGAGCTCAGTGATAAATTTCAAGTTAGGTTTGCTCTACTCCAGTACTAGGCATGAGCTTCTGGCTTTCTCCAAATTACTGAGTGTCAGTTCTTTAGATGGTAACTTGCCTTAGTCAGGCCCCTTCTTGGTTCTCTGTATCTAGCTTCTAGAACTAGGAGAAAATACAGATTTATCTGTGACCAGACATTCTTGCTTCCAGATACCTGTCTGCTTCCAGCTGCTTTTCTCCCTCAATCTTATTTTGTATTTTCCTTCTGGGATCCTTCTAGAGCTGACTGGTCATTATCTACTGGAGTTGCGCAGACTCTGGAGCCCCACCCCCACTGAGAATCCTGCCTAAGGCGCTGTAGTTCTGATAAAATGCAAAGGGTCCTCTTAGAAAGATGTTGAACACATAATAGATTTTGAAGCCATTTTTCACTCAGTCACCTTTTTGTATTGGGAAGATGTGTGTTCTACTGGTGAAGTGTCTTTGCTTGTCTGATGTCTAAAATGGTAGCATAATTATGTTGGTAAATGAGTTAGTTCACTAACTAGTTAGAGTCTGTCTATAAATTATAAGATCAACTTGACAGTGGAATTTAGGAATAATTAGAAGCACCTGGGAGTGGACACTGAAGATACAGGGGCTCCATAACCCTTCAAAATAAAGGCAAAAACTGAAAGAAGATTTTCCTTTCTGATTGCTTATGGAAGATTGGAGAGATAAGTCAGGCAACCTGTAAAAACTGACTGAAATACTAGTGATCATAATAAGATGCATGAAGTGTTTGTGTTGGAGACTGCTTCTCTGGCTCCCTGAAAGCTGAGGATAATCTGGGGTGACAGGGTAGGAGCCAACCCACCTTAACCTGCTCTCTAGGTAGACTGGAATAGGGACATCAAAGGAAACAGAAAAAATGAGTTTCATTCCAGTGTAACTCTATAGACATTTGCCAATTAAGTGACCAAATATTACTTCTGTATTTGCAAGCCTTTTCTGTACCTTTACTTACATGTAATTAAATATAAATTATATCTTTTTCATTTTGAAATCAAATTTGTAAGAATACAAATATGGGTATCTCTGTGAGAATATATTGGGGGAGATTTTTTTTTACTTCAAATTTCAAACACAATATACATATATGTATATATTAAACTTTAATCAGGGAATAAAGGATATTTCTCTCTGGATTGGGTGGGATGAGGGAATTACCATTAAGAAGAATAGAATGGCGATTTCTTTTCATTTAAATTTTCTGTCTTGGAATGAAGTAATTGCAGGAAGATTTAGAACTTCTCTGGGTGTACATGTAAATAAATATTAAACACCCTAGCCCACCCCAAGGATTTTATTAAAACTTCATATGCTCCAGAAACTGGGAAGAAAGCCCATGATGACCATCCCTCTCAGAAGTTCATGTCTAGGTCAGAGATAAAACCATGATTGCTTTTGTCCTGACAATGTCATTGTAAAGAAGAAAGGCTTTGTCACTTCTCTTGATAGGCACCAGAAGAAGGGACTTTGTTCCCCTTTAGTCTATTTCAGTCTTTCATCTTACCAGTTGCTTAACAGCAGCTGATAGGCTTGATGGGTCCCTATTGTGTTTTGTTTTAATAAACCAGATAATGGAAGAAATTTTAATTGGTCAAATTATCAGAGATGTATATTATTAGTTCAAGTGTATGCATGGGATTTTTTTCTTTTCCAAATGTCACTGGGATTAAAATAACAGGAAACCGGAGATGGAAGCATTAGATAGGGGTAGACTTTGGCAGCTGCATGTGCCTACACTGCTACGGAGGACATCCTGGATGTAATGGTTGTTTAAGAAGATGGGGGAAGGGGAAGACAAATATGAGGACTGTACAAACACTACAAAGAGAGCAACATTTAGCATTATGCCTCTTAATTCTCTGTCCCTATAAAAATGGCAACTTTAAGGTTTAAAAATAAATGAAAGCATTCTGATTTGCATCTTAATGTGAAGTGTGAGTAAAATAGCACCTTCCTATATGCACCTTGGAGGCTGCTTATGATCAAGATTAACTGTTTAATAGGGCAATTATGCTAATTTTGAGTGTATTTCAATAAGTGCTCTTGTAGCTTAAGCAAAACTACTCTTGCTATTTGAGAAAGGCTCTTTTGCCCCATAGGAACTTAAAACTTGAATTTTCTTGCTACATCAAAAGGCTAATGGAAAACAACCCATGATGTTAGTGCATAAGTACTTAAAAATGCCACCTCCCCCATGACTTCTACAGATGTCACTTGTAGTAAATATTTCAGTGGCCATATTTACCAAGTCATTTCTTCATTTATTGAAAACGAGAAATATGTAACAGGTACGGAAGGCTTTTCAGTCTTTATCTGTATCATGTTTCACTGAAGAACAGCCTATTGAGGAATTCATTTTAGTTAAGGAAAAAAATCTTTTTAGGACAGAATTAAATCACAAGGCCAAAGCTTTCATCTTCATTGGCTATTTGGTTCAAACTTAAAAAGTGATTTTGGTCTATAGGCCTGATTATCTTACATTTTATAACAGGCTATGCAACAACTGTTTTATTCTCCTGCTTTATGTGTGATGAAGTCAAACATATGGCAAACTATACTATTACACAGGAATCTTGATGGGTGGTTCCCCTCTGTGTATCATCTATAATCCCATCACTGTTGGCCTACAGCAGGAAACCAGCTGCAGAGGGTGGCGAGGCACAAGCCTCTGAGCACATATGCACATTCAAGCAAATGCCTTGGTGGCCACTTAAAATCAGGAGGTGTTCACATGTTGTGTTTTACAGGAAAAAGTGAAGGGTGGAAAAAGAGAGCAGTTTTCTCCTGCATGTTCCCAACTTACCACACAGAATCCAGAGCCATCTGAGCACTCATTGGAATTACCATTACAGTCACAGGGTAAGCATTCTCCTGACAGGGCGTGAAAGAATCCAGCGTCACATTTCTGCAACAGATGGAGTAAAAAGCATTTTAATTCTCAAAAAGTTCCATTTTGGTCAGTATTTTCTAAGAGAAGCAATAGAAGATGATTATTAAACTAACAAAATATGTCTTTAAAGGTATACTAAAATGAACTACTTATACTACCATTTAGTGATAGATGTTGTATACACAATGTTTTTTGTTGCATAATTTCTTTCCCTCTTCTTTCACTTTGCAGGAGAGGAGGATCACCCTTACCACTGTTCCATCAGTGAAAAGGTGAATAAGAAGATTTTAATAACTGTAAGAGAGAAATTTTCTAGCAAAGCAAATCGAAACCAAACCAACCATGAGGATGAGGAATTGCATTATGTTCCCTATAAACAAAGATTTCTGGCTTCAGAAATTGCTGACTATGGCCTAACTACGTAGAGCTGTAGCTTTCATAAATGTGGTCTCTTAAAAACTTTATTTCTTCAGATTCTAACATTTTAAAGGGAAGGGTAAGGAAGTTAATGAATTCTTACACTTGTCAGGCTCTGTTGGGTGCTGATTATATATTTCACAATTCTGAGAGGAACAGATTATTTTCCTTTATTCTAGTGACGAGATAATGAGACCTAGAGAAGCTAAGTGGCTTGTGGGGAGGTTGTACCATTCTCAATGCACCAGTTGACCTGCACAATAATGAATTTCCCTCCCCAAACATCACCAGTGCCTTCAGCTGAGAAACACTGTGAAATGATCCGCTGTTTATGTGATTGGGCTTAGGATAAGTGTTCAATGTGCTTTTGGGTCTGTCTCTGTGTTGAAGGGCAGAAATGTCATGATAGACCTGGAAGTGCACTTTGACCCTTCAGACAGGCTTCCATCTGAAGAATTCCAGACAGAAAAGAATGGTGATTGTTTTCACAGTCTTACAGAGTATGAGATTCAACATCACCCCCCTTCCATGGACCCATTGTAGTTTGTACTGTCTTGGCTACCGGGAAATTTTTCATGATATCTGGCTGAATTCCTTCTGACTGCTCTACAAACCCATTTCCTCTTATTATTATTTTTTCTGTAAATAAAGAATGACTAGACACCATGCACAGCATTAAAAACACTACATTTGGGGCTGGGGCTGTAGCTCAGTGGCAGAGCGCTTGCCTTGGTTGTGGGAGACACTGTGTTTGATCCTCAGCACTACATAAAAAGATACACAAATAAAATAAAGGCATGCTATCCATCTATAACTGCAAAAAAATTTTTAAAATACCACCTTTGTAGACCCCAAATTTAATATGTTCATTTTAAGATTTAATAGAGAATAATGACATTGTCTGTGAAGAAAAGATATTTCACTTAAGTGAGAGAAAGGGAAGCTGAGAGGGACAATTTATAATTTATAATGGAGAGTTTGTGGCTAATGGTAAGTTTTTTTTCTCAGATTTTCCACATTGAGAGGTAATAAAAGAGAGGAAAAGGCATTAAAATTGCAGCAGGAAGCATTTAATTTAGTTCATCTAATTTTATGTTTTTAGGTATTATCATAAAGTAAAACATACATGTTTTCACTCTGATGCAGTAGACAGATGGCTGTGTTTGCCTATATCTATTTCTAGATATTCATATCCATATCTACAGTGATACCAATATAGACCTTAATCTAGACATATATGTGTGTATAAGTATCAGGTTGTATGTACCTCAGAGATTCATAAGTAAATAACTTACTATGTGTGCTGTAACTTGAACTTCTCCATTTTATTTAAAAATGAATATTGCTTGTAATCCATAAAATTGATTTGATGACCCATGAATGCATTACATTTTGCAAGTGGCAGGGTTTTATTTATAACAGTAGTTTAGATTAGCATGGGTCTTAATATTAGTCATCTCAGTAATCCCCAAAACTGGTTTCCAAGCTCTCTGACCATATTATATTCTTCTGAGGAGCTTCTGATTCAGTACTTCTAATAATGAAGCCAAGTAATTGGGATTTTATTAATAAATAAATTTTGTATTTTAAAAGAATTTTAGATTTATAGAAGAATTGAAAAGGGTCTGAAGTTTTAAAAAGCTGCCCCCAAGATTCTGATATTCATTCCACCAGGTATAGAAAACATCTCTCACAGTGCTTAGTGTATGTTAATTTCTCAGCTAACACTAGGTGATTTGAATGGTTTGGACCAGCATAGCACACTTGAGATAAGTTTTTGCAAGCCATTGGTATATACTGTTAACTTACCCACTGCTCTCTGCTAGGGCTGGGCTGGTCTTAAGTATTTCTCAATAGTCCAGCTGGACTGACTACATGCAAGATGAAATCTTTATGTTGTGCCAAATTTAGGAGAAAACTTCACTTGGAGAATTACTCATTATTCACTTATCTACTACTCCCCAGGCTGAGGCTGTAACCTTGGGTGAGGCTATGACCTTGGGTGAAGGATGACTTGCTCCAGTCTCATACTGTGAGCGATGGGAAGAAAAAAGGGAGGTAGGGATAGAGCTGTGTTGAGCAGTCATTTGGCCTCCTGCCAAGAAAGGGATGGGGTGGAGGGTGGAAATCTAGCAAATTCCTTTCCTGCTGGAGAATGTCCACCTGAATGAATTACAATTTCCAAGCATTACCACTTAAAAACTCACATGCATGCAACATATAGGGAAGTGGAAGCTTTGGGCATGGAGAGATTCTGATGCCACCACTAGAGCCTATTTAGAAATTCCCTGAAATAGAGTTGTTAAATGGTTTTAGAGAAGTTTAATTACGCTGAAGGAAGACAAATTTGTTTCTTTGTGTGGAAATATTTCATTATGGCTCCTGAGAATCCTGGGATCTTTTCACCGAATCTCTTCTTGAAATTCTACAGAAACTGGTAAATTAACTTTTTACAATAATAAAAGGCAAATATTTTCAAGAATGAAAGCAGAGCTATATTTCTCAGTTTTGCTTCTGGTTAATAAACATTATCCATAGTAATTCTAACACTTGTGGTATTTAGTTGCAAATGGGAATTGGTCTTCTCACAAACTAAATTGATGGCTATTTTCTTTTGGAAGATTCTCCAGAATTTAATGAACAAAGATGGGGTTTGGGTACGCACATGAGCACCTGAGCTAGAGAAGAAATCTTATAGTTGATGGTTTAGGTGCCATATGGCACTCTCTTTCCTATGTGAGAAGACTGACCTACAGAAGACAACTAATAGGCAAACTTCAGAGGACATGTATCTCTTGGGATGGTGCCATGGCCTTTAAAAAATTATATAATAATAATAATTATAATAATAATTGTAATTAGTTACCATCAATGTCATTCAACTTTGTAAGAGGTTCAGACTGATGTAAATCTTCTTCTTTCTCCACTATAACATGCTGTCCCTCATAAATAAGTAAATAAATAATTGAATTAAATTTTTAATTAATTGAACATATTTAAGACACTGGGTAGGTCATGTTGCATAATTTTTCATTTTAGCCCACAACAGACTTATGAAGTAGGCTCTATTATCTGCATTTTGCATATAGGGAGTTTGTGGCTTATAGGGACTTATAGACCCAAGAAACACATATAAGAAATGGAGGACACAGGCTTTAGATCCTTTTTTTTTTCAAGTTTGAACTCTTAATATACCATTAGTATATTCATCCAAGTCTTTCTTGTTGAATTTTTAAGTTGTTTCCAAAATTTTTGTTATTATAGACATTGTGAAGCAGGCTGAAATAGATAAAATGTGTAAACAATCATCTTTAAACCCAGAAAAATATTTGAAAATGAACACAATGCTTTAAAATATATAGATTATTAATGTATGAAACCACTGAGTGAGAATATTTCCTTTCAAAGTAATTTAAAAAAATTTTTCATGTTGACTAGTTACTGTCCACAAAATCATTTTATGAAGAGACATTTTATATCTCTCCATTATTACAGCTTTCCTCCTGCTCTACCATTAAGATTTTTTTTGGATTAAGGCAGTGCAGAGGTGCCTGCCTGTTATCCCAGTAGTTCAGGAGAATGAGGGAGGAAGATAGCAAGATTGAGGCCAGTCTTGGCAACTTAGTCAGACTCTGGCTGTAACTCAGGGGTAAAGTGACCCTGGGCTCAATCCCTAATAATCCACCTCCCTAAATTGGATTAATCAATTCCATTTACTTCTGCCTGTGAAGAATAAGAATAAAAATTCCCATTTAGCTACTTTGTTAGGAGAAGCATGAGGTCTGGCCTGCAGTTAAAAAAAAAATCAGTGTTTGTGAACTTGCCTAATTTCCATTTGTAGAAATCAGAACTAGAGAGAAGTTTAAATGAAAACGAGTATGGGATGTCCACATATGAACTCATGTTTAAAGGGACTTGGGAAAGTATAGGTATTATTGTAGAAGGCATTATTTCCAGAAGCCCATTATGCAATCATAATATTAATTATTTAATGAGATAGAATTATAAAAAATTAAGACTGTTTTTTAAACAACAGGATAGTATTTGTATAACTATGTGATCATTTTTGTCCTTATTTGAAGAAGTCCCTTTAAGAACACTAGACTCATACCAACAATGATGTCATTGTACAGAATTTTTTCTTAAAATTTTTTTCTTAAAAATTTAAAATCATGCTATTTTGAAGAACAGAACAGTCTGCACCCTTTGGATGTGGTTAACTTCTAAAAGCCATTTGGAATTATTAAATAAAGTGAGAACCAAGCTAAGTAATTCAATTTTAGGTTAAGAATTTTCAGAGAAATCTCACTCTATTTTCTAAATATTGTCACAGATGAGCTTGTTAACTAACCACAAGCCATTAATTTTTACACAGGCACTGAATCTCTGTGCGCATCATAATTTCTATTGAAATTCCTAATTGACTAAACTATTTAAATGCTCTAATAGCATCCTCTACAAATTTAAGGTACTCAATTACTCATTAAAACAAATAATAATGGTAAAAAATTGATGGGATTTAAGATGTGTCTAAAGTTAGTATCTGAGAGTGTGAGGCACAACCTGTAGTCCCTGAGTAGATATATATGACCCAAAGAGAATCAGATGTAATCTCCTGTTCCAACGAGTGACAAAAAATTAATTATAATAAAATTCCATTACAAAGAGCACACTCTATAACTCTGCTGCCTACTCTAATAGGATTGGACCTATAACTGGAATAGACATTTGCACTGTGTCTTCAACTAAGGATCTATAAACATTTTACAAATATCAACTCAACTCATCTTCATTCCTAAATTAAACTTTTAGAGTTTTGATTCACCAATTCTTTCTTTAATTTATGGAAGCTCAAAAGTGGAAATCTAAATTTATGCACCAATATCCAGCATTGCTATCTTCCAAATTAGTATAACAACCCACATTAAATTATCTTTCTGCTTGTTTTTTTTTTGTTTGTGTATGTGTGTGTGTGATTCCACTTTCTTCTTGTTTCTAGGCAACAGTGATTTTAGCTCTAGTTTTAGTATTAGTGAGCTCCATTTTTTGTCAGTACACAATAAAAGTTATTCTAAGATAGAATATTATGCTCACTTAAGGGCTAAAGCTTTATGCCCTCACCCAGAGTCTGTGGGTCCTGTACAATGCTACTTTCATCTGCATGAAAATTGGGCAGATTTGGAACCTGATAGAATTCAGAGATCTTCTAGTGGGAATCAACCAACTGAATCTACTTAAAAATATCAATTTAGACTTTATTGAGAAGAAATGACTTCTAAGAACAGTGAATTTATTAGATGATGAGGCATTTCATTTTTTTTCTGTGTCTATAAAAGTAAAAGGTAAAATGTCTGAGATGGAAAGAAGCCCCCAATTTTAAGCTATCCACTTTTATTCTGTTATCAGAACAAGGCTATCAGGTTCTGTTATTTTTTTCACGTAGGGCTTTACATATCCTGATTTTCTCATATACAGACTTATGATCAAAGTGCCCAAATGAGTTAAATACATTATGCAATGTGCTTATACAGACATTGGCCTCTTGATTGATTTTACTTGAATCTGGAGAAAATTACCCATGTATCCTCCCTTGGGTATGTCTAAGCTCTTATTTGCGTAATTGAAATTCCCCACATTTTAATAGACAAAGTTAAGTTTTAGATTTTGACAGTGATTTCACCATAGCTTGATTAAGAAACTGGTTTCAACATTCCCAAGATATACCCAGTTCAAAGGCATTTCTTCTTAAGATTGTTGTGATAAAACTAGGATAAAAGCTAACATGCACCATTTTGCTGGTTTCTCCTAACTAGCTCTGAGAGCCACCTTTGTGCTTATTGCTTTAGGCCCATGTCTGCCACACCTTGTCAAGTTTACAAAACACTCCAGCTCTCAATTGAATTACCAATGAAAGGACAGTGACTCAGATCCTGAGAATTTCTGAGGAACACAGAGATGTCTGGACAATCTTAAGCCTGATCCTTTAATTTAGTAGAATGGAGAGAAGTTATTTTCATAGTACTAATGCCACACTTATGGGGCTATTCCTTATTATTCTTTATTGACTAATGGGTATTCTCATGGGTGGAAACCATTGCTCCACTCACAGATCTGAAAACCTATTCATCAAACATTTACTTGGACCATAGATACCAACAGACTTGAGGTCTGTTGAAATACGACTTTTGCTAATAAAGCCCTCTTTATGTGCGAAATTTAAAGAACCAAACAAGGAAGTTAACAGCCCCTAAAGCCATACAGATTTTTTCCTTTGAAGTATTGGATTTGGGAATGATTATGTTCGTTAATATTTCTTTAATTTTCTCCTTGAAAAGTTACTTGAAATAATTTTTGAATTGTTCATTTATAGTAGTGATTGCCACTTACATAACATAATGAGGCTTCAGTGGTGTCTTTTTTCTTTTGTCTTGAAATAAATCTCTTGCTAACATCTGGCCTTTTGCTCTGGATTCTCCTCACTTGCCTCCTGTAACTGGATTATCCTTTTCACTCCTTGCCTTCTGAGCTATGGTTACACAACCTAGTCTCTGCCAGATTTTTTTTATTTGAAAACTGGCTCAGTTTTATTTAATTTATTGGGGCAAATGCCATGGACACATTTCCAAGAAAGGAAGAGATGTAGCCCACAAAGGCCAGCTATAATAATGAGTAAAGAGAAATAACCTTAGATTTACAGGCATTTGGGAGATTTTGATGTGACTTCTTAACGATTTCCAAGCAATCAATGTTGTGAGATGACACATATCTCTGTCATCTTCATCTGGATTTTTATGAACAATAATGGCTAATATTTATGGACTGACACCAGGCACTGAGTTAAGTGCTTTTCATGGATGATACAGTTTGTTCGTTACCTTTTAATGGCCCACAGTCTTGCAAATATCTGCCTAAATTATCTTTTCTTTTTTACAAGAAGTTTGGAGGTTGAATTGTCTATAAATGACATGATTTCAGTGGACTCAGGGAAACTAGTAGTACTTTTCACTGGTTGGGATGTTTTGTCAGTTCCCATGGCTAGAAGATGAAACTGATTTTGAAGGACTCTGTGTACTTCATTCAGTACCACCCTCAACCTGGATCCCTCAAGAGGCAAAATAGAAAGTGACTAGCAGGAAAGATCTTCCTTTCTTATATGTTTATGCATCACTGAGGGAATGCTACCATGAATTAGTAAGAAAGGAGAAATACATTCCAAATTTCTATTGCATCCATTTAATCTCAGCAGATGATCTTGACTCTAAACGAGAACACAGAGGCAACTGGGCAGAAAATCTCATTCCAGCTCTCTTCTTCTTTGTAAAATTCCCCTCTGTCTTGATGCATCCTTATGTCCTTTTACCCATCCCAGAAGAAGCAGTGCTACCCGTGGCAGGAAAGATGTGCTCTGTGCTCTGGGACCCACACATCTGTGGCCTTCAGACCCTGCATCATACCATATTATCTCTCCTGACCATACCATCTGGGTCAGTCAGCTTTTTCTTACAACATACCTGAGACAAATCAGCTTTTAAGGGGGAAAGTTTTACTTTGGCTCACAGTTTCAGAGGTTTCAGATTTCTTGGCTCTGTCACTTTGGGCCTGAAATGGCGCAGTACATCATGGTAGAAGCATGTTGCAGAAGAGGTCTATTTGCATCATGGCAGCCAGGAAGCAAAGAGAGAGAAAGGAAGGGACTGAGGTCCCAATATCTCTGTTAAGGTCATGTCTCCAGTGACCTAAGTGCCTTCCATTAGACACTACCTTCTAAAGGTTTCACCATCTCCCAATAACATTGGAGGCTGACAACCCAAGACTTGAACATGTATATCTTTGTGGGGGGCACTCCAATACAAACTATAGCACTATCCATTTTTTTTCACACGTCCAGTTATGAAGGGAGATAGTGAACACAGATAGGTGTTGGGTCCACTGTTGGATGAGACTTTACTTCTTCCTCTGAGCTCAGATTCTAAGAACACCTTCCCTCAGCTCCACTACCGTATGAATTCATTCACACTAGCTGTTTCCCCATGCCAGTCAATGCCTCTACCAGTCATCTGGTTTCTGCCTCCATTACACCACTGACACTGAGATGAAAAAGAAATCCATAGCTTGGCTTTCCCAGTCATACTTGTTCTCATTTTAGTGCTTGACATTGTTGAATCCCCTCCCTGAATTTCTCTCTTTTTTTGGTTTCCAAGACAACTCTTTCCTCTGATTTTACTCCTGCCCATCTTTCTTTCTTAGATTTTTAGGGGGTTTCTCTTCCTCTGTTGCCCCTATGCAGTTCGTGTTCTACAGGGTACCTCCAAGGCACACATTTCCTTTTTCTATCTACATGCTTTTGCCGGATGATGTGAACCCCTCCCAAAATTTCATCCTCCATCTATATTCTGGTGTCTCCAAATCTCTCTACACATCCCTGATCTCATTCTTTTATGTCACTCTCTTCTCTCCAAGGGCATGTCACCCAAGTCCATCTCCAGTTCTGTAAGCTCATGGACATGAATGTGTCCCACGCCAACATTATTACAGCCTCTTCAAAACCTATTTTTGTCCTCATATTGTGTCTCAGTTAATGATAAAGATTATAGAAAGTAAAAGGAAAAAAGCAATGTATTAATATTTTTAAATTACATTAATATATTTTGGAAATGCTGTCAAAAGGTGAATTCTGCCAGAATCAGAATGGTTTGCATGCAGAATGGCAGTATTTATGTGCTCAAGTTCTGTCTCTTCATTTTCATAGTCACTGTGCTCTCCGTGTTTATTTCAAATCTGTGTTTTAAATGCAGGCATGTGGAATACAACAGAGATTAGAGTCTCAAATCAGAAGTGACCTTATATAATTATGAACTGTTATAAATTTACTCTCTAAACTCACAGACCCCACCTATGTTGGGATGGACTGCAGGACTCAAAGTTTCCAAGCTATTTTTTGTGTTGAACACCATGTTTATCAAAGGTTAAGTAATTGGAATGTGCTAATTTGAAGCTTACATATTTGTTACATTATTATAACTCAACAGTAACCACAGCAACTGCCCAGAATTTGAACAACAAAAGATTTTTCTGGGAGGAGCATTTTGTCATTGGCATTGTTTAGAGTTGCTGGCCTATGTTCATAAGCAAAAGCAGAGTGAGTTTGAATAAATTCTGTTTACTACTTTTAAATTTTCTACACACAATACACCCCCTTCTTGCCTCCACTTGGTTTAGACTGTTCCCACCTCTGTTGTCTTTTGTATGTCATTGTTGCCTAGAGTTTACTTTCTACCTCTGAAAGATTACCAAGATGGTTCTTTCTTCCTGTTCCCAACACCATAATTTAGTTTAGAATCTTGGCATTTTTCCCTCTTAAAATATTGTACTTACTGTTCTCTCTCTCACAAAACTGTCTCTCTTTGAGTTCATTTGTTATACCAGAATTAATTTAAAAAAACTTTATAATACTACATTTCTACCTCAACCTCCTCCTAGTTACTCTTCATTCTTTTCCTACAATAGTAAAGGAAATTACTTAGCCTGACCTTCAAAGCTTAACTTTTACAAACCCAATGCAACTCTTTAGGGTCAACCTTGGCTCCCTCTACTGTAATTAAACCAGATTTTCTACTCCCCTCTCACATATGTACCTTCCTCTTTCCCACCTAGTGTCTGTACATATTGTCATGGAGGCCAAGGATGTCTTTTCCTTTCACTACTCTCATAGACTCAGCTACCTACATGGCACCTTGAAGATCCATCATTAGAGCACATAGAGCATGGTATAATTTTTAATTTACACTCCTGCCTTTTGAAATCCCTATGAGCTCCTTCAGCACAGGGATAATGTCCTCAGCATAGGTATAATGTCCTCATCACCTATAACAGTGATTAGCAAATAGCAAGTAGATGCTGAAATATGTTCGTGGGAACAATCTTCTTGAATTCTGAAAAGAATGAGCAAAGTAAGAGCAAATTGTGCAAATGCTTTGGAGAACATTTTGCCAAATCTCACAGTAAATATATTTCTAATTATGAATGAATCTTTTGAACATAATACTGAGGAAAACAACCTGTTATAGAAGACAAACAGTATAATATTTACATTGTATTTAAAAACATACAAAAATGACACAGTGCAATATGTTGTATAAGGGTACACACATATAAAGAGACGCAGGAAAAATAAATGGGACTCTAAGAAATCAAGTCAGTTAAGAGTAAAGGTGGGAATCAGATTGAGAAGGGTGTATAAACTTCGATTATATTGGCATTTTATTTATCATGCTACGTGGAGGGCATACAAATTCTCATGAAAGAAAGAAATAAAGAAATGAGGAAAGAAAGGAAGAAAAAAGAAAACAAGGACAACTTCAGTTGTTATGTCTTGAATTTCCATGTCTAGACCTGGTGAGGTCTCTAAAACTTCATCCCTAGGAAGTGACTAATGTGGTCTTGACAATGAATTCAGATGTGTGTGTATAATTTCCTCAACTTCCTGCCTATTCACGTTATGTACCATTATCATTACACACAGTTTAAAAAATAAGCATAAGAACATTCCTTACTTAATTTGCTCTTCCTTTGTTTTCCACCTTCCAGCTAGCAGCTACCTCCTCCCACATGGGGTTGCCTTTTGCAGGTCTTTATGCCTGTCTCAGGGAAAGCACCGTCAGCTTTTAGGTTCTTCTGGATGGCTATTTAATGTGATTTCCTCTGGTTATTTCATTTTAGCAGTCAGCCACATGGTCTAGGCTACATGTGCAGCCTGGAGAACTTTTAGGTGATTATTTATTTGGGTTGAGCCTTACTAATTAAAGAGAGGGATAAAAGGTTCTTGGAATACTCCCATTTGACAGACAAACTCAAATATTAAAATCCGAGTAAGAAGGTTTATAGGCCAGTTTTCTGTCCTAAGAGGGTAGTTGGGAACCAAATGGACCATAACAAGAATAATGGGAGCTTCAACTTGTCTGGCTTTAAATTGGCAGAGCATGAGGAGAATGAGCCAAAGATTGTCTTCTCTAGCTAAAGGGGGAATCAGGAAAAGACTGGACAGTAATTCAAACCAAATAAAGCTGACATTATGTTCTTATAGTTTGCTAACTGTCTTATATAATCTCTTCAGCATGCTTTCTTCTTTGGAAGGTAAAAGGTTTGTGAATTAAAAACAGCTGATTGAAGTGGATGATGGTGGCAAGGGAGACACCAAGAAATGGAGAGAGTCATGAATTTTGAGAGAGGGTTGCCACTGATTTAGTCAATTCATCAGTTAGGGGCTCAGCAGGAAACAGAATTCACTGCAGAGGGTTAAAGCGAAGAGCATGAAGAGAACTGAATGGATGATGGTTTAGAAAAGTGTGGCTGTGTAGACCCAGGGAGAAAGAGGCCCAAGGCTTAAGATTATTTGTACCCAAACTCTTTTCAATCACTTCTTCCTCATGGCCCCAGTCCTCATTTTATTGGTGGAGAGTAGTGCATCTCCTTGGTGTTTTTTGTCTCCTTTGCTAGCTTTGCTCCTCAGCCTTTCTCAGGCATAGTTTGCCAAATATAGCCCAAACCATAACAATATCCATCATCTCCTCCAACATCCTGAACTCAGCTTTACATTTCATAAAAATTAAATCAACTCTTGGGAGATCACTGTTTTGCTGAAGTGAATCCTAAAGTGAAAGTTCTCTTTAAAGGTACTTATTCTAAAGATTAATTGGGTTGTGACAACAGAATTTCAAGTGGCCTCATTAGGGGCTATTGTTAGGAAACAGCATGGATATAAATGCTGGTTATAAGACATGCTTCTGGAATAACTAGTAAGGGAAGGTAAAGAGCTAACAAACTGAATTCTGGGGATTGAAATCACACTATTTAAAGATGGATTGCACTTCATTTATCTGGACTCTTCTATTGTCATTTATAACAATATGAGATAAGTGATATTTTCCCCTTGTTCATTTAGTGGAACATATTTTCAGAGAATCTGAATACATAAGGGTTTTATTTAAAGGTGTAATCTATTTCAACTAATCAGAATTGATAGGTTTTACAGTGTAATCTTAGTGAATTAAATGTTAAATTGAACAAATTGAGGGCATTTCATAGATAAGAAAAAGTTACTCTCATATTCTTTTTCCTTTTATTTTTATTCTTCTAGCAGCTCTACAAATCCCTTTCTCCTCCCAGGAACATACACATTTAGGTGTTATTTCTTTAGTATTTAAATCCCAAATTTCTAGGATCTAATTAAAATCTACTTTTTGGCATTTTAAGAAATGTCCACATGTGTACCCAAGGTCAAATATACATTTGTCCACCTTGCACCTGGCTGCTACTCAAAAATACTTTTTGAATGAATGAATGAATATCTCTCCTAAATATGTTTGCATCTAGGGATACCTCAATGACTTATCCTCTGTGGTCATTGATGTGATACACTGCACTTTACAGTGTGTTCACTGTTCTCCTTATAGTATAGTTATTTCCTGTGGAGACAACCTGGAATATTGGAAAACCTAAGATTATCTAGATTCCAGTTCCAGCTCTACTACTAGTGACCTTACCCAGGTAATTAAGTCTCAGTTTTCCTTTCTGAAAAATTGGAGTGATTGATATATTATCTTCTGGAGTGGCTATGAGGATCAACAAATATCATGCATTTCAGGTTCAATATAATGGTACAGAAATATTCAATAGCTAGTACTTTCCCCTTGTTATTTTGGACTTGTTTGTGCCATTGCTATCTGTTTAAACTAGTAGCTTCTCAGTGAGCTACAACTCTCTGTTGATGGCACATGGCTTGGTAATGATGCTTGAAGATATTATTGGTATGCCGTCTTTCTTTTCAGAAGACTTAACTCCCTGAGAACAGAAACTGGAGTTAGCTTATTTATTACTGAATTCTCAGTGCCTTCCTGGAATAAGTGATTAATAAATATGTATTGAATGTATTCTTGGCATTACAGAATAATGGATGCTAGAGCTGGCGAGGAACTTATTCTCTAACTAACCTGTTATATTAAATTTGGGGAAACTGAGACCTGGTGAAGTAAGAGACTTATCAAAAGCTATTTATATAGAGTAATGTTAGGCCATCTTTAGTGCTCATGCCACTAAACCATACTTCTTGATGATGATGATAATAAAGAAAATGATGAAAAAGGTACTGCTGACACTCACACCTCTTTAGGGATGTAAACAACCCTATGCTACTCGTTTCTCTCCAAGAACTCATGTTTATCAGAATTATCAAGAATCTGATGGAAGATATTCTGTTAGTACATTCCCCTTATTTCACAGGGTAGTGTCATCAAAAGGTCCTAATTCCTCCCTGGGCATCTTGGAGTGGGGAACAAGGATGGTGGGAATGGAGTGAACACTCTAAGATGATTCAGTTTTGCTCCATAAACATATGATTGCCTCCAGAGGGAAAACATGGCCCATTAGCCCTCTGTAATTACTTGGTTTGGCAAAAGACAGTTATTCTTAATTTAAATATAACAATCTGTAGCAGGTGTTTTAGTTTTTAGTTGTTTTTATGTAGTGCAGAAAGAAATAGACTATGAAGCAAATATTGTAGATTACTCATTAGAGAAGTCATTTCTTGTTGGAAGCTGGTTGTATGACATCCAGCTGTATCCTTGACACCTCCCTTGTTCCAAGTGAGAGATCTGATAATGGGCCTTGGGAAAGGATGCCCTTTGTGTAATATACACCAGCATGTGTGCAGGTGTTTTCCCTCATGAATCAGAAGCAGATGTCTGGTCAAGCAGAATATATGGCATCTTGACATATATCTGGCTGCACCTAACAAAGAAAGTATGGCTCATAAATTGTACTAATAAAACACCATCACTGAAGTTTTCACTGAGACTTCAAACAAACACCTTTATCCTTCAACACTAAGAGAGACTGGATCTCACAGAGGGTTTGTGACAAGTTCCAAACTGAGGATTGTGTTTGAACCCCTATCCTGCCATTGATGGATTTTATAAGACACATAAGTGTCTATCCAGATGTTCATAGAATTTATTTAACAATTACTTTAATATGTGCTATGTAAAAAGCCCCTAAAAGGTTCAGAAGACCAAGATGCAAGAATTTCAGAGTGGTCATGTGTTCAGGGACTCTGATGACAAGACAGTTTTCAAACAGTTCATAAATAAATAAACCTACTGAGCACCAACTGCTTACAGAAAACAAGAAGAATGATTACCATCCCAAATGTTGTATCCTTAATTTGGGGAGCTCTTGAAAAACAAAACAAAACAAAACAAAAGCTTTCCCAACAAGCAATAAATCTTTTCTCATAAAGTTTTAAATACAATATCATGAACTATTCTTATTTTTTCTATTATTTTTAGATATTAGAATTAATTATTAAAATTCAGTACAGAATTTACATCTTTTCTTGCTATTCAAGGGTATGTCCTAAGATGTTTCTCCTCAATTTCCCTGTCCAAAGGTTTCATATTGAAATTTTTATGAAATACCATCTAAAATATTTTAGATATCAGTGTAAAAATTTAAGTTCTCATTTGTATATGCACATTTTTTCCCAGTCAAAATTCTGGGGGATAGACTCAGAATCATTTTGTAATCTATCAACTGTTTGTAGCTTTAAAATTTTGCCCCCAAATAACTACTGTGATCCAATTATTATGTGATAGCATGTTCATAAAAGTGAAGGTGAGGTATACAAACTAAAACGAAAATAAAGTGACTTAAAAGGGGATGGGCAAGGCCCAGAGTACTTCAAATCTACACGCTGCCTTTTTAATAACAACAAGATAATACACATTTATGAGAGGAAATGGATGGGGAAGGCCAAGAGTGTCTGATTTAAAGCAATTCTGTTATCTGTCATTTGAAGAAAAAGAATTTTGCTGATTTTAAAACAATACTTTAGTTACAGATGTTTCCAGACCCCTTCCCTAATCCAAGGAAACAAAATACCATTCAGTAACAAACCCAGATTTAGAGATGGGGTTTGTTCCAATATAAACATTTCTTAACTAGACCTTCTCCATGAAAGTGCATAGTCAATTTTTCCATATACAGTGGGAAAGACAAAGCTTTTAGCTTAAAAGGCATTCTCGCCTGCAGCGTGGAGCTTCTGGAATGAGCAGTTTAGGGACTTCATGGTTCACAGTTGATGTCAAGCTGAATGTGGACTCCTTCATTAGAATTATGAGACAGAACTATATCAGAACATGCATTGCCACAAGCAGAAAACTAGGCACTGTTTGGCTTTGGGTATTTAGTATGGTCATTTATTCATTTCATCTTTCCGTTTCATGTACCTCTGTTTACTCAGGGACCAGCTTAGGCCTTGGCAAAGCAGGCATTCAACAAATAACTCAGGAATGCATAAACAAGGGTTTTGAGCACCAATTCTTCTGAGACCACTTTGACAGGCAATTTGGGGAATCAGAAGATGAATCATACCCCACTGGCCTGCAAAAGTTCAGTGGGGGGCATGCAAGTTCTGTTTTTGTCACTTACTATAATATATGTAAGAAAGTGGTAAGAATCACAGTATATTGAGAGGTACAGAGAAATGCTGAGAGAGTAAAGAGGAGGGAGAGATTATTATCAACATGGAACGGGGTGGAGGGAGTTAAGAATAATCCTTTAGAGGAGGAGGCATTTGTACAGGGTTTTCTGGAAGAAAGAAAGCTGAAGCTGAAACACTGGGAATCATAGGATTTTAGTTTTACATTTTAAATGTAATATGGTTTTAGTTATACATTTTAAGGTAGGGAGGCTTAAACTCATATTCTGTTTGTTGTTCCAATGCTCGAAGTGGGCATCTTTCACTTTTGGTAATCTACCTCAAGAAAGATAGCAGATGGACTTACTTCTTTCTAGTTGCCGGAACTTTCTCTGGAAAGATTAATTTAATACTAGCAGTTAAGTTTGTGTGACATCTTCAGTGATTTTCTGGCTGACAGTGTACTCTCATGGTCAAACTACTCTTTCTGCATACATTATAGATAATATTGGAGGCATAACCCAATCCCTAAAATAAGTGTCAGATGTATTTGGAGGCCTCTTTAATTCTTTGTGGCCACCAGAATCCCATGAGTTACTCTTATGTGGCTTGAAATTTAGGAATTTTAATATTATTTTTCAAGATACAACTTATAAATAAGGACAATATTATTTAATTATAAAAAAGAGATTTTTAATTTTATCTTCTTTCATTATGTTATCTAATATATTTACTCAAACTGAGATAAGCAAGGAAATGGAGAAAGTACTTGTTTTTGTGTCTCTCTGAGTGTCATTTCACTAACTTAGAGCCTATCGGGAAGTATATAAAAGATCCTGGTACACTTGGTTTTCAATACTCAACAGCCAATAGCCCCATTTCTGAGTAACAGTAAAGCAAATAATTGTTTTCATTTAAAGCTTTAACTACATTTCCAGTTTTCTCCTTTTTTGAAACTTACAGATTTCTTAGATGATTAAATACAAAGAAAATCCATGCTGATTATGACTTTGAGGAAGAAGCACATTTTCTGGATGAATATGACTTTCTGCTCAAGGTTTAAACAAGGAGATCATAGTCAAACAAAAGCCAGAATAGTTTAGATAATCTGAGATGAAGATACAATGTATTATATCTAAAAAATGAGCCCACAACATAGCTTTTAAAATAATTAAATGGAAGAGCAAACAAAGAGATGTCCTACAGGAAAAATAAAAAGAATCCCAAACCAAAATGGTTATTTACACTGAACATTTTGATAAATACTGCATGTCCAAGAACACAGGCACAGGAAAAATGTGTTTCATCTGCCAAAGTAACCACAAATACTTTTTGAAATTAGGAAGAGCCTAGCCCTTTAGTAAAAACCCAGAGGTTTTATGCACCTTATACAGAGTATTATCCTCCCCTCATAAAGATGATTCCCTGACCTTACCATGATATTAGTATCATCTAAATGTAGTATTACTTTCACATACTGAGGATTTTCAGACTGGGAAGAGAACAAGGGATGACAATGTCCACCACATTGAAAGTGAACAATGGAGCAGGCAGCCATTTAGAGCTGCCCTGCTTTCCAAATACCTTTCTGTTTGGTATAAAACTTGGTTGGATCATGTGTAGGCTGCCCCAATCCCCTGAAATACCTTTAACTCTTTGTTGTCTATTAAGTTCAATGTACATCTGAGCAGATGGCCAAATCCCTGGATTATATCATATATAATTCTATAATTCTGTTGTGAACTGGGAATTTTTCTTTTGGGAAACAAGCTTGACATATTTCCTTGCTGTTAGAAGACCAGGGTACTTGGCTTTACAATCAACAATGGAAAAGTTCTCTTAAGTAAGGTGAGGATGCTGAAATTGTTATAAAACAGGTCAAGAAGGTCATAGTGGGGTACAAGTGCCAGAGCAAACCACTTTGGTGCTATCATACATTTCATTTTCTTCATTAATTTCTCATGTTTCAACAGTTTTTCTATGTTAGAGAGAAGTTTCTTGAAGTCATGTGGAGGCCTGACTGATGGCTGTGTACAGGGGGAATACCAGACATAATGTGGTCTGAGAATATTAAAACTTAATTCTTCAATTGTTTTGAAACAAAAGGGTTATTGTTCATTTTTGAAATAGATCTTTTTTCCTTTTAAGATCAAGGATGTTCTGTTTATTTTTCTGAGACCATCAGAAAACTCCAGCCGGAAATTCTCAAGTCTGAAAAGCAATAGCTCTTGAATGCTTACTTTCTCAGTATAGGTGTAGAGAGCATTGTTTAGGGGGTTGATAGCCTTATGAAGACAAGGCAAAAATCCCCAAAATGAAAGAAAAGGGATGAATGATGTAGTTATAAATTGAATTCCAAATTGAGATAAGTATAATTATCCAAAACCAAGAGAAATTTTAAAGTTTTAGTAAATAATTACTTACTTCTAAGACACAGATGGCTACAGAAGGTAAACATGATACAGCTCATCTAATGTCCCAACATACATATCTTCAGGTGTTACTCATCCACATTTTTCCTTGCATCCTGGCTCTGGGATGCAGTAGGACAAGAGGACTTCTCCCAAAGCCAGGAAACTTGGGTATGGTTCCAGGTTTAGAAACCCTCTGTGGATCTTGGGGAAGTGACCAAATTCTAGTGCTAGATTCCTCCTCTTCAGTGACCTTAGCAGCACAATGGTATCTAGGCTTTTCCTATCCTAATAATCTATAGGTGTATGAAACTTCCTGCTGACTCAATAAGGTCACATGCTAGGAGACTTTGGACAAATCACTTAACATCTCTATGCTTTCACATGTTAGATTCATAATCGTGACTCTCTGGTTTATAAAATGCTATGAAGATAAAAGATGGAAATATGTAAGAAAACACTTTGTAAACCTTGAAATATTGATAATATTTTTTAACTGACTTATAATCATTGAAAATTCCAATGTTTGGTGGTCAAAATAACATTTGTCCAATATCAATAACTTTGTAAAAAGCTGAAATCTTCAAGTAATAGGTTGAAAGAAATATAGAAAGCTTTCTTAATCCATTTGATTAGTTCTCCCTAGAGAACTTGAATGTGTTATAAGGCCCCCCCCCAAAAAAAGTAAAAAAAAAGAAAAAAAAAACAGGGAAAAAAACTATAGCTTGCTTTCATGATACTGTGAAACATTTAGTGATTCACTTTTTTATTTAAATAAAAAACTAAAGTTTTTAAATTTTATTTTCTCTGACATAACATTTATAATGGAAACAATTTGGCTTTTAGAGATCACAGAAATGGCTTTTGGACTATAGATGGTATATTGAGGGAGGAGAAAATAAGCCTGAGGGCTGTCTTTTTAGCTCTCAGTAGAGGTTAGATGTACCTGGTTTATTAAAATATAGTTTACGTTTTAAGATAAGATGATATTCATTGGGATGGAATAATTGATATAGAAAAATAAAAGTTACACAAACATCTGGCCATTCCTACACAGATCAAAAGATAGTGGTTAACTTGCCTGTCTACTACCACCCTATCCTTTCTCCAAAAGTTTTGTGTTGTTTTCCTCAAACTCCCAGGTAATGACTGAGACAAAAGTGGAATTTCCTAGGAAGGAGCCAAAAATATCATCAGACAAGGAACAGGAAGCATAAAAATATCTCTCAGGAGAGCACCAATTGTTTGAAGATTTTAGCTCATGTTTGGAACAGTTACAGAGGTGCTCAGAACATCAACAGTTTCCTGCAGACAGCAACACATACTGGCTGGAGGCAGGTATAGGTGCTGTTGGGATGAATGAGCTGATTTGAATAAGATTTTGGGTAATATTTTGAAGACTTGCCATGATTTAGAATATCTATTTGGGAGGCCTTGATACAGTGGTTTGCATTTTTTTAATAGCAAACAAACTTTTTTTAAACCAGTGAAATTCTATATGGAATTTATGTATAATTCAGTTAAAAAAAAGATGCTCTGGTTGAAAGAGACAGGACCCCAAACTTCTGCTGCTCATGCTCTCTCAGCTCAAGTTGTGTCCAAGGCATTTCTATGTTGCCTTGCTTAAAAGCCATGGATCTAGTAGGCTTTATAAAATTAAAAGGTCCCTGCACAGATTCCCCATGATTTAATACATTTCTATAAACATCCGGAGCATCTTCTCCCTCATCTTGTTCTCCATACATGTGACAGTCCATCCTGATAGAACCTTGGCAATGATCCAAGGTTTTCTCCTTTCCAGACCATGAACACCATACAAGCCAGGTCCTTCTGACTCTTCCCTGGACAGGTACCAATGCACAACATGGGTTATCTTGATTCCAGGTTCTCTGCTGCCTATCAGAGCACCCATCCAGATACCTGTTTCCAGATTAATGTTGACAAAGACAATTTTTATTATGTTTCTCTTTCTTCTGCTCTGAAATCTTTAGTGTTGTCCAGTCCAACAAAACTGGGAATATTTCCCTTCCTAGAAGAAACCCTGTTTCTTTTTTTAATCCAGTTTATCCCCTCAGCCTATATTTTCTTCCTCAATGTTTAAGATTGAACTCAAGAGCCACCTCTCTAATGAAGTTACTGGGAAACTCCCACCAGAAACAAATGCTTTTTCTAAACATCTAAGAGTTTTTATAATACAACAATTTACTTGTATTACATTACTAGTATGCTTGTTTGGTCTTTTTGTGTTTTATTCATCTTTTGTAGGTACTTTTTGTTAAATATGAGAGTGAAGATATAAATGTTTATCCATCATGTGTCCTTGGACATGTAGGGAAAACAAGGTAGTAATACAAGGCATGAGTACTATTTTCCATACTCCAAAATATTTAATTAAAATAAAATATGTATAAATAATATGAAATGCTAAATTTTTAGTTTGGGCTAAAGTTAAAATAGGGCAATGACACTAATAATTCCATAAGAAACTCCCTTTGTAGTTATGAATTATTTTGCCTCACTAAAAATGAGATATTACTTAACATTTCATTTGGTAAATGTTATGGGCTGAACTCTAATCTCTTAAAATTCATGTTAAAGCTTTAACCCCCAGGGTGACAGTATTTGGAAATAAGACCTGTGAAGAGGTAATAAAGGGTAACTGAAATCATATGGGTAAGTCTTAATCAACAGAACTGGTGTCTTTATAAGAAGAAGAAGAAACAACAGAGACCTCTCTCTCTCTGTGTATGTACATAGAAAAAAGGCAATGTGGAGACCTAGTGACAGGTAGCCATCTGTCAGTCAGGAAGAGAGCCCTCACCAGCTGACACTGGACTTCTATCCTCTAGAACAGCAAAACCCAACAAACAAACAAATAAATAAACAAATAATAAAATAAAAAATAAAAAAATACTGTCCCATTGTATAAGCCACCCAGTCTAGGTGTTTGTTATGGAAGCCCTAGCAGACTAATGCAATGGGCAAACTATTACAAAATACAAGGCTAGAGGTAGATGACAGATAGTAGAAATCCATGGGCACAAAATGTTTTGGGGACCACTAATCTCTTACATTCCCCTCTTCTGGTTACTATGGACTTCACCAGTGACTACTGCCACAGCCATTCTCCTAGTCCAAGAGGGCAGAGGCTACCTGGCTCTGTCCTACACAGAATCATTGGTGCTTTGAATGATGCCTTTTAGCACTGGGTTATTATTCCTTATGTGCTGAGTGCATAACTCACTTATTTAAGCAACTTGTTTTATTCATGGCTTGACCATTTTTAGGAAATCATTAAAAGCCCGCATTTCTCTTAGGTATGACTTAAATCCTTTCTCTTGCTAAAATTCCTTTTTTTAAAATTTGTAGTGAAAAATATTAAAAGGTAAACTGCTCCTAAGCCTTAACTCCATTTTCCTGTGATTGACATACTTTGTCTAATCATTTCCCCTCAGGTCCCATTTTTACTACAGGTCAGGCTCTTTTCTCATCCTTTTTAAATTCTTCTAAGTTGTAGGTCTACAAAATGAAATCAGGACTCCAGTGAAAAAAACAACCCTCAGCAAAGATGGAGATTCATGAATATATGCATGTATATATATATATATATATATATATATATATATATATATATCACACACACACACACACACACACATACACATTCATATGACTGTATGTGTGTATTTATACATATTCAGAAATATGTCAACTTTTGTTTCTCTTATGTCTGAGAGAAGAATTTCCCATGGTTTACCAAGATGATATAGTCCATTTGCTCCATAACTCTATCACTTCAAAAAAAAAAAAAAAAAGTCAAAGCCTAAACATACCACTAATTCAAATGTTCTTTACAGATTCATCAATTGCCAAGCCCAATGCAGCATTCCTGAATGCTACTGGGGACCATCATTAGCTGAGCTATTGCTAAGATTTAGAAGCAGATGTTAGAGGCATTATAGAGAGCAGGTTAAACCTTGGAGCAAGATTGAACTGGCTTAAAGTAAGTTACTCAACTGCTATATGACTCAGTTTCCTTGTCTGTAAGATGGGGTAATATGAATGATTTTTAATAAGGTAGTTATGAGGAATAAATGAATTACTAATACACATAAATTACTTAAAACACCACCAAGACACAAGAGATGCTAACCAAATGTTTAATAATTAAAGGTAAAAGGATAATAGAAATCAGCCAGTTAGCTGTCTGGGTTGAAGCATCACTGTCCTTTAAGGCCACAATAAAATAGTAATCTCTTAGAGATAAGACTTCACCAAGGAGCCTGGAGCCTGCAGGGAGGATGGGATACTGTTTGATACAGAAGGAAATACACACCCTGACTCAAATGCACACCCCAGTTCCTCTAGCAAAATACTCACATGAGGAATGGCCTTGGCAATTTTCGCTTTGGGGAAACCAGGTCTTACATGTCTTATAACATTATCTTTCCAGTCTAGGACACAGATTGTGTTCCTCACTCCGTGGAGCCTCATTATCCTGACTCAGGATGACTCCCTTGTTTCCAAGAAAAACATCACAATACAACCATTTCCTAGAGTCTCATCAACACCCTATTTCCCAGCAGATTTCACACATAAATTCTTTCCCTCCCCTTCTCTCCCCTCCTTTCCCTCAAGGACGTTTTCCAACAGTTCCACTTCAGATGTCAGGAAGGGTCAGGTGGGAACAGAAACCCTCTATGTCATTTCATGTCTATTCTTAAAACACATTTTCTAGGCTCCTGCTAGTGTGGACCATGGCTTCAAGAAGAGCATTACATCTTCAACTCATCCGGATGCCTGTCCTGAAGCAGCAGTTTGCTTTGAGATTTTTATTTATTTATTTATTTATAATTCTAAAGGGTGCCTTTTTAGGACTGAGGTCTAGTATCTGAGTGAGACTGTGAATTTCACTTGGCCGAGATTTGGCTTAATATTTTTGGTTCCCCCCCCCCTCCCGTATATCAAAAGAGCTTTCCATTTCTGGATTCACAATTTCCCCTAAGTCCATTAAAAATTCGAGCCCAGCTGCCTTTTAGAGTTCAGAATTTCTTATATTTTAATATACTCATGAACAGCCTGGGATATGGTAAAAATTCAGATTCTCATCCTTAGGTTCTGCATTCCTAATACGTGTTCAGATGATACTGATGCTGCTATTTATGGACCACACTTTGAGTAGCAACTTTTTAGACTCACTTCCCCATAACCACCAATAATCAGGGCATTCATACACCAGGGCAAGTCCCCCACCTTCCAGAGAATTTCTTGAACATGTTTGCTTCCAAATGTCGTGTTCTGCCTAGTCTAGAGCAAGCTTTTAAATGTCTTTAAAGCATCATTAAGACCCCATGGACAAATGTATGGTGTATAATATAAATGGTGATTTCATTTGATGTTTATAATAAATCAACAATCTTTTGCTTGCTTGTTCTTACTTTCTCACTGAGTGAAAATTCTTCTCTGAACCCTCCTACCATTTGACATTTAACTATTAGGTAGTAACACATGTTTCCATATCTGTGTTCTCTTCCATTGTTATACCTTGCTGTCTTTGTGTAATGGAGCTTCAGTTTAGGGTCATTTGGAAGGATATATATAGGGTAGGTGGTGGTACTCAGGAATCCCACTATGGGAGACCACTGACATTGGCTGGGCACACTAGGATGCACCTGTATGCATGTTGGTGTACGCAACTAATACTGTCTGGGGAGCCACCTCAGTTTGTCACCTTGGAAGGACTTATGTCTCCTGCTAGACCCATGCTCTGTCCTGCAGATCATCTTCAACTGCCACACTCTGAAATGGTAGGAAACAGGAAAAAGTACCCCACAAAATGTCTGTTCTGACCCCTTCAACCCTTTCAGTGTCCTGTGCTTCCCTCAGGCTTGTAAATCTTGGGGTTCTGGCTGGGACAATGGTTTTGACTATGTGATTCTGCTCCTTAAACCTGCTTCCCTTTCCCTCCTGCACATTTTAATCTACTTTGTTAGAATTTTGTTGCTAGAAATAAACTTTTCTTTTCTTTCTTTCTTGCTAAAGAAACTGAGGCCACTGAAGAAGAAAGGTCTTTCCAGGTCCCTTGGTCTAGAATATGATTTTTTTTTATTAGTGATGGAGTCAAGAACCAGAAGAATTAGTTCCAGACTCAAGTCCAGCTCTACTCAATTCTGTGGAGAATCTCCTACTGACAATCTAACATAAGGACAGATAGAAAAAACAAAGAGTAAAGTGAATAATAATATAGTAGAGGTAAATTATTTTTCTTTAAAATCTCTCAAAATATATTCATGTAATAACCTCTTTTCTAATGCTAAGGATGATTAAGTCCATTGAAACAACTGGAAAGATTCTAAGGCCAGAGTAAGAAGACGCTGTTCCTTGTTCTGCTGTTCCTGAGTTTCCCAACCTCCTCTCTGTCCCCAATTCAGTTTCTTCCTCTGAAAAATGAGAGAATTAAATATCTAAACCTCCTTTCTATATCTAACATTCTGCAATTCCTTTGATTTCATGGTTCAAGAATTATGCATCCGATAATAACTTTCCATTAACTCTCAAACAGGCTTCAAACACCCTCAGCCAGGTCTCCCTGGTGTGGTACAGGTTTCTGAGCTTGCCTCTTCTGTGTAGAGTTTTGAGTGTCTATTGGCATCGATCATGACAGACAACAATATTCAGGGAACACAATGGAATGAGGCAATTATTCGTGTACTACAATGAAACAGCGACCTATGTCCAGACATTCGGACTCTGTCTTCAAATAGCTGGGATTTAACACCTTGCCTGTGACCTGGGGCATGACAGAAAACAGCCTGCTGCTCCCAGGCCTCAGGCAGATCAACAGGAAGAGAGGTGGTACTTAGGGCATGCTCAGCTTGTCCAATTGTATCACTGTTCTTCAAGGGGAAACAGGTCATGAAAGTCAAAAGGCACTGTAGACTAACTTGCTATGGAAGAACAGGCTTGCCAGCAATTTTAAGCCTGAGACCTGAAATTTGTGCTGTGGTGCTATGCTGTGATCACAAGCTTAGGAAAGGATTTTTGCTCTATTTTTGACCATTCTGCAGCCATTTTGATTTATCTATTATCAGATTTTTCTATAGGCCTAGCACCCCTGGGTCTGAGAATCACTAGACAATCCTCTTGTCTATGGTGGGTGTCTATATTATGTAGTACTTTGAGCTGACATTTGGCTTTATAGTGCTGCTTAGCTCAAGATGTCATGTTGCAATGCATTTACAGACAGCAATATTCCGTGAAGTAGTCATGTCCTCAAGGCAGGTTTTACTGAAGTCATTCCTTATCCCTAGAATCTCTGGTTGCCTTTAACACAATCATGCCACTCCTGCTAATGGAGAGCCTAATTGCAAAATAAATATTCATATACAAAGTTTGCACCATGCTTAGGGGCCCTTTTAGCTATAGGCTTCCGCATTATTACTATTCTAATCTTTAAGAGACTTGTATTAATGCAGCTGTTAATGTTATGGGATTTCTCCAACTTACCAGTTCTCATGAAGTCATAAATGTAGATCCTTCATTACATTTAAGTAAACACAAGATCTCTAGTAGTCACCCAAACACAACATAAAAACTAAGAAAGTCCTAAAAGTGAAAAGAGAGTCATTTTGTATCTGTCTCTTCCCTAGATTTTAAAGGTGAATTTGTTTCCTTATGTATTTTTCTCTTATGCAGAAAATTTGGGTTTGAGTATGGAAATTTGCCCACTACCATTCAGACTGGGAATGTTGTTTCCCCCAACTTTCTCGGGATAAAAAGACTCAGATTCAGAGTGAACTGCTGGCAGCTGAATTTCATTAAGACTTTGATGGGAAACTTTAGTTGGAATTACAAACATCTGTGGTTAAACTTCCCTTTAGTAAACCATTTCCCAGAATTTAACTTTACTACACCAGGAGTGAAAAAGAAAAACAGTTGAATAGAGAATGCTGCTCTTTTGCAAATACAGGAGTAGATATTTAAATATTTGGCGACATGGTCACTATATCTCAGTGAACTAGCAGATTTACTTATTTTAGAAAAATAGCTGTTTGAAAATGCCAAATCCTGAAACTCAAAGCATATACTGGAAATCTGAATTTAATAGTTTCTAACCAATCAAATGTTTCAAAATTATGTGTGGCCATCATATTTATATGGTTACTAAAGCAGGGAAAAACCATAAAATAGGGGAGTGTTTGGGTAATTGTTTACCATATAAAATTATGATATGTCAGAGTTGAGGATTTGTATAAAAAGAAAAGAAAGGTTTTTGTCTTTGTCATATCAATGGTGTTGGGGTTTTTGTTTGTTTGGTTGTTTAGCTTTTCTAGGGATTTAGACAAATCCATTCATTTCTCCCAACTGTACAGATCATCCTATATTTCTGGGGAAAGATTGTTTAAAGAGTCATTAAAGAGAACGATTATAAAAGCTGAACGGTAGTTGCATTCTTCTCCAGGGTTGCATAACCAGCAAAATTGTAAGCAAAAGTTGAATGCAACCACATTTGGAGCATAAACAAAGATTTATATAGCAATATACTTTAACAAGATATTACATAGCTTTACCTGTGGATAGATAAAAAGAGTGAAGGAAAGAGGGAGTGGAAGGAGGGACAGAGGAGAGAACTAAGGGCTAACTTTGTGTCAGGCAGTTTATATGCTATTTCATTTTTAAATTTCATGACAATCTTGCAATGCAAATACATTTCTATTTACTTTACAATCAAAAGAACTGAGCCTTTAAAAGATGAACTAATTTGCCTAAAGTCAACTGGCTAGAAAGTCCTGGAGCTGGATGCATGCATCTGACCACATTCATCTGGTCACAAGCCCATGATCTGCCTCTGATGAAAGGTGAATTCCAAATACTGCAAAACAGAGACTGCAAATAAATAGCCTTCAGGTTGAATCTGATCTTTAGATACACTAAGCCTACAGGGTATTTTTTTTTTTAAAAATTGACTCAGCAGTTTCACTTAGGATTCCAAATTCTGTCTTCTCTTGGGGCAAACCCCACCCCCCAAAACAAAAAGCAAACCAAGAAAATCTGGCAATACTGAGAGGTGGCTACTCCTCTATATCCTGTGACTCAGGGGTTCCTTACTCTTTGGATGTATTTCTTTCACTGAGCTAGTTCCACCAAGTTATTTTTTTTTTTTTTTGGCCTGGCATCTGTAGGTATCTGAATTTAAAAAATTCCTTTGTACTATAGGATCCAGCAATTTCATTTCTGAATATATCCCAAAATCACTGAAGTAAGGCTCAAACAGATATTTGTACACCAAAATTCATAGCTGCATTATTCACAACAATCAAAAGATAGAAATAATCCAAATATCCAATGATGGATGAATGGATAAACAACAGCTCTGAAAAATGAAATTCTGACACAAGTTACAATATGTATGAGTTTGAAGACCTTATTCTAAGTAAAATAAGCCAACACAAAAGGACAAATACTCTGTGATTCTTTCTATAATAAGTACCTTGAGTAGGCAGAAAGCAGAATGGTACCAGAGACAGGAAGGGGAGGGCTAAATATGGAGTTATTATTTAATGAGTTTTAGCTTGGAAACATGAAAAAATTCTAAAGATGGATGGTGGTAGTGTGCATAATATCAATGTACTTTGTGCCACTGAACAGTATACTGAACAATCGTGAAAATCATAAAACTTACATTATAAATGTCTTTATGTGTTAAAAAACCCTCTGATTAAATCAGGGAACTCTGGAATTATAGGGAACAAGATTCTTTATTTTCTAGTATTTTAAATAATAAAGTCTATAAGACAGATCTTGTATTCCTATAGGTAGTGCTCTTTCGAGTCCTTTACCTATTGCCCTAAATAAAGAACTGCTGATGAGGACCTTAACATCATGGGGAAGACATAAGTTTAAAAGGGAAAATAGGATGCAGGGTGATGCTGTACTTAAAAAGGAGCCAAGGAGACACTGTGGTGTATTGGGAAAGAGAATGGAATCCTGAAGCTTGGGCAAGGTACTTACCACCTCCAAACATCAGTTATCTCCTACACCTATGTTCATGGGACATAGCATCAACAACTGTCAGGTTTTTTTTTTTTTTTTTTTTAATGAGTAGTTTAAAAATTAGCTATGAACTGGAAATGTAGGTTGGTGATAGAGTACTAGCTTAGCATGTGAGGCCCTGGGTTCAATCTCCAGCACTACAAAATAAATACATAAATAAACAGACAAATGAACAAATAAAAATAAATAGCTATTAGACTAGTCAGGAAGGGGAGCTATCTCAAATCTTTGGTAGTTCTCAACTAACTTTTTACAGCTTTTGCTACTCTTCTAGCAAGCACTGCATAAATGTTGTCTGAATGGCATTTTCTATTTATTTTAGAAAATTTTTTAAAAATTTAAAATTTTAATTTTACTAAAATTATCCTCACAGATACTTCTACTTACTGAATCATCTTCTCCTACATATTTCTGTACAGTCAACTGCTTTTATAAACTTCTTCCTCATTGTGCTACTTACTAAGCACAGGGCCTAGACATCTGCACTATGTCTCTGTTTCCCAGTGTGTAATGAGATAAAGATACTCCCACTGATTTTTTCAGGAAGGTACAAGGGAATAACTGTGGAAAGTTTTGGACAAATGTCTGGCATGTGGCAAGTATTCAATGAGTGTTAGCTATCCCACCACTATGATATTTCAACTCTTCTAAAATAAGTTTCTTAAAAGCTTCTTTGGTGTTTGATGAATAGATTATTGTGACCTACTTGAGTAGCTCAGGAATAACACTCTGTCTATATTACCTCTACAGCACTTGCTAGTAGCCTCTGCCATAGAACATGAGCTCATTCTGCTTTGCATATATTTTCCTCTCTTGGATTGCTTACCCTTTGAGAGTAATGAGAGAGACCCTGATTTCTTTTTATCCCTGCTGGTGCCTATTTTCTTGCTCTTCATGGTAAACTCCAAATGTGCTTTTTGTGTGAATAATTAAGTGAATGAAATAATGTTTATATGTAGGGAATTCAATTTACCTAACTAAATTTTTGGAATAGCCGTACAGGATGATGGTCTTGTCTAGTGACTGGAGGTCTTACAGTAGTCTTATGAGATCTTTTACAAAGTAAAGGGCCAAGATAAGAAAAAGAAAAGCAGGTAGTGAAAGAGACATAACTGTCTTTTAATAAATCTTCTGCAATCCTTTAATGGCAGGGTGCCTAACAATGTGTTCTGGAATGGGATCACATATCAACAATGAAAAGAATTGAGAGGGAAAGTCCTTTGGAATTAGTCTCCTTGATAGAGCGTCTTTTAAGTAAGCTCCTCATTTGTCTAGGGCTGGGTAGACACAGGACTCATGGAGCAATGATTTTTTTTTTTTTTTTTGGAAGGAAGTTAACACAACAAAAATGACAACAGCAAAATCCAGTCAAGTTACTAGGAGATAAGATCCTGTTTTTCCCCTCTTGGATTAACAATTGTTAAGTGCTTCCCTTTTCATTATTTATCAAAACCAGGAACAGCACCTGGTCCTCATTGTCTCTATTTCTCAGTGTCTCTGTGTGGCTTCTTTTCCAGTTCCAGAATGTCAGCCTCTAACCCAGTGTTCCTAACCTTGTTTAACTCCTGCTTCTTTTTGATTGACAAGAATCTCACTCTTCCCAAGAATACTCCCGTAATCTCCTTGAGGGATGGTTTCATCTCTGTTTCTGGAGCCCCTCAAATTCTTTTGCATTTCTATATTGATTAAGGAGAATTCTGTATAGTTTTACTTGCTTCCATGTGCAGGACAAAAAGAATAGACATTTTAAAACAATGTGAAATATTACAATATTGAATATTCTTTTAGGAACTACCTAGTCTCCCCTTTGCCCACCCTCATCTACAGAAAATTACTGCTTTCACCATAAATTCATCAACAATGATTCAGTGAATTTCTTTTAAAGAAGAATTTGGAAAAATCCCCCCCACAACTAGTACAGAGTTACCTATGAGTGTGCCTTTTTTAAGATTCTTTCCATCCTGGGGGAAGCTTGGTCTATTAAAAAAAAGGGGGGGGGGCTTTCTCTTCTTGGTCAGCCAGAACTCTCCACCCTTCAACCTGTGCAGTTTTCATACATTTGCTCCCCAACTCACAGTGAGCGCCACAGTGTGCCAGAGTTCCTGACTTGGGCCAAGCACCCAGGGATGGAGCAGACACGGCCCCACTGTGGAGGTGCTGGGAAGGAGCTCAGGAAGGCTTTCAGCCAAGCACAAGCACCTCCCATGGCTCCATGCTCCCTTTAGTTATTTTCTTTCTTCCCTTTGAAGGAGATTTGAGGAATAACCATTCATAAAAATTCAATTCAAATAAAGAGAATGCATTTTTAGAATACCTTCCCATCTGAATTTTGAAGTTCTTCCTTGAATAATGTGTCCATGTTCTCTCTCTCTCTCTCTCTCTCTCTCTCTCTCTCTCCACACACATACACACACACACACACACACACACACACACACACACAATCCCCTGATGCAATCCAGTGAAGTGGTTATGACATGTCATTAAGTCTCCAAAATGTATTTGGTTTAAGATCTGCTTACTGGCTATAAAGAGCATGGGAAACCTAATGGTGGGGCGCCAAGAATCGCCTTGGGACCACAGGCTAACCCGAGGCATTATGTGAAACTATGCACTGGGAACATAATTACTTCGATCCCACCCTTTCTACACCATATACTTTGACCTTCTGGGAATGACTAATATCTTTTTTTTGTTTTTTTTGCTTAAACCAAAGGCCTCAATTGGCATTTTGAACCTTCTAGACTCTGATAATGTTAAGTATTTAACATACTATGGGACATTCTTTCTAATTGGAAGGATACAACAAAGGAAGACATTATATATTACATACACATAATATTAATAAATAGTATTAAAAAATAGTACCATAAAAATAAAGTTCTAAGAAATATTCCCAAACAAGGATTTCATTTAATCAAATCATCTATGTATTTTTATAATAACTCTTAGCAGCTAAGCATTCTGTCTATATTTTATATAACTTCATTATAATAAATATGAGATATAAAGTAGATATCAATAATTTCTCTAAGCCTCAATCAGTTTCTTGATATGCATTTTGAGCAACTATAATTTGCCCAAGGTCAAGGAGTTTGAAATTTAAACTTGGGACCATCAGTCCAACAGCCTGAAATCTAAAACAATTTGTTGGACTACTTTCCTATTTATTATTTTGTGGAACACATGAGCATTATGAAATTGCTGAGTCTCAACATTTAATTAATTAATTATTTTTGGTTGAACCCAGGGCCTCATGCATGCTAGGCAAGCACTCTACCACTGAATTACACCCCTGTCCAACATTAATTTTAAGGTACTCTAATACTCAAAATAATTATTGTCTTAATATTTTATGGAATGAGTGTTACAAAAAGTTATATTAGATTTATTAAGAAACACACAAGAGTCCTAGATAAATTTGAATTTCACATAAACAGTGAAAACATTTTAGTATACATATGTCCTGTGCAATATTTGGGACATGACCCTGAATTTATCCATTGTTTATCTGGAATTCAAATTTAATTGGGCATGTTGTGTTCTATCTGCCAATCCTAGTCAAGCGTTTCACTCAGGGACTTTCCATGCTCAAAGCAACAGGTGAAGATAAAGCTTCACCAGGATTAATTCCAAGACTGTAGAGAAGCAATGTTGTCGCATTGTGTGGAGTCTCTCCTGGTCTAGCCTCTCCCAAGTGTCTAGGAGTGAAGCTGACCAAAAGCCATGTCCTTCTCCTTCTCAGGGAGGTTATGTTTTGCACCAGAACAAGAGTTGGGTATAAGGGCTGTATCTACTCTCCTCCTAAGTGGTGGGGGTTGTGAGTAGGGCTTACTCTGAAGAAGGATCATCTTCATGCATCTTTTTTTAAAATCAATAATTAATAACTACAGTTATGTTAACAATTGGTAGAATTAAGAGCAACAGTACAGACTTCAGTGATGTTAGAAATAGCTTCACTCCACTCAACTATTTTAGTTGAATGGTTACTGTAACCATAGATATAGGATATGGTGTGTGTGTGTGTATGTGTGTGTTTTGTTAGGCCAATTGCTCTTTCCTTTCCCATGAACTTAGGTGACTTCATTTTCCTCCTATTTAGTATCTCCCACGCACTGGACATACTGTTGTCTGTCTGAGCTCAGGGGATTCTTAAATCATTTACTCTGGAGTCATTCTCTTTCACCAAATTTCCATGCTTTGGTTATGTTTTCAACTTAAAAACTATTGTAAGGTATTCAAGCAGCAACTATAATTTGAATAAACAGCATATTACCAATGGAATATATTGATCATTTTAACTTCAGGGATGAGACTTGATTTAGTCTTGCTTCTAGAATATAATGGTTTATTTCTATTTAAGTATCTGCTCTGCAGTTTCCTAACAACTTCTTTGAAGGCTCATTACCTTCCACTTAACCCTTCACTCCTCTCTGTACAGACTTTTTGTTTAATTTTAGTCAAAAAGTTACTTCCCGAGGGGAAAAAAGTTATGTTCCTCTTATCCCAAGAGCAGAAGAGCAAGAAGGCAGTGACGGGGCACATACATTAAGAACTGTGGCTTGACAAAAATGACTACTGGGACATAAAAAAAAAAAGCATTAATAATAATAACAATTAATAAAATCACTGATGTGTTGCTACAGTCCAGATGAGTGTAACAGACCCACTCAGAGTATGAAGGACACATGCACTTTTGTGAGTTTGAATAGACATGTTCCAAAGCCTCAACTTGTAACTCATAACAGCCAAACCCAATTTACAAAGTGGAACTCTCTATTTCAAGTTTCTGAACTGTTCTAGTCTAGGCAGTAGGAGAGGGAAAGAGAAGGGAAGGAGAGAGAGAGAGAGAGAGAGAGAGAGAGAGAGAGAGAGAGAGAGAGAGAGAGAGAGAGAGAGAGAGACACTGCGGGGCGCAGGTGCCCCAGCAGGGTGACAATGGCAGGGACACTGTACCTCAGCAGCAGGAGGCAGGCGTCCTGGAGCCACGCGGGGCTCACTCGTCTCGGGCCTGCCGACCACTGAGCTCCCTTCGAAGTCAAAAGGAAAGGCGTTGTCGTCCCCCGACGCTGCGCTGGAACAGGCAACACCCCAGAGGAGCCACAGAGACAGGACTGAGCACCAGGCTGAGCTCAAAGCCATCTCCCCGCGGACATCCAACAGCGCTTTGCGGGACTCTGGAACTGTTGGTCTTCTTCGGTCCCCACGGGGTGCGCTGCTGTGTGGTAATTTACCTTCTCTGAGTCCAGATGTTGGGACGCCAGGCAGCCCAATCAGCAAATTTGGAGGGGGGCAAAAAGGGAGAGTGAGAAAGTTAGCGAGAGTTTTTCTTTCTCCCTCTCTTCTCCCTTCTTTTCCTCCCTCACTCTGTCTCACTCGGTCTCTCCCCACACCCCCCCTACAGGCGCCCCGGAGGAGGTTTTGGTTCAAGAACCTACAGATGGACGGAGCTTAAAGCCCAGCATCAAAAGACGGGACTGGGGGTGCCACCCGCCAGCGTGCACGGCGGCCAGGACGGAGGACTGCGCTCGCTCTTCTGGCTTCCTTCCCACACTCATTCTCACCACTCCCTTTCACCTTCCACTTCCAGTCCCTCCCACTCCAAGCTGGCTTTTCAGACACTGAGGTCCAGCCTCTCCTTGTGGCCTCCCCTCCCCTCTCAGTTTGGAGCCCCTCCAAGGGCTCCAGATGAATATTCAGAATTTGCAGTGCTTCCTCACATCTCTTATTTATTTAGTCCAGGTGCCAGATGTCTTATCTATATTTATATAGATCTTTTATGTGGCCTCAGCTAGTTTGCAGGAAAGTGGGTGGAAAAAGGATTCCAGGGGTGGGAGCCAGTGGTAGATGATCCTAGGAGACAGAGGGGCAGGGTGCCCACTTTCTTGAGCAAGGTTTCTCATTTTCTAGAGATGGACTGCTATGCTTTGTGCTAGTATCTTGTCTTGAGTCTTGCCCACCACCCTGCTTCTTCCTAACAGTCTTCACCCAGAGGGCTTGGGAGAAGAATATCTTTTGCTGCAGCACTGGAAAATGACTTCATTACTCAAATGCATGAACTTTTATTTACAAAGAACATCTTGTTTTCATCCTAAAGAGGTGCTTTGTAAGGGACCCGGAACAAGGCTTGTAGTGTATGAGCTTGTCAAATATACTGCCCACAAACCCGACCTCTTCCTCTTGGCCTGTAATCTCATGCCTACTACATCTGTCTGCGTCATGTAACCTTTCCAAGACTTTGGGCTATAATTATTCCAGGGTGCCCCTGTGGGTGGGTCAGTGGCCTGCAGTTGATAGGTGTCTTTGTTTACATTGCCTTCAAGACGAAGCTTTAAATATTCCCACAAGACCCAAAAGTGGCTTAAAAATTCCAGATGAGACAACCATAAAATAACATCCAGGTAAGATTCTAGGGATCTGAAATCACAGATAGTCATGCAATAAAGCATCTTTATGAAACCTAATCATTAGCTTCATTTCATAGAGCAAGGTATTTTGTCTAAGGATAAACAGAACAATCATGTATTCTGTACTTAACATATGCCGGATATTTGGTATATATGATTTGTAGACTTCATAGCATTCTTGCAAAGAGGTCTATTATTTCCTTTTTATAGAAGAAAAAAGAGAGGTTCAGAGAGACTAGGACATTTTCTCTAGGCCACCCAGCTGCTAGAAAGCTGAGTTGAAATTTGAATCAGGGCCTCCTGGTCTAAAGCTCCCCTTTATGTCTATATTACACTGAAACTCACAAAAAAAAAAAAAAAAAAAAAAAAAAAAAAAAAAAAAGTTAAGAGGCAAGAGAATTAAATTCTCCCACTTTTTGAGTGACTCTTCCATGCCAAAATTCATATAAATTATCTCCTTTAATTTTATCTTAATAATAATCCCAAGAAGCAGGTTTTCTTATTTGGCAGTGGGTAAATGGTACTATGGTCTAGGTTAAGTCTCATGGTAATGAATCTGAGACATAAAATATCAACTTCCCTGTTCCTAAAAACTGTTCAAGCTTTTTCAGGATTCAGAAACAGAACTGTAGGACTTAATCTAAGCTGTCCTTGAGAGGCAAGTGGAACCAAAACTCTCTAAGGAGTATTGCTAAGGAATGAGAACAGGTCCAGTGGACTTGGATTAGAAGTGAGGGGTGCTGTCAACAGTTGTGAGATGAACAGGAGTTATGCACAAATTCACCTGGAACTGTGGAGGGGGTATGGACTCTCCCAGCAAGACTCCCATTACAACCACTTAGCCCTTTATATCCCTTTACCCTGGCTGCTTAAGTTCCTTCACCACCAACTGATCTGGGAGACACATTTAACTGTGTGTCCTCTTTTCTTGTCGGCCCACATTCCTTAAAGCTTATTGGTGTGATATAGCAGATAGGTGCCCTGTACACATGGGGCAGGAAGCCTTGCTTGTTAACAGTAAGGACCCTGATTTTAAATTATAAAATGTATAATACAAAATTGCCAAAGCCTGACAAAACAAAATGAGTTCTCATAGATTCCAGAGTTTTTGTAATGTTTTCATTTGAAAACATAAAAATAGTAATGAAAGGAACCATTACACTAAATTGTGGTCATCTTCCACATAAACAGCTTAACCTACTAAATTAAGTGAAAGTACTTAAAAATATATGCTTGGTTTGGTTCTTTCTTTGAGAGTTTTATACTGGGTGACAAGATGACCAGACTCTGAGGAGAAATAATAATTCTCAATTATCCTGTTCTATCTTCCTTTAAAAAATTAAATAATAATAATAATATTAATTATATATATATATATATTTTTTTTTGATCACTGCAGTATCTGTCCATATTTGTTTTCTGAAGGATTATATCCTCTTCATCATTAGCTGTCAATTAATCAGTTTTTAATTTGACCTAAGAGCTCTTCTTCCTGCCCAGCAGGGAGTGTCCTAGTTCTGAAAGAAAGCCTGAGCTGTGAGGATAGTAGTATATTCATCTGGGATCTTATTTTTGATTAAATATATTCTTTCCCCAATTTTTCCTTGTCTTTCTGTAGGCACTATTACTATTTTTGAAGCAAATACTATACTAACATTGACTGCTCACGTAATAACTCTTGAATTACATAATATCTTCAAGACTTAAAGAAGAACACACTATTTCTAAAATAAGCAACCATGTTTATTTACCTGTGGCTTGAGTAACCTCCCATTTGCTGAGAATAGCCGTTCCCATTTCTGACTGCTATTGGGCTTCTCCATTTATCAACCATTCAATGAGGCTGTCCTGGATCATAGAGTGATGGGACAGACAGGCAAGGAGAGGTCATGGATGAGTCTTTTACCACAAGTTGAAGGTAGCAGAACAAAGGGAGTTATCTCCTTATCAAAGGCCCACCCCCAGACCACCAAAGGCCTGAGGGTAGGAGGATTTTATTCTTGCTAAAAGTACAACTGGAGAGCATTTCCAGTGCTTCTGCTTTAAAAGCATAACTCTTCTCCTCTCTCTTTTTCCTGGGATTGAGGATGAATATTTGCCAAGCACGATGGTGGCCATTATCTCTGGTGGGACTCCTACCTTCTCCAGGATCAAAGGGGTGCTGATCCATCACCTTCAAAGCACAGCAGAAAGCAAGGAAATTTAGGAAGGCTACGAGATGAAATGGCTTGTCCAAATATACCAAGCCAGGTTGTGCACAATGAGGACCCCACACCTTCCAACTAACTGCCAGACTTCTTGTTGCTTCCCAAACCAGACCAAGCTAGCTTTAGTTCTGGTAACAGCAGACATGGTGGTTTTTTTAGGCTTTATCAAAAGAAAGTTTTAAAATTCCCCGATGTGTCCCTCAGTGCAGTTATCAGAAGGTAAATATCAAGGCTGCCTATCCCTTGGCTGTTGGGCCTATTCTCAGCATCCAAGGATCCAGTGAGGGTGTTGTTAACACATCCCATGTGCCCTTCTGTAAATAGAAAGTTGCGTCAGATGCTATTTTGGATTTGTAGGTGCTAATCTTGACATAACTAGACAAGAGGGTTGTTGTGGGAACTGTGTACTAGTGACAATAATTTCATGATGATGTTGGTCAGAGAAGTGAGCAGGAGCTGAGCTACCCCCTCCTGTGAGGTCTCTAATTGGTAATCCTGTAGTAGGGATGGAAAATGTAAGATTGTCTCTTTTTCTGCTAATACTCCTCTCCTCTCGTCTTATACTGAGATTCTGCTTCATGAACAGCCCTGGTGGAAGTTCAGATAGTCTGAGGAGGAGCAACACAGCAAGAGAGCTCAGAGATGGATGAGGGTTTTTAAAAGCTGTTTTTCCAGCATTAGTTTTCTCAAGCTTTTATTCAGGATGTGGATGGTATGTGCTCTATTTAATGTGCCTCTTTTTTTGTCACAGCCTTATTTGGCTTGGAGCATATTTTACCTGTATTCTTTACCATCCACCATCTATCCATCCATCCATCTGCATATTTATTTACTTAATTAGCATTTACTGAATACTATGAAATCTCAAGTTCAGATGCTACGAATAAAGTAGTCAAATCATGGCCCTGTTAAAGATCAAGGGTTGTATGGGCCAGATATAAGGAGACTCTGTAAGGAGTGCATAGTGATTATCAGGAGTTCAGAGGGGAAATCTGGACAAGCTGCTAATAATAACTAATAGAACAAGGCTTTACTCAGATGCAGCTGGGGGAAGTCAGGGAAAGTTCTAGAAGAAGGTGGCAACTGTGCAGAATCTTAACAGATAGGACATGGGAGGCACTGAGTTCCAGGAGTGGAGAAATGCTTATGAAGAGGAATGATGCAGTGGTGTCACTGGAAGGGCAGGAAGTCATGTGATTTTCACTGAGCCTGCATAGGAAGAAAGTGCCTCTCCAGTCCCCGACTGGCCTCTCAGACTGCCCTTCAGTCCAGGCCCCACATGCCACAGAGGATATTCTGTGCAAATATGAGCACTAGGGAGCTATTTATAATATTTATGCCCTGAACAAAATCTTGAGCAAACTAATGGGAGCAAGAACCATTTTCAAAAGGCTTCATCCATCTCTTAGCTCTCTTGCTATGACTCCTATTCACAGTGGTCTAGACTTCCATCAGGGTTGCTCACGAAGGAGAATCTCTGGGAGCAGAGGAGAATTAACAGAAAAAGTCACCTGGTTTTCTCTGCTACCTGGGGATCAGTTAGAGCCCTCATGGTAGGGGATAGCTTGCACTTACTTCTCTGCTTGATCTTATCAAAAAATTGTTGCTTTAAGTGAAAAAATTTAAGCCTAGCAATGATATGGTCATATTTGTATTCAAAGAATTAAAAATGTACCAGATAAAATAATTATACTAAAATTGGAAATCACAGATATTGAAAAAGGAAGAAATAATAGTCACCAGGAATCATACCATTGGGGGGCAATAACTCATAACACTGAAAATGTTTTGCTGCAAATACCTTCAGACTTTTGTTGTATCTATACGAATGCATTTAGCCTAATTTTATATTTTATATATGTTTTATATACTTACATTTTTACATATATCATATGTTTTGCCCATTTTGCATTTTTTATATTTTTATAAAAATAAATCTAAGAGACATAATAATTTTAACTTTTTCTCCACATCAGTGTGACTCCAATATGGTACTGTGACTTTCAATGCCACATTCAGATTTGCATTTAAGGAGGATCATCTTGTGAGGATGCAGCCTCCACTGGAGGGCAAGTAGAGAGATGAGTTAGGAGGCCAGGAAAGCCTTTTCTTTTTAAGTAGGCTGTGTTAGCCCTGAGGACAAGAACTGTACCCACAAACAGGGGGACTTAGCATTTGAGAATGATAATAGCAATAAAGACATCCTGATGCTCGTAGTTTGGCCTAATGGATGAAACACAGATGATAGAAAATGGTTCCAACAAGGATTATTGACCTGCCTCTGCTGCAGTCAGCCCTTCAGGTTTAGTAGGATGATTACTTCATCAATGCAAAAAGAAAGTGATTGATGCTCCTGGTAATGTGTTCAGAGGAGAATAGCAGGTGTCAACGTCAATTAGCTCAGCAATAAAATCAATATAAAATAGAAGCTCCTGGGACATGATAATGAAATGATATAATTAGGAAGAATTGGACAACATTCAAAAGAGAAGCACTGAGAAACTGTCTTCTTGTAACCCCACACCAACCTCACTCTCAGTTCCACAAAGAGACTGTTCACTAAGAGAAAGATTGCTGTCACCATAGTGGGTACATGAGCAGGATGGAGGGCTATAAGTCTGATCTAACCTGCTTTTTGTGAGAAGCTACAGAAACGAATGTGTAAGATTTTTAACACGAAAACTCTATAACCCAGTTCTGCCTCCCTTCCATTACTCTCTAGAAAACGCATGCCAAACATGCTCACTTTAGGAAATCAACTAATTTTAGAAAAAATATTTCTAAAGCAAGTAGGGCATAACCATAATAATGCCTCAAAATTCCACATTGTTTTAGTTTGGAATTGAAATAGACTTATTGTTTTTCCTGCAAGTGAGAAACTGATCTGGTTCTAAAAGGAAAAAAATGTAGATCCAGACTTTCGAGAGAAAGATTTTCAAATCATCATCTATTCTATGAATGCTTTTGGTTAGATGTGAGGTATCCCCCAAGATCTCATGTGTGAGACAATGGAAAAAAAGTTTAGAGGTGAAGTGATTAGATTACGAGAGATTTAACCTAATCAGTGTATTAATCCACTGATATGGATTAATAACTGAGTAGTAAATGTAGGCAGGTAGGGCATGGCTGGAGGTGGTCTGTCACTGGGGAGCATGCTTTTCAGATATATATTTTGTCTCTGGACAGTGGAGCTATCTCTCTGCGCCCTGGTATTGTGTCCTGAGATGCTTTCCTTCACACTCTCTCTGCCATGATGTCCTGCCTCACCCAAGAAATTAAGTTGGCCATCTATGAACTGAGACCTCTGAAATCATGAATTTTTTTCTCCTCTATAATTGTTTTTTTTCAGTTGTTGATGTACATTTATTTTATTCACTTATTTATATGTGGTGCTGAGAATCGAACCCAGTTCCTCACACATGAAAGTGCTCTACCACTGAGCCACAACTCCAGCCCTGTATAATTGTTCTTTTGGTTACAGTGGCAGAAAAATCTGACTAAAGCAACATCCTTTTTCCTTGAATAATTAACACTCTGAATTTAAAGATTAATTATTCATCATCCACCCATTCAACAGATATTTTTCAAATGTATACTTTGCAAGCTGCACGTTTCTAGACTCTGCATCAAAGAAGAAATAAGACAAAAATTCCTGGCTTCGTGGAGTTTACATTCTAATGAAAGTGAGAAGAGCAATAGAGAATAAACAATTAGGTAAAAGAAATAGAGAGTTATGTCAAATGGTAATTGCCTTGGTGAAGAATAAAGCAGGGAAAGGGGACAGAGTATGTGCAAGCTGGGGAAGGTGATGAATCTATTTTAAATTGGACCATCAGGGAGGCCACACTGCCAATATTTTGGCAGAGATGGGAAGGTGCTAAGGAGGAAGCCAGGCAGCTCTCAGAGTAGAAGAGTAGGTCAGAGGGGAAAAACAGAAACTAAGTGACAGAACGGAGGAGAGTGCTTGCCTTTTGAGGGGAGGCTAGGATGAAATGATGGCAGTGAAGAGATCAAGTCAGAAAGGTAGGGGGGCTGTGTGGGGTCAATTATACAGGGCATTAGAGATACTTACAAAGACTGGACTTGAGTGAGCTGGGAAGCACTTGGAGGGTTTTATGCAGAGAAATTATATGATTTGACTTATTCTGTCTTTATTTGGAGAAAAGACAATAGGGAAAGAGGTGAGTGGGGATGAGGGAGACTATTCAGCACTGGTTGCAAAAATATAGGTGAGGGGTGATAGAGGGAGGTGTTGCTCAGGTACTCAAAGCTGATGTACATGTTTTTGCCCTCAGCAAGCTTGAATGATAGATGGATTTTCAATTATTAAAATGGAAAGGACTATGGGAAAAGCAAGTCAGGGATAATTAAAAAAGTATCTCATTTTTTAAAATGAGAAACTTTTCAGGTTCTAACACTATTCTTTTTTTTCCCTTTTTGACATATATTTATTTATGTCAATATTATATAACAGTTTGGATTGTCAACCTAGTCAATGAAAAAGGATCATTGTCTCTTAAAAGCATGAAGGGAGACTGGATTGCTTTAAGTTCCTGTCAGTACTTTCTATAGTGCCCTGAATTATGTTTAATGCTCTAATATCCTTTTTTATTTTTTTACACTATTCTTTTAAAAATACTTGTTTTTCTATGTTATGCACATGTATGAATATCTCAATGAATCCTGCTTTTATGAATAACTATAATACACCAATTAAAATAAATTAATAAAAATAAATAACAAATATATAATCTGAAGTGGTGAAGCATACTTGTTTTTACATCATCATTTACCCATAATATATAGTAAACAATGAAGAAACTTTTTTTAATATTTTTTTTTGTAGTTGTACACGATAACTTTATTTATTATTTATTTGGTGCTGGGATCAAACCCAGAGCCTTGCACATGTAAAGCGAGTGCTCTACCGCTGAGCCATAACCCCAGCCCCCAAGTTTTTTTTTTTTTTAAATGGGATAATACTGTATGTCATCATTATAACCCAATGAAGGAGATTTATAGCATGAACCTTAGTACCTGCAATTCAAGTCAGTAAGTACCCGGACAAGCACAAATCCATTTCTCTTGTGGATTACAACAGGAGGGGATCTCTTTGTGTTCAATGAAAAGAGAAGTCATTAGAGATTTGAGTTGGATTTCCACCCATGTAAAGGAATTTAGTCTGGGAAGATGGGTGGGAGAGGTGCGTGCGGAAAGGGATTTTGGGGAATGGAACAGCAAAGGCAATCTTAGGAGTTGGAAAATACCTTCTTGTTCAGGCAAATGCAAGTGGGCAGGCTGGCTGAGCATTGAACTGAGTGGGTTTGGGTGAAAAATGGGAGATAATAAGGACAAGGTAGGTATTGCCTGGTTTCTTTACAGTTCAATAATTAAAGAGAAAGAGAGAATCATGGGGGAGTTCACAGGGATTGATCAGATACAGATGTGAAGGATGCACTGGAGTAGAGAAACTAAAGGCTGATGGACCAGCTGGGAGATTGCTGCAGTAATAGTCTAGGCCTCAGGTGACAAGGACAGAATATTACTTACAACTGTCACTGTATCTTCTGAACACAACTTCCCTTCCCTGGGTTAATCCAAATGAAGCACAAATATCCTGAGTTGTAAAACCACTATTTCCTTGTTAACTGAGGTAAGTTTGAGCTTGAGTGGAGTCATTCGATGGGAGGATAGTAGGCTAGGAAAAAAAGCAACACTTGATAGTTGTGTTGAGAGTTTACCAAGCCATAGCACACTGGCTTCTTGGCTACAGAAGGTGTCCTCCTAGGAGTAATTCCTAGGAGATAGCATAGCAATTCTGTCTATCATATACTTCGTACTTCAGTAAAGTTCATGAATGATTGGCCCAGGGTCTACATTGATTATTTTGATGATTTCTAAATAACCCAGTAACAGCTGTCTCTCTTTCCTCTTTCGCTTTTTGCTTTCTTTTCCTTTTCTCTTCTTCTCTTGTGTCCTCGTTTGTTTTCTTAGGAGACCTGCACTGACATTATTATGTGTCTCTCAAGTAAATTGCATGTTTCCTTTATTTAACTAAAAGAAAATCGTTCCCATTAAATCACCTCCCAAGGCCACTTTTATTGAACAATTGAAAAATGATGTGGTTCAGTGGTCGAGTGCCCCTGAATTCAATCCCCAGTACCAAAATAAAAAAATTAAAAATTAAAAAATTATGTGTGTATGTGTAAAGATGAATAATTATGATGCTATTGGGATTTTAATCCCTGTAGTTTTTTTTTTTTTTTTTTTTTTTTTTTTTTTTTTACTAGCAAAACAACCTATGGAACACAGTTTTTCATCTTTCAATACAGACAAATTTCTCTGGCAATCTCTAGACTTGCTCTTACACTGGCATGCTGGGACTCTAACTGGTAAGAGCTTGAGTGGACAGTTGGCAGGGAGCTCCTGGTAACTGCATTTATTTCCTTGGATCCATCATATTTCCTCCATATATTTCCTGTGCTGGTGTCTCACTGCTCTAGTGTGGGGCGTTGGGATCAGGTGAAATCCCACTTCATCCTGTTGCATAATTATGGCTTCAGTAATGGTAACATGACCAATGTTGGAAGAGTCATTTGGAAGAAGAGATTTGCTGAGGTCTTCTGAGAAGAAAAGAGTTTCTTCTCTGGACAGAGATTCCAGAATTAGTTTTTTGTCTCTTGTATGTGTGAGAGGGATTCTGTTGCCCTTGGAGTCATTGACATTCCCAAAGAAAGCCATCTTTCAGAAAAACTAACCCCATAAAGGGCAACATGAAAGGAGAGGAAGCAAAAGGGTCCTGGAAGATGTCATTTAGCTGTAGAGTCTGAACTTGCCAATTTAATGGGCCAAGAAATAAATACCCTCTATTGCCAAGTTGAGTTAAATTTTCTATTCCTAACAACCAAAAGGATTCTGATAAAGGAACAGTAGGAATTTTAAAAATACGATTTTGAAAGAGATTGTGAAGAATGAAAAAGAAGGAGGTGGTTTTCTGGGCAGGGATGCTGGTCATCTGGAGAAAGTCATCATGAAAGCAAAACCAGCATATAGAACATATTTATTTTCTGTAATTTCATCAGCATGTGGACATTTTTAAAAGGGAAATTCAAAGTAGTTGTTAAAAGACCCAGGCTACAGATTCAGCTAGCCTATGTTCATTCTTCTACTTATCAGCCATGTGATCTTGGGAAGTTGTTTTAGTCTCAAAACTTTAGCTGTCATTTGTTTAGTAAAGCTTTCAGACCTTTACCACAAGACTGCATGAATGAAGTTCTCCAACATGTGGACTATACTTGTCTCAGAGTTTTTGTGAGAATAAGATCATATGTGTAAATTTCCCTGAGAAAGAGCTTTCACATAGCATTCCATAAACTTAAATGCCATTATTATTACTGATAATAGTAATGCCTAATATTCTGGAGAAAACTCGAAGACAGAGACGAAGGTTGATGATTACAAAATTAATAGAATTTACTGCTATGTATAGCATGCTGCAGTAAGTATTTTTCATTTTTCAATCACTTTAATATTTAGAAGCTATAACTTAATAGTTACAGAAATTTATTAGCATTTAATATTTGCTAACATTTCTCATGGAGTCTGCTGGCACATGGTTGCGGTCTCATTAGGAACCTAAGACAGCATCCAGCCCTTGCTTACAGGTCCCATCTTAATTCTTAGCACCATCCAGATAATTCATGGCTCAACCAGTCTGCCTTAATTACTTGGTTTTCCCCATCCAAAGTAATTTCAGTATGAATCTTGTCTTTAATTGATTCACTTCTGTACTTGAATCTCCATTTGTAGACTCAGACAATCATAAAACTTTCTAGGAATAAGTGCTTATAAACAAACAGAGTTTTCTAGGGGAATAGGCAATATTTTAGGGGCCAATTTCCTGTCTGGTATTCTCAGGGACATAGATTCAAACTTGTAACTCATGAAAGGTTTTTATTAAGTTATGGCATTTCATGTTGGTTATAATTTTTCATCATTTTGAGTATGCAGAATGCTGTCACCTAGATGGTCCTAAATAACTCTCCTGAGAACTCTATGGAGTGAGCAGCAATGTCTAACTTGAAGCTGATGAAGTGTCAGTAGGGAGCAGTAGACGAGGACCCAGTGGTTGATTTTGAAACCCGAAGCTTGGTGTGATTTCTTCCCATTTCTCCTGGCTCCTGAAGTTATCAGCCTTTGATATGGTTAAAGGAACAGCTAAGTGGCAAGGCACAAAGAACAAGTCTCAATATTCCTATCCATTAGATTTTGTTAAACAATTCAGTTTCTTATCATTCTTAAATTAATATTTATTAGACTATAAAGATACAAATGACTAGAAACTGATGATAAGATAGGAGGAGAGAAGGAGAACATTATTGGAAGGAGACATATCTCATCTTTAAGTGAATGAATAAAAATGAAAGCTTGTTCTATTTCTGTCTTTATTAACTGGGGTATCTGAGAACAGAGAATTTAAGGATTGGGTTTGTCATGGTTCAGTTTTATAGAGAAGAGATCTTTTGGGTGAATAAGATTATATACCAAAGACCTTGAAATAAGCATTTCTTTCAGTCAGCTACTAAAAATGGGCCTGTTGCATTTCTATGCTTAATTTAGTTGGATAGCCTCTGGGAAAGGTCTAATGCAATTTTTAACCTGGTGTTAGGATTAGTGATGATGAATAGCTCCATGGAGGTCTTAGAACAGAGCAAAAGAACGGGGGCTAGAAGCTTGTTGTCATCCCAAGGCTTCCCCTCCCTCATCACAACCTTGAGCTAGTCTCCTAAGCTTTGGGCTGGCATTTTCCTTCTTTGCAAAATAAAAAGTGAGACAAAATGAGTGTGGGGTTCCACTCAATGCAAAATTCTGGTGCCTATATTCTAGGAAAAGACAATTCCCAGACACTCACTGTTCCTGTCATTCAGGAGTAGATATGGATGATTCAGAAAGCAGCACATAAAGGATTATTCTATAGCCTCTCACACTGAGATAATTAAGCCTAGGGTCTGGCCATTTATGCCTGAAGCTATATTTTAGGTGCCTAAGAAAAGCCCGAGGACAGTTCATGCAATAAATCAAATGCAACAAAGGGAAGAGAAACATGAGTTATAACTTTAAACTCTGCCAGGTTCAGAACTCTAGTCCAGATTTTAAAAAAAATAACAATAATGCTGCATGAGGCCACAAAAGGAAAAGAATTTGTGAATGTCTCCTGTCCCTAATTCACCCTGTATCATGGAGCCCTTCTCTTCACTGGCCCTATAACAGCTTCCTAGAACAATAGGCCATCAAATCATGAAGTGCCGGAGATGGAAAAAGACCAGGCAAACTACACAGGACACCGTAACAGGAAGTTTTGACTTGACAGCCAGGATGGTTGTTCTGTTCTGACATTAATCCACCTGCAGGGCTATTCAAAAAACATTGAGTTACAGTGAAGTTGAATTTCATTTCCTTCACTTAGCTTCTGTTTTCTGTGCAGTGAATTATCTTATTCTTAGTATCTGTGAAGACCCTGAATGTATAATTACAAATGGTGAAAAGCTAAAGATTGAAGTCCCCAAGCCCAAGGCCAGATAAAATAGAAGCCTGGCTGGACTGTGAAAAACAGAAACACTTGCTGGTATGCAGGGTGTTGAGGAACATGGGGGATCAGTATGTACGTAATTTTTTAACTGTGGATTCCTTGTTTACTCACAGATTTTATGTAATGTAGTACTCACACAATCTTTCATGGAAAATGTTCTTATTTAATTCTCTGAAGTAGTTATGAAACCCAGACCATTAAGCAATTTTGAGTAGCACATATGGCCAAAGCAGGACACTGACAAATTCAACCCTCTGGTTTACATGTGACACAATCTTAAGGACAAATAATAAAAAGAAAAAAAATTAAAATAAACAAAAACTCAAAAGCCAGGAGCATTAAAACACAAAGCAATCACACTGAGATCAGAAGAACATTGTCTGTGCTTTCCGTCTCCCTACTCCCACCCCTTTTAATAACTTAAACAGTTGCTTCTGATCCTTTCTTGGAATGGTGGACAATACCATATACTGTGGTCCACCCTCTACACTGGCAATTCCATTACCAGAGTAATGGAATTACTGCATTATGGCTGGATGTCCAGCAATAGCCTGGGAAAACCCAGTTGGATCTGGGCAGAAGGCACAATACCAATGCTGAGTCCAACAGGCTGCTGGAGTGAGATTGGTCAATTGACTGAGATACTATTTCAGAAACAACTGCCAGAATAGCCTTAATCAGCCACTGCATTTGTGAAGGACTGAGCTGCTACTCAAAGAGGTAGGTCAGAATCCAACCCAAGACTCTGGAAGCCAGTGGACAATTTGATTCCACATTTTATTTGTCAAGGTGCACTGCTTCTACAATTAGAGAAATACTTCCACCCAGTTAACCTAATCTTAACATTAGCAAAGCTGTGATTCTTTGAAGAAAGTGGAGCAATCCAGTGACCTATTGCTCATTTGAGTCACTCACTCAGTTTAAGGCCAATCTGTTGGTCATCAGTGAGGGGCCAGCCTTCTCATTTTATTGCTGTTTTCCTGAGTTCAGAAATTTTCTCATTAACCAACAGATTACAGCTTTTTGTTCTATCATTTGTTGCTATGAAACCCTTTTTACTTTCCAGCAGTAATTACTCTTTCTCCTCACCATCTTGTCTGTTCTCCACCCACTTTGCCTTGTTCTACTTCAGCTCATAGGCTGTCCAGCATTGCCAAAGAATGTCACAGAACAGCATGCTGTCTACATAACACTAGTCCATGGTTTTAACCCTATCAGAATATTCACAAATGCCTCAAAGTCTACCTGTTCACCTGTTTTGAATGTGGGTGGTTGGGATGAATGATCTCCAGCTGAAAATTAGAGTCCACATTCTGGACATTCTTTCTCATCCTTCCTCAGATGCCAGTTCTTCTCCACTGCCCTTAATCTTGTGATTGACATTGCTGCTTTATTGAGACACACATCTATGCTAGGGATTAGGTATTACAATCGTACATGGTCATGCCTGTGTTAGCTTTTTATTACTGTGACAAAATACTTGAGATAATCAACTTATAAGGAACAAAGGGTTTTTTTGGCTTATGGTTTCAGTCTGTGATCAACTGACTCCATTGGTTTTGGACCTTGGCAAGGCAGAATATCATGGTGGGGAGTATGTGGTGGAGCAAAGCTGCTCACCTCAAGGCAGCTGGGAAGGAAAGACAGAGTGAGAAGGGAAGGGCCAAAGTCTTAATATTCACTTCAAGGGCATGTCCCAATTCCTGACTTCCTTTCACCAGGCCTTACCTCTTAAAGGTTTCATCACCTCCCAATATTGCCAAAGGTTGGGGACCAAGCCTTCAATATGAAGGTCTTGGGGGGATACTCCAGATTCACTTACAGTACAGAGAAAAATTAGTTTGAGCTTCATTCTATTTTAGTACATACATAGTTTACTCATTGTTTCTAAAGCCTGTATGGCATTCTATAGGAGAGGTCTGCCATGATTTATACAATCATTCATTATTGAAGAACATTTAAATTTTCCATTTATTTATTATCACAACTAATATAATGAATCCCCTTGCATACTTGCATGAGCTTCCATAGGTTTTGGTCATTATCATAATGCCACAATGCTCTCTAGAAGGTTCCCAGTTTACTTAAATCACTACATTTAATGACCTTACCTGAGGTTTTAATTTATTTTACCTCTGTGTAACATTTTTTTTCTTCTCATGATTTGCTTATTTTGGCTTCTGAAAACACATCCTTCTCCTCTTCTCTTCTCAACTTTCTGAGGGGTCCTAACATAGAGGGAGACATTTTGCCTTTGGCAGTCTTTCCTCGTTTTGCATCATTTTTCCCCCCTCAATCTAAACTACTTCCCTGGCTTCATTATTGCTCCTGTGTGTGGCTGAATCGTCATCTCCCATCAGGACCATTCTAATGTCTCTATATCTGAATTTCTAGTCTCTCGACTTTTATAATCCCAAAGGATCTTCACATTAATCTCAGTAAGCTCAGAATGGAACTCATCATTTCCTCCACCTGAAACTTTATTTATGGTTCCTTTCTTGTCAGCAGAGTAACAATTCTTTCTATTTGTCCAGGCTTAAAATACAAACATTAATTTTTACTTGTATTTTTTCTTTGAACCTCATTTCCCATCCATTGGCAAGTCAATAGATTCTACTAAAACAGCATTTCACAAACCAGTATCTTACAGAACAGTGGTTCAACAAAACTAAGAAAAAATAAACTGCAGTGCTTCTTACAGCTTCTCATTGCATTGTGAATCTCTCAAAAGGAAAGATTTTATGCATTTCTCCACTTATTCGACCAAAGAACATTTTCTTTACAAAAGAAACCTATTGAGGTTTCTCAGGAAGTAAAGAAATATGTTTTTGCAATTGCATGCATAGAAAAAAATGTCATTCTCTAGTAAAAGCATTTTGATGTATCATTTCACAGAATTCATTCAGAAGTGAGCAATAGGAGAAAGCCATGCAGAATGGGTGCTGGGCTTCTTGCCTAACACCATCTTTGATTCCAGAAAGTAAACATCTGTGCAGTTTATTGTAGGCAAGTTCCATAACCAGTGTGAAAATAACTACAGATGCACAGGCTTTTAAAAATGGGTTAAAATAATTTCATACTTACTTAGTATTTCCCTGGATCAAAATTCTTTTAAGCCATCATCAGACAATTCACTTTGTTTCTACTTTGGTTCTGATTGGGTTTACAATACAGTTGTCTTTTAAGTGATATCTATTAATTTCCATTGAAAGCTACTATTTCACACGTCACCAAATGGAAAAGCTATGCTCCAAGGTTATTCAAATACACTGATGAATTTGGCTTCTCTAAAAAACTAACTATAAATTGAAACAGATGAACAAACACATTATACTTTCTTTGAAACCTACTCTAGCCTGTAGATCTAAAATTATGGCCTAGGAATTATTTTCACTGCTATTACAGCATTATTTTATGTTTCTTTTCATCTCTAATAATATTTCCAGAAATATGGAAATAATATTAAAAATGTGGAAAATTGGAAAACAAATATATCATTTTTATGAATTTCTCCAGCTTCCCTCCAAACCCCAAAAGACACCCTTTATGCAATGACTATAACATATTTATTTGCAAGTGACATGTTTTTAGTAGTCATTTGGCATGTCTTGCTGGGTAAGTGTTTCTCTCAAGAAATACAAAAGTATCAAGAAGTTGGAATTTTTCCATTTAGTAAACTGTCTTGCCCAAAACGCAATTGAGAACAAGGAAGTGAGCAAAAGAGGCCTTTAACCCTTGGAAGTTACATTATAAAGCCCATGAAATTCACTTTACTTGGAAAAGAGTCCTTCAGACTATCTCTAGAACCCATTTACTCTTTTGTCATACATAATTATAACAGGCCTGGGTAGTAGTTTCTAAGCCTACAGTGGATTAGAAGAGTATTTCAAAGGGGAAAGATGGTCACAACTGCAAGAGAAAGTGAAGTGGCAGGAAGGATAAGAGAGAAAGATAAACAACTAAATTCATGGATTAAAAAATACAGTATTAGGATCCCTTTTGGAAAATGAAATCAGTTCTATTTCACTGGCGTGGAAGGGTAGCACTATAAGTTTGGTTCATAAAGCATCTGTAAAAGTCTGTAAGGCAATTTCTGCAAACAGTGTAAGGTAACTAACTTGCTTACTTTGCTAGATATGTTATTGCCCCCCTAACACTTCCCCAGGTCAAAGATTTGCCTTCCCCCAGAAAAGAAAAAACTTAGAGAAGCTTATTAATTTGGAGATTTATAAAGTAATAAAAAAATTTACCCAGGATAACTGAGCCAGCACCCTATAGAAATAACTTTATGCAGTTCACAACTAACATAACCATAAAATATATACCTCAAAGCACAAATCTTTCCCAATATAGTTCTAATGTTAACCTCTAGCCTTTCTGATAGTATCAGAATTAGCAAAGCCTGAGTGATCTGTGGCTCAGGGCACATCCCATGCCCATGCATGGTCTAGAGCCTGACCACTCACTCATCTCTGAAGGAGCAACTTTCTTTTAGGATGGTATTTAAATCTAAACTAAGAGTCCGACTTGCCTGAGAATATTCAACTGTACTATGGAGTTAACCCCTTCTATCCTGTGGACCAGCAATTCCACTTCTAGGTGTTCCCAGCGGGAAGCCCCTGCCCCTGCACAAAGGGACATGTGCACAAAAATGTTTTGCTGCTCACAACAAGGAAAACACAAAAGCAACCCAAATGCACCATCAATGGAAGATGGTAAATAAAATGCAAGACTTAGACAAAGGAAGATTATAGTCTAAAAGAATGGATGAGTTCCAGTCATATAATATTAAGTTAAAAATATTAAGTACTAAAACATTACCAATTGTTTGATGTCACTTTTCTAAAGTTAAGAACAGGTAAAATAAAAATTATACTTTAGAATGTATGTAAATGTAATAAAACAATTTAACAAGGAAACCAAGGATTTGTGATTGTGTTATTTTGAGGCGATGAGATGGCTGGGGAATGAGATAGAATCACATGAATAAATGTAGGGTTTTTTTTTTTTTTGCCCCCAAAGTTCCAGCTTTTTGAGACTTGGGTAGTTTCATAGGTGCTTAGAGAATTATTTAAAATATTCAATTATATAGTTAACTTGATAAATAAAAGCAGGACATATATATGTCAATGATGAGAGTATATTGTGAACAGGATTAGGATTAATCCAGTTCTTCATATCCAAAGGCCCATGGAGGGTCTGGGATGAAATTTTGGTAAATTAGCAGCTGAGGTCTTCAGAAGTCAATTCATAAAGGATCTATTTCCCACTGTTCTGAAAAAGAACAGAAAAGTCTGTTTGTCCCTTGGTGGAGAGAGTGAAAAGGAGAGGATGTGGGGACGTAAAGGGGTAAATTCACATCTGTCTTCAAATGTGAGCCTAGAAGTTGACTCTATTTGCCCTACTGCAAATCAGAAGCCCACCAGCATCAATTGTGTGTGTAACTTTGATCCTGATACCCAGCCCATTTAAATGTATTTGGCATGCCCTCTTGGGTAAAGCATGCTAGAGTTAAATAACAATATAATGAGTAAAAAAGTTTCATTAGCATGGGTCTTTGCAACTTTTTTTTTTTTTTATTTTTTTACCCTTCTGAGGATGAACTATGCTTTTCTGGTTTTGGGATAATTTTCCAGTCCAAATTTTGAAGAGGGGCTTATTTTTTTAAATATAGTTTATAGGTTAGCTTTCAGAATTAGCACACTGCACAAATCTAAGACACAGACATTTTACATAATCCATTAGTAGTTTTTTTTTTTTTTTTTTTTTTTACCTCTCTCCATAGTTTATAAGAGGTAAGCAGAACAGCATTGTAGACCTCTGAGGAGAAATCTTCCTATTAAATTAAAAGGGAAGGACTTAAGATAGAATTAGAACACTTAACCAGGGCAGGGGTCTTGGTGGTGGGCTTTCCCAGTCCCTATCCTGTGCTACTCCATCCCTCAGGAAGACCTAGAGCAAGGCCCTGCTTTGTGGGATGCAGCCTGGAGTAAGCCAGCTGGTTTTCTTATGCAGCACATTTTACTTAACAGTATGTGAGACTAGAGTTGCATCTTTTCCCTTCTCCACCCAGATGAAATCATTTCCTTTCACCCTCCTGCAGCTTAATTCTTATGGAAGAGAGGAATTAGGATTGTAAGGGGAAGGCAGGGAAGGAACAGCCAGCTCATGAACATGCCAGGGTTTAATATGTCAGCTGACATATTAAACAGAAAGACAAGAGTGCTTAAAAGGCTGAATTTACCAAGCATGGTGGTTCATCCCTGTAATCCCAGCAACTCAGGAGGCTGACGCAGGAAGATTGGGAGTTCAAAGCTAGCCTCAGCAATTTAGTGAGGCCCTAAGCAACTCAGAGAGACCCTGGCTCTAAATAAAATGTAAAAAAAAAAAAAAAAAAAAAAAAAAAAAAATGGCTGGGGATATGGCTTAATGGCTAAGGGCCCTTGAGTTCAATCCTCAGTACCAAAAAATAAAAATAAAAAAATTAAATGCACTTTTTAAAAAAGTCTGAACTTGCCATATTTGTGAGGATCAATCACTTTTCTTATCTATGCCAAGCCAGACCCTGGAAGAGTACCATGTCATCCCCTGGAAGAAATTCTTGTTCATTAGCTATATTCTGCTTTCTCCTTTTAGAGATTATTAGGGTTTTATAACATCAAAATCTTGCTGGAAGTTAACTGGCAATTTTTAAAGTTATGTTAAATCCCAAGATGAAAAAAACACTCCCTAATCCTCATAAACTTGCAAAAATGAAAAATGGCAGGCTTTGCTTTTTATTCACAGCATATGCAATTTGAGAAATAGCATAAAGACCATATCCAAGCCCTTTCTTTGCCCTAAAAATGGCACTGCAATCTAGAGAATGAATATATGTATTCACATATGCTGTCATTCCTCGATAAATAAAATGTTTCCATAATATGATGTTATTTCTTCAAATTACATCCAATATTCTTGGTCTGCCACATGACAAGGAGGGATATATGTGACCAACCACTTTTTGGGCAGAAACAGAGACTCAATGACAGGGTGTGGGAGGTAGAAAGGAGAAAGGTAGTTTGAAATTTACTGCTCTACTTACCTGTCCTATTTAATTTTTGAGATGGTTAGGGAGGAGACACATAATATAAGACATTTGGAGAAGAACAGCCACCCCAGTGTTGGCAGTATTTGGAAGACATTCTTATTTATTCTAATATCAAATTCTCCATTAAACAAATGGCCAAAGTTGGGTGAACATGGACTTATTAGCAGGAGAAAAACACTTTGGTTCTCCCAAGCCATCTCCAGGGAAATGTTAGAGTTACTGGTATTACAAGGGCTGGCTTCTCCAGAGTTACTCTCCAAATAGGGCAGTCATAAATGGGATAAATACTTAATAAGGATGTGGTAGAATCTCTGTATTGGGATTCCAGCTCTAAACTACCCCCCCAGCAAACACTCACACACACTTTCCTAGCTTCAATTCCGGTTGAGAGAGAGTTTTACTTGCTTCGTAAACTGGCAAAGGTGAGTGGCTGAGATGCCAGCCAGTGGGGTTTATTAATGTCCCCTTCAATTAAAGAGCTCAGAACCTTTAAAGGACTTGTGAACTGCTGATAGTGAAAAAGAGATTAGTGCCTGAGAATATAAATTCATAACAAGGTTTATCATGTACTCAAGGATTTTTATTCCTTTGGCCTCGTTTTCTATATCAATACAGAATTTTCTAAGACACGCTTGCTGTCAGCTGTTGGTCTCCATGTTTCCCTGAAAAAATCCAGATTGATCAGAAGATCCGCCCTATAGCTACTCTGCATATATGGCCTTACTTTCAGAAAGGTTTTTAATTAAAGGTTTGTGGCAATGGTAGAGGAATGGGTAATTACCTGGCAGGTCATAATTTGTAGCTGATTAGTGGTGACATTCCGTCAGGGTGTTCTGTTGCCTTGTTGCTCCTATGAGTGGACACAGGGGTTTCATTCCTTTCAGCCATCCAGAGGAGGCAGAAAAGTTTTTCAGTAGCATCCAAGATAATTTCTTTTCTTTCTTTCTTTTTTTTTTTTTTTTTTAAATTGTGATCATGGGTGGTTCTGTTTGACAAAGTGAAATGTACTACAGTGTTGGCAGGGACTGTCTTTTTTTCAGGAAATGATCTTCAGCTCATAAATTTTGCCAAAGCATGAATATAACAAAAATATCCTGAAGTGAACTTAGAATCATTCTGGAACAGCAAAGCTCTCCAGTGAGATGAGACTTGCCTTTTTCTGTCAGTTAATCTTTGAAAATTAAATGCTATTTATTTTCTTTTGCCTTTTCAGTTTTCTTGATAACTTTTCCAACAACTTTTTCATGTTCTTTTTGTTCCAGTGAAATACGACGACAATTTAACAGTTTTAAGGGTTTCAAGTTGGACTCTAGGCTTTAATCCCACCTCTCTGCCATCACACACACCCTGGGAAGGAAAATGCTCTGAGCGGCTGACTCAAGCAGCAGAATGACATCTGCTGTGGGTGCTTGGAGGCACAGCTGACATGCATTTGAAAAGTGAAGTGTTAGTCGTTTAGGGAACAGAGCAATTTTCTCCATCAGAGATGAACACTTGTATTAACAGAGAGTACTTAGTTCCCATAAAAGAATCTCAAATAAGTGCCCCAAACAAATCTCTTGACCCTGAAGTTGAGGCTAACAACTACTGGGCAGGGTCAGAAACTGAGGGGAAAAAAATGCTGTTAATAGAGTTTAATGGGGTATGGGCTATTGTTATTGAGTCTTCAAAAGCCCCTAAACTGCAGTTACCATTTTATATTTGCTTAAGAAAATTAATTCACTCATTCACTCCATTGATCCTTGTTTATTGGTATTACTAGAAACATTAGTATAATGAAAACATTGGTGTATACCTTTCCTTCTTTCTACTCCAGTCATACTAAAGTTATTAAAGAGTTTTGAGCAATTTCTCTTTTAGGAAAACCCTATGTTTTCCCCTGCCTTTCTTGGCCTGGCTAATTCCTCATCCTTTAATAAATGAATATTAAGCAAATCTTATGTATCTGAATGATGGATTACTACTCAGCAATAAAAATAAGCAAATTATTGGTACATTCAAAAAATTAAATAGATCTCAAGAGCAATATGCTCAAAAATCTAATCTCAAAAGATTATGTACTGTATGATTCTATTTATGTAACATTTTTGAAAAATCAAAAATGTTATATAGAAATGGAGAACAGGTAAGTGGGTACCAGGGATAGGGATGGGATGGGTGTGATTACAAAAAGGCCTACCAAGGCAGTTCCTTTGTGGTGATAGAATAGTTCTGTATTCTGAGTGTGATCATGGTTACAGGAATCTATACATGGGATTAAATTTCATAGAGCTACATATAGCCACACCCACTTATTCATTTTCCACCCATATATTTACTCTTCCTTCTAATTCAGTGGCAGCTAAAAACTACTGAAAACTGAATAAAGTCTGTAGGATAGTTAGCAGTTGTTATGTTTTGAATTTTACGTGATCCCCAAAGGCTCCTATGTTAATGCAGAAATATTCAGAGGTGAAATAATTGAATTATGAGGACCCAGTATGAATAGACTGGGTGGTAACTGTGGGTAGGTGGGGCATGACTGAAGCAGGTGGATCATTGGGGGCATGTCCTGGAAGGATTAATCTTTCCCACCCCGTTTTCCCTTCTCTCTCTCTCTCTGCTTCCTTGATGCCATGAATGGAGCAATATTCCTCTACTATAATCTTTCACCACACTCTTCCACCATGATGTTGTGCTTCACCTTTGGTACCAGAACAATGGATTTAACTTTAGAGGCTTACCTTTAAAAACCATGAGCCAAAATAAACTTTTCATCCTCTAGGTTGTTCTTGTCAGTATTTTGGTCACAAAACTAACACATGCACCAATGTCAATTTCATGGTTTTGATATTGCATATAAAATATAAGAGGACATCATGGAATTTGGGTTAAGGGTTCACAGGACTCTAGGCACTATTTTTTGCAACTTTCTGTGTGTCTATGATTATCTCAAAACAAAAAGTTTGCAGTTATGTATTGCTATCCATTAGTTGTATTTTTTAAAAGCTTCATGGGTAGTAAATTCATAACTAGATTGGAGAACTAAGTATAGTGACACTGTTTCATACTTATCCTAATTCAAGTCAATTTAGTTTTTCAATTCATTTCAGTAAGCTTTTGAAATTCTATCATGTACACAATTAATGAGGTAAGTCCTCTCATTCTGTTATGGTTTGAATCTGGAATGTAGTCCAAGAACTTATGGGTTGAAGTCTTGTTGCCCAATTAGCAATGTTCAGAGCTGGAGCTTTTTGGTATATGATTGGATTATGAAGACTCTGATCTTGATCCATTGATGGGTTCATAACTGAATGGACTATTGGGAGGTAGAAGACACTGTAGAGGATGGGCCATGGATGGAGTAAGCACATAAGTGCGTGTGTGTGTGGGTACCGCGAAAGTGTAATACTTGTCCTCAGTTCCTTCCTTGCTTTGTCTCTCTTTCTGTATCTTAGATGCCATAATGTAAGCAGCTTTCCTCTGCCACACTCTCTGCTATGATGTTTTTGCTTTACCACAGGCTTAAAATCTATGGAGCCAGCTGATTAAAACATCTGAAACCATGAAGCCAATTAAACCTAAAGTCTCTTAAATTGATTTCCTCAGGTAGTTTGTCATTGACACCTCACTAACATGCACCCTTAATCTTATATCGCCCTTCCATCCTGTGTAGCATAGTGATAAACATTTACATACAAACATACAGTAAGACCTCAAAAACGATCATTTGGCTGGTCAATTGCTTTATTAATTTTATTGTGATTTGTGATAAATCACTTATTTTTTAAATGCTTCATTTTCTTTCTCCATAAAGATGAAAAGTTTTTGTAAAGAAAATACATTTTTCAAATTAATTTCTGCTTTTTAGATTTTAAATCATAAGGACTAATGGGAATTTTTAGATGCTCTACTAATTTATTTCAGTTTTAAACTGCAAGTGTGTTTTAGTATATTATTTTATTTAAATAGACAATATATTTCTAAGCTTATTTTGAAATCAAGACAAAATAGCTTAGACGACCAGATGATATTCTTGATTTTTTTTTTTTTAATAATCACTAAACTTAAATTTGTGGGGAGGAGGAGAGCAATTTCCTTAATGTTTTCTTCTTGGTTCAACATTCCCAGACAGCAATTACAAGCCAAATATCATTTCAGTAAATGAGAAATTCTTGTTTTCATGTACTGATTGGCTTTATTACACACTAAGGTTAATTGGGAGGCTTCTCAAGCTTATCTGGGTAATGACAAACAGCTGCAATAGATTGTACTCTTCAGCCCCTCCACATCATTTTGATAGAGCAGCACCCAAACAAAACCTCTTGCAATGTGAGTGTCATTAAATTGCACTGCAAACCCTGGTGGCAATTATATCTGAGATAGCATCACAGGAAGTGAGAGGGGAAATAAAAAGCCTGAGAGGAAATGTTCAAATCAGCAGGAATGGCCACCCCAGACCACTGCAGCCATAGGATTTGGTTACTGGCAATCCAATGTACTGTGTTTACCTTGATAGTTCATTTCACATAAATAAGTAGTGAACCAACAGAAAGAAAACATGCTTATCTATTCCAAATGCCTAAATGGTAGATTTTTGAATCCCAGTGTAAGAATCATATTGTTGATTTCAATAACTACTTGAAGAAGGATGCCTCTGACTGCTTTGAAGAGCTTACCTTTAATAACAACAGCTAATCTCTTTGGCCTCTTATTATGGGCCAAGCACTAAGTAATGTTTCTTGTATATCATCTCAGTTGATCCTCTGCATAAAATGAGGATAGAATTAGTATGCATACATTACAAATGACGCCTGGAGCACTCCCGAAAGAGCTTGTCCAAGGTCAAAGAGCCAGTGGATGTTAGCACCTGGATTCAAGTTCAGGTCCATCTTTCCCCAAAGACACTCTTCTCTTAGTGGGTAGCTCAATAGAAAGCTCTTTGCAGGAACTCATTGACAGATGGTCGTCTGGGAGAGCAGTTACAAGATATTTTTTCAGTTCAATTACCAACCGGGCAGGTCACCAAGTGGATAACAAATACTGTCTCTGATTATCTACATGCATACTTGGGATGACCTGCCTTCTCTTGTATGGTCTTGTCATGCTGTGGTATGTGCTAAGGAGATAAAGTATTTAGGTCAAAGCGACTTTCTTGGTGGTGTAGGAAGAACTTCAGCAAAGCTTTGGATGGAAGAGAGATGTGTACTCCTAGTGCTCTCCTACCGGCTTCTCGTCCACTGTCTCACTGTCTGCTTTTCGAATAGTTCCTTTCATCTTGTCTTTTTAGTACTTAACATCAAGGAAGAAGAGCAATTGTTTAAGAGGTCAGATTTGGAGCCAGACCCATGCAGGTTCAAATCCTAGAAAAGAGACTTGCTAATACTTCCAAAGTTTGGTCAAGTTACTTAATGTCCCTAAGCCTCAGTTTTCTGATCCATAAAATGTAACAGTAACACAACCTTCTTGGGTTGTTATGAGAATTGCAAATAATTTACATAAAGCCCAATTCTTGACAAAATGAAATCATTCCAGTACTGGCCATAAATATTTGCCAACAATAGTTCAACTTCACTTTTTTCTAATCCATTATATCTGCTTTTTCTGTAACTTGGAATTTGTTTTTCTTCACTAATCTCTGAGCTTCCTTAGCCTCAACATTGCTTAACACCAATGAAGTTGTTATTTTTTTTTTTTTTTTTTTTTTTTTGCGGGGGGAGGCAGTGGGTACCAGGGATTTAAGTCTGGGAAACTTGACCACTGAGCCAGGTCCCAGCCCTATTTTGTATTTTAGAGACAAGGTCTCACTGAGTTGCTTAGCACCTCACTTTTGCTGAGGCTACCTTTGAACTTGCAATCCTCCTGCCTCAGCCTCCCAAGCTGCTGGGATTACAGGCGTGTGCCACTGAGCCTGGTCAATGAAGTCTTTTAAAACTTGGGCTGGGGTTGTAGCTCAGTGATAAAGCGCTTGCCTAGCATGTGTGGGGCACTGGGTTTGATCCTCAGCACCACATTAAAAAATAAATAAATAAACAAAATAAAGGTACTGTGCCCATATACAACTTAAAAAAAATATGTTGCTCTTCAGTCTGGTTGTCAAGCATTGTACTAACCCCCACTTTCTTAATTTTTCCTCTGATATGTTATTTAGCACCTGTGTAAACCTGTGCAGCTGTGCTCAGCTATGTATAAATGTTTGCTTATGTGCTTTTGTCATATTTATTTATGCAATTCTGTGTATAGCCAATTGCTATATTAAATTCTAAGTGCCTCAGGGAAAGGACCACACTTTCTACTTCTACAAGAAGTCCGGATATCCTTCCAAGATAAAAAAAAGAGAGAGAGATTTCAAGAAGGCTGAAACTTAAACATATAATATTGCTCTAATACAATGTTAATGACAAGTTTTCAAACATTGTGTACTTCTGTAGGACATTATAGGTTAAAGCAGTTTCAGTAATAGCAAGCATCTATAGAAATATATAACTTAGGGGCCTTTAGTTGCATTTTTTTCACATTTAAAAAATTAAAAGAACAGGTCTACATACAATCGGAGAGAGAAGTCAGCAATAAAGAAAAAGAAGAAAGGGCTTAGTAATTGCTACTTTCAAGAAAATGTTGGACCATAATTCCTTTGATGGGTTAAGTGATATATATTTTGGATAAAGAAGATATCAAATCGTGCATAACAGAATAATGATAGCTGCACTCTTAGAGCACTTAGTAGGTACTAGGCACCTTGCTGGAAGTTTGATTTGTTGTAGCTCTTTCAATCTTCCTAGCAATCTTCTACCTCCAGGGAAGCAGGTCTATGTTTCTTCCCAATTTATGTACAAGGAAGCTGAAGTTTTGAAAGGTCTACCTATTGTTCAAGATGCAGCTGGGATCTTGATGGTGCCAGGCGCGGCACCCAAGCCCATGTTAATCCCTGAACTATTCTTTCTCCCGCAAAAGAGAAGGAGTTTTACAGATGAGCTATAAAGATAACTCTAATATTCCTCTTTTTCCTTCTTCTACAACACAATCCTCCTGCTCCCTTCAAAGGAAAGAAAATCCTATTAGTTTATAGAGCTTGCTTCATGCAGATAAATTAAAGGCAACTTGAAGGGGTCTTGGATGGTTTGCAAGACAAACTTAAAAAAAAAAAAAAAAATCTCTCTGGTCGTTTGCTTTATTTGCTCCTGTTCTCCAAAGGCCCAGGCCTTCCATTCACCTCCTAACTGTCAAGTCCTCAAGGGGGTGTTTCCCTGTCAAGAGTGAAGCCCTTGGGGGCAATGTCTCATTGCCTTTCAAGAGGATAGACAGGAAACAACTTTTGCCTTCTTTCTCTTTTACCCTATCTTCTCTGTTTTCCTTTCTCAGCTATATTCTTTTGGAATAAAAAACAGTCCAACTTCTCCCAGGCGCTGGGTAACTTGAGCCCTCCTGGAAGACCGTCTGGGAAGGCCCTCTCTCAGCACTCACACACCACAGGCAGCTGCTGGGGCCCTGCTCTTGGCAGCCTCACAACTCCCCCCTGCTCCTTCTGGATTTCAGGGCCCAGCAATTACAGAGTTGGCCTCTGAGCCTGCACGTAAAGCATGTTTTTAATAATAAAAAAAACATCAAGTTGGTCTCTTCCAACTTTGAACATTCTGTGAGTCTCTCAACTTTGAGTTGTAGGAGATCCAAGAACCTCTCCGAGGAGTCAGGATTATGCTGTAGCTAATTTGTGGAAGAATTCTTAGCATTTGTTCTGTTTGACAGCAAGAAGACAGCTTTCAAGTCACAGGAACACACTACATTCTGCAGCATGGTGGAGGTCAGAGGGGCCCTACAGGGACACTATCCATGCGTGAGATTCAGGCTCCTTAAATGTCTGGGTTCTGGCAGGAAGGAGCCTTGTTGCATCATAATTTATACCTCTGTGTTCTGTTTCTTAAAACTGCCCTCCTGAATTGTATAATCTTTAGGCCACTTACTACCTGGGTCTGTCCCTGATCAAGTGGCTTTTTGAGCAATAGTTCAATCTATATCAAGCTTGACGAATGCATTTGTATTTATAAGAAATTCAAACCCTTGAAGGTTAAATATGAAAAACGTCATGCAAATAAATATAGAAAGCTAACACATTTTGTTTTTGAGTCTGTACAGGAGGCAGACACCATTTTAAGTCTTTTTCTTATATTGACTCATTTGTTCCTCACAACAACCCTGAACAGTCAGGTTTATTATTAGCCCATTTTTTAGGATGGGGATACTGAGGTTAAATTACTCACTCCAGAGTTCCAGCTAGTAAATTACAAAGGCTGGGTGTGAACTCAGTCAGTCTGACTCTAGGGCCTGTCATAACCCACTGCACTGTGCTGCTGTGAAGCAAGAGTTTCTGGTTTACTTCATCTCTTTCCATGTCTTTGTGTTTTATATTTAATAAACCAGTGAATTATTTTCACCTTTGTATCTCCATCAAAAGACTCTCTCTGCTTCCCCCAGATTATGGGAGGTTTACACATATAATGGAGATTAGAATAAAATAATCTGCAAAATATATCCTGACCAAAATCCAGGAAGGAAAAGACTTGCCACTAGGCTACATTACTAGGACTGGGACTCATGGTGCTGTCTGTCACTCCTCACGAGGGACACTCCTCTACAGAATGTACTAACATCATAATAAGTGTACAGAATAGTATAATATAGTAAGTAAAGGGTGTATACTTCTAAGTTCAGCTAAAGTTTGATTTAAATCAGTATTCTTAATTTAAAAAAATTGAATTTAAATATTTCCATTTGCTTTACTTATCATTAAATATTTTGTTCACATCAAAAGAAAATTCTAGGCTGTATTATAAAGGGAAAAGCAAATTTCTGTGATGCATATTATTATCTTAAAAGAGCTGTTCAATAAATAAACAGCCCATATTTCAGTTCAGTATTGTTTATGCTTCCAATACATTCTTCTAGAAAATGTCACATAAATAAATATGTTGAAGTTGTTTGTTCAGACAAGTCTAAAACATTTACTCCCATGTGAGGAATGAGATGTTGATTTTTCCTTTGATGCTTAGATGCCGTTCACAGTATTATAGTGGAGTTCCATCCATGCTCAAGGTCATTATGTATCTGAAGCCCTCAGGAAACACATTGTATTATTGTTCTCAAACCACTTGAGCATTATAGATTGACTGACTTCAAAAACCATATCCTGGGTAAAAAGCATAAAGTTGTGTTGTTATGATTTTTCCCCCAAATAAACCCAGTTTTAGTTTTAATTACACGTAACAGTTCCCCTAACCACCATTTTTCATAAATGAACTTCTTTGTTATTTCCTTTTGAATTCCTTAGGAAGACTCCATTTTTTCTGTCATCTTTACCTTCACCTATCCCACACTGAAAATTGTCACATTCCTCATTTATTTGTAATAATTCCTTATTAAGCCTTTGGGCTATAAAGGTAACTTGAAGGGTAAGAGACCCAGCTGGACCAGTCATACTTCTGTGAGTCTGCCCACCTCCAGCCCTTTCACTTGTCAAGTCTCTCTGATTCTAATAAGGAAAGAAAGGAAACAGTACTTCTCTTCTACCTTAGCATCTCCTCAACAGGCCACCCTGTGTTTCTGGGTTTTGTTCCCTTTCATATTCTGGGAAGCAGAGGTGACCTGTGTTACCTATGTGTCCTTGACTCTTTCCCTCCTTGGAAACCTCCTCATCTTTTATGACTGCAGCACTGACATAGTTGACCACTCCATTCTCTGAACTCTGCTATTTTTACTTTATAGACTCTATTTACATCATCTGTTTCTCTCTTAGCTATCAGACCAAGTCTTTCCCTCCTTTCTTTCCTTTACTTGTTTCTCTTCCTCCAGTCAAATATTAAATGCTATCTAAATTTCCAACTGTATTTGGTTTTCTTTTCTTCAGCTTTGCAAATCACCCTAGTGAGCTCCACAGATCTCTCGGCCTGAGCTCCAACATTTTCTCGACAATTTCTGCTTTCAGCTTGATCCTCTTATCTGAGCATCAGGCACAAACTTCCAAACTGATTGTTAAACTGCTCCATCTGGATGACCTGAAGATTCTCAAACTTGACACATCCCAAAACAAAACCATTACCTAGCTTCTAAAGCATGTTCTTCCAATTTGTATTCTAGAAGAACATTGGTAAATGTTATCACTGTTGACACATTTGTTGCCTCTTAAAACATCAGAGTTTTTTTTCCTCTTCTGTCTACTTCACTCCAGGTTCTAATCATTTGGGGTATCCCCCTCTCCCAAATCATGAGAAAACATAAGAAAAACTGACATTGAGGGATTGTTACGGTTTATATAAGGTGTCCCCAAAAGCTCATGTAAGAGACAATGCAAGAAGATTTAGAGGTGAAATGATTGGATTATAAGAGCCTTAATCCAATCTGTGAATTGCTCCCCAGACTGGGATTAAAGGATTGGTAACTGTAGGCAGGTAGGGTGCGGCTGGAGGAGGTGCACCCCTGGGGGCACGCCTTTAGGGTATATATTTTGTCCTGTGAACAGAGCCACTCCCTTTCTCTCTCTCTGCTTCTTGATTGTCATACCCTGAGATGCTATCCTGAGTCCCTTTCCCCTGCCACACCCTTCCTCCATGATGTTCTGCTTCACCTCAAGCCCTGAGCTAGGGAGTCAGCCGTCTATGAACAGAGACCTCTCAAACCGTAAGCCCCCAAATAAACTTTTCCTCCTTTAAAATTGTTCTTGTCAGGTGTTTGGTCACAGTAGCTAAAAAGCTGACTAAAACAGGGATGATCTACAGAACTCCTGATGAATATTCTCTGGACAGTGTCAATGTCATGAAATACAAGGAAGATTAAGAAACTTTCACAGGTTGGAGGAAACCAAGGACACATGATGACTGAATGTAATGTGGTACCCTGGACTAGATCCTAGGAAAGAAAAAGCACATTCATACAGAAGTTGGTGAAATCCAAGTGAAATCTCTAGTTTAATAAATAGTAATGTTCCATTGCTAATTCTATTCTTTTGACAGTTGCTTGGTGAGCATGCAAGATGTTAGGATTAGGAGGAACTGGGTGAAAGGTATGTGGAAAATCTACTATCTTAGCAACTTTTCTATAAATTAAACATTATTCCAAAATGAAAAATTAAAAAGCAAAAGTGAAGATCATGGCTTCTCTTTGCCCGTGCAGTGCTTCTCAAATTGTCCTGAAAAAGTCATCTGGAAGTTTTAAAAAATACGACTGAATTATATTATTCTATCATCTGCATGTATGAATATGTAACAATTAGTCCCACCATTTATTCAACAATAAAAAAATGAAAGCAAACATATACACATCTGGGCTCCACCTGGGAGACTGATTCAACAAGCCTGAGGGAAGCTGCCTAACTCTCAAATGCCACAAGTGATTCTTGTACAGCTTAGGTGCTGTAAAACCATGTGTTTCTAGGACAAATAGAACCTGCCTATGACATTTCCCCAGCAGAGACTTTTAAGGTCTTTATAGGAAAAAAATTGTTCAGATACCTCAGACAGAACTGTCTTTGACAATTCTAGTTATGAATATGTTACTTCAAAAGACATAAGTGATTCGAGTATAAGAAATACAATTGATATGTTGAATAGTTTTTCACACAAAGAATCGAGTGAAACATATATATTTTATTTCTAAATACAATATATTGTAACTTTGCCACTTGACCATAACGAGTCCAAGAGCTTAATAAATATTTATGGACAGTGGATTATTTTCACATCTTTATTTTGCATTCCATTTGCTTTGAAGTAAAGATTTGCATTTGATGTATATCCAGATTTTCATATGGCTGCCCTATACTTGGAAGCTTCTAGTGAATCTGAAACACTTTAAAGTTATTGCAATAACAACCCCCCACCACAACAATAACTTAGTAAGATGTAGAATAAAGCCTGTAAAAAATTCTGGTAATGAAAGATTGAAATTTGTGACGCCATGTGTGTATATGTATGTCTCTGTGAGTATGGGTGTGCATGAAGCTGCTTACTGGGGTCCGTGAATACCTACAGATTGATGTAGAAGTGTCAGGGTTTCCTTGGATTCTCTGAAAATTAAAGGAAAATACATGTGTGTACTTATTCTTGGAGGTTCTCAATGAGGATAGTGAGTTAAAAACCACTGAGAAACACCAAACATGGGAATCTTTCAAGAAGTAATAGCATAATTTTATACAACTTAAATTGAATTATTTTTTTAATTAATTTTTATTGTTGTTGTTCAAAACATTACATAGTTCTTGATATATCATATTTCACACTTTGATTCAAGTGGGATATGAACTCCCATTTTTACCCCGTATACAGATTGCAGAATCACATCAGTTGCACATCCATTGATTTACATATTGCCATACTAGTGTCTGTTGTATTCTGCTGCCTTTCCTATCCTCTACTATCCCTCCTCCCCCCTCCCCTCCCGTCTTCTCTCTCTAACCCTAAATTGAATTATTAAATCAAATAACTAAAATATAGATGTATTGTGATCTGATCTCATAATAAGACCTATTGCTAATTTGGAGCTTATTTACTTTTTCCCAACAGAGTGTTGATAAAAGCCTTAGACTGCAACCTATATCCCGCAAAAGGACACCCAAGTGGAAGCTCTGATCTAAGGCTAGATCCTTCATTTTTCAAGTGTTCCTAAAACTATTGCTATGTACCAGGTTAAGTTCTGGGTTTTGGAATAATTTAATGGAAAAAACAGCAAACATCTGTCTCTAATAGAATTCATATTGAGTTAGAGAAGACAGACCATAAAAAATAAGCAAAATAAGTAAACTGTATAGGATGTTACAGTATGTGATACAAATGCTGTGAAATAGAGAAAACTAGAGCAGCTTAAGGAGGTTGAACATGCCAATCGGTGCAGTTTCATTTTAAGTAGGGTGAGAGTGGGGAGCCCTCATTGCAAAGTGGATTTTAAACAAAGATTCCAATGAGGTGATGGAGTTGTTCAAGTGGGTGCTTAGGGAGAACATTTGAAGAAGAGGGGACAAAGGTCAAAGCAAAGGTTGTGTTTATGAGATTTTCCCTCTCATGTTTTCTTTTTACTTGGTGCATCGTAGTTGAACATACTGATAAGATTTGTTGTTACATATTCATACATGCACACAATATAACAATATAATTTGGCTAACATGGGTCCTCACAATTTGCCCTTTTTCTCCCCTCCTTACTCCCTCTGTTCCCTTTCCTCAATCCTACTGATCTTCCTTCAGTTTTCATGAAATCTCCCCCACCATCTCTCTCTTTTCCCTCTCTATCTTCCATATATGAAATAAAACACACAACACTTGACTTTCTGAGTTTGGCTTATTTGGTGTAACATAATGTTCTCAAGTTCCATCCATTTTCCTGCAAATGACATAATTTCATTTTTCTTTATGGCTGAATAAACTCCATTGTGTATATATACCACTTTATCTTTATTCATTCACATATTGACAGATACCTAGGCTAGTTCCATATTTTGGCTCTTGTGCATTTTGCTGCTGTAAACATGGATATGCATGTATCACTACAGTATAACTTTAATTCTTTAGGCTGGAGAGTGATATAGCTGGGTCATATGGTGGTCATAATCCTACTCTTTTAGGGAACTTCCATACTGATTTCCATAGTGGTTGTAGTAATTTACAATCCCATCAACAGTGCAAAAGTGCGTCTTTTTCTCCACATCCTCTCCAGCATTTATTATTGTTTGCATTCTTGATGAATGCCATTCTGACTGGTATGAGATGAAATCTCAGTGTAGTATTTTTTTTTTACTTGTTGTTGTTTTTGATACCGGGGGTTGAACCCAGGGACACTTAATCACTGAGCCACATCCCCAGTCCTTTTTTATATTTTATTTAGATAAAGGGTCCTGTTAAGTTGTTTAGGGCCTTGATAAGTTGCTGAAGCTGGCTTTGAACTTACCATCCTCCTGCCTCAGCCTCCCCAGCCACTGGGATTAGAGGCATGCACCTGGCACTCAGTGCAGTTTTGACTTGCATTTCCCTAATTGCTAATGATGTTGAATATTTTTTTCATATTTCTGTTGGCTATTTGGATTTCTTCTTTTGAAAAATGTCTGTTTAATTCAATTGCCCATTTATTAACTGGGTAATTTTTTGGTTGTAATTTTTTTGAGTTCTTTATATTTTTTTAGATATTAATCCTCTGTCAGAAGAGTGGCTAGCAGATTTTCTCCCACTGTAGTACTCTTGACACATTCTTAATTATTTCCTTTCCTGTGAAGAAGCTTTTTAATTTAATGCCATCCCATTTATTGACTAGGCATTTTGACCTTTAGAGGTCTATTGAGAAAGTCATTGCCTGTGCCTATATGCTGACTTGTTGACACTACATTTTCCTACAGGTGGTTCATTAGTTTCTGGTCTAATTCTTAGGCCTTTGATCCATGTTGAGTTGATTTTTGAGCAGGGTGAGAGATAAAAGCCTAGTCTCATTCTTCTATAATTGATAATTAGTTTTCTCTAATTTTTGTTAAAAAGGCTCTCTTTTCTTCAATGTATGTTTTTGGCACATTCAGCAAGAATCAGATGACATGTATCTTTGTGGGTTATTTCTGTATCTTCTCTTCAGGACCATTGGTCTATGTCTCTGTTTTTATGCCTGCACAAAGTACCTTTTGTTGCTATAGCTCTGTAGTATAATTTGAAGTCAGGTATTGTGATGCCTCCAGCATTGCTTTTTTGGCTTAGAATTGTTTTGGCTATTCTGGGTCTTTTCATGTTCTAAATAAATTTTAGGACTGATTTTTGTTGTTGTTGTTGTTCTGTGAAAGATGTCATTGTTTCTTTGATGCACTGAATCTGTATATTGCTTTTGACAGTATGGTCATTTAAAAAATATTAATTCTACATATCCATGAACACTGGAAGTCTTTCCAGTTTCTTGTCTTCGATTTATTTCTATACTTTTCATTGTAGAGGCCTTTCACTTCTTTGGTGAGATTTATGCCTAGCTATCCCCCCCCCCTCCCTGGCCCTCAGGCTATTGTGATTATGATTGCTTGTCTGATTCCTTTCTCAGCAGATTGATGTTGGGATATAGAAAACCTATTAATTGTTGTATGTTGATTTTGTAACTTGCTACTTTGCTGAATTTTTTTATCTAGAAGTCTTTAGTGGAGCTTTTTGGATCTTCTAAGTATAGAATCATATCATCTGCAAACAATAGTAATTTGACTTTTTTCCTTCTGTTTTTATCCTTTTATTTCCTTTTCTTGCCTAATTGCTTCTATTTATGTGATGAATTACATTTATTCATTTGCCTGTGTTAAACCCCCTTTGCATCTCTGGGATAAAACCAACTTAGTCATGATGTACAATCTTTTTAATATGTTGTTGCATATGATTTGCTAACATTTTATTAAGCATTGTTGGAAAGAAGTTCATTGGGGATATAGGTTTGTATTTTTCTTTCCTTGATATGTCCTTATCTGATTTTGATATGAGGGTGATACTGGCTTCATAGAATGAATTTGGAAGGGTTCTATCCCTTTCTATTTCATAGAATAATTTGAAGAGCATTGGGATTAATTATTTAATGATCTGATAGAATTCATCTGAAAGTACATCGAGGAATGGGCCTGTTTTTGTTGAAAGGTTTTTTATTACTGCTTCTATCTCATTGCTAATGATTGGTCTGTTTAGGTTTTCTGTGTCTTCTTGATTCAGTTTAGGCAGGTTGTATGTATCTAGACATGTATCTGTTTCTTCTAAGTTTTCAGATTCATTGGAGTATAAGTTTTTGAAATAGTCCCTAATGATCTGTAGGATTCCTGTGATATCTCTGGTGATTTCTTCTTTTTCTTTAACCTTTAATTTTATTAATTTAGGTCTTCTCCCTTTTTCTTTTGGTTAGTTTGGCAGAGGGCTTATCAATCTTGTTTGTTTTCAAAGAATCACTTCTTTGTTTCACTGATCCTTTGTGTGTATTTTGTTATTGTTGTTTTTATTGTTCTCGATTTTATTGATTTCAGTTTTGATCTTAATTATTTCCTTCCTTCTACTGGTTTTGGAATTGGTTTGCTCTTTTGTTTTTTCAAGAGACTTGAGATGCATTATTAGGTTGACAATTTGAGATCTTTCTAATTTTCTTATGTATGCACTCATATCTATAAACTTTCCTCTTAGAATTGCCTTCACAGTATCCCAGAGGTTCTGATATGTTTTATCACTATTCTCAGTTGAGCCTAAGAATGTAAAAGTTTTTTCCCTGATTTATTCCTTACCCATTCATTATTCAAAAGTGTATCCTTCTATCTCCATGTGTTTACATAATTTCCGTAGGGTTTTTTTTTTTTGTTGTTGTTGTTGTTGTTTTAGTTATTCAGTTCTAATGTCATTCCATTATGATCAGATAATATGCAAGGAATTATATCAATTTTTTTTCACTTGCTAAGAGTTGCTTTGTAGCCTGAAATATGGTCTATTTTGGAGAAATTTCCATAACTGCTAAGAGGATGTATTCATCTGTTGTTGAATGAATATTTTATAGTGTATGTTAAGTCAATTTGATTTATAATATTTTTCAGGTCCAAACAGTCTTTACCGAGTTTCTATATGGATGACTTATCTATTGATGAAAGAGGTGTGTTGAAATAACCCAGTATTATTGTACTGGCATCTGTCTGAGGCTTTGATTCAAGCAGTGTCTCTTTTACACAATTAGTTGTAACCATGTTTGGGGTATATTTACTATTGTTACATATTTTTGTTAGAATGTTTTCTGTAACTGTATGAAGTGATCTTCTTTGTCTCTTCTGATTAATTTTGGTTTGAAGTCTATTTTTATCAGATACAAGAGCTCCGGCTTGTTTTCAGGCTCCATTTGCAAGGACTATTGATTTTCATTCTTTTGTTTTCAGCTTGTTGCTGTTGTTGCCTGAAAGATGAGTCTCTTGCAAACGACATATAGTTTGGTATTGTTTTTTAAATTCGTTCTGACAGCCTATGTTTTTAAACTGGAGAATTGAGACCATTCACATTCAATGTTATTATGAGAGGGATTTTATTAATTCCTGCAATTTTGATTCACTTCTAATACTTATTTTGTTCCTGTGTCTCATTTGTTTAGCTACTTTTCGAATGAGATTTGTTTATTTGTGAGTTCTGGGTTTTTTTTTTTTTTTTTTTGTTTCTTCTATGTGGAGTATTTTTTAAAGTAAATTTTGTAATGATAGCTTAGTAGTGAGGAATTCCTTTAGTTTCTGCTTCTCTTGGAAGGACTTTGTTTCTTGTTTCATTCTGAAGGATAGTTTTGTTAGATGTAACAATCTGAGATTTTTTTTCCCAGGACTTGGAACACATCATTCCAAGCTCTCCTGACTTTAAAAGTTTGTTCTGATAAATCATGATTAATTCTTATTGATTTTTCTCTAAATGATATGTTTTTCTTTTGAGAACTTTAACTTCTATCCTTGTTCTGTATGTTAGTCATTTTAATTACAATGTGTCATGGAGAGGTTCTTTTTTTGATTTTGTCTATTTGGAGTTCTGAATGCCTCTGGAGTTTGGAATACCATATCATTCTCTAGGTTTGGAAAAATGTCTGTTATGCATGCCATTACCCTGCATCTCACAATCTTTCCGAATTCCAATGACTCTTTAATTTGGTCTTTTAATGTTGTCCCTGAGATCCTGTACGTGGTTGCTTATTTTCTTTTCTTTAATACTGTCTGAAAGTACAAAGTTGGCCACTTTGTCTTCCAGCTCTGAGATTATGTCTTCAGCATGGTATACTCTATTAAGAGAGACTTTTGACTGAATGGTTCATTTGACTTATTTTGTCTTTCATTTCCAAAATTTGTTTGGTTCTTTTTCAATATCTCTACCTCTTTATAGAATTTCTCAGTCATATCCTGAACTGACTTCCTTAACTCATTCAGTTGTTTTTTCTGTGTACTCCTAGAATTTATTGATTATTTTTATAATCAATCTTTTGAATTGTTTATCTGGTATTTCAACCACTTCAGTATCTTTAGAGTCAATTGCTGGTAAATTATAAACTTTAAGAGGTGTTGTGTTACCTTGTTTTGTATATGCCTTTGTTAGGTTTTATGCATTTGTTATAATGGATTTCTCATTTACTCTTAAATGTGGACTTTTTTAGGACACATCCTTCCCTTGCCAAATTGCTCCAGAGGGATCCAAATTGAGATCCTCCTGTAGATGTGGCATCCCTACCCTTTGTGTTAATTCTGTGTTTGTTGTAGTAGTGGATGTTCATGAGTGGGACCTGAGTGCCCACCTCAGCTGCTCCTGCTTGGGGCCTGGTTGTTGTTTGGGTTTTTGTCTCTTCTATTCTTTGTATTAATGTATAACTAAAATTTGAGTATTGTTAATTTGTGTAAGGAGCAAGGCGTGTTGTTTTATGGATGAGTTTATTTCAGCAGCAGTCTCTAGCCTGTGAATTTGTCGTGTACCTATAGGTTTCCAGCACTGCACAGAATAGGGAGGAACAAACAAGAACAACAGCCAATGCAAACATACACAACATTAAAATAAATACCCAGTTCCTACCAGTACATCTACAATAGTATTTACCACAAAAACAGGAATGATGGCAATTGTCAACAGCAGAACCAATAAATGACCATGAACTAGATCTAGCGTTAAAGCAAACAGCAGGTATCAACTATGTCAGCTACAGCAGTAACAAGTGCCACAACAAGAATGGTGGGAGCAGAAGTTATATAAACCAATTAATTATCAAAGATGGTAAGAATACAGTTCATTAAGAGAAAGAAAATGTGATGGTGACATGGCTTCCTGGCTATCAAGCCATGCAGCCAGCCCTCTGGTCTCTGATGAGAAGGAACAGGGGAGTGATAAAGTGGCAGAATGACAGCTGTAGAGGGCTGAAGTACAGGCAAGAAGGAAAGGCTGCCAGGCAGAGCCTACCATGGTGGTGAGGGCCTGAGGTGAGGTGGGCCATCACAGAGATGAGCCAGGGCAAACTGACCTATCACCGCACGGCAGCCCAGCCTGCACACAGAGCAGGTGCTCCCTGCAGAAACACTCCACACGGTGCTGCAGCTCCAGACCAGGCCCCGAGCATGCACAATTCAATGACTTCAATCTTCCATTTCCCAAAAGCGGGGAGAAAATTGGAGTAAGGCAAACCTGAATAGGATTCAGGGTTAACCAATAGTGTTATTACTTTTCCAAATCCAAATTAGCATAAGTTTGGACGAATAACATTGACCCATAAACCCCTAGACTAGCACACTCAGACGGCAACCCTATGCATGCTTGAATAAGTACCCAGTTCCTACTATGACATCGATGTCCTGGTCTCTGCATTTCACTCTTCAAATTCACAAGACAAAGACCCAGAAAGAAAAAACTGATAGTGAGCTGCTAAGGACTGCTGCAACACTGCAGGTGCACAGTCCGCCATTAAGAGCTGCAACATTTCTTGTCTGCAGAGGTCTGCAGCTTGTGTAGACCCTATCTGCCTGCTGAAGCAATGGATGGAGTTTCATCTTAAAACTTTAGTTGCAATAGGAAGGTGCAAGAACGTTTACAATGATCAAAACATGAACAGAGAGAATGCAGAAGAGATGTAGCAAGTAATGATTATAAGGAAGGAGGAAAAAAATTAGGAAAAACAATGTAATGGGAGAGAGAATGAAAGAACAAGAGAATTTGGCTGTTAGTGGGAGAAGAAAAAAGAGAAAGAGAAACAAACAAAAATAAAACAAACAAAGCAAAAACCCTAACTCTCAAAAGATAAGGCAAAGAAAAATAACTTCATTAAAAAATAGTAAGAATGAGAAAAAAATATATATATATATACATACACATGTATCTATCTATCTATTTATCTATTCATGAACCAATCAGAACAGCAAGGACACCAAACAAACAAACAATCTAATGAAAACAGTGGGAAAAAAAAGAACAAATATTCTTACTGAAAAATTAAGGAATCTTTGAGGTGGTCAAAATAATTGACAAGAGCGATGTTCACTGTCTATGCCCAAGTGTCTTTCTTCTTGGGATTTGTACAGAGTATGTGGCAGGGTGGTGGCTGGGAAGCATTAACCCTCTCTTTTTGTGTTGCTCAATGAGCTGCCTGCCAGTTGAAGTGGCCTAAGACTAAAGCTGGTTGAAACAATTGTCAGCCCCCTTGTTATCATTCTAAGGTAGGATGAAGTGGGAAGTTGGAGCTTTGTCTGCACAGACCAGATTGACATACTCCCAAGGTGAGTCAGCTGCAGAGTTCTATGAGGGAATCCTGGGTGAGAGGGGCTTAATCTAATCAGACCTTAGGGCTTTGTTGGGTGGTACCTTCTCTGGAGAGATTAGATCAACACATCCCTAGGGCCTGGCATTTGCCCATTTCTCTGGGTGTCTAGATCTCAAAAGTGTCCCAAGAATTCTATTCATGGGGTAGGGGGCCAATCTTACCCCAAAGTTGCTGCCTATAAACACAGCTTCCCCAGACTTAGTCCCTTAGTGTATTCACACACACCTGGTCAGATTCCCTACCCACTTCATCTGGTCATGTGAGCTGCCAGACTCAAAGGAAACATGAATACGGCTCCCCTTCAATTTTATGACTTGAATCCTCCTGGTGCAATATTCTTTGTGCCTTTTTCACGTTCTACTAAGAATACCCAAGGCTAGATGGCAGGTGCTTGCCTGGACAAAAGGAAATATTTGCTCTGGTCTCCCAGCTCCACAATAGTGGCTGGCTGTCTCAAGAAGGCTCCTGCCTCAGCTCTCTATGGTCTGTGGAGAAACAGGGCAGGTTTCAAACACCAGTTCATGGTGCAGCCTCTGGATCAGCGAAGTTCAGGCTGCTTTGCTGCTATAGTCTTCCAGTACCAAATCTGTCCATTGTTTCTCTGTGTTCTCCCTCCCCTCTGTGGTGAACCAGCGCCATTGCTGCTGCCAGTGCCACAAGCAGCTTGGTTCCAATGTACTCCTTCCTTGTTCAATGCTCCTGAATTTCTGAGTCTCCAAGACACTCTCACTGTCCAATATTGAAGTTTTGCAAAATCCCATTTTTATCCATTTCACAGAGAAGCTGTACTCGAGATGCTTATTTCCTGAGCCATGGAACAACTAGGAATACTGCCCTCCTCTACTCTGCCATCTTGCATCTCCTTCAAAGGGCATGTTTGGATGGCAGTAAGGAAGCATCTATCAGGAACCAGGTGAGCAGAGAAGGAGGAGAAAAACTGGAAGAATCCAGTAATAGAGGCAGTGAGGGTGTTGTAGATACCACAAGGACTGAGCTTTATCTCTGTGCAGTGTAGGAATTACCACCAGTGCTTGGTTTGTTCAAGTCAACGCAAAATTTGTAATGCCAGAGGGCAATTGATAAACAAATTTAACATATGAATCAACTCTAAAAATTGAGTCCGGCTTTGCTTTTCAAACATACAGGAACATTATAAACATTGTTTATGTATTTGACTTGAAATAAAATCTCAATATGTTCAAGAAGAAACCACACACAACAATGCATTGTTTCTCAGTAGCACAACAAAGTAGACATTAATAAGAATAGAAAAGCTTTAAAAGCATATTTGCATCTGTTCCAACTTGAGTAGAAAATGAAAAAAAAAAAAAAAAAACCTACACATGCTTGTTTTGACTCTACCTTTTCTAGTACCTTATTTTTTTTTCCCCTTTTACAGAAAACCACCTGACAAACAATTTTGGTTTGACAAGGAAATCACTCAGACTTACAAATGATGCAAAAATGAATGACAAGGAAAACACTGCATATAAAAATCTGTTTGATAAAATCAGTACGGTACCCAGAAGCAGTGAATTGACTTAAAATCTCTTGGGATTGCTTTTGTTGAAGCATTGTTTAGGAAGAAGTAGACCCTGAAAATTGGGATGGGAACATGCAGGCAGACTCTAACGTAGCAGAAGAAATTGAACCTTTAGATGTAGTTGACTTTGACAGTAGAGGCAGTTTTTCCTCTTTGACTAGAAGACTTGTTTCTCTTAGCCAGAAGAACCTACCACAACCTGAGGCAATTGTCCTGCAGGGGAATTTAGAGGACTGCAGGATTTTAAGAAGAGAAATAATAAAACTTATGTTTTAAAAGTGTTACTGTTGCTGTTGTGTTGGCAACACACTAGGGGGCAACACTGAACGATAGGGGACTAGAAGACTATTGTAGGAACTCGGTTGACGGAAGGTAGTAACTGGGGTCATCCTGGGAGCAGGAGAGGTAGTGAAAATTTGTCAAAGTCTTGATATATTCTGCAAGTAAAGCCAGAATTTACTGTGACTGGTGGTGAGGGGTGTGTGGGAGAAGGAAGAGTCAAGGATGAATCCAAGGTTTTTGACCTGAGCAACCAGAAGGATGAAGATGTCCCCAATCAAAATGCAGAATGTTACTAGTCTGGCAGCTTTTGTGGGAAAATCAGTTTGAACCTCTCCAATTTTCATGGTAAGGCATCCAGATGCAGATAGCGAGGAGGCAGTTTAAGACACAGAGGGGACAATTGGTTATATGAGTCTAGAATATGGCAGAGAGGTCTGCATGGGAGGTATTAATTTAGCATCATCTACATACCATCAATGAGGAAGGTTCTGGGACTTGATGAGATCACCAATGGACTGAGGGTAATTGGAGAAGAGAAGAAAGAGGTCAAGGACGGAGACTTGGGTGTCTCCAACACTAAGTTATAGGGAGAAGTAGAAGAAGCACACAAGGAGACTGAGAAAGAGTGACCTGTGAGTGAGAAGGGAAGCTGAAGTGTGTTCTCCTGGAAGCCACACAAAGAAATTATGTTAAGGAAGAGTGAGTGATCAACCTTGTAACATGCGGAGCCCACAGACCAAGTAAGAAAATCAATGAGAACTGAACATTGGATTCAGCAATGTGAAAATTATTGATGGTTTTGTCAAGAACAGTGAGTAGGGTCTGGTGTGGTGGGGGCAACAACCTGATTGAGGGGATTCCAAGACAGAATGGAAGAAGAAGAAAGGAACTAGAGTTGTCAGGTGGCTTACTGCAAAGGGGAGCAAATAAAAAAAATGGAGCAGTGGGAAAGGTAGAGTCTAAATAAGTGTGTGTGTGTGTGTGCGTGTGTTTCTTTTCTACTTAAGGTGGGACAAATAGTAGCATTTTTGAATTCTGATAGAATCATCCAACAGTGAAAAACGAATGGTATCGGAGATAGAATTTGGTAGATTGAAATCCTTTATTAGGTAAGAGGGATGGGACCCCATACATAAAAGGAGGGGCTGAAAATTTCATTTATGGGAGGGGTGGGAATGTGTTTTTGTCAGCTTTTTTGCTGCTATGACTAAAGGACCTGACAATTTTAGAGGAGGAAAAGTTCATTTGGAGGCTCGCCATTTCAGAGGTCTCAGTCCACAGACAGCAGGCGTCATTGCTTGGGGCTTGAGGTAAGTCAGTGAAGAGTGTGATGGAAGGAAGTGGCTCACATGATGATCAGAAAGTAGAGAGAGGAGACTCCACTTGCCAGATACAAAATATATACCTCAAAGGCACACCCCCCCCCGGGGACCCACCTCCTCCAGCCACACTCCACCTGCCTTCAGTTACCACCCAGTTAATCCCATTAGGGGATTGATTCAGTGGGTTGAGGGTTTTAACTCAATTATTTCTCCTCTGCACCTTCTTGCATCATTGCACATATGAGCTTTTGGGGGACACCTCACATCCAAACCATAACAGAAGGTAATTTGGCAGAGCCTGTGGAAATTTCCTTTGAATTGCTTCTATTTCTTCAGTGAAGTAAGAATTAATGTCAGCAGCTAAGAGGAAGGATAGTCCGAAATTTCATGAAGGTCTAAATTTGACAGACTCACTCCTTTTGAACTTACCTCTATTAAACAGTGTTTATTTGTTAGAGTTTCACTTAAGCAGAATGAAGTCAAGACTTGGGGTTGAGAAGGACCCTAAGGCTGTGGTACGAAGAACAGTTGGCATATGTTACTCATGTCTACCTGTTTTATATATAGCTAAAAATATTTCTCCAGAAATCAGCACAGATGGAGGTAAACTTCAGGGCCTTGATCCTTTGGAGAATATTCTAAAAGGAGAGTAATTTATAACGACTGCACAAATTCTCCCAGACAACTCACCCAAAAGCTTTTGGGTGGAAATAATGCAGACAGATTCCTTTTGACCTTAGAGGTCTAAGTCCACCCTGTGTTTATGTTTCTTTCCTTTTCTCCACCCTGTGATTTTCCTGAAGCAAATATTCATGTTCAGCTCCCATGTTGTTTCCCATTTAGCTGTCAGGTCTGTTTAGCTATGCAAAGTCATCACATTCTCACTGCTTTCAAAATTTGATGGTTTATCCCAAGCATTCTCATGAGATTCTGCACAGTAGTGTGCTTTCATGCATCCTTCATGGAAAAGTAGCTCAGCTCCTGGGGGCCTCCTGGGAGGCAGGCACAGCACTTTCAAACAGAGGAACACATTACAAAAGCGACTTTATTCAGTCAGTTAACTGTTCATTCTTCTATTCAGAACTTCAGACTATAGGAAGCACCTCACCCATGACTTTTTTTTTTTTTTTTGAGAAAAACAGAAGAATATTGAGAATAGTAAAAGGAAATAGTAGCTCTAAATTTTTTATCTATATCTTGGATAGGTAATATAAAGATAAAATGATTTTGTTAGCATATTCTATATATGCCTTTGGTGTGTGTGTGTGTGTGAAAATCTGTGAAGATCCATGACTTTTTGCTCACTCTTATATAATAGATTGTTCTATGTCCTCTTAATTCAAAATCTTAGAGTCTCAATCTTCAAAATGCTTAGTCTAAGGTGTTAACCAACATTCCAGTCTCTATTTGAGGTCTTTTCTCACCTCTCTCCTGTTCTTGAAGAGTCAGGCATCTGCTGTCTGTACCCACTCCCCCAGGCTGGCTGATTGCCCTAGGGTGGAGAGGAAAGTGGAGTAAATGGAGGTAGTGGTGTTGTGTTGAGCTTCAACTCCTAAGAACCAGTTGTTAAATACCAGGAATGTTATGAGCTGGTTGTTAAACCACTGGTAGCTTGAAATAAGTTATAGTGTGTCTCTACCATAGAGATGCACAAAGGCTGCCAATCAGAGTACCTCCTTCTGAAGAGGTGTCTTACCACCTCACTTTTTAGGGTAGTGATTAAGAAATTATTACTGAGTTGTGGCAGCTTTGAGCTCACTAGTCTGATAGACAGTTCTGACTCTTTCCCTGACTTATGAGTTCTTTGAAATGAGTTCTTAGGAGACATTTATCATCAGGTACCCTGTCTCTTCAAACTCTGTGATATGATGAACTGTATAAGCTGTCCTTTGACTGGCTACTCCCATCCCTCAATCAGTTTCTGGTTGTAGATGATAAACCCCATAGACTCTAATTGTTGGTGGTCCCCTTGTCCTCTGGGCAGGATTCTTCCTTATATAACTGCAAAGCAACTTTCTGTTTACATTAGCTTTCTACTGTTACATAAAATCACTGCCTATTTAGAGGCTTAAAACAACACACATTTATGATTTTATGATCTCAGCTTCTGTATATCTGGGGTATGGTTATGGCTTAGCAGGCTCTTCTATTCAATAACTCACAACACAACAATCAAGGTGTTGCATGAGTTGGGTTCCTTTCTGGAGCTTGGGGTCCTCTTCCAAGCCCTGTGTTTGTTGGGGAAATACAGTTCTGGGTAGGTGTATTCTTGCCAAGGTTAGCCGAGGGCTGCTTGCAGAGGCCACTTGCAATTCTTTGCTGTGTTCCTCTCACAGACCCTTTGGCAACATGACAATAGCCTTTCAAAGACAGGAGAATTTCTCTATCTAGCTCACTAAGATGGAGTGTGACATAATGACAGGGGTGACTGTCTTTTCACCTTTGCCTAATCAAGGGAATGAAATCCCTTTACTTTGCCACACAGTCTAACATAATCAAAGACATCCAGTTGTTTTTGCCACATTCTGTTGGCTAGAAACAAGTTGTAGGTTCTGCCCATATTCAACAGGAGGGGATTGTACAGGGCCATAACTCATTGGAGGTCACCTTAGGTTACGTCCGCCACACACACCATGGGTGCTACATCTGGTCCTTGAATTTCATAAACTTTCACCTGCTGTCAGAGGGGAGCATAGTTGCTTCCAAACATCTTCAGCTCTCTGTTTGTCTTTCTGTTTGTTCAAAGAAGCTGGCTGGCCTCAGTCCTTTTGGATTTCCTGGGAAGGAAGAGTTCAACACACATCTACTGTGTTCCCACTGCAGGGACCACATGCAAATTCTTCTCATGGTTACTTTGAAGCACAGTTTCTTTAGACTTGAGACAAAGGAAGTTGAAACTTACATTGCATTCCTACCTTTGGGGTGAAAAGGGATTTTAAAAAGATTTTCTCAGAGTCACTATTTTCAGTTGGTCTTTGTTCTTTTGTGTTCTATAATAGGAGTGGATGCAAGAATTGCTATTCTTCAGTTTACTCATCTACCAAGTCAGCATAGTAATGTTTTAAAAATTAAGAGATGAAACTTTTGGTAAAATGTTTTGGACATCTAAGGAAATAGGCTTTAGCATATTAGTTGTGATGAGCCAGTTAAGCATCATCAAAACTTCTCAGCATTGAATCAAACATTGTTTGTCTAAGTTATTTTTCTTTCAAACTCACCATGCAGGCTCAGCTGAAAATGTATTTGCTGAACACAAGCTACATTGATGACTTGTATTTAACATGGCTTAATGTTGAATTGTTGATTACATGTTTGACATTCCTGGAAGTCAATGTTCACTTTAGTGGAATATATTCTGCCTAAAATATACAGTAATTTCCCTCATTATCCCAATCTTCTACATTAATACCCTAGACATAATGAAGCATAGACATATTGGGCACATAAATCATGCAAGATAGGAAACCAAAGCAAATGTTGAAATGCTGAAACAGGCATACATGGCTGGGACCCAAATGGTCAGTATTGCATGTGGCAGTCAGTTTCAGTGATCATAAGGCTAAAGTCACAAGCAAGGATAGTTCTTGCAATCAGCAGCTAGAGTTGTCACTCAGAGCCTAGGCTTGCAGGGGCTGGTACCCAAGGGACTCTGTTTTGAGCTGTGCTTTTCAATGCTTGAAAGGCAATTAGAAGGCAAGCACAGACCTACCTGTGAAGTTTAATTATTTATCTACTGTAAACTGACTCAGGCCATTTTGGAAATGCACAACTCTTACTTTTGTTAGAAAATAGGAGATTCCAACTAGCTTGATATGGATGAAGTTTCACTTCTCTCAGACTACCTTCATATCAGCTGCTGATGAAAGTCTCAAAATTCTGAGTCACCAAGGCCAGGCCAGTTCAATCCACCTATGCTTCATTTTTAGAAAATAAAATTAATCATGTATATTTGAGGTTTATAACATGATGCTATAGAATACAAATAATTAGTGAAATGGTTATTATAGTGAAGCAAATTAACATATCCATCATCTAACATTGTTACTTTTGAGTGTGACCAGAACAGTTAAAATCCACTTATTTAACGAAATCCTTTTACTGTGCAATTTTATTAACCATGGTTCTCATGCTGTACGTTAGGCCTCTAGTTCATTCTATCTATAAGCTACTTTGCATACCACCCGCTTTTCAGGCCTGAAGAGGTCCTGGTTCTGTCTTTAGGGACTTCAACACTCCCGAATGGAAGCTTTGTTTACTGGAGGCAGACATACTGATTTCCTGCAGGCAGGATATGTTTACCCTGAGAGTTGACATCAAATAATCACAAGCCTCTGATCTTCTAGCTGGTTAAAGCATGCAGGCACAGGACATTGTTTTAGTTAGCTTTTTTTTTTTTTTTTTTTCTGTGACTAAAACACCCAACCAGCACAATTATAAAGGAGAAAAGGTTTCTTCAGGTGCTCATGGTTTCATAGGTCTCCAACTATAGACAGCAGGCTCCATTCCTTGGGGCTCACGGTGAGGTTGAACATTATGATAGAAAAATGTGGCAGAGGGAAGCAGCTCACATGATGATGATGATAGATAGATAGAGAGAAAGAGAGAGAGAGAGAGAGAGAGAGAGAGAGAGAGAGAGAGAGAGAGTTCATTCGCCAGATACAAAACACATGCCCCATAGCCATGCCCCCAATGAACCATTTCCTCTAGCCACACCTCACCTGCCTCCAGTCATCAGCCATTTAATCCCATCAGAGATTAATTCACTGATTAAGTTAAGATTATAACCTGATCATTTCTCCTCCAAACCTTTTTGCATTGTTTCACACATGAGCTTTTGGGGATACCACATTCTAACCCATAACAAACATATACCTTGTTAGATCCTTTTTCTAGGGTTGGGAGTGTCCTGAAACCATTTTATTAGCTCATCTGTATACCTAGCATGCTATTGATTTAATCAGTGAGTACCCATTCTAATATTCTTTCCAATTTCCTAATCTCTGGTGAAGATGGAAGGAAGTATAGCTGAAGACTTGTGCTAGTCTCTGGAGTGTGGGCTTCCCAATTAACTACTAATTAGCTAAATAATCAGCCTTTAGATTGGGAGTTTCTGCTTAGGAAAACAGACAATAGCAAAACTCAAATTAATACATGCTACTTATGCTGAAATATTTTAAAGCCAAATCAACATCATAACAATGCCCATCCATTGAATTCTGTGCAGCCACATTTTCTCCTAAATATCAATTTTCCTGGAGCAGGCAAGCACATATTTGAAAACAAAACACTTGAGGGAATGATATTACATTAATCTCACACACCAGAGCTTATTTCAGCTAGGGACCAAGGGAGAACATAAATTTCGTTGTTGCACTTCATTCTTTTTCCATTTCTGAAACAAACTTGGCAAAAAGACTGCGGGCTCCCAGTCCTCACTAAGCTGACTCAAACCATTGGAAGTGCTTCATCTTTTCTTGGTGGCATTAGCAGAGGATTGATGTCTCATACATGGTATTAGTTCTAATATAATACCATCTCTCAAGCAGAGGTGTGCTTTTTATTTTGTGACTGCAATCACAGGTTCACTCCAAAATAAGGAGCCACTCTCTCTGTAGAGAGTTCATGTCTCTCGGCTCCCTCCTTTTTCTTTCTCTATTTCTTGTCTTCTCTCATTTCTTGCATTGTTATTAAAAAAATCTTCCAATAAGACAATTCATTGCTTGGTTCTTTACAAAAACAGCACTGAGCTACTTTTACAAAAGAAACTGAGTCAATTTTTATTATTCTTTTTCATAGACATCACTTTCCAACTATATAGCAGCTTCTACTGTTTCTACCACATGATCTAAATATTCCAAATATGCAAGTTACATCTAGGCCAATAGCATTGCACGTTGGGCAGCAAAACCTACCCCTCCCCTCCATCCATGCTCCCAGTCCCACTTACTGAGAGTCCTAGACTTTTCTTGGACCCTTTATTTCCTTCCACCAGTTGTCACAAATCACTAGTCTCCATGGGTAGGCACAGAACACTCAGGTTGCCTTTGGTCATTTGTTTATCCTTTTATTCATTCATTAAATGTTTACTGATCATCTCTCCTTAAGAAGAAGAGATCACACCTAAAAACGAGGGAATTCATCATCTAACCACAACAAGATACTTAATATTGGCTTTCTAACCACAAATGATTGAACATTTCTCTGGGGCTCTGTCCCCTACAATATTGAGCATCTGGAGAATGGCACATTAATTCCACTTCAAGAAGTCATGGATTACAGCTGTATACCTAGGGGCTAGAATTAACCTTGGCCTTTTTTCTCACCTGCCCCTTTCCTTTCCTTTCTTTTTTGAAAATTTGGTTTCAGAACTGGACTGACAACACAGTTAGGGGAAGCAAGCAAGATTTCCCTGGTGGTATCAACTCAAAATGAATTATATCAAGAAAGGAAAACAGATTTTTTCATGTGGAATGCAGTAGAAACCTTGGACCTAGGCAGTATGGCCCAGTGCACAAACAAGGAGGGATGAGACAGTGAGAGTTTGGTCATATCACCCATCTCTCTATTGTGACTTTAGACAAAATGCAAAGAAAAGATCTCTTTGTCACAGAGAAGATATATCGAGTAATGGAGTACAACCTCTTATAGCACAGTATTTTTCTGTGCTTGTTTGCTGACATAATGTTTGACCTCATTGCCTCCAAAGCACTTTTGTTATGAACCCCTTGGGCACAGCCCAGCACCAGATTTCTCAGAGTTCAGTTTCCTCATGAGCCTTCTAACACCCACTAAGATGAAGGATGGCATAAACATTCAGTATCTTGGAGATGTAAGTAAATATTCAGTGTCCTACCTCTAACACGTCTCTAAATAATCTTGGTTTGTTCCTTGGAGATGAACCAAATGCTTTAGTGAATGGTGGAATATTCTCTCTCCCTCTCTTGTATAGACCTGGCCTAACTTAGAAATAAATGTTTAGCTAAGAAAATCTCCAGCTTGACTTTTCTGAAGGCACAGGAAGCTGGCCTTAGTGTAGTTGTCCACCACCATAAATTGGAATGTCTTGATGTAAGCAGAGCTGTGCTTCCTAAAGGAAGTTCTTTTCTGTTCCCTGACTGGTTGGACTCATGCCTCTTAGCTTTGGCCCAGAGTTAAGCAATCTGTGACATAATAGATACTTTGGATAATGGTGAATGGATTTTACTTTTTCTCATTTGCATCATACATTGGGATGTTTGTAACTGGAGTGAGTTTGGCTCAGCATTCCACACCATGGTTGAGCAACTCAAGTTGTAGAAATCATGCGGGGTATTCCCAGGGATAGACTGATGCTTGTGCTTTTAAAATGTGGTTGTCCCCTTTCATTTCCTGCAGTCATCTAGTACAAAAGCTTTCACATTGTCAATAGGTGGAGTGACCTTACAAAAAACAGAGGGAGGATAATATTGGTAGTTGAATCCCATCTCTGAGTTAATATGTAAATTGGGAAACAATCTTTTGTTCCTGAAGAATTAAGTTCTTAATGTTGTGACAGAGTGACCTCAGGAGCAGAGTAGGACTGTTTTTGGTATTCCAGATTGTCAGAAGGACTCCAAATGGAGAATGTACCTCAAATTCTAAGCGCATAGAATGGTAGCTACTGGCTCACACTACCACCTTGCAGTGCTTTCTGAGAATTATTATTTCAGCCAGTTGCAGTGGTGCATGCCTATAATCCTAGCAGCTGGGGAGTCTGTGGTAGGAGGGTCACAAGTTTGAGGTCAACCTCAGTAACTTAGCAAGACTCTGAGCAACTTAGTGACATCCTGTCTCAAAATAAAAAAAAAAAAAATAAGAAAAGACTGTGGATTTAGCTCAGTGGTAGAGCTCCCCTGGGTTGATTCTCAGTACAAAAAAAAAAAAAAAAATTAGTATACTTGCAAACTTGACCTTACCACTGTCCTTTACCTGATGATGTAAGAAAACTGGTAAGAGAAATCATTTGGGGGAGAACAGTGTTCATTTCCTTTTGTCATTCTTTCTGTTGGAGGCAAGAGAAGAAAATTTTAAGAGATTCATTCATAAACTGGAAGGTGGCTAAAGAAGAGCAGACAGATACTTTATTCCACATTTGAATGTCTGCTTAGTCAGCAGGGTCAGAAAACTGCCTTTGAGCTGCTAGGGGTGTGTGTGTGTGTGTGTGTGTGTGTGTGTGTGTGTGTAAGTGTGTGTATTCACACAAGGAACTTGCATATTAGAAAGGACCCTTCTGCAGTGCATTGCCATGGGTCCCTTTTCAAGAGATCCCGAGGTAACATAGCTCCTACATGGACTTATTGTAGACTAATGAGCTGGCTGTGGAGGTTAGATGAGGTTGGAGGTGTTTAAATAATTCAAGGGGAGGCCATTAGACTGAGGTGGCTCATAACCTCAGTTCTTGCAAAAGCAAACCTCAAAATTAAAAAAAAATGAAACTTAACCTTAGCCAATCATAAGTAGACAACTAAGCATGAGTCATATTGTCTTGAACTTCCCACTGGGACAGTCCAAATAAGGCAATGGATCAAACTAGACTCAGGCAAATAATTTTCTTGTTCTGCTTCCACATTTACCCTGTAAAAAACTTTCTCCTTTGTCCCATAATCAGAGATCCAAACTACTTCTGATTTTGAGCTGCTCAATTCATGAAATGCCATCTGCTCAAATAAACTCTTTACAATTTTAATGCACAAAGTTTGCCTATTAACAGGGGCAACTTGCCCCTAGAGGAGTCTTCCAGTGAGAGAACAAAGAATGTGACACAAAAGTGCTAGCTGGGTTAGCCAGAGATGCAGTCACATTTCTGGAGGAGTAACAAGTACATGGAGCTGCTCCTTGGAGGGTGTGTGTTGAGGAGGATGAGACAGTGGAATCACAGGCAAGCAGGGGTGGCAGTTACAGAGAGGTCTACAGCCTCACTCTATCCTGCCCAATACTAGAGGCCATAGCTTAGGGAAGCAGGAGGAAGGGAAAAAGCCTCTGATAAAGACTACGCACTTGACTGGGAGAAGAAAGTTTTGAACTGAATATATCATTTACTCTCAATAAAATGAAATTATTGAGAAGACATGAAATAGGGCTCAGATGTTATATTTATAACTTAATGAATTGAGTGTTTAATGACCCCATCACATTTTGCGGTCCACTGTTCCTCCTGCCATAAGGTGCTGCCTGTTGGCCTTTTTTGAACATCATCTCTCTCATAACCCAGTGCCATTCATGACATTTTAAACACAGGTTGAGTATCCTAAACCAGAAGTGTTTAGGATTTGGGTTTATTATTTTTTAAATTTTGGAGTATTTGCTAATACATGACAGACAACTATCTTGGGGATGGAATCATAAGTCTAAACACAAAATTCATGTATGTTTCAAAAACACCTCTACACATAGCCTGAAGGTAATTTTATGCCATATTTTCATGCTCTGGCATTTGACTGCATTCTGTTGCATGAGATCCATAGCAGAATCTTGCACTTGTGGCATCACGTCAGCACTCAAAAAGTTTCAGACTGTGAAGCATTTCAGATTTTGATGTTCAGATTAGGAAGGTTCAGCCTCTTTTTGATTCTACTTTACCCTCATACTTCCATTTTAGAAGCCCTTGGGATTGGGGTTCAATCCTATCTCCTCCAGAAATCTTCCTTAATAAGTAATAAGCTCACTTTCCATCCTACCTTTTCCCCATTGCTCTCCACTATCTTGGTGTTTTCTGGATTCCTTCCTTGCTTTTTGTTCCAGTTGACCACACCTCATCTAATCTTACCCTCTCCTGGTTGCCACCTAGTGCTCAAGGACACTTGGCTGAAGCCTTGCTGCACTCAGCAAGTCACAGGGTCTGAAACAGGGCAGACCCAGCCTGCGAAGGAGCTTTTTAATACTGCACATGGGCTCACTTAGCTCACAAGAGGTGTACCTGGGGAGTCATGTCTGTTCAGAGTGAGTATCTTTTTCTAAATTTCCTGAAGATGACCCTATATCTCTTAATCACCCTGGCCCTGTTTCAGTCTCTTCTGGTTTCAAATTATGCTGTACATAGCTGATAGATGATGATGATGATGATGATGATGATGATTTTTGAATTCAAGCAAGTCTCTTCTTGGATGTAAAAACCACCCTCAAGAGGACCATTAACATATGCCATTGACTTTGAAAGAGTGCTAAGAAGGGATGGTCTGGGTGTGGAGTGAAATAAAAAGCTTTCTAGCACCAAAACTCTAATGCGAACACAAATCACTTTGGGATATCATCACCATGTAGGTTCTGATGCAGAGGTCTGGGTGGGAACTGAGATTCTGAGGGTCTAACAAGTGCCTTGGTCATGCCAATCATGCTAGTACAGGAACCACACTTCAAGTGGCATGAAAATCTCACTAATCTTTATAAAGGCTCCTACAAAGTAGATGTTTGTAATCCTACTTTATGAATGAGGGCATTGATGATCAAACTGATTAAATAATTTGTTCCACGTCATACATCTTTAGTAGAGGCACAGGGACTCAAATTCAGGTCTGCCTGATTTAAGATTTCTTTTTAACCATGTAGTGTTGGAGAGAAGAAAATGGACTTAGGGAAGGAATTCTGCTCAGGAAGTCAAACAGGCCAACTCCGGGATGGGTCAGCCTTGGTCGTCTCAGTTGAGTTGGTGAGGCAGCCACTTGCTGTTAGAAATGGAGCCTGTGGTGATAGGAATGGAAAAGTTAAATTGAGTTGAGAGAGCTTGGACAGCTCTGGAGTTCCATTTGCTGAAGGATATGCAGGAAGAACAAAGGGATCGATAGGCCCAGATGAGGTTGGTGAGATTGAATTTGCCAAAGCACTAAATTAGGGATTCCCAAACCCCACATCAGAATCACGTGGGAATCTTAAAAAAAAATTTAAGGTTCAGTTTACACTTTAGGCCAATTGAGGCACAAGCTGGGGCTTGGACATTAACATCAATAGTTTTTGGGAGCTCACCAGATGATTGTAACATAAAAATTATTTTGGGAACCAGTGCTATAGACTATTTGTTTCTAATGGTAAAGGGGCAACGTGTTTTATTATTTATGAAGAACTCAAGGAGCATCAAAGAATGGTATTCAGGTCTGGCATGGTTCAGGGTTTGGCAAACTCTTTCTGTACACATCCAGAAAGTAAGTAAAATATTTTAGGTTTTGTGGGCCAAGAAGCAAAATTGAGGGTATCAGGTAAATGCTTATGTGCCGGAAAAAAAATTTCCACGAACTTTTAAAGAAAATTTCAAATCTTTATGGACATTGAACTCTGAATTTCACATAATTTTTACATGTCGTGACATATTTTATTTCTTTTGATTTTTTCAATCATTTAATAATGTAAATATCATTCTCAGCTTGCAGATCATACAAAAATAGGTAGCAGGCTACATTTGGCCCTCTAGGTTGGTGTTTGCTGAATTCTGATGTAGTTGATAACTCTTAATGAATCCAAAGAAGCCATAAAAATGTGCATCTAAAAAAAAATAATATTCAAATGAGTGCCTTACTTTACCAGCAATAAGACTGGTCTTTAAAAAATTATCCCACTTTCCAAGGACAAAGTGCAAATTGAATGATAATTGAGGCAAACCTTACTTTTACCCATATTTTTCTTAATAAATAAACATAGTTGGCTATAAAAACACAGATGACCTACACAGAGTTCATTATGTGAAACAATGTGTTCTATAAATGTTTCAAAACACTTGACTTTAAAAAATATCCTTTAAAATATAAATAAAAATGTGATTTGATATTAAAACATTTTGTTGTTTAGCCAGATGTCATTCTCCCAAAGGCCTTGAATTCCTAAAGATTCCAGGTTGCAGAGTGCAGCCCTCTTGTATTTATGATTTTTGAATTTTATTATAGCTAAAAAACTTCAATTTTATGGAAATGCTGTCTATGTCATCAGGTGAATAATATGGAATATTTTAGACGATTATAAAAAGTACTCTACTGTCTTGAGGCATTTTATACCTAGCCTCCCTGAATTATTGCATTAATAACATCAGATAAAATTTTTCATTAGCAAAGAGCACAATGGGAAACATATTTTGAAGAAAGGAGTCTTACAACCTGAAGGTCTAAATTTTTCAATTGTAATTTAATTGCAAAAAAAAAATTACTTTGCTATATTTCCTAAGTATGGAAATTTTCAATTGTAACTAGAAGTTACCACAAAATTAAAGCTCCCCCATTTGGGAGTTTGTCTGCCTTAAGAATTTGCTGGGCATCGAAGGGGGCCCTCTGCTGTTAGTTTTATTCATTACAATAAAATTTGATTTATATTGCTATATGCCCTTCCTTGAACTTACTCAGGTTTTAATGTTTCTGTTATGATTGTACATTCCACATAACAAAGAAAACATAAATTCTACCATGCCAGCTGGCATGGTTAATAATCCGTCAATTCTGCCCCTTTTGAACTATACTTCAGCATTGGAACATCTGGCGGTTTCTAATTTTCATGTTAGAGTGGGGTTTTGACCTCTATTTCACTTTCAAATGGGTCTCCTTGGCAGAATAACTCTTCTCTCTTGATTAATTTTACCATTCACACCCTTAACAATGAATATGAAGCTTTAAGCCTAATGCTTTAGAAGGGAATTGTGCATTTTTAGAGAAAACTGTGACTCTCTCCTGCTCCTTAATCTCCTTTGTTAGATTCTCCTATTAACTGTGTATGTTCTGTGAGTTCTACTCCTTACACCTGCAATTGTTAACAGATTTCTGCATATGTGGCATCTGATGGCTTATCTCACAGTCCTAGTTATGATGTCTAAACCACTAACATTTTAGGATATTTCATCTCTAGGACATTGGAGGTAAAGCAGGGAGTAAGCGTTTATTGGGTGCCTGTACATGAGCACAGTGTGTGTAAATGTATAAAATAAATAAATATATATAAATTTAAAATTTTTCATCAGGCCGTCTTCTCCAACTTTTCTCCATAGTTGCTGTATCATTTGCTTCTCTTAGTTAAACTCTCTATTTACCTCTTTCTTCCCTGACATCAGACTATCTTCACTCCCTAGAGTTCAGCACTTGGGAAGAAGTTTGTCAGCATTTTTGATTCTGAATTTATTCCTTTGCTATCTTTTTTTACCCCACTACCATCATAAAGGGCTCATTGCTTTACATCTTCATGGCTGTTTTAGCACTTTAATTTTTCAAGTCTTCAAGCACCCTTTCCTTTTATCTGCTTAAGAAGACTTCTTTAGTCATTTTCCTCTCCCTTTGGAAGCTCCAATTCTCCATTACTCAAAGATTCAGTTTTAAGATGTTCACCCTGGTATTCCAGAATCTTCAATTTCTGATTGCATTGCTCCAGCGAATACCTTCTCTCTTTCTAACAAATCTTATTCCAAGTAGGGCTTCTTCCCTTCATCCCCACACCAGGCTTACAGTCTTACCTGCTGCTTTTTCATTCTGTCCTCCTCTAGAATGTTTTCTTTCTCTTTATGTATTGAAATCTAACTCCCATTTAAAATACTATGTTTCCATCTTTTCTAAAAATCTGGCCAATATTGATATGATCCTTTCTTGTCTACCTAGTCAGCACTTATTAGTACAATACATTCATATTTTATTATATTTAATTTATATTAACCTTATTTATATTTGATTTGTGTTTTTTTAACTCCTAATTTTTCCTTCACTGTATCTTGCCTCACTCATAAGAGGATACATTCTTGATGATAAGAATATAGCTTGGTATTTCACACTGGGATATCATACCAGGTTTAGCCAATTAATTAAATTTTCTGAAATTCATTTTTCTATACTTTGAAATGGAGATAATAATACCTCTCTACCTCTCTCTTTTGACCCGAGGTTAGGATGAAATAATGTGGAGAAATGCTTCAAAGCTTTCAAACATACGTAGTTACCATTAGGATGACAGTGATGCATAACCTCCTTTATTTCAGAGATGTCACCTAATGCGGGGTCATGGGACTGAAATATTCCTTTCTGAGGATAGAGTTAATCACTAAAGTGGGTCACTGCCACTAGAGGAAAGAACACCGTCACTCTGAAGACACATTAGGATAAGCCAAATAAAAAACTGAGATCAGCACCTTCGCTCCTCCCATCCATTGACTTTGTGGTGCCTGTTTCCTGCATAGAGATGCTCTGGAAATGTTAGACTGAACTTATTGCTCACACTCTTGCAGTTTGGGGTCAGAGCCCACAAGAATATGGACATTGCTCTCTAAAAGTGAAAAAGGCATTCTAATAGTTTAATGGAATAACTAATTCTTGGGTCCTCATCTCCCTAAACCTCTGTGTAACATTAAATGCCAGTAGTAGAGTTATAACACAAAGTTACAATAAAGAGAAAAATGTTTCAATGAAAAGGATCATGAAAGAAAAGACAGATTTGATTACATTTCCCAAAACTAGAATAATATTTACTATCTATTTAATGATCTTACTATTATTCGTAATATTGAGGACTCTGAATACCATGGGAAAAGATAAGCACTGAAATAGAAAAATGGGCAAATGTCATGAACATACAAACCACAGAGAAGAATATATAAATATATATGCAATACAGATGGCCCCTGACTTACAATAGTTCAAGTTACAATTTTTGACTTTATGAGTGATACGAATTCAGTAGAAACTGTATTTCAGTTTTTAAATTTTTGTGCTTTTATCAGGTTGGTGATATGGGTTACAATACACTCTCATGGTGCTGGACAGTGATGAGCAGTAGTTGTGTGATCATGGGGAAACAGAGACACTATAGTGTGCTCTGTTACTAAGCTATGATGCTTAGTAGATTAGGGGGATTAAACACATTTTTGACTTAGAATATTTTTAACTTAATGATGGGTTTGTCAGGATGTAATCCTACTATATATTGAGGAGTATTCAAATTTACTAATAATAAAAGTCTGCAGCTGATTTTAGATCCCACCTTTTTCTTTTTGAAATATTTCAGAAGGATATTATTTTTTTTCTGAACAAATTCTATAAAAAGTCCTGTTTAACTTGGGAGGAGTTCTCTGTACTGAGCTCAGAATGGAGGACAGTTGGACAAAAGCTTTCTTTTTTCTTTGTGAAGTTTGGGCATCCTAATAACAATCCTGAAGACAGTATCAGTTTGCAAATGTGTGTTTACATCAAATCATGTCATGAACAAGGTATACCTGCCATCCCTCATCTAATAAAGAACAGAATGTAGAAAACACAGGCAAATCATGCTAAGTTTAGTTGAAAGAATGAGTGATGGGTTGTTTAGGAAGGTGAAGAATGAAACAATTCATTTCCATCTGCTGTGTGTCAACATGATAGCTTTGTATCCTTGGTTTAAGGTTACAGATCTTCCCTGGGATACATTAGCTGCCTGCTATTAAGTCATATACAATGTTGCCAAAAGCCTTCTTACCACCTTGAACAATCTCCAACTCTCCACCACAATATTAAAATATGCCTTTAGGGACATAGCCTAGAAAAATATAATTTCTTTCAGAGCTAATAATTTCAATGGAGCTAACACTGCAGAGATTCTACAAATATTATCTTCTGCTCTTACAGCAAAGTTTCCATTATTGAGTGTTAACATACCAGGCATTTTCCATACATGGTTCACTTTTTTTTCTCTGTAGAATGGTATAAGTCCCCTCTCCCCCTTAATTTTTTAAAAGAAGAACCAGCTTCTCAGATAAAATCTCTCTCTCTCTCTCTCTCTCTCTCTCTCTCTCTCTCTCTCTATATATATATATATATATATATATATATATATATATATATTTTTTTTTTTTGCAACTGTGACCAAAAGACCTGACAAGAACAATTTTAGAGGAGTAAAAATTTATTTGGTGCTCATGCTTTCAGAGGGCTCAGTCCATAAATAGCTGCTCTATTGCTCTGGTCCCAAGGTGAAGCAGAACATCAGGGTGGAAGGGTGTGGAGGAACAAAACAGCCCAGGACACGGTAATCAGAAAGCAGAGAGAGCTCTGCTCACCAGAAACAAAATATATGCCCTCAAAACACATTCCCAGTGACTCACCTCCTTCACTCACACCCTAACTCCCTATAGTTAACACCCAGTCAATCCAGTCAAGTGGATCAATGCACTGATTAGGTTAAAGCTCTCATAACCCAATCATTTCACTTCTAAACTTTCTTGCATTGTCTCACACATGAGCTTTTGAGGGGTACCTCATACCTGAACCATAGCAATAAATAACTTACTTAAGTTTAACAGCTCCTAAGATGCTTACTCTCAGTTGAACTCAGGTCTCTTTGATATTAGAACCCATAATTTTTCCACCTCATTTTATTGCTTACTTTTTTCTCCCAAGTCTGTAACTTCTATGCCTTATTTATGTTAACATTAACACAAGTTTTACCATGCTCCCTTAGTGGTATAAATGTGTGTCCCATATGTTATGGTTTGGACCTGATGTATCCCTGAAAAGCTCATGTATGAGACAATGCAAGGTTTAAAGGAGAAATGAGTGGGTTATGAGAGCCTTAATCCAATTAATCCCCTGATGGAATTAATTGAGTGGTAACTGAAAATGGGTAGGGTTTGGGTGGAGGAGGTAGGTGCTGGGGGGTGTATCTTTAGGGTATATTTGTATTTGGGGAGTGGAGTGTCACTCTCTGCTCCGTGATCATCATGTGAGCCACTTTCTTCCATCACACTGTTCCACCCTGATGTTCTGTCTCACCTCGAGCCCCAAGGATTGAAGTCGACTGACTATGGACTGAGACCTCTGAATGGGTGAGCCCCCAAATAAACTTTTCCTCTTCTAAAATTGTTCTTTTCCTCCTTTAAAATTGTCAGGTGTTTTAGTCATAGTGGCAAAAAAGCTTACTAAAGCACCACGTAAAGTGCTGTGAAACTCTATAGATTATAGGCACCAGTTTTTGTTGGTTTGCATTGACTACATCCAATTATCTATTCACTGCATCTGGAATTTCTGAACATTCTTATCCATCATAAGCAAACTTAAGAACTTCCACTTTGAAATGAAGAATAAAACAATAGTTATTGGAACACAAAATGCATTGTTATCAGGATTATTGATGGTCACAAATAGATGATTTGAGATGGGAAATTTATATTTTGAATTCTCAGGGGATTTTGGCAAAATCCTTTTAAGAACTCTTGTTCTGGAATATTCCTGGATGATCATCCACACAATTTATATTGAATGCTCTGACTTGACTCTCCTGGGGAATTGTCTTTTTAGTGCAAAAATACCAGTGTCATTTGATTTGGTGATATTTGGATATTTTTGATTTATATATAAGAGATCTAGGTCCTCACTAACTTATGGATTGTCCTGTTAGGACAATATAGGTATTAAGTTAGATAAGTAGGGAGTCATCTGCCTGAGGTTGACTCTGTATTTTGTTTCTATGTGTTGAACCACAGACTAACCACAGACTAACTAAATAAACCAAGGCTTAACTTAGGAATATGACAAGCTGCTGGGTTTTAGTCAATCACTAGAAATCAGGTTTCATGCAATTATAGGCAGCCGACTCATCACACCAGGCCCAAGTAAAGCAGGTGCTTAGCTCTAGCCAATCAGGTGGCTTCACTGTTTTGCTGTCTGGCCTATGAAAGCTCCCTGCTCACAATGCTGGGCAGGGGTCTCTGCCTGTCTTCTGATTCTGAATGTTGCCTCATTCATAAACTGTTCTTGGTTCAACTCAACTGTTAAATTTAATTTGTCTAAAGTTTTTCTTTCAATATAGGATACAAGAAAAAATTTTCTATATTCCTTTCCCAAAGCTCATAGTTATGGCAGAGAATTGCTTCTACTAGATTCAAGTTTTGGCTTTACTACTTGATGATACAGTTATATTTATTATTATCTAGTGAGTATTTTTTTTTTTGATCAAATGACATTAAGGCAAATCTTCCTCACTCAATTTTCAATTTCTCTAAAATAATTTACTATGGTTCCTGAGGGAATAAATGCTTTAAATGCTTTATGTTCAGGATTTTGCTCTTATTTTTTTTTCAGACTGCTAACTTTTAAAAAAATTTCCTCCTAGAAAACAAAACAATTTTGTCCATAGCAATTTGTTCAATGAATTGTAATAAATTTTTATTTATCTTCCCACAACACATTGCATAGACTTTAAAGAATAAGGAGTTGTGTTTTGTTTAACTTTGTGTCCCGTAGGTTGGCACATAGTCTGGCCTCAGCAAGTATTTTACTGAAGGGTGAATAAATAAGGGAATGCAGAGCACAAGATGAGTGCTAATATTAGAAATACTAATACTTACCTGATAAACTGGGCCACCAAGATGGCCACTTTGAATTGGTTGAGTATTTCTCAGGGCCTCAGCCAGTTGAACAATGCAAGCTTCAGTTTTTGCAAGTTACCTTCAAGGGCTTACAGTGAGTAGAAATCTGTACTCATTTGAATTTCACAGGCTTTGACAAAGGCACTTTTGTGAGAACAATCTCTTCTCAAATGAGTGAGCTTAATTGACCACCTGTCAACTGCATTTAAAGTCTGTGTGCAAGTATCTATTTAGCCTCTCATGGAAAAAAGAGAGGGGAAATAATAACTTGTAGTAACTCTATTTCAGAATTTGGAGGTTCCCGAAGCATCCCTTGAGAAGTATCAACAATCTATAACACCAAAAATGACTTAAGAAAAAGGTTAAAGTTAAATTAAATATGAAATTGTGATTGTGACAGGATTACACAGATTAGGAGAAAATTACCTGGAGATAGTTGTGAGATCATTGTGAGATAGTGAGCAGGCCCCTTTCACCTTGGCAACCTGGAGAATGTGTGGAGGGCTTCATTGGAAACCACTGGCACTTCAGGTCACATGCTCCAAGGCCATCATCCATTTTACCATCTCTAATTTTCCACTGCACTTGAAAGGACATGGGTGAAACTTAGTCCAAATAAGAGAAGCAAAAAAACCCTTTTGCATACTTCTGGCAGGCTAATGGGCAACCTTTGGAGTATTAGATTTATTGTGAATAGACACAGTTCACAGGTTACCAATCTCCACCACTCTTCTTTTTCTCACACTTTTGAATGCAGGACAATATTTATGGTAAAGAATGCCTTTCTCTTTGGTTTCCATTCTCCAAAAAATGAGTAAAACTCTACTTTGCATCCAGTATTATCTGGATACCTGTTTACAGGTAAGCCAGTGTTCCCTTTCAGCATTTGCAAAGCATTCCCTTGACAGTTGATAACTTCAAAGGCCTCCCTTCCTAAGTGTATATATTATACAGATCAAAATTGTATTGTTTGGGCTAACTTATCATGAATCATATTGGACATGCTGACTTAGTAGCTTAATTACTTTGGGGAATATTTTATTATAAATACTGAAATTTTATTAGGATTTACCCCATACTTTTCTTTTTCTTCTAAGATTCTTCTCACTGGACAGGAAAAGTTAATGGAATAGCTGGACATCAGGACATGTTGGAGGGAAGAGAAGCCGAGAGAACAATCGTCAGTCTCAGTCTCCGTCAGGTAAATGAAGACACCCAGTTCAATCAGCTGAAGTGCCCATTAGCTAATCAAGAATTGAAGCTGAGTATATTATCAAGTATTAAATGTTCGTGGAAAGGTGAGGTATGGACCTGGTCTTGTTTACTTAACACTCAACAAATACGTATCTCTCTAGAGATAGGGCTACTAGGAGCAGTGACATTAGCTTTTTGCCCTGAGTGATTCATAATGACAAAGAGACAAAAACCAATGATACCATCAATGAGGCATGATGTGGGCTACCAATGAGCTACAGAACATCTTACATTACCCATTTGGGAGGCTGAGAGAAAAGAGGTGGGCAAATTTAGGGAGCCCTCACCGACAGCTGATGGTTAAAACTTAAATCTAAGATTTGGAGGAATCGGAAACTTGCTGCCCTTGGTCTCAAATGCAAAGACTGCTCAGAGATGAAGTCCCCCTGCTGATTCAGCTTCTCATGAAGTCTTTTGAATTGGGAAGCAATTACTTTTTGTTCTCTCTGTTATTCTGTTATCGTAGAAATTTAATCAAAGCTATTTCATATCAATAGCAACAAGAATAGCTGCTCTTTTAATACTTTTACATTTAATATTGTGTTAAGTACTTTACAATTTTTTTTGTAAAAACCTTGTAAAATGTTATCATATTTATTTTGTGGAAATGCAAATAAAGATATAAAGAGATTAACTTAATAATTGAGTTAATCAGGTAATAAGTTTTGGAGTAGGGGTTTTAGTCCATGATATGATGCCTTGTTATTAATTCTTGTTTTTCATTAAATTCAATCTGCAAAAAGTTGCAATGCCTTACTTGCCCAATTTATCAGTACCAGCAAATGCTTTGTGCATTGTGTCTATGAATGCTTATTTTTAAGTGCTTAAGAATAAGATCCAATGAACAATTTTAAAAAGAAGAAAGTAAAATAATGTCTTTTTCTACCTTGAGAGATAATAGGATGGTGAATCTGTGGAAATCTTTGAAGGAACTGGAGAGTTCAACAACTCTGAACAAAAGTCTTTACAGGCTCCTGAGAACTCAGCTAGGACTGGGGACCAATTGCTTCACATTTCCCTATCTGCCAGGAGATGAGCTCTTCATCCAGATGATCACTCTCATGCACACTGGAGCAAGGAAGAAAGTAGATCCATGACTCAGTTTTGCTGTGTAAAAGCAGCAGAAGAAAGCAGAGATCAAGAGGTAAGACAACTGGCGACAGCAGGATTAGATTGTCATTCTGAACCTTGCTACGAAATGTTTTACACACTTGGACTGAAGTTTGCCTTGTTTGGAAATTAAAGAGGTGACTCAAATGACCTCAACATTCCCTTCCAATTTAAGATTCTTTTATTTTAGGTAAGGAAGCATGACATTTCTGTCTCTGGTTTGTGAACCAAGGAAGGACTTTGTTGGAGTTTTGTCAAAAATGGCCACATTATTGATTGTGGTAAGGCAGAAAAATTTCTTTTGAGGACTACATCACAAGTACTGTTTAGAATTCAGGGGTATACCTATTTATTTTCTCCATGGATGTGTAGTGGGTAGTGTATAGCTCTTGCTTTCTGATATTTTGCTGTAAGGATCTGATTTCAATGTTCATTTCCTTACACACCAGGAGGAGTGTTTACAGGTCAAGCTCCCACACTGTGAAATACTTGAACTCTCTAGGAAATACCCTTAGCATATGATTTCACTTCTGACTGTGATGGTCTTAAGTGGTGGCATTAGTAAATCTGGACAGGAGGATGGGACCTCACCAGCAACTGGTGCAAAGATGTTATTTCTGCCTGTAAATGACTTTTGATAGTTGTCTTGCATCATGAATATATCTTTCCACTGTTTTGCATGGCAAAACTGAAGTCTGGATCTACTTGCTTCATTGCTCCAGTGAACAGGGGAGTGAATATTCTGGATGAAGACACCATATCCTGGCAGTCAGGGAAACTTGAAGCAATTGATCTCCAGTCTTAGCTGAGTTCTCAAGATCACCTGCCAAGGCTTTTACATGTTCAAAGTTGTTGAACTCTTCACTTTCCTCAAAGATTCCCACACATTTAACATGCTTCTTCCAATCTCTTTTTAGTGCCCCCTTCTTCTGCCTCTTCTGATGAACCTGCTCCTCCATCACTGGGGACCATTATGTCTCAGGTGAGCCATTTGTTGGCCTCCAGCTTGTACCTACCTACTCTTTTCCACTCACATCCACACCAGTTTCCCATAATCTGTCCTCCCATCTCAGAAGATGGCTGGCTTCTTCCTCAAGTCCAAGCTCTCCAGGCCATGGATCAATATCCTTGACTCTGACCTCTCAAAACTCAGGCATCTTATTCCTCCAGACATTCGTCCTCTCTCTTGTGTCCCTACCCTCTCATTCTCCTCAGTTCTTGGTAAAGGAAACTGCTTTTGATGCTACCTCCCTCTCTAGCCATCATCAAGGCTCTCTCCTCTTTGAGAATTCATATTTTTGTAGGAGTGAACTGTCATGCTACTTTCTTAACTCATATGGTTGTCTGGCATTTCCCCGCTCCCATTATTCTATAACTGTTCTCACTAACTTCACCAAAAATGCCCCAATGATCAGGATGCAATTGACTGTTTTAAGTCTGTGTCTTCCTGGGTCTGTGGTGGTGCATTTGGCAAAGCTGACCACTCCCTCTTCCTGGAAACATGATATATTTCCTTGGTTTCTCTAATACTGTGTCCGTTTCATTCTCCAGTCCCACCTGGATGTGCTTCTCTCTTATATGGATTCCCTTTCTTCTACAACCACAGAGAAGTTGGTTGAAGGCACGATTGGGTGGTAATCATGAGTGAGGGTTTCTGAGTCAGACCGCATCTTACTATTTGTGCTTCCATAAATTCAAACTTCTGTCCACCACCGTTTTTGTATCTTTTAAAATGGGGTTGATAATATTTCACATTGTTATCAGGATTAAATGAGATAATGCATATAAAGAACTTAATGTGAATTTTTCATTTCAAAAAGAAAATTTAATCCTCAGCTATTTAGGTAAAGAAGCAATCCAAAGTGAGATATTGTTTCTAATTTTAGTTTTCCAATAGCAGTACACTAATACCCCATCATGCTTTAGGTTTTTCTAACTGTAAATTTCCTAAGAACTATTTGAAAATGAAAGAAATGTGACTTTCTGTATTTGCTACAGCAAAATCAATTAAAATTTTTACTTATTGGGGGACATTTAGTGATATTTTAGAGGATCTAAGACTGTTTCAAAATAATTGGATACTTTGGGCACAGTGGCGAATGCCTGTAATCCCAGCAGCTTGGGAGGCTGAGGCAGGAGGATTGCAAGTTCAAAGGCAGTCTCCACAATTTAGTGAGGCTCTAAGCAACTTAGCTAGACTCTGTCTCAATATAAAAAATAAAAAGGGCTGGGAATGTGACTCAGTGGTTAAGCACCCCTGTGTTCAACCCCTGGTACCAGTAAATATCCCTGGTACTAAATATTGAGTTTTGATGATTACCAGAGATTTTTAAATAAAGTTGTTACAGTTAAATGAAGATTCAAAACTATACAAAATTTTAAAAGAATTTGACTTTTTGAATTACACAATTTTTGTTAAACTAGTCCCTATAATTTAAGTAAGCCACTATTAGATTTTTTTAAATACGTAAATTCAACCTTCCTTTTTTTTATAAGTTAGTACAAACATCCGAGATTTATGGCTCCTATATAAAAATGTGATAATAATATATGCCTGAGCTAAATAAAGTTGATTTCTAACTTATGTTTATAACCTATTATAAGTTAGAGCAAATAGTGCTAAAAATTGTGATATATGATTAAAAGGAAAATCTTGTAGTTTTGACTTGGTATTTCTTCTATATCTTATTTGACTGTTCTAGAAAAAAAAACTTATGTCAATATTTCAGATTTTGGATTCATATATTTCCCTCTAAATCCCAAGCTTTACTACTTTTGATCAGGAAAAGTTTACAGACTCTTCTGAAGGTACATTAATAATTCAGTGTTAAGATGTTTAGAAAATTTCCAACTCACTAAATAGTGAGTATTTTAGTTCTCTAAATTTTTTAAAATCTGAAAATCAATTAGAATTTTATATATCCATGTGAAATGAAAGATTCAAGTTCATAAAAAACAACTTTGCTATTAAATGGTATTGGTATTGATGTGACACCAATAAGAAGATGCAATTTTTTCTGCCATTTGTATTTATACATATACATACATACCTTACTATTTACACTTATATTATCCAATGTCATTATCACATTATTAATCAGATATGTTTAGCAAGACAATACTTATACAAAAGTCAACAGGGTACTGAATTGTCTACCAATTAATTCCAGGTCTCAATTTAGACCACTTGCTCTTGTTCTCAAAGCTATTTAATATAACTAATGTTTATAGTTAGGTTATAATCTGCAAATCATTGATCTTCATAAAACTATTCAATGAAATAAATGCTGTTCTTAATCTTGTTTTATACAAGAGGAAATGGAGACAGAGGGAGTAAGTAATTTGCCCAATGACACACAACTAGATGTTATTGGAACCAGCATTAAAAACAAAGCTATGTGACTCTAGAGACTATGTTCTTAATCCTCAGGTAATCTGGTTCTTTATTCCACTCAATCTGTGTAACAACCTAATGAAAGGTTGAAGCATATGAAATTGCTGATATTCACCCGTTTTAATCTATATGAAGAGGAATTTCATATGGTTCCACCTAATATCCCCATTTTAATAAATTTTTTTTTCTTTAAATTTTATTTTATTTATTTATTTTTATTTTTTTATTATTTTATTTTATTTTTTTATTGGTTATTCAAAACATTACAAAGATTTCAGAATCACATCGGTTACACATCCACATTTTTACATAATACCATTTTAATAAATTGAAACAGAGGTTTAATCATGAACTCTTCCAGGGTCAACCTGGAGGGAGTGGAGGCAGGATCCAAATCTAGGGCCATTGGGTTCAGTGTTCTATCTTCCCCAATATGCTATAGGACAGTGGTGTCTCTTCTCATGAATCTCTTTGTCCCTATTCCTTGCACTCAGGCTACTGGGCACCTGATGTTTTTATTCTCCTCAGATTCAAATTATTCTTGGATAAATACCTGCTGTTCTACTACTAACAATCATGGTTATCTTCAAATTTTGTCATTTATGCTCACTGTTGTCACTTCCTGCTTCATCATCTCTTTAACCTTGATGGTTCATACTAATAAATTTTGTTTCTTTAACTGCTTTTCAAATATTTTTATGTTTTCCATACAATTTAATTGCTGTGCTCTCTGTAGGTTCTTAATGAATGCCTACTGAGGCATTGATTAGCAATTTCTGCACTCCTACTTTAGCAGAAGTCCTACATTAGCCTCTTATGAAGAAGTCATAATATATCTTCATCAACCTGCTATAAGTAGTTTTTCTTTGGCTTGTTTGCCTCACCAACAAATTACTGATTAGTTATCATTATTTCCCACTCATTTGAATATTGTCTCCAAGGACCCAATTGCCCAATGGATTGAGCTATGGCTGAAGTGCAGGTTCTTCATCTAATTATTTTAACAAAGTATACATTTTGTAAACAAGAAATTCTTTACTATAGATATAGCTCACTAAATCCCCACCCCACCCCCACCGCCCCCTGCCATGGAACTCAAAGACTATGGAACCAAGGTGTTATTCTGTCACTAGAGAAAAATTCCTTTTGGTGTCTGTTGGTTTCTCTGTGGTCATTCATTAGAAAGCCTGGCTCAGTAGATTTATAGACTTTGGAATGGTTATTGCTCTCAAGTATGAGGAAAAACAGTCAAGAGGAAACAAATCTGTTTTAATTGTTCTTAAAAACAAACATCACAAAATGGCTCTTGAAAAGAACACGGGTATCAGTCCTTTACAAACAATTCAAGCACATCATTTAAAATCCTAAGTCATTCATATTTATGTAGAACTTTTGCAACACATCCAATAAGCAATTCATTTTTTTCATTTCACTCACTCTGAGGTAAGCTTGAAACTATAACAATTGAATCAGATAAAGCATTCCATGTTTCAGGTCCGTGCACATTTTAGGTTTGCTAAGATGACTAATTGTCCCCGTTTTTTCAGGAGTGTCCTGGTTTTAGCACTGAAAGTCTTGCTGTCTTGGTAACTCCGTGGTCCCAGGAAAACTGGTACAGTTAACCACCTTAGGTTTGGCTAAATCTACCAAATTTGGCCAAAGCCATAATTTAGTAAACTGTCTCTTTATTTCAAATGAAAGCAACCAACTAACCTTGTGTTTTCAACCCATGTACCTTTAATTAGAAACGGTTAAACAGCAATTTTATGTTGCATGAGGCCCAGCCAGATTTATTTATGTTCTCTGTATTTCTTTTTTTCTTATAACCTGAAGCTGAATGGAAAAGTAAATATTCTCAGATAAAAATAGATAAAATTGAGCATCAAATGTCTGAATAGATTCTTTTTACCAAGAGATCTTTCATCTTTCCCATCCCCTTACTATTTAGAAATAGGACACGTGATTAAAGACTTCAGGCATTTTTGCATTTAGGAATCTAGGACCATAGTAATGTAAAAGTAGATTCATCTCTTGGCATTTTATGGAAAGATTACTCTCATTTTGGTTTATTTCATTTAGTTGGTTAACCCACTGAGAGGTTTTTCATCTACTCCCCCTGTGGGAAGAAACAGAAAACTGCATCAGTTTCTAGGACATGCCACATGAAGGAGACACAATGCAAACTGGCAGCAAGTGGCGGTGCCATTTAGTGACTTCCCCCTCAACCATCTCTGGTAGTGCAATTTAAGGTGGATGAATGGTTTACTCTGGGCTTCAGGCCAATTAACTGGCCCTGGGGAAAATCATTCTCACACCCACGCTTGATGCATACACCTTTCAAACCCTCTTTCCTGCCTTGCAGCCCCCCAAATGAAATCCTTATACTCTAGGAAGCAGCATGTCCTTTCATTGCTGTCTCTGGGCTACAGGAATCAAAGAGCCAAATGGATGTTTTCCTCTGAGAACTGGCACTGAACAGAAGAAAGGAAATGCCTACTCCAATACAAGCATGTTTTAATCTCTAGAGAAGTGGGTACTAGGGAGGGGCAGAATTGGCCAAGGAATCAGTGGGAAAGTCATAAATTTTGTCTCTTATCCCAGCAACTAAGATTCTTCCTTTAGAGTGCCGCCCACCCTTTTTATTTTTCTCTCAAAAGGATTTGGATAATGAACAATCACTTTCTAAATTCTCAAGTTCAAAAATCTCTTGGTGCAGGAAGAAAAGGGAGTTTTTAAGTAAATCTCCAAAGACTGGCTGAATCATTTAAAATGCTCAGAAATTTCAAGTCTCACACACACCTCATGAATATACCATCTGAATCTCATCTAAAGAATCTGGCACCAAAACACACCAACAATTCTTTACTTCTTCTCTTTGATATTTTCAATATCTAAAAAGGCCAGCTCATATATTTTTCAGATCTTTAAAGAATTGTCTATTATTCAAAGATAATAATGAGTAAAAAACATTACTGTGATCTGTTTTTAAAACCTCTGCCCAAATTTGACCTGAACCTAGTCACAAACTCATAATCAGACAATGGAGATGGGGATGTGGGGATTGTATAAATCAACTGACATGGACTCATCAAAATATCAGTGACCTAAAAAGTTTTTTAAAAAGTAAAGGACTGCTCTAGAATAAAAGATTTAAGAGATACGAAGGGAAAATTGAATGTAAGTTTGCAGTTTGAGTTTTGATTGTGATACTATGTCTATGAAGGGAGATGTCTTTGTTTTTAGGAGTTGTATGCTACAGTATTTAAAGATAAAATGTTTGGATTTATTCAATTTTTTTTTTAATAGTAGAGAGAAAAGGAAATAAAGGAAAGAGAAAGATAGGGGGCGGGGGATGCAAAAATGATCAAACGATCTCTGGTCTACATGTTGACTTGATGCTCACACTGGAATAATTTCCTGGTGCTCACTAAGTTTCAAAAAAGTTCATGAGTTCACCAACTAGCTTCAGAATATAAATTGAGTTATTTCAACATGTTCTAGAGATCTGTCTTTAGTCTAGCTTCCACTAAGTTTTAGCTTACAGAAAGAGGTGTGTCAGAGTAGAATTCCTTATAGCTGTCCTCTACAGAAATATTCCAAATTTGTTTCTATTAATTTTTCAATTTCTATACAAATTTAATTACACTTTAATGAAGTGTAATGTTAATTTGCAAATAACATGGCATTTGCATTTTATTGAGTAACTCTTTTCCTTCTATTATCTCCCCTTTCCATTTCTAGAATCTCAATTATGTTATGATACATTCTACAATAATTGCATTGTAAAATGTCATGAACCATGATAATAGGGAGGCTATTCATAAAACATTCCCTCACTGTTTATTCACACTAAAGCCTTGATTCATAACTTTGAAAGAAAAATTCCACAATTATATGATTTGGTGAAACATCTTTGTATTTTAATAGGTCAAATAGCTTAGGGTATGGGGCATGTTCACTTTTGGGAGTTTTTGAACTTGCTTTAAAGCTAGTCTTTGGGGCTTCTTCCTTTAAAAATATCAAAAGTAGTTTCATAGAAATTCTGTAATTTCAGTAACAGATTTGACCACTCCACTTTTTTTGCTGGGTCATCATTTCGAACATTTGGCAGTCAGCACATAGGTCCATATAGATTGATTTTATTGGCAAGATGAATAACTTCAAAATTTTGCCCCAATTATTTGACAAGTTTGAAAGGCCCGCATCTTGGTCTATTACTCACTCTTTGGATCCACTTACACTTGAAGTCATCAATATTTTTCCTTGGTATCTGTTTTAGTCTGCTTTTTAACTGCTGTGACCGACCAAAGACCTGTCAAGAACAATTTCAGAGAAGGGAAAGTTAATTTGGCATTCATAATTTCAGAGGTCTTAGTCTATAGATGGCTGACTTCATTCCTTAGCTGGAGGTAAGGCAGAACATCATGGTGGAAGCATGTGGTGGAGGAAATCAGCTCAGGACATCTCACCAGGAAGCAAAGAGAAAGACAGACTCTTCTCACTATGGGCAAAATATATACTCCAGGAGCAAACCCCCATGAGCCAACTCCTCCAGCCACACCCTACCTACTTACAGTTACCCACCCAGTTAATCCCTGTCAGTGGATTAATGAACTGATTCAGTGAAGACTCTTATAACCCAATCATTTCATCTGTAAACTTTCTAGCATTGCTTTACACATGAGCTTTTGGAGGACTTCATATGTAAACCATAACAAAATCACTCTATAATTGAAGACATTGCAATTATAATCTTAATAATGTTCTCCTAGACACTTTGCTGAGCCATATTGGGGAGGGGTAGAGTGTGTACTGCTGGTTTGTAAGGAGAAAACCAGCAGCAGAGAGTAGAAGACCCATATGCATATTGCTCTTATGTTAAGCAGGATATGGTCTATTGCATAGGAGAGTTGTAAACAAAGCTATCCACCACCCTAGCTGAATTAGAGCTTCTTTCCTCAAGATTCAAATGTCTCTTTTCTCCCCCACTGAGATAGGGCAACTACACACTCTATTCTTAGTTGAGTTACCAGTCTGGAGTGTTTGTCTATTGAGCCACAGTCTCATTGATATTTATTTTACACCATTAGCACTTGTTAAAATTTGTGATATATACAGGAGTTGAAAATTACTGTTGCATCAAATGAATTGATGAATGGATGAACCATGAATGGTCAACACAGAAGACTGGATGTATCTAAATTCTTCCAGGAACACAGTGATATAAGCTTTAGGTTTTTAGTCTCTTACTAATATTGCTTTATGAACCCAGAGGTAAAACTCACCATGGTGAGGGCAATAAAAAGAAATTTGATTTTCTAATCTGTACCTTTTACTGCTACTTTTCCTTTGTAACAAACTAAAAAAATATTAGAGCATATCTCTAACAATCTGAACTTAGAAACTAGCTCCTGTACATTTCACTCAATACTTGCTCAATAGCTGGCCCAGTGTTACAGTTTTCTTACCAATTCCCCTGTCTAGGACTAGTCCTATCTTAGGTCAATAATTCAATTTTGGGACAACAGAGTTTCCCCTTTGTCTCTGCAAGTTTATAAGGAGATTGTAAAAGATACTCTTTGCTAAATAAAAATAGATCTCAGTTCAATAGAAACACTATTCAGTGCTATGAAAGAACCATTGAAGTATTTTTAAAGGATAAAGAGCTTTAAGTCCATCTGGTTGCTGAACAGAATGAGAAAGGATGAACTCACTTTAGTAACATTATGTGTGTAATATATAGCCAGTTTAAATTAAGTATCAAGAGGTCAAAGCTAATAAATGGCATAAATATCAGTCCTTAGTATAAGTAAGTAGTAAAGAAAATAAAGAAAAAATACCTTTTATTTACTAAGAAGATGTTAAGTAAATGGCAGTGAACCTCACTGGTGACCACTGCTTCCTCTTTGTGTCACCATTGAGATAATCAAAGTAAGGACTACCTGCCAAAATGATCTGTGCCTTACATATATTACCTCAATCTTTATAGCACTTTAAATTAACCTCTCATTCCCCTCGTTTACAGCTGAGGAAACTGAGTCTCAGTGAAGTGAAATAACTTGCCCTGGGTCATGTACTTAAGAAGACACTCCTGGAAACTAGACTCACTTCATGAATTGAATATCTACATAAACTTGAGAAATTAATAAAATGAATGTCTGACTTCCTAATCGAACAATTTAGTGGTAGAATGTGCTTTAAAGGTGGTGGTAGCTCCATGTAAAACCAGGAAGTAGGTGAGGCCAGACTTCAGTACTTGTTCCCTTTTGATGGTGTTTAGTACAGGATCAAATCACCATTCTCTCCATCTTTATTCTGCAAGTTTTGTCTTAATGAAAATTATACTATCAGATCTATGTACCTCACTAAACTTGAGTTTTGTTACCTCTCATAGGGAGATGAAAAGCTTCACTCCCCTGTCATTGTTAATAAAAAGCTTTAGCCCTGTTATGAGAATCTCAGATGTGAGTTAGTAAGAGATAGCTATTTTGGGGAGGGACTTCCCATTGTACATGAGACTCACTGAACTATATCATTTGTAAGATTGACTGCTTAGTTACCTGTTTGTTAATTATTCTGTGTAAAATTATTCATGGAGGATAAGTTTATTGAGTACCTTCTGTGTGTCAGACACTAGGCTAGATGTAAGACACCCTACATAACTTATAGGACACAGTTCAGAATAAAGATGTGGAACCTCTTGTCTGAAAATTAAGAATTTTTAGGCAGCAATAGCAGAGCATGAAGCCCTTCTAGGTCCTTTTGTGTGACTCCATAGACCACATGCCCATAAAGCTGGCCCTGGTTAGATGCTCAAGATGTAGCAGAAAGCAGAAAACACTCTTGCCCTCATGGAACACAGAGAGAGACAGATGACAAACTAACAATCACATTAAATCATTGGATTATATGATAAAAAATCAAGACATTATAGGACTTATAATTTTATTCTAAGGTAAGTATTCTGAAGGAAAAGGATAAGATTCTTTGGAAGGTTTATCAAAGAAAAGAGAAGGAGACCTGGTTTCAGGGAAAGCTTGAAGTCACATTTTGCTCTTTGTTTAAGTACAATGGAAATCCACTGAGGACTTTTAACCAAGGGACAGGGAGTGGTGGGTCTTAGTAACAACCAGACCATAAGTGGGGCAGAGTGGATGCAGGGCTACCAGGTAGGAAGCTGCTCTTCAAGTTGGGGCTAGAAAAAAGAAAAGCCCCTCTGGAGACAATGGCCCAGGTGATGAGAGGTATGGATGGCTTTGAGAGGTGAGCTCTTTGGACAAGCATGGGAGCAAGAGAAGGGGTGGAGGTTTCTGATTGAGCTCGCATGAGCATGAGGACAGTAGGGAAAGTTACCTGAATGACATTTTGCTTGCCCTTGTCCTTTCTAGCAACTACTCAGGAAGATGAGATAAATACACTTTTCTTTTTTATAACGTGACTTTTTTTTTTATTTATATATGACAATGGAATGCATTACAATTCTTATTATCCTTAAAGAGCTAAATTTTTCATATCTTTGGTTGTATACAAAGTCTATTCACACCAATTCATGTCTTCATACATGACTTTGGATAATAACATCACATTCCACCATCATTTCTAACCCCATGCCCCTCCCTTACCCTCCAACCCCTCTGCCCATCCTAGAATTCATCTAATCCTCCCATGCTCCCTCTCCCTATCCCATTATGAATCAGCTTCCTTATATCAAAAGAAAAAAAAACCAAAAACATCCAGCATTTGGTTTTTTTGGGATTGGCTAACTTCACTTAGCATAGAGATAAATACACTTTTGAGGGATGAGAAAGGGTGAAAAACTTCCTTTCCCTATAAACCCATCTCACTTTGGAGGAGAAAGAAATCAGTGGTTTTATTTAGTCCCTTGGGTAGTGAGAGAGCAGTGGGTGGTCACGTTAGAGGTTTGAAGCAGCCTGTAGCTCAATAGGAGCTGAGTTGTTCTGAAAGGTTAGATGAGTCTGGAGGGGAAATGAACAGCTAGCAGAGTGGAGGCACAGATGGTTTGTTGTATTCTTCTTCCCCTAAGGGCCTGTCGCTGTCTTTGCAAAGGTAAGCTTTCCTTGAAAAGGGAGCTCTGTGGAGATTTACAGGCTTAAAAGCAAGTCATTCTTTTGGGAGTTCTACAAGTAAAAATGGTTACCAAAAGCAAGTAAACAAACAAACAAAACACCCCCCAAACCCACTCACAATAAACTTTTCCCTTGAATAATTAATCTAAAAAATTATCATGAAGACTTCTCAGCCTCTGAGATTGAGGAACAGAGGGTAAGAACCATCAGTGAACAAAATAACACACTCCTCCCCAATGCTCCTGGGACTCCTATTTCTTTTCAGATGTTCTTGTTTTCCAGGGACAGAATTCTTACTTAGCTGCTCAAGGGATCATCTTGTTATCCTCTCCAGGATAATATTTTTCAAGATCATCCCTATCACACTAGGAACTAGCGAGCTTAGTATTGTGGTGCTTCAAGCTCTCTGTTAATGCAGAGTGCTTCTCAGTAAACCAGCCAACTCCTAGCAAGGCCAACCTTCGAGAGGCTCTCCCGTATTAGGTATTTGTTCAATGCCACCTATGTATGGTTGGCACATCTTATTAATATTACTTAGAAAACAAACTAGTATTCAGTTAGGTAGTACTGGTGATTTGGTGAATTAAATATATTATGAAATCCTATCAAAATTTCTTCTCACTGATCTATCAGAATTGCTCAGAAGCTCAGCAAGCAAGCTATTGTGTGACAAATTAGTATTATCTTCTTTTCTTTGACAGTATTATTGCAGAGAAATGGCCAGAAGTTAGGTTCAAAAATTAAAGATAGTAGATAATAGACCAAATGTAGGTTGTTGACCTTCAAATAATTAATGCCTAATAATACTAGCAGAGAATTATATACATATTTATATACATATTTATTTTATAAATAAAACAGACCAGCATAACTATTTTCTTCTCTTCTATGTATACATAATTTAATAGTCTAAATTACAGGTATAAGCTTTGGGATTTGATTTAAAAAAACAATGTATTTTTGTGATGCTAGGAAAAGTAATTACAAATTTTATAAACTGATTTCCCCTCAGTGAGGAAATTTCTTGCCTAATTTACTTAACTGTTCCTCAAATCATCCTGTGGATCTACTACATACCTGTGTGTCTCTCATTTGCATCTTTTTGTAATACTCATAAAACCTTCCACAAGCACAAGGAAAATGATGAGCATTAATTGGTTTTCTGCTCACCCAGGCCCAGGAGCATAAATAATGAAGCTTGGGTTTTCTGTTCCATAGACTCACAGCAGATGGCAGTGTGCAACATAGATTACCTGTGTCTCAGCCCAGCCAGGGGCAAAGAACTGAGAAGAGCTTGAATCTCTGGATTTGGATGCTGTTTTTTTCTAGCCCTGGTTTTGCTGAATCAGTAAACTGCAGTTATTTGAGTTACTTTGACACCGAAGAACGTTAAGCTTCTTTAATTTAAGCCTGAAAAAAAATCTATACTTCAAAATTCCTTTATGCATGGCATAATCTTTCCATTATATGATGTGCTGACCTCTCTGTGATTCATATTTTATTAAATTTATTAAAACAAGTCACCCTGGGCACTGTACAGATAAGCATCCTGGACATTTCATAAGAATATGCTAGATTTACTAGGACTTTGTGATTTGACTTTGTAACATCATAAATGAACTAACTTGAGGATCAGTGTATATGCTCAAAGGACATATTTAATTAAGTGACCATGTTTTTGTTATTTAAAGGAATTTTATATTTGTATATAATATTTGTTTCAAAATTTGTTAATAATCTCTCATCTTTTTTATTATAGAAGAGAGAGATCTGGGGCAGTTTTGCTAAAAGATGTGATTACTTTCTTAATGAGCAATTAAACAATATCTAATATGATGCTTACTATTAAATATTAGCCAAGGACTCATAATACTAAAAGATATTTGTAAAAGAGATAATTTCTTTAAGATAAGAATTATTAGAGTAAAGAGGAAATTTTGCAAGTGAAACTGTGCGGCACTTAATTACACTGAAATTCAACAATTTAAATAGACCAACACCCATACTCACATTTTACAAACCTTGCTTCATGGCTGGATTGGGGTCATGTCCTTGGATTGGGGTCTTTGCTTTGCAAATCCCACTTTTGCAATATGTACAGCCTGCCTGGACTTTCCCACATGGGCTAATACATATCATATCATGTTTATTTTTCAACACCTCTTTGATTTTAGACCTTGGCCCAATTCCCCAGGCTCTTGGAACTCCCAGCTTGAGCCTCTTCTGGCCTGACCCATTCTGCTGGCACCCAAGCCTGGCCTAGTTAGGCAAAACCATTGGGCATTGTCAGAATTGTCTGCTTTTGACTAGAGCTCTCATAATTCCAAAATCATGTGGTTGATTGCAGGCATCTCTTTCCTCAGAATCTGAGACAGGCATTCAGAGGATTTCTTTTCCTTATGTTTTAAATGCTGGTGTTTTTTAGGATGTGCCCTAGATTCTCCTTTCTCACACCGCACAGCTTTCACAATCTCAACCACTTCTCTGACTCCAGTTTTAATTCTCACATACTAATCACTTTCTTGTCCATGCGTGTAGCCCAGATCCCTCTCCTGATCTTTAGAAAGGTGGATACCTGACATGTGTAGACACCTAGATGCCTCACTGGCCCCTCTATAGGACCAACATCTCATACTTCATTTTCCCTACATATTTGTTCTCTTTGCTCGTCTCACTTTAGAGTCTGACACTAGCTTGCATCTCTGTGTCCAGGTGGAAAATCTCATCTTCATTCTTGATCTGTTTTTCTTCCTCCACACAATGGCCAAGTCCTGTTGACTTGTTGATTCTGGCTTCTAAATATCTTGGAAACCCATTATTTTTTCCCCCACCATTTCTTGGGCTATTATCCCAAATCTGGCCAGCATGTTCTCTTGCTTGGACTTCTACAACAGCCTTCTAACTCATCTCCTTGTCTTTAGTTTTCTCCTTTGCAATCTGTTTTTCATTCCACAGTGCATGATGTGCCTTGAATGCTCATTGGATCACTTTTACCCAGTTTATTCTTCTATGACTTACCTTCCTTCCTCTGGATTCTTTATCATCCTTTAGGCTTCTACGTAAGTTCTACTTTCTCTGAATTCCTATCTTGACCCTCTCAAGTTTGTAGGAAGGGCTCTTTCATGTGTTCTGTGCACCATATGCTTTTGCTATTATAACATTTACAGAATATACTGTACGTGCCAGCTTACTAGTATGTATCCTCACTAGATTACAATTTCTGTAGAGGCAGAGACTGCCTGGCTTAATCATTCATTTTGTCTCTATAAAACATTGCCTCCCATATAGTAGAGACATAGGACATAGGTGTACAGTGCCACAGTCTGGCTGGGCACAAAATAACTGAGCCACCACAAAGCCTTGTAGGTTCAAACAGCAACTCTTTATTCCCGAACTCTCACCGGCCCTCTACACACACTTCCCAGGAACACACTGCCTCCACTGGGCTCCGCGCCAATTCTCTCAGAACCCTGAGAAAACTCAATGGGAACTCCAAAGTAGCGGGTGCCCAAGGCAGCAGGATCCACCCTAATCCTGGGGCCACCCTATTCCCAGCAGGATCCGCCCTAATCTCGGAGCACCCTAATCCCAGAGCAAGGTCACCTTTCAACCATTCCCTCTGGCAAAAATGCCAGGTGTCATTCTGACTAAACTGTGGCTCTCAACAGTACAGTATTAAATTGTAGTAGGAATACATAAAAAATATATTGCAAACTATGAGTCCATAATATTCACTGAACACTTCTGTGGGATGGTCATGATGATGGGTAATTGGAATTATATTAGTGTTTTGGTCAGCTTCTTTGCTGCAATGACTAAAATACCTGACAAGAACAATTAGAGGAGAAAAATGTTACTTTAAGACTCATGGTTTCAAAGGTCTTGGTCCATAGGTGGCTGACTCCATTTCTCTGGGCTGGAAGGGAGACAGAACATGGCAGAAGAGTGTGGTTAAGGAAAAAAACTCAAGACCTGGCTCCAGGATGTGCAGAGAGAGTAAGGGGGTGGGGGAGGGAGGGAGGGAGGAAAGCGCTGAGCTCAACAAGAACAAAATATACACCCTAAAGACATACCCCCAGGAATGTCCTCCAGCCACACCCTATCTGCCTACAGTTACCATTCAGTTAATCTCTGTCAGGAGATTAACACACCAATCAGATCAAGGCTCTCATAATCCAATCATTTCACTTCTAAACTTTCTTATACTGTCTTACACGTTGGCTTTTGGGTGACACCTAATACCTAAACTATAATATTCCATCCCTGGTCAGCAAAAGCTCATCTCCATCTCACAATGCAAAACACATTTAGTCCATTTCCAAGAGTTCCCACAGTCTCAACAGTTCTAAGATTGCCCAATAGTCAAAGTCCAAAGTCTCCCCTGAGATTAAAACAAACTCTAAGTGTGAGCCCCTATAAAAATTTAAAAAAAGTTACATATATCCAATATAGAAAGGTACATAGTAAATGTTTCCGTGTGAATAAATAGGGACATAGAAAGAAGTGATGGGACCATAGCAAGACTTAAATCCAGGTGGGCAAGCAAGTCCTGTAGTTCCATGTCCAGCATCTGGAGAACATGATATACAGATGTTCTCTCCAAAGAGTTTGTGTAGCTCTGCCCCTATGGCTTTTCTAATTGCAGTCCAGTGTTCTCTCTGTTGGCTATCTTTGCTCAATTCCTACAGATTTCCTCAGCAGATGCCCCCCATTACTGGTATTTCTTAATCGTGGGAGTCTCTACTGCAGCTTTGACTTCCTCCTCACATTTGCACACATTGGTCTACCAGAGGCAGCCTAAAGGGACCCCATGCCTTTCATGCCTTCCTTTGAAATCTTGGTGGATGCTCTCATGACCTTCTAACTCCAGCATCCTGCATTCTGGCAGAATCAGCACTACATGGTTGACACCAATGTCTACCACCAGCCCAAGCACCAGCCAAGTCTCCAGAGACCAAGGCTGCAACAACCTCTGTGACTGGGTGGCTGAGCATGGTGAAAGAACTTCCTAGACCACCCTGTGAAAGCAGGGTACCCCACTGGGTCTCTTCTCAAAGGAATTTTTACTTTTATGCTCTTGAGCCTGAAATGAGTGTCAGTTTGAAATTCCTGAGATGCCCTCAAGCCATCTTTTCTATTGTCTCTGAGAAAAGTTTATCATTTCTTTAGTGGATGTAATGTCTTTAACAACCACACCTTTCTTAGCCCCAGTTTTACTGGGAGTTTTCTGTCCAAATTGCAAGTTTTTCTTTCTGTTTTACTTTTCTGCTCCAGATTATCACAATAAACTTAGCTAAAAAGCCACCAGCAATATCTATACAATTGCCTGAATACTATGCTCACTAAACATTTCTTCCACCATATTAAGGAGTTTATCACATATAAATTCAGCCTCACAGAAAATCTCAGGACATGAGCAAAATGTAGACAGCTACTCAGACAGAATGTAACACAGATGGCTTCTAGTCCAATTTCCAATAGAGTCCTCCTTCTCTAAAACCTCATGACCCCAATCTTTGCTGTCTGTAGTCTTATTGGCATTCTGGTCTTCTAAACTCCAACTAGAATTGAAAAACCAGCCTCTATCTCAGAGCAAAGCCTGTCCAAGGGAGGGACATGACCTTTGTCCTTGGAAAAACCCACAGAGCACTCCTAGGGACATTCCCACCCTGCTAAGTTGTTTATCTACAGGAGAGATCTGCTGCGCCAGGTGTCCCTGACTCAGTCAGGCTAGGTGGGGACCCATAGCAGCCCCCTAGCAGCCACCAATCAGCATGAGACAGGGAAATACCTGGAATGCCAGATGACCCTCCCAGTAGTTTATGGTGTTGGGAAACCATGTAGTTCAGCACGTACACCCCTCTTGGCTTAAACCAATCAGTTCAAAAGAATACCCCTTTTGTACTGATCAATCACCCTTACCCAACTTGTTCCCACCAGTGAATGTGCTAATCATGTTTTAGAGTTGTTATTTGATTTTCCCGTGGTGTGTGATGATTTGCTATGATGTATGTAAAGTCCCTGCCCTCTCCAAAGAATGTATTTAAACTCTGCTTAAATTGTTCTCGGGGCTCTTTGTTCTTTGCTCCTCTGAAGTGAGCTCAGAGCCCCAGCATGCTGGACCCCCAATAAACCCTTTGCTGTTGCATGAGACAGTCTCTTGGTGGTCTTTTCCTCCGACGTTCGCCCGACCTTTACAGAATTGCCCATTAAGGTCTACCTACAACATTCTAAAGCTTTCTTAGCTGGAATCCCTAAACTTTCCAAAATTCCTCCCACAAATTCCAAAAAGCTCCAGAAGCTTCTAAACTTCATGGTTAGGTTAGTCACATCAACAACCCCACTCTTGGTACGAATTTCTATTTAAGTCAATTTTTTTTTTCTACTATGACCTAAAGACCTGAAAAGAACAATTAGAGAATGAAAAGTTTATTTTGATGCTCACAGTTTCAGAGGTTTTAGTCCATAGATGCTGACTCCATTCTTTGAGGTCCAAGGTGAGGGAGAAAATGGCAGAAGAGTGTGGTGGAAGAAAAAAGCTCAGGACGTGGCTCCAGGAAACAGAGAAAGAGCCCAGCTCAACAAAGATGAAATATATACACAAAAGGCAAACCCCAGGGACCCATCTCTTCCAGCCACACCCAACCTATGTACAGTTACCATCTAGTTAATTTCCAGCCGTGTATCAACACAATGATTAGGTTAAGCCTCTCAAAACCTAATAATTACAACTCTAAGCTTTCTTGCGTTGGCTCACACATGAGCTTTTGGAGAATACCTAATATCTAAACTGTATCAGTTAGGGTGGGAGGAGGGCTTGGTTAGAAAAGTAAAACTCTGTCAATTGCTTTCATATTATTAACATAGGATAGATTGACATTGCTTCCAAAGAACTTCCATGTTTTAATAAATGAGCATTACATGTATGAGGGTTCTGGAAAAAGGATGCCTTCAACAAAACATAATACTTTTTTTGTTATCTACATGTAGATGTGGTTTAAAAAGTGTACTTAGACAGCAATCCATTTCATAATGCAGTCTCACCTACTTCACAATGTTAGTTACCTTGTCATATATTTGTCTTATCTCCTTTCCTTTTACTGTAGCATAAGGGGCACCAGCTACTTTGTTTTTGAGAAGGTTCCCTAGTATTTAATAGTACCTCCAAAATAGAAGACACCCAATTGGATATTCATGTGTAAACCTTGGGATATGGCTGTATTTTCTGGTAACTTCTGAAGAAAGATGGTTATTTGGATTGGTTTATTCTGACTTTCCTTGTGACAATGGGTGGGATCCTGCTAAGATAGTGTGTTATGTTTAGATGTTAATTAACTGTAAGATTTGACTGAATGAGGCATGGCCCCTTGAGCTCATAGCACTGTGCTGACTCTGCTAATTAGTCATTATCTTTTTCTGATTTTCAATGATGCCATGCTAAGTAATTTTTAAAATTTAAGGAATTTAAATTTTTTTTTTAATTAAGGAGTTTTAAAATTTAAAAAATTTAAAAAAGGAATTTTTAAAATTTGAAGAGCTAATGTCCAGGTAGACAAATACTGAGGACATTGGAAAAAAAAATCCAAGAAATCACACCTATGTCTTCAGTTAGAACATACACTAACAGGAAAAAAAAAATGTACAAAATGAAGATGGGATGCTGCTGGTAGCAGGCCCGCCCTGGCCCCCGGGGCCCAGCCCCCAGTTCCTTGTTCTGAATGTCAAAGTGGCCAGCTCACAGGGTCATAACGCAGGTTTGCAGTTTCCCGTTTATCTGCCCCAGACATATGTGCCTCTTTGGGAACATCTTGACCTGTTCGGAGCCTCCTGATAGGGGATGATGATGGTAACCCAAGGACACAGTTATTACTCTTCCCTCCTCGCTTTTGAGTCATTTCCCCAGCTGTTTGAAGAACCTTGGTGTCCTGTGTATTTCTTAACCTCGCAGTCCCTCGCTGGACTCGGCTCCCGTAGCCGTACGCGGCAAGTGGAGGTCCTCACCGAGATCTGGAAAGCAGGGGTGAGTGGACGAGGCTCACCTTCTAAGGGAGAAGGGGGAGGATTGGTTTAAAGATAATTTAAAGATACAGGGTATGTACCATGGGTAACTCAACAGCGAAACTTCGTCTGGCCAATGAAGTTAAAGAACTGTTAAGCAAACAAGGAACAGGAATTAAGACTAAGACAGCAACCGAATTCGTTGAAAATATAGCCCAGGCTTGTCCTTGGTTTCTGACAGGAGGTTTTCTCAATAACAGTGATTGGGATTTAGTGAAGCAGGATCTCCAGAAATTGTTGAGAGACCAGGGTCCGGATAGAGTCCCGATTGCTACTTTCTCTCTATGGAGATTGGTTAAGGACGCTCTCCTAACTGATAAAGTAAAAATTAAGGAACAACTTGCCGAATTCGAGCAAGCACTCAGTGAGGTTCAGGAGGAACAGATGGCTGCGTCTCTGAAGGACGAAGGTCCCTCAGAAGACCTAAATGGTAAGGCAAAGAGGCGCCTTCAGGTCCCCGCTTCAGAAAAGGGTGATGAGGATCTTAATTCTCTCTCCGAGGAGGAGGAGGAACTGGAAAGAGAGATAGAAGAACTAGAGGGTCGATTGAGGAAGTCAAGATTAAAGGCGCCTACGGCCCCAATCGCTATTCCACTTCCTCCCTATAATCCCCATTGGGACGAGGACAACCCCAGAAGGCGCGGGGGTGTTCAGTGGCAGCCTAAGACAGTCCAAACTTTTCCAGTAATTGAAAGCCTGAATGCCGATGGACAACCGGTCAGAGCACATGTTCCTTTAGCCTTTAAGGATATTAAACAACTAAAGGAGGCAGTTACTAATTACGGACCCCATGCCCCCTTTACATTGACTCTCTTTGAGTCTTTCTCTGCCAATCTACTGACACCTAGTGATTGGCAACAGCTATGCAGGGCTGTCTTGTCCGGAGGGGATTTTTTGCTGTGGAAAAGTGAAAATCAAGAGAGGTGTCACGAGCTAGCCCAAGTCAATCAGGATGCCGGCTTCCCACGGCGTAACATAGAAATGTTAACAGGCTCGGGACAATATGCTGTCATAAATCAGCAAATTAATTATGAACCTGGGGTTCTATGCTCAGATAGCCACAGCAGCCATTCAGGCCTGGAAGGCTCTACCTGTTTCAAATGCTGAAACAAAAATTTCAAAAATTGCTCAAGGACCCTCTGAGCCGTATTCCGACTTCATTGCCCGACTCATGCAGATAGCAGGAAAGATATTCCCTAATTTGGAACAAGCCATGCCGGTCATTAAACAATTGGCTCTTGAAAATGCAAATTCCTATTGCCAAAATGCCATTAAATCTTCCAGAGCAAAGAGTATTGATGATATGATTCGAGCTTGTAAGGATATCGATGGAGCTCACATTACTGGACAGGTCTTGGCCGCTGCCCTCAAAACGGAATTGTCAGGGTTTAATGGTAAAGGGACCCACCCAAAGGCTGCTTCTGATGCGGGAAAGAGGGACACATTAAATAAGATTGTCCCGAAGGTGGCGAGGGGAAACGTAGGGGAAAACCTGGCCCCTGTCCCCGATGTGGCAAGGGGAATCATTGGAGCAGCGAGTGTCGTTCCAAGTTTGATGCTCAGGGACGCCCACTGCAGCCAGGAAATGGGAACAGGGACCCGCCCCGGGCCCCGGAAGCCAAGGTGTACGGGGCAATCCAGGGACGGAATGGTGTCCCGGGGAGTGGGCGACTTTGTCACCTCCCACGGACCAACCCCTTTCTATCTGGGAGCTCCCCACGGGAACACCAGGAAGTGCAGGATTGGACCTTAGTTCCGCCTCCCGAGCAGTACTGACTCCGCAGATGGGTCCCCAGACCCTGCCGACTGGAGCCTTTGGCCCTTTGCCAGGGGGAACTGTGGGACTGATACTGGGGAGGGGCAGCACTCTACACAAAGGGCTCAGAATTCTTACAAGTGTGGTTGATGGTGATTACCACGGGGAGTTAAAAATTGTTGCCGAAGCTACCCAAGGGATGGTTATCATTCCTCCCGGAGAACGTATAGCACATTATTGCTGCTGCCGGCGGCGCCCCTACCCAGCCGCGCCCTACAGGCAGCCCGGGGTAATGACAGTTTTGCTTCTACCGGTACTCCCCAAACCTTTTGGGTAGCATGCTTGGACTCCCGACTACAGTTAACCATTAAAATACAGGATAAAATCTTCAAGGGGATATTATATTCAGGTGATGATGTCTCTATTATCTCTAAGAGACAATGGCCATCTGCTTGGCCTCTCCAAGATCCCTCAGCTGTATTACAGGGGATCGGGCAGATGAGACCAGAAAAAAGTGCCTTCTTTCTAAAATGGAGAGATGAGGAAGGACACAGTGGTTATTTTCAGCCTTACGTAGTGGCTGGACTCCCCACAAACCTTTGGGGAAGGGACCTACTTCAACAAATGGGAGCTATCCTCACCACTCAGACTCTAAAAGAGAGTAATAAATTTGTTAATGATATGGTGTTAGATATGGGATGGCTTCCCGGAAAAGGACTGGGGAAAAGACATGAGGGAAGGGCAACGCCTGTGGATCCTACAGAGGAAATCACCCGAAGTGGTGGGGACCGGAGGGGGCTAGGAAATTTTTCCTAGGGGCCACTGAAATGCGGCCACATCCTCTATCTATTACTTGGTTATCAGATGACCCTGTGTGGATAGAACAGTGGCCCCTAACTAAGGACAAATCGCAGGCCGCGACCCTCTGGTTCAGGAACAGCTTAGGATGGGACATGTGGTGCCTTCCACTTCCCCCTGGAACACTCCTATTTTTGTCATAAGAAAGGGGTCTGGAAAATGGAGGCTCCTCCAGGACCTGCGGGCTATTAATAGTACCACACAGCCCATGGGACCTTTACAGCCAGGACTACCCTTCCCCACAGCTATCCCTAAAGATTGGCATCTTATTATTTTGGACCTAAAAGATTGCTTCTTTTCTATTCCCCTGGCCCCCCAGGATTGCAAATGTTTTGCTTTCTCTTTACCATCAACAAACTTTAGGGAACCCTACCAGCGGTTTGAATGGACCGTCTTACCTCAGGGAATGGCTAATAGTCCTACGATGTGCCAATACTTTGTAGCAAAAATTCTGCAGCCCTTTAGGCAGAAATTTCCACACTTTTACCACGTTCATTATGTGGATGATATACTGTTGGCAGGCCCTGATAGGAAAGCACTTTTTCGGTCTTATGAAGTCCTTGTTAAAGGGGGCCGGACTGATTATAGCCCCAGAGAAGGTGCAGATTCAGTATCCTTATAACTACCTAGGATATACTATTAACAAGGTAGGGATTACTCCCCAGAGGCCTCAATTTCAGGTAAACCAGCTCAGAACTCTGCACCAATGGCAGACATTTCTGGGGGAAATCCAATGGCTGCGGCCTTCCCTCCATGTCCCTACTGGTGAACTTAAACCCCTGTATGACCTCTTGAAAGGGGACCCTTCTCCCACCTCCCCACGTGAACCCACTCCAGAGGCCTTGAAAGCACTCAGGTTAATAGAAACAGCCCTGCAAGAGATGCAGGTGATGCAGGTGGACTACTCCCAGTCCTTGTTATTCATTGTTCTGCCGTCAAAACTCACCCCGGCTGGAGTCTTTTGGCAGACTGGTCCTATTTATTGGGTTCACTTACCTGCATCCCCCTCCTGGGTCTTGATACCTTTCCATGATCTGGTAATACAATTAGTTTGGAAAGCAAAATATCTAGGAGATGCCTTGTTTGGGAAAACCTTTGATGTTCTCATATTACCATATAATCAAGACATTCTTTATAAATTAAGACAGGAACATGATCTCTGGTGTCTCTTCTTCTGTATTTTCATGGGACAGGTTGACAATCATTACCCTAAAAGCAGACTCCTTGAAAGTCTAAAAACATGTCCAATAATTTTCCCAAAGATCCTAAAACAGGACCCTATTCCAGGGGCACAAACCGTCTTCACTGACGGGGCCAAAAATGGGTTTGCTGTCGTTTCAGATGGGACCCAAGTCATCTGCAAGAGAGTGGCTGATTGCTCAGCCCAAAAGGCGGAGGTTGCAGCTTTGATATTGGCCTTATAGACCTATAGCTCGGTGCCCCTTAACGTTTTCACAGACAGTCTCTATATTGCCAGGCTTGCCTCTGCGATTGAGACGGCACCTTATATTGGAAAACAATCCACTATTATGGACCAACTACAGACAGTACAGCTTCTTATATGGGCCAGGGCAGAACCCCTCTTCATAGGTCACATTAGAAGTCATTCCGGACTTCCAGGTCCTCTGGCGGTGGGCAACGCCATGGCAGACGCTGCCACACATGCCACTAACCTTGTATATACAATAACTGAGTATGATAAGGCCCTACAACTTCATAATAAATTCCACCTAAACGCACAATCCTTACGCTTCCGCTCAGGATGTTCCTGGGATCAAGCTTTAAAAATTGTCTCCCTATGCCCTACATGTGCACCTTTTATCCATTCCCCTTCTCTGGGAGTCAACCCAAGGGGCCTTCAGCCAAACAACATCTGGCAAACTGATGTAACTCATATTCCTAGTTTTGGAAAGTTGTCCTTTGTACATGTCAGTATAGACACGTTCTCTGGTTTTATCTCTGCTACTTTACATTCAGGAGAGAAGGCTAAGGATGTGATACAGCACTATGTAAAAACCTTTTCCTTTATGGGAACCCCTCGATGTATAAAAACAGAAAATGGCCCAGCTTATATTAGTCAAACCTTCCAAAAATTTTGCTCACAGTGGGATATTATACACAAAACAGGAATCCCATATAACCCCCAAGGACAGGCCATTGTTGAACGGGCCCATCAACATCTTAAAACCTATTTGCAAAAAACAAAAGAGGGGGAGATATACCAGAGTTGTCAGGGACCACATGCACTATTAAATATAACTCTAATCACTTTAAATTTTTTGCTCACTGATGCCGAAGGCCTTACAGTGGCGCAGCGTCACTTCTCCTCTCCCACCATGCAAAAAGCACAGATTAGATGGAAGGATCTGGCTACAGGGAAGTGGCAACCCCCTGCTCCACTCTTGGCTAGAGTGAGAGGAGCTGTATGTGTCTTCCCTCCAGGGACGGAAAAACCCATTTGGGTCCCAGAACGTTGCACAAGACCGGTGGACGCAGACTCGGGAAGGAGCGACAACCCTGGGACTTCAGGTTCGGCCATTTTCGCTTCTCCAAAGGAGTGACAGAATGAGTTTTGCAGGTTGGATCTTCCTTATAACAGTCCTGGTAGGCAGGCCTGTGGATGCAGGAATGGGTCCCCCACCAGGTAATATCTACCAGCATTTTTTTGGGACCCCCTGCGAGTGCAGGGGAGGGATTTGGAATCAGGCTCCCAGTAGCTGGACTCAGACGGCCGATTGTGTTACCAAGGTAGCCTACCTCCGGGCTGAAGTTCATCAACAAATTGGGGGATTTCACCACCCTGAGTGGGTATGCGTGAACAAACCAATGATTAACCCCCCTGGTCCCGAAAAAACCCTCAGTAACTGTTCCACAACTTGTACTTATACTTCAGCAGTTCATGTCTCCTGCTATGAGACGGCCTCGATTTGTGTACACAAGGGACAACAGTATTTTGAGGCCAGATTGACCGAGACCCGGTCGGGGGAGGGGTGGGAGTAACTTATCACTTCATTCCGTCTCTTTTTGGCCAAGGGGGAGTTGAATCTAAACTCCAGTTGGCTGGGTGCCAGGGTGAGGTTGGTAAGTCCTCCTGTTGGCCCACTGTAGCCCCTACAGGGATATCTGACGGGGGGGGGGGGAACCTACTGATTCTGTTAAACATCTTCAAATCATCAGGCTTTTGAAACCACTGGTCCCTGACCTCATTTACCACCCCCTGGTGCTGCCTAAGTCTCAGCTCCCAGATCTGGATGCCAATACGTGGGATATCTTAAAAACCACCTTTTTCTTACTTAACAACTCTGATCCCACGCTTGCTAGTGACTGCTGGCTCTGCATGACAACAGGGGTGGTCATGCCCGTGGCGGTTCCTATCAATGTCACCATATCTGATGATGAGACCTGCCAGCCCGGGCTGCCTTTCAAAGTCCAACCTATGGGCACTTTTACAGAATGTCTCCTGGGTATGATGCAAAACAACGCCTATGATGTTGATGTTGGAGTAACTTCCTTTGGAAACTGTTCAATCTCAACAGCCAAGAAATATTCCTCACCCACTCCAGCCCTCTGTCCCCCTAATGGCACTGTTTTTATGTGTGGTGGGAACTCTGTCTTCCCCCGACTCCCTGCCAACTGGACAGGTGGCTGTGTTCTCACCCTGCTCCTCCCTGACATAACCATTGTCCCTGGGGATGAGCCCCTACCTATTCCCAGCCTAGACACTCTAGTGAGAAGACACAGGCGAGCTATACAGGCTCTACCATTACTAGCCACACTGGGGATAACGGCTGCTGTGGGCACAGGCATAGCTGGACTGGGTACAGTGATCCATTCTTATCGCTGTCTATCTCAGCAGCTTATAGATGATGTGCAAACCCTATCTGGCACTATTAGGGACTTACAAGACCAAATTGACTCTTTGGCAGAAGTGGTCCTCCAAAATAGGCGAGGCCTAGACTTACTGACTGCCAATCAGGGAGGAATCTGTTTAGCCTTAGGAGAAAGGTGCTGCTTCTATGCCAATAAATCGGGCATAGTTCGCACTAAAATCAAGGAGCTTCAAGAAGACCTAGAGAAAAGGAGAAAAGAGTTATTTGAGAACCCTCTTTGGACTGGGATGAATGGGTTCCTGTCCTACCTTCTTCCCCTCCTGGAGCCCTTACTGGGTCTTCTTTTGATTGCAACCTTGGGACCTTGTATTGCAAATAGGATAACTCAATTCATTAAGGACCAGATTAACATTTTAACCTCCAAGCCAATACAGGTTCACTACCAACGCCTGGAGATGAATGCCGCCGCCCACGAGGTGTACTTACGACCCATCCGGAGATGAGATGTAACTGGACAGGAGCCAATACCCGAGCCCTCCTATGTGTGCCTGCTTTTTCCCAGGTCCCTAATTACCCTGCTGACTTGGTGCCGTCATCCCAGACCCTTACGTTCAGAAAGCTCCCTGGTCATAGCTATCCCGCTGGCAAAGATGATGACTGGGATCCGCAGTTGTGTCCTGCTGGCCATGACACCCTAAATGAAAAGTGTCCGTTTACGTAGGACAAGAGCTGATCTTGTAGTACCCAGTGACGGGCAACTTCCACGCTTGCACTGCAACATAAGCCAGGGGAATGGGGCCTCCCCAGAGACGGGTAAGCAGTGCAGAGGCGGTGGACAACCTAAGACAGGGGATACTTGATTCCCTTTGACATGCAAAAAACAAAAAAGGGGGACTTGCTGGTAGCAGGCCCGCCCTGGCCCCGGGGCCCAGCCCCCAGTTCCTTGTTCTGCATGTCAAAGTGGCCAGCTCACAGGGTCGTGACGCAGGTTTGCGGTTTCCCATTTATCTGCCCCAGACATATGTGCCTCTTTGGGAACATCTTGACCTGTTCGGAGCCTCCTGATAGGGGACGATGATGGTAACCCAAGGACGCAGTCATTACTCTTCCCTCCTCGCTTTTGAGTCATTTCCCCAGCTGTTTCAAAAGATATATAAGGGGAACAAATTTGGCAATAAAAAAAAAAAAAAAGGCGCACGCTTCCTCCTGGATGAAGAACCTTGGTGTCCTGTGTATTTCTTAACCTTGCCGTCCCTCGCCGGGACTCGGCTCCCGTAGCCGGATGCAGCAGGATGCTGCATTTCCAGATCCCTAGATGCAGTCTGGTGCATTTCCGGTCCTGTCAAAATAACATGGATTCATAATTCCAACAAGCTAAAAGAATTTGGTTAGCCCCTGCTTTAATAGAATTAAATTGCATGCATGAAATAGAAAAATCATAAAATGTAGTGTTTTAAAGAGGATAAAAGGTTATTTTTGTCTCATGAGAAAGAAAACCAGAAGCAGGCAACATGAGATCTTAGTAACACATCAAAATCATGCAGTTTGGTGGTTTGAAGAGCCTTAATTTCATTATCTAAGAGATTATAGCAGTTATCTCAGAGAACTAACAGGATTCAATGGCGGAAAATATGTGAAATACTGAGAAAAATGCCTGGCTCATAGTAAGTGCTGAACACAGGTGTTATAGTTTGAACTGGAGTGGTACCCACTGCCGTAAGTTAAAGGCTTGGTCACTAGTCTGTGGCCCCATTGGGAAGTGGTGAGACATTTAGAAGACAGGGTCTAATAGAAGGAAATTAGGTTACTGAGGATGTACCCTTGAAGGGAATACTGGACCCCAGCCGCTCCTCTCTCTTTCCTTCCTGTCAATCATGAGGTAAACAGGCCTTCTCTGTCACATATTCATGACATGATGTACTACCTTGCAACATACCCAAAAGCCAGAGTAAAATGACCATGGACTGAACCCTCTCAAGCCATAAGATATATAAAAAAACCAAAATTTTCCTCTTTATAAGTTGGTCATTGCTAGTATTTTGTCACAGTGACAGAAAGCTTGACTAACAGAAGAGGCATTATTTACTAATGTGAGAGAACCACAGATTAATCAAGTGATCATATTGATAAATGTGTGACTAATATTCTGATAACTTACATGGAGGAAGGATGAAGGGTACTATGAAAAAGTATCATAATGGTTTCTGAACTAATTTGGGGAATTCTGGGAACACTCTTCTGAGAAACTGACACCTCACCTGTGTCTGAAAGAGGAGTTGTTATTAGCCAGGTGGCTGGTTGGGGTTGATGCCTGGCAGAGAATTCGCCTGTCCTCAATTAGAAAGGAGCACTTTCAAGTAGTAGAAGGAGGCTTTGTGTCTGGATTTTGCAAGATGTGGCAGCAGAGGGGCAGGTCCAGGAAGACATGGTAGGGCAGTCATGAAGGAGGGTAGAGGAGGGCTTTGCTTTGGCTGGCTATCTGCTGGTTTCTGAAGTGAGTGAGGCAGTTTTTAACCCCTCTGAGATCGATGAGTTTCATGTGGGCTGGCCTGGCAGCAGTTGGCCTGGATGTACACCAAGTCCCTCTATTAGTCTGTTTCCTTCTGCTAATAAGTGAATACCACAGACTGGGAAAGGTTTGAAGAGGCTTATTTTGGCTCACGATTCTGGAGGTGTGAGGTTGAGTGACTGTGTCTGGACACTGACTCTTTGCCGACTGTCCCAAGGTGACTCAGGATATCACATGGCAAGAGACAGAAAGTGTGCACATGTCTGTCTCGTCTCTCCAGCTCTTCTTATAAGCCAACCAGGATTCAATCACGGGACCTGATCTATCCTGATAACTTTCATTTCAAACACTTTCCAAAGACTCCCTCTCTAAACACCAGAGATTATGTTTCCACCATCTCAGTACCTCACAATGGGTATTAAATTTCAATACATGGAGTCTTGGGGTACACACTCAAGCCTTATCCAAACCATAGCACTCCCTAAATAAGAGTGGGGTTCCAGCTGCTTTGATAGATTCAAGGGTGCACTGGATAGTACACTGAATGTCAGATAATTAGGTCAAAAGGAAATTCATTTTGACTCAGACTTCTTCACCTCCACAAAAATATTTTGACAGCCTTAAACCAGAGGAGAGAACATATAAATAATCTGAAAATACTTAGGTTCAGCTCTCCAAACCACAAAGAGAAAACAGCAGGGCCACCTGTGTGTCTTTGTTCCTACACACTGATACTCACTTGGATTCACACTGAACCCCTCTGGCATCTGCTCAGAGGCTGGGACCTACCAGTAGAAGAAGGGTCAACCCACTTGGAGAGGCTAAGCACTACTCACTTACCTGACAGTGGCCTAAGGTCATTGACATTTACACAGGGACTCAGGTTAGAGCTTGTTTCTTTTACAAATAATGAAATCAGTTGCCAGTTCTTATACACATCTGAACATACCTTGGGCGTAAGACACACTGAAATTATTCAGCTTTTTTTCCTGGTACTTTTGACAAAAAAAAAAAAAAATGGGGGAATAAAAAATAAGGGAAGAGGTTTATTAATAGGTCTGAAGCAGGAACTATATGTTGTCAACTATATATGGAGCTTAATCATTCTGGACTTTTTTTTTTTTTTTGTAGTCTGTCCCTCTAATGTAAGTGTAGAAGTAGAACATTCTACATGCTGAAGTACCAAAAGTATTCTCTTTGTGAAGCTTACCAGATCTGTAAAAGACTGCTCCTTTATAAGAAGAAAGCAATGGAGGAACTCCATTAGCAGGCTTTGGTGGCATTAATAATTCAGAGGCTTTCTCCTTTCACATAGGAAGAAAGGTCCACTTTAATGTGTAAATAGCCAGCAGAGAGAAAGAGAGGACACAGATTGCAGAGAAGAGGGTGTTGCAAAACGAGTGGCTGTTCCGCACCAGAGGATGGAAGCTAACTGTAAAAAGTGACCCCACCAGAACTTTTGCATTTGGAAAATGCAAACTGTGTTATGAGCAAATGCTTCATCCCTTGTAGGCATCTTAGATTTCTAGTAGGGTTGATCAGTCCTTCCTCCCTGCAAGTGACTGAACCTTATCTAACTAGCATGTGTGAAAGTTGATTTCTTTCTTAATCAGGAAGCTATGGAAACAAGCTTACTTTGTGATTTAATCTTAGCCCATGAAAGCACTGATGATGATTAAAAATTATTCTGAAAGTAAAAAAAAAAATCTTCAGGCACCTCTTTGATAGGTTATCAAGCAAGTATTAAGTAATCGCATATAATTGGCTTCAAATATTTCTAGTACTTGAAAATAATAACAATAAAAAGACATTTCTCCCTGAATTCAGCTGTGGTAATGAAGAATTTGAAAATTAAAGGTAATATTTCTGGGGAGAGAATATTTCTGCTGGCAATCAAAGGCTCAATAGTAAGTCTGTATATGTTTAAGCCCCAATCAGAGATGACTGAAAAGGTAAATATCAATGAGAAATGATGCTTTTTGCCTGAGTTAAGCATCTGTTTAGAGCCTATTAGTTGTTAACAGTAGAAAAACTTGATCTGGCATCATCACTGTAGCTAAATAAATTGGAAGGAAAAAGTGAATCTCATCATTATTGTGAAAAAGCAGAAAAAATTTCCACATTAATCCACATCATCCAACTAGTTTTTTTTTTATCAAAGCATCTCATATACTTTTTATAAAAAATCTAATTAATCTGGGAAAGAGATTTACCTTGTATTTAGCACTATTTTGAACAAACAGGTCTCTGTTTGACAAGGTTTTACAGTTCATTAGGGAAATATATTGTTGCCTAATTTCTTTACTTATTTTTCTCTCTTTTTTTATTTCTTTCTTACATACATGACAATAGTGGAGTGCATTACATTCATAATTATCCATTCACAGCACAATTTTTTGTAACTCTCTATATAAAGTATGTTCACACCAAATTATGCCATTATACATGAGTTATTGCTTAATTTATATTGATGAAATTAACTTCCACATTTTTCACCATATTAGAAACTTACAACTGGAAATGTACTGAACAATAGAATGACTATTCTTGATAAATCAAGATATGTGGTGAGATTTATAAATATTGAACCAGAATACTATTATTAAAGAAAATCCTTTCTTGGAAATTCCAAGTTGGGAGAAAACTTTAAAGATATTTTTGTCCTTGGAAGAAGAAGGTCTAAGCATTAGGATATATTTAATATCAAAGCTATTCAATCTAGAAATAATAAGTCTATCATATGTGCTGCAAAGAAGCTCCCTAATAAGCTTTGAAACTGAAACAAAAGATTTCTATGGCCTTGACTCATTGACAGATCATCTGAAGCAAGGGAAATGTTCCACAAAAGGACTGATGTCAGCAACGGCTTAAATGCAGAAAAAAATTGAGGTAAAAAATTTTAAAGGATCTCAAAAAACTGTCTAAACTGAATTAGTTCTGAAATGGTAGAAGCTGTACAAAAACACGATCGGGTGCATTATTAGATTCTTTGGTTGTCAAGATTTTCGGCTGCCTGTTGGAGTTACAGAATTGGTTGAGAACAGTGGTCCTCAATTAGTGTTAGAGGTTCCTGGGAGTCCCTGAGACCCTGTTAGGGGATCTTCAAGGTCATCCCTTTCCACCCAGATGTATCTGGGAAGCCAGATTTTCCTCATGTACTTCAATCAAAACAACATCAGATCAAGCAGAAGGAGATTTTGAGAATTCAGCTGTCTTCTGTTAAGTAGGAATTACAGAGGCTTGCAAACTTGCAAAATAATGGCACCCTTCTAATTAATTGCTTATTTTCTTAGAAAGTATTTTTTAAATAAAAATATGTAGATAACCTTTAATGATTTTCTTAAGGAGTTAAATAAATCTTAAAAATTTTATCTTAATCCTTAGTACTGTCACTACTGAGAAACATAATTCATACAAATAAAAAGTTTTTGGCTTTCTCATTCATAAAAGTATGAAGAATATCACCTCACAGCCATAAGAATAGATTTTGTGTCAAAAAAGAAAATATCAAATGTTGGTGAGGGATGAAGAAAAGGAGACTCTTGTACAATGTTGGTGGGTATGTAAATTTGTACAGCCATTATGAAAAACAGGGTGTTGGTTCCTCAAAAACAAACAAACAAACAAATAAATAAATAAAGGAAAACTATAAAAACAACTACAATATAATCCAGTTATTTCAGTTATAGTTATGTATCCAAAGAAAAGAAAATCAGAAATACATGGACTTCTATACTTATTGCAGCAGCATGCACAATAGCTAAGATACAGAATCAATGTAAGTATCCATGAACAAGTGAATGGATAAAGAAAATGTGGCATATGTACCCAAGGAAATGCTGTTCAGCCTTTAAAAATGAATGGGATCCTGTTATTTACAGCAACAGAGAGGAAACTGGAGGTCATCATTTACAAAAAGAAAACTAAACTAGGCACCAAGAGGCAAATACTTCATGATGTCACTCACATGTGGAACCAAAAAACAAACAAACAAAAAATTAACACAGTAAGGCAGAATTGTGACAAGACAGGGAATGGGGAACTGTTAAATGGTTTAAATTTGCAGTTAAAGAGGGGGAATAAATTCAGAAGATCTATTGTACATCATGGTAACTATAATTAGTAATGTATAACATACTTGAAAATTGCCAACGGAGTGGACTTTAATTGTTCTCATCACAAATGATAAAAATAAGCAAGGAACACTGATGTATGCCTATAATCTTAGCTACGCAGGAGACTGAGGTAGGAGGATCACAAGCTCAATGCCAGCCTCAGAAACTTAGTGAGACCTTGTCTCCAAATTAAAAAGACAAAATAAAAGCAAAAAACAAAAAGAGAAAGGACTGTGATGTAGTTTAGTATTAAAGGATGCCTGGGTTAAATTCCTAAATGCAATATATGCATATATATGTGTGTGTGTATATATACACACACACACACACACACATACACACACATATGTACACACATATACATATATGATGAATATGTTAATTAGCATGATTTAATTGTTTAACAATGTTTAAAAGAACAGGAACTCTAAGTAATGAGATCATTATGTTTTTTGATCAATATAGACAACATAAAAGTTATGCTGATTGCTCAATAAACATTACATAATTTATAGCTTAAACAAGGTCACTTTTGAGAATGAACAATGGCATAATTAATTAATAATTATAACAGGAAGATAACCTTACCTAGGTGCTTTTTTTTTTTTTGTCTAGTAACTAACTGCCCCTTGACAGGTAGAATTGCTAAATAAAAGAAAATTAAAATTGTTTTTGTTTCTGTTTATTCATGAAATGTGGACACCAGTGATTGAATTAGTCAAAATCTGATTAGGTTTCAACAGTGTATGTTTATATTTGCTTTCTAATACATTTACTTATTTATCTATCTATCTATTTATTTATTTATATATGACAGCGAAATGCATTACAATTCTTATTACACCTATAGAGCACAATTTTTCATATCTCTGGTTGTATACAAAGTAATTTCACACCAATTCGTGTCTTCATACATGTACTTTGAATAATAATGTCCATCACGCTCCACCATCCTTGCTAACCCCATGGCCCCTCTCTTCCACTCTCACTCCTCTGCACTATCTAGAGTTCATCTAATCCTCCCATGCTCCTTCTCCCTACCCCACTATAAATCAGCCTCCTTATATCAGAGAAAACATTTGGCATTTGTTTTTTGGTGATTGTCTAATTTAGCATTATCTTCTCTAATTCCATCCATTTACCTGCAAGTGCCATGATTTTATTCTCTCTTATTGCTGAGTAATATTCCATTGTGTGGATATGCCACATTTTTTCCCCAGGCCTGTTTATTTCTTTATTTTTATTATTTCTTTATTTTTTATATTTTAAATACACGACAGCAGTGGAAAGCATTACAATTCTTGGTACACATATTAGGGCACGATTTTTCACATCTCTGTAAATAAAGCATGTTCATGCCAATTTATGCCTTTATACGTGTACTTTGTTGTTTTTTTTTTGCATTACAATTCTTAATACACATATATACCACAATTTTTCATATCTCTGTTTGTATATAAAGTATGTTGACACCCAATTCAAGTCTTCATACATGTACTTTGTATAATGATGTCCATTACTTTCCACCATCCTTGCTAATCCCCTGACCCCTGCCTTTCCCTCCCACCCCTCTTCGATATATAGAATTCATTTATTCCTCCCCACCCCTCTATGAGTCAACCTCCTTATATCAGATAAAACATTCAGCATTTGTTTTTTTGGGATTGGCTGACTTCACTTAGCATTATCTTCTTCAACACCATCTATTTACCTGCAAATGCCACGATTTTGTTCTTTTTTAATGCTGAGTAAAATTCCATTGTGTATATAAGCCACATTTTTTTTATCCATTCATCTACTGAAGGGCATCTAGGTTGGTTCCACAGTTTAGCTATTGTGAATTGTGCTGCTATAAATATCCATGTGGCTGTGTCCCTGTAGTATGCTGTTTTTAAGTCCTTTGAGTATAGACCGAGGAGAGGGATAGCTGGGTCAAATGGTGGTTCCATTCCCAATTTTCCAAGAAATCTCCATACTGCTTTCCATATTGGCTACACCAATTTGCAGTCCCACCAGCAGTGTATGAGTGTACCTTTTCCCCCACATCCTCGCCAAAATTTATTGTTGTTTGTATTCTTAATAGCTGCCTTTCTGACTGGAGTGAGACGAAATCTTAGAGTGGTTTTGATTTGCATTTCTCTAATTGCTAGTGATGATGAACATTTTTTCATATATTTTTTGATTGATTGTATATCCTCTTCTGAGAAGTGTCTGTTCATGTCCTTGGCCCATTTATTGATTGGGTTATTTGCTTATTTGGTGTTCAGCTTTTTGAGCTCTTTATATATCCTAGTAATTTCATCTGATGTGTGAGGGGTAAAGATTTTCTCCCAGGATGTAAGTTCTCTATTCACCTCACAGATTGTTTTTTTTTTTTTTTTTTTTTTTTGCTAAGAAGAAACTTTAGTTTGAGTACATCCCATTTATTGATTCTTGATTTTTAATTCTTGTACCAAAGAAGTCTTATTAAGGAAATTTGGGCTTAACCCCGTGATGGAGATTAGGGCCTACTTTTTTTTTTCTATGAGACACAGGGTCTCTGGTTGTATTTCTAAGTCCTTGATCCATTTGAGTTGAGTTTTGTGCATGGTGAGAAATAGGGTTTTAATTTCATTTTGTTGCATATGAATTTCCAGTTTTCCCAGCACCATTTGTTGAAGAGGCTATCTTTTTTCTCCAAGGCATGTTTTGGCACCTTTATCTAATATAAGATAATTGTTATTTTGTGGTTTAGTCTCTGTGTCCCCTATTCTGTACTATTGCCTACCAGTCTGTTTTGGTGCCCTATACCATGCTGTTTTTGCTACTATTGCTCTGTAGTGTAGTTTATGGTCTGGTAAAGTGATGCCACCTGCTTCTCACTTCCTGCTAAGGATTTCTTTAGCTTTTATGGACTTCTTATTTTTTTCAGATGAATTTCATTACTGCTTTTTCTATTTTTATGAGAAATTTCATTGGGGATTTTGATCAGAATTGCATTAAATCTGCATAGTGCTTTTGGTAGTATGGTCATTTTGATATTACTTCTGCCTATCCAAGAGGGAGGTAGATCTTTCCATCTTCTAAGTTCTTCTTTGACTTTTTTCTTTAGGGTTCTATAGTTTCCATTGTATAGATCTTTTACCTCTTTTGTTGACTCCCAAGTTTTTTTTTTTTAGGCTATTGTAAATGGAGTAGTTTTCTCACTTCCCTTTCTGAGGATTTGTCACTGATATACAGAAATGCCTTTAATTTATGGGTGTTGATTTTATATCCTGCTACTTTGCTGAATTCATTTACTAGTTTTAGAAGTTTCCTGGTGGAACTTTTAGGATCTTCCAGGTATAGAATCATATCATCATTAAATGGTGCCAATTTGAGTTCTTCTTTTCCTGTGTGTATCCCTTTAATTTCTTTCATCTAATTGCTCTGGTCAGTGTTTCAAGAACTATGTTAAGTAGAAATGGTGAAAGAGGGAATCTCTGTCTTGCTCCAGTTTTTAGAGAGAATGCTTTCTATTTTTCTCCACTTAGAATGATGTTGGCCTGGGTCTAAGCATTGAAAGCCTTTATGATGTTGAGATATTTTCCTGTTATCCCTAATTTTTCTAGTGTTTTGAACATAAAGAGGTGCTGTATTTTGCAAAATGCTTTTTCTTTATCTATTGAGATGATCATATGACTCTTATCTATAAGTCTATTGATGTGGTGAATTACATTTATTGATTTCCCTATGTTGAACCAACCTTGCATTCCTGGGATGAATCCCACTTAATAATAGTGCATGATCTTTTTGATGTGTTTTTGTATTCAATTTGCCAGAATTTTATTGAGAATTTTGCATCTATGTTCATTAGAGATATTGTTCTGAAGTTTTCTTTTTTTTGATGTGTCTTTGCCTGTTTTGGAATCAGAGTGATATTGGCCTCATAGAATGAATTTGGAAGTGCTGCTTCTTTTTCTATTTCCTGAAATAAATTGGAGAGTATTAGTATTATCATCATTATCTGATGTTTTTCTTCCAAGCAATATAGTCTGTTGGTTATGCTTTCTATTGAGTTTTTTATTTGATTTATTGTATCCTTCATTTCAAGCATTTCTGACTGGGTTTTTTTTTTTTTTTTCCTTAGGGTCTCTATCTCTCTTTTGAAGTAATATTTTGCTACCTGTATTTACTCTCTTATCTCATTATTGGATTAATCAATTTTTGCTTGTATTTGCTCATTTAGGTCATTCTTTAATTTACAGATCATTTTAATTATGAACTTCTGAACTCCTTCTCTGACATTTCATCAACTTTGCTGTCCATGGGTTCTGTTGTTATCATATCTTGGTTTGTTTGGGGCACTTTCCTCCTTTGTTTTTTCATGTTGTCTGTGTGTCTTCCTTTCTTGCAGTGTGAATCTGGGATATTACAGTTTCTTCCCTATATTCTTATAGTTCCCATGCAGATTATCTGTATCTCACCTTGATGTTGGGCTTCCAGGCCCTGCTGGTGTCTCTTAATGTGTGCGAATGTATCTAAAGGTGGTGGCTACAATAGCTGAACTAACTTGAGATAATAGTTAAGGTTCCCCAAGATGGAAGCAATGTCTTATAGAGATGGGGCTGAAAGGGTGGGCCTCACACTTCCTTTGGGATGCCTGCTCTGAGATGCAGCTGCTTTTGGACCCTGTCTGATGTTAAAAAGTTAGGGGCTACTGTGTGAGGAAGGCTATGGTGATGACTGCAGTGGCCCAAGATGAAAGTGGGTTAGGCTTAGGCTCCCAGGTTGGAGGGGGGTAGGGGGCGAACTCAGATCTACCCTGGACCTGGGTCCTGCTCAAGTTAGTATGGAATGATCTGGATGGGGCCTGGGCTCCGGCAGTAGGCTGCTGGTCCGAGGAGGCGGTCCTTTGCTTCAGGCTAGGCTCTAGCAGGTGTCTGCCCTGCCCATGGAAGAGTGAACCCGGGGCCTACTGTGAGCCTGAGTCCCACAGTGGTCTGGGCTGGGCCTGGGCTCCTGCGGTAGTCTGCTCTACTTTTTTTTTTTTTTAAATTTTATTTAATTTATTTTTTTTTCAAATTATTTATTTATTTTTATTATTTTTGCATTAAAATTCCTTTCTTTATTAGTTGCTCAAGACAATACAATGATCTTGACATATCATACATTTGATTCAAATAGGGTATGAATTCTCATTTTTCCACCTGTACAGATTGCAGGATCACATTGGTTATACAGCCACGTTTATACATACAGCATTCCTAGTGTCAGTTGTATTCTGCTGCCCTCCCTATCCCCCTCCCCTCCCCCCTCCCACCACCTCTTTCTACCCATTCTACTGTGACACTTATCTCTCTCTCTCTCTTTTTTTTTCCTTCCCTTCCCCCTCACACCATCGTATATGTATTTTGTGTAACCATGAGGGTCTTCTTCCATCTTCTGTGCAATTCCCCTTCTCCCTCCCATTCCCTCCCACCTCTCTTCCTTGTTTCATGGTAATCTTCTTCTCATGCTTTTCCTCCCTACTCTGTTTTGAGTCACGTCCCTTGTATCAGAGAAGACATCAGGCATTTGTTTTTTAGGGATTGGCTAACTTCGCTTAACATAATCTGCTCTAATGCCATCCATTTCCCTGAAAATGCCATGATTTTGTTATTTTTTAGTGCTGAGTAATATTCCATTGTGTATAAATGCCATATATATATTTTTTATCCATTCATCTGTTGAAGACAAGCATCTAGGTTGGTTCCACAATCTAGCGATTGTGAATTGTGCTGCTATGAACATTGATGTAGCTGTGTCCCTGTAGTATGCTCTTTTTAGGTCTTTTGGGTATAGTCTGAGAAGGGAAATAGCTGGGTCAAATGGTGGTTCCATTCCCAGCTTTCCAAGGAATCTCCATACTGCCCTCCAAATTGGCTGCACAAATTTGCAGTCCCACCAGCAATGTACAAGTGTACCTTTTTCCCTTTTTCCCCACATCCTTGCCAGTACATGTTATTGTTTGACAATCATAATGGCTGCCATTCTTACTGGAGTGAGATGGTATCTTAAAGTGGTTTTAATTTGCATTTCTCTGATTGCTAGAGATGATGAGCATTTTTTCTTGTAATTGTTGATTGATTATATATCCTCCTCTGTGAAGTGTCTGTTTAGATCCTTGGCCCATTTGTTGATTGGGTGATTTTTTTTGATGTTGTTTAACTTTTTTGAGTTCTTTGTATTAGGTTTAGGAATCAGGGTGATGTTGGCCTCGTAGAATGAATTTGTAAGTACTCCCTCTTTTTCTATTTCGTGAAATAGCTTGAAAAGTATTGTTATCAGTTCTTCTTTAAAGGTTTTGTAAAACTTTGCTGTATACCCATCTGGTCCTGGGATTTTCTTGGTTGGTAGTCTTTTGATAGCTTTTTCTATTTCCTATATTGATATTGGTCTGTTTAAGTTGTGTGTATCCTCCTGACTCAATCTGGGAAGATTATATGACTTAAGAAATTTATCCATGCTTTCACTATCTTCTATTTTATTGGCGTATAAGGTTTTAAAATAATTTCTAATTATCATCTGTATTTCTGTAGTGTCTGTTGTGATATGGCCTTTTTCATCCTGTATGCTAGTAATTTGAGTTCCCTCTCTTCTTCACTTCATTAGCATGGCCAAGGGTCTGTCAATCTTATTTATTTTTTCAAAGAACCAATTTTTAGTTTTGTCAATTTTTTCAATTGCTTCTTTTATTTCAATTTCATTGATTTCAGCTCTGATTTTAATTATTTCTTGCCTTCTACTACATTTGCTGTTGTTTTGCTCTTCTTTTTCAAGGGCCTTGATATGAAGTGTGAGATCATTTATTTGTTGGTTTTTCCTTTTTTTGAGGAATGAACTCCAAGCAATGAATTTTCCTCTTAGAACTGCTTTCATTGTGTCCTAGAGATTCTGATATATTGTGTCTGTTTTCATTTATCTCTATGAATTTTTTAATTTCCTTCTTGATGTCTTCTGTAACCCATTGATCATTCAGTAACATATTGTTCATTCTCCAAGTGATGTAGGATTTTTCCCTCCTTCCTTTATCGTTGATTTCCAGTTTCATTCCATTATGATCAGATAAGATGCATGGTATTATCTCTACTCCTTTATAATTGCTAAGAGTTGCCCTGTGACATAATATATGGTCTATTTTTGAGAAGGATTCATGTGCTGCTGAGAAAAAAGTATATCTGCTTGCTGATGGTTGATATATTCTATATACGTCAGTTAAGTCTAGGTTATTAATTGTGTTATTGAGTTCTATAGTTTCTTCATTCAACTTTTGTTTGGAAGATCTGTCCAGTGGTGAGAGAGGTGTGTTGAAGTCACCCATAATTATTGTGTTGTGGTCAATTTGTCCCTTGAACTTGAGGAGAGTTTGTTTTATGAACATAGCAGCATCATTGTTTGGGGCATATAAATTGATAATTGTATCTTGTTGGTGAATGGTTCCCTTTAACAGTATATAGTGTCCTTCTTTATCCCTTTTGATTAATTTAGGCTTGAAGTCGATTTTATTTGATATGAGTATAGCCACCCCTGCTTGTTTCCGAGGTCCATGTGCGTGGTATGATTTTTCCCAACCTTTCACCTTCAGCCTTTATATGTCTTTTCCTATCAGATGAGTCTCCTGAAGGCAGCATATTGTTGGGTCTGTTTTTTTAATCCAGGTTACTAGCCTATGTCGCTTAATTGGTGAGTTTAAGCCATTAACGTTTAGGATTACTATTGATATATGGTTTGTACTTCCAGTCATGTTTGTTTGTTTATTTAATTATTTTAAAAATTTGGTTTGTTTTTCCTCTTTGATTAGTTTTTTATCCACCCCCCCCCCTTTACTGAGTTACTTCCCACTGTTGGTTATGGTTGTTGTTTTTCATTTCCTCTTCATATATTGTTTTGCCCAAAATGCTTTGCAGTGATGGTTTCCTGGCTGTGAATTCTTTTAACTTTTGTTTATCATGGAAGTCTTTTATTTCATTGTCAAACCTGAAGCTTAGTTTTGCTGGATACAATATTCTTGGTTGGCACCCATTATCTTTCAGCATTTGAAAAACGTTGTTCCAGGATCTTCTTGCTTTCAGCATCTGTGATGAAAAATCAGTCATTGACCTAATTGGTTTACCCCTAAATGTAATCTGCCTCCTTTCTCTTGTAGCTTTTAATTGCTGGTAGCAGGCCCACCCTGGCCCCCGGGGCCCAGCCCCCAGTTCCTTGTTCTGCATGTCAAAGTGGCCAGCTCACAGGGTCATGACGCAGGTTTGCGGTTTCCCGTTTATCTGCCCCAGACATATGTGCCTCTTTGGGAACATCTTGACCTGTTCGGAGCCTCCTGATAGGGGACGATGATGGTAACCCAAGGATGCAGTTATTACTCTTCCCTCCTCGCTTTTGAGTCATTTCCCCAGCTGTTTCAAAAGATATATAAGGGGAACAAATTTGGCAATAAAAAAAAAAAAGGCGCACACTTCCTCCTGGATGAAGAACCTTGGTGTCCTTTGTATTTCTTAACCTCTCCGTCCCTCGCCGGGACTCGGCTCCCGTAGCCGGACGCGGCATTTAATATTCTTTCCTTGTTCTGTATGTTGGATATCTTCATAATAATGTGTCTTGGCATTGGTCTGTAGGCTTTGGCGTCCTGTAGGCTTCTAGGATTTGGACATCCATTTCATTTTTCATGTCTGGAAAGTTTTCTAAAGTTATTTCATTTAACAGATTGCTCATTCCTTTGGTTTGGAACTCTATATCTTCCTCTATCCCAATGATTCTTAATTTTTTTTTTAATGATATCCCATATCTCTTGGATGTTTTGCTCATGGTTTCTTACCAGCCTTTCTGAGTTGACTAGACTCTTTTTGAGATGATGTATTTTGTCTTCGTTGTCTGATGTTCCGATTCTACTTGGTCTACTCTACTGGTGATACTCTCATTTGAATTTTTAATTTGGTTTATACTTTCCTTCATTTCTAGGATTTCTGTTTGATTTTTTTTATAACCTGTGTCTCCCTGTAGAGTTGTTCTTTTACTTCTTGAATTTGTTTTTGTAATTCATTGTTGAAGTTTCCTTTCATTGTTTGCATTTGCTGTCTAATGACCTTTTTAAGATTCCATTCCATCTGAATCAAGTATGCCTTGAGTTCTTTATCTGACCATTTTTCTGATGCATCTAGCATCTCCTGTAAATTTAAGCTATCCTGCATTGTTTGTGTTCCTTTTCTTCCTTTTTTTTTTTTTTCATGATGCTCATGTTTCTTTCCAGCTCTGTTTGACTGCTGTGTTATTATTTTCTCCTATAAATTTGTTTTGGTTTTGTATAGCTCAAAAATCTCTCCTTTGTGATGGGAGACAATGTCTAGAGATGTTGGGTTTAATTGTGATTTAAAATAAATTCATTAGTTTCATTAAAGGCCTACAGATTCTGATGGCATATAGAGAATTAAGGTTTGGTCTTAGGATTTTATGTTAAGGTCGGGAGATGTGATGGTATGGAGGTTAGTATATCTTAGCTTCTTTGGGGGATTGCTCAAATGCAGGAGGATATTAACAAGAGAATATACAGGAGTATTTGGAGGTAGCTAAGGACTTAGGAGGACTATAGACCGCCTCAGAACATTTATCTATTTGCATTTAGTAAATTACATGTAATAGAAGTGGTCATGCTTGGGAGGAAAGATAGGGAAAAGGTAAGGAAGAAATCCAAGAAAGAGAAAGGGAGAGAAAAAAAGAAAAAGAAGAAATAAAAAATAAAATAATAAAATAAAATTAAAATTAAAAAAAAAAATGCACTCTTAGAATTCTATTTTCTTCTCTTCCAGTAGGTGGAGCTGTGCTTTCCGGACCAAGTCACTGCCCTCGGGATGCAGGAAACAATCTGTGTAAGGCAGTTCCCCCTCCCTAACCAGGTGTCTCTCTAATCCCCTTCACTTAGGGTTGTTCCTGGTCTCTAGCCTCCTGGGGATGGGTGGGGTGGGTGGGGGTGGGGACGGTGGGAGTGGGGGTGGGGGGGAGTTGGAGGATGGGGTGGGTGGAGTGGGGGGTGTAGGGGGGTTCGCCAGTCAGTCAGCCTGAATCTCTGCGCATGGATTGGCTCAGATTCACTTGCGATTGAGTCACAGTCGCTGATCCTCAGATGCTGAAACTCTCTCCCTAGGTTTCACTGCAGCCCAACTTTGCTGAACATTCCTGTCAAGACAGCTTCTGGTCATTCTGAACTCACTCCTGGCCAGTGCAGTGACGCAGACACAGGGATGCCACACTTCCATTCGCTGCCATCTTCCTTCCCTGCTACTTTTTGTTTTTTAAAGTTGATTTATGAAATTAGAGATCTGATTTTGGTGGCTAGTAGTTTTGCTAGTTTAACTCGAAGACTTATGAAATTCTGAATTTTTAGACAATAAATTACCAAGTGTGCTTTAATGCATTATCTTACATGGAAGAGAAAAATTTATTAAACTTACTGGATTAGTTAAATAGTATAATCTTTGGGGTGGAGCCTACGTCTAGATTGTGGGTGGAGTCTGTGTTTAGGGCACTATAAAAGGCCAGACTGTTAGAGCTTGGACTTCAGAGAGGTCATTAGGCTGGGAGAAGTGGAGCTGTGGACAGATAGATGTTTAAGACTACTGCTGAAAATCTCCAAGTCTAAGTAAGTTGTCTCTCCTTTCTGGGTTATTTTCATTGTTGATTTTCTCCCCCTTTGGCTACAACTTGATTTTTTTTCAGTGTTTTAACCTTTAAAATTTAGAAGAGCCAGTCTTGTCCCATACTAGAATTTTTTTTTTCTTTTTTCACTGTAATATTACCACTTAAAATTTTACCTATTAATTAACTTCAGGCCACTTTTCGTATACATATATATCAAGTAGTTCTCATATATATATATATATATATATATATATATATATATATATATATGAAAAATATATATATATACACACACACATATATACATATACTTATATATATATATATATATACATACATATAATTTCTCCTAAAGAAGGAGACAAAAATTATATATACATTTTTATATACAACATACATAATATAATGTTATAGTATATTATTATATATAATTATATTATATAAAATGTATAATTATTGTATATAATATATCATATATTAATTATAATGTGTATAGTGTAAAATATAATCTTTTTTTTTCCTCCTTCACCTTGAGAGGGGGGGTCTCTCTATGTTGCCCAGGCTGGCCTCAAATACTTGGGCTCAAGTAGTTCTCCCAGTTCAACCTGTGATATAGGTAGAATTGTAGGTATTTGCCAGAGTCACATATTTTTTAAGTTTTTCAAATAACATATATGCAGTTTTAAAATAATTTCTTTTTATTTTTTAACATTATTGCTTAAAGATTTTTCTCCTTTCACTTAAATGTACCTACCACTTAATAGTTGTGTGATAATTTACTGAATCATTTCATTATCTTTACATAATTAAATGGTTCTAATCATTTAGGACCATGGTTAACAACTTTTAATATGAACAACTTTTTACAAATGTAACATTTTTTTTTTCTTTTGCAAAATTGCTGGATACATTCCAAGGTAGGCTAGGCAAGCTCTTGTAGACTGCTGGCACCATGTTAATTTTTTCTTTAAAAGATTTTGTGAAAAGAACAACAGGAAAGCAGATTCACTCTGTTTTCCCCCAGCCAGGTCTGGTCAGATTGGAGTGACCAAAGACTCCAAGTTCCATGTGGGCAGATGTCCTGTCTATTGTTATATATGTTTTTATTTCCAGAGTTGAGTTGAAGCTTGGAACATGGAAAGCTCTTAGGTAGTTCTTGGATGGAGATGAGAAGATACAGTCTGGGATGCATGACAGCACTGGTGACCCAGTGTATCAGGCTGGCCTCAATGTTAATTGTTTTCTCCTCTACCTAGGGCAATGTTGATGCTCCAACCACAAATGTGTATGTGATTTGTGAACTCTTGGTAAGAAGCTCTGCTAGTTATTAGTGATGCTCTTTTTGGTGGAGTCCTTGGTTCACATCATCTTACAGGCACTGTTCAGTCTTGAGTAACTGTCTTTGGTCCAAAGACATGCTAGAGTTAATTCATGCAAAGACCAGCAACTATGGTGGTAGAGCCCAGCAAAAAGCTATAGTATAGCATCAGGGATGCTGGGCTTTGGGATCAGCCCAGTATCTTCTTTGTCATGGACATCCTTTTGTTTTGTGTTTAGGCGTTTTTATTTTTAGAAGAGTTGATGACAATTGAAAGAAAATTGACCACAACACTCAGAGCAACCAAGAGATCTTTATTGCAGCAGTGGAAAAGAGGAGAAAGGAGAGAGAAAGAGGGAGCTGGGCAGGGGAAGGTTTCTATAGCCCTTCTGCTGTGCTGCGTAAGTCTAATAGGGTCTCTGGGTTTGCAAGCTGCCTTGTTGGCACAAGGGGGGTTAAGTGTTCAGCCTTGGTGGGGGTGGTTGAGTGTTCAGCCTTGAGCGGGAGCTTGAGCATTTGGACTTGATGCAAACAGGTGATAAAGAACCAGACAGAGAGGGTTTGAGTGGCTGGTCCTGCAGCTAATGTTTGTTTAGCTTGCCCTGCAGACAACTTAGTTCAGCCTGACCTGGACCTAACAACAATGATTATATTTTAATATTCACATCCACTCAGGTCTTGATTATTTTTCTAAGAATGCTTTAAAGCATTTCCCCTAATGAAACTTTGTCTTTAAAATTGATTCTATCTTGGGCATCTTATTCATTTTTCAGTGTATTTTGCTAGTTTTACTCACATGTGGTGATTTTCTTTAAAATTCTGAGACTTCCTTAGCCATGTTTTTGCAACTGCATTGGGATTGTCTTTACTTTTATGATTGGGTTTAGGCATAGAAATCCTTTTATTTGAATGTAAGGTAGCCCACAAAAGATTACTGATTAGGGTGAAGACTGCATTCCTACCTAGATTCTATTAAGGACCCAGTTCGGCTCAGCTCCCACAAGATGAAGCCTGAATCAGAGCAGAGAACACCTCACCTGGAACTCTCTAGACAAGATTAACTGTTGGTCTGAAAAGACCATTTCCACCATCTCATTTCTCTCTTGTGATTACCTGGATTTTGGACAGTGTAATAGTTTTTATTACAGATGATTGCATTATTGTGATTATCTGACTTCGTATAACTTCTATACATAAATTACAGAAAATATTTGTATTATTTAATTTTTCTGGAAGTGCTGGGGATTGATACCCAGTGCTTTGTGCATGAGAGGCAGGCACTCTACCAACTGAGCTATATATATATAGTATGTGTGTGTGTGTGTATATATATATATATATATATATATATATATATATATATATATACAAACATACACCAACTCCTCTCAGCCCTCTGTATTATTTAATTTTTGTATTAGGTTTAGACACGTTACTGAAGATAAGAAAAGTTCACTGGACTGAATTCACCCCTGGACCATGGACAGAAGTTTGGAAGTGGAAATATTCTGCCCAATTTGCCTGGAATTGGTCTTCGATCCCATTTCTCTGTCCTGTTCACACATTTTCTGCTTTTGTTGCATTCAAGATTGGCTGAGAATTAGAGAAGACTCAATCCTGACCTGCCCCTTGTGTCGAAGAGAAAACAAGAAACCTGTTAGGGAAGAGATGCATATTAGAACGCTGACACTATGGATCAGGCAGCATGGCTCATTCCTGGGGCAAAATCTCCTTTGGAGTACTGAGCTTCTGAGGTTCTGGGTGGATGTGACCTTGGATGCTGCCACCGCCAACTGTCTCCTTGTGCTCTCCAATGATCTAAAGACTGTCCACTGTGGGAAGATTTGCTACAACCTGGTGGTGTATCCCAAAAGATTCACTAGGCTTGCTTGTGTCCTGGGCTCTCCCTGCTTCTCCTCTGGACGCCATTACTGGGAAGTTGAAGTGGAACAAGGGAAGGAGTGGGCCCTGGGTGTCTGCAAAGAGTTGGTGGAAAGAAAGAGGAGCATGAATTTATCCCCTGAGCATGGATTCTGGATCATTAGCTTGAAGGCAGGAGAAATTCATGCTATCTCGACGCAGGAAAGAATTCCTGCAAGTCCTGACCTTTGCCAAGTGGGAATTTTCCTGGATGTGGAGATGGGAGAAATCAAATTTTTTAATGTTAAAAATGGTAACCTCATTTGTACAGCTGTTTTGTTCTCCACAGCTGTTTGGGAACATTTGTGTCCATTCTTTTATCCCGAGTCACCAGCAGAACAGAATAGAGGTTCCCCATTGAGGATAGTCTCATAAGAAATTTACCCTTCTCGCAAACTTTCTGAGATGAATGAGACCTTGGACTTGAAGAAGGTCACCATGACCAAGGAAGAGACAATTTGATAAAGTGTCAAGATTTGGTAGTTTCAAAAATAAATTTTGTAGCTCTTTCTGCTTTTTGATCATTATGTAAGCTGCTTACTTCTGCCACACTCTTCTGCCATGATGTTCTGTCTCACCTTGAGCCCCTGGAAATGGAGCTGGCTGCCGATGGACTGAGACCTCTGAAACCATAAGTCCTCAAATAAAACTTTCCTCCTCTATAACATATATCAACAAACAAAAAATAAATTATTTTTGTAGACTGTAGCAGAACCACAGACCAGTTTTCATTTTTGTTTTGTGGTTTGTTTTTTGGTGATTTTTCTAGACTTTGTGACTGATTTTTTTTGTACATTTTTAGTGGATTTTTTTAGGCTATCTATGGTGTCTTCAGGAAAGTTATTAAATATAACTGACCTCAGTTTTCTAGTTTATGAATGGGCATATTTATATGTATCAGGCAAATAACTCTGATAATTAGAAACAATACTGCATGCTTGTGTTCCAGTAAATAACAAATGAAGAATGTTAGATTGTAAGAATTTTGGGGATAGAAACAATATCTTTTTCATTATTTCATGCTCTTTTTTTTTTCTTATAGAATTTCTGTATGATTGTTTTCTGGGAGAAAGAAGAATCAGATATCTAGCGAGATGTTTTGAAATGACATGAAATTTCAGAGAGGGACATATAACTACTGGGAAAGAACTAGGTTTCCCACCTTTATTTTTTCCAAATGTAACTGTGTAGGGTTTCTTAAAAGGCCAAGAGCTTTGACTAAGTTATATTGTTAATGATTCATACTTGTTCTAATGGGAATTTCCCTTTGCCTTTTCAATAATTGGCCGATTGTGTGGTTTTCAAAATGATATGGCATATATAACAGAAAAAAAAGGTGCCAATAGGTTCAATCAGAGAATGTCAAGTTTTACAAATGGCAAAAGATTCTGAACCTCATAGAGTCAATTACATGAAGAGGGAATGACTGTTTTGAAGGTTGGATTCCTGAACTTTTGTCCACAAGGTGCAGTTTCATTTGTAAAAATCCCTGCACCTTCTGTCAGATAAAAGAATATCTGCCAGCAAGCCCTAGCTTTAGGCTATTGCTGTGGTTTTTTTGATTCCTAAGAACTCTTATCAGCCATGTTAACATTAACCTATTCATCAAGTTCTTTGAGGTTGCTTTTGGACTTGGTTTTATTTGTAGAATTCACATTTCTTTGAAGTCAAATCTATGAACCATATAATGTTCTCATGCATATGCATGATCCACCTCTCACCAGGTTGGAACTTGGGGACCCTCTAACCCACTTGACTTGTCCCAGACTGATTTTCCATACCCCAGTCTTAAATGGTGATTCCTTTTCAAACTATACAAGTCCTTTAGAATTCTTTTCTTTCTTTTCTTTTCTTTTCTTCCTTCCTTCCTTCTTTTTTTTTTTTTTTATGTACTGAGTCAGCCACTTTCTGAGGTGATATCTGCCACACAAGGAGTGGATTGGGGCATGTTCTGGAATTTGCCTTTGACTTTCTTCCCAAAGAAAAGCAGATATGTCAGTCAGCATCTTGTCTTTCTGACTGCTTTTTTCCTATTTTTTTCCCTATCAGGTGCGGTCTTTCCCTTCATTGGGTTTGGCAGGAGGCATGGGGCTGTTAGGTTCACCTTTATCCACTTCAATAAGTCTTTGAAATGTCAAAACAAAAGTTTTCTGAAACAATACCTACTACAAGTGATAACGCTATAATTTTCTCTTATTATCTTTTATTAGAAAAACATGTTCGTCTCACATGCTAATTAGATTTCACAACTCATCAATACATTCAGATGTGTAGTTATAAAAACCTGGCAAGATCCCTGGGATTTCAGACCCCTACTCTCGAGTATTAAAGAGAAGGAAGCCTCTGTTACCTAAAATTAGAACCCACATTTTGTGTTTATTTGCTTCAAGGGACTTTTTATCCTTTTGTCTTGAATATTTAACTGTTTTTTTTTTTTTTTTTTTTTTTTGATTCTAGGGAATTGAATGCAGGGTCACTTAACCACTGAGCTACATCTCCAGCCCTTTTTAATTTTTAATTTTGAGACAGGGTCTCCCTAAGTTGCTTAGGGCCTCACTAAGTTTCTGAGGCTGGTTTTGAACTCACAATCCTCCTGCCTGAGCCTCTGGTACTGCTAGGATTAAGGCATGTGCCACTGTGCCTGGCAGGTATTTAACTTTGAAGACTCTCATCCCAGCTGAAGGAAAAGTTAACTTTCCTATGTTTCAGTCTCCTAAGGAAAAAAAAATTAATACCAAGCCTAACCTTTAAATTTTCAGTTGACCTTCCATATTTGGGACTTCACATCTATGGATTCAACCAACTTTGGTTTGAATACATTTTTTTAAAAAAAAATTTGTCTGTATCAAATATGTAAAGTCCTTTATATTTTTTCTTATTTCCAAAACAATACAGCAGAAAAATAACTTATGTAGCATTTGCATTGGATTAGGTATTAAAAGCAATCTAGAGATGACTTTAAGTATCCAGGAAGATATGCACGGGTTATATGCAAATATGACTCTATTTTATGTGAGGGACTTGATTAACTACAGATTTTAATATCAGAGAGTACTTAAACCAATCCCCCACAGATACTGAGGATTAAATAAGATTATTCACATTGATTGCCAGGGCCTTGCTTATAGAATGTGATGACAATTTGTTGCCAATTATTAACATCACTTATTATTATCAACCATTAAGTGTGAAATTGGCTATTAATTCAACATACTCTTTATCATGTTAGAAAAATACTTTTAATCCTATTTTTAAAAATGTTTTAAATACATTTTTAGGAAGAAGTTTTACATCTTGACTATCTGTTTTACTAATAAAATGATTATTTGGTATTATTTTCTGTCTTGTCCCTACTCCCTTCCACCCATCAATCATCTTCTCCAGCCCCACAAATTATAGTGTAGAAGTGAAAATATTCAGAGAATTTCTAATAGCTGGTGGTGGATGGGAAATCAATTTAGGAAATAAAACTCTGGCTTCCTAAAAAAGCAAAATTAGTGTGGGAATACATTACAATTCTAAATTTCAATTTTCATAACAGGATTATATTAGTTATTATAGCATCTCTTACCTTCCCTCCAACTGCCTTCCTCAAATTTCTGCTTTCTAGGTATCATCCCATCTTATTCCCATTTGGGACTCTCTAATAAAATATCACCTCATGAAAAACCAGAGCAACTTTTCCCCAAGAGATCTCCCCCTATTCCATATTCTTTTTTCCCCAATGACAAACTTGACAACTCTTGCTTTTGCTCAAGTTTTAGTCTTTAAAAAAATGGAACAATTGAAGAGAGGGAAGAATGAGGGAGGCTGGGTTAATCTAATCCCTTAGTGTCTTCACAAGGTACACACAGCATCCTGGATGTTCTTGCCTACTATTCGTACACCCTTTCCCATGAGCTAAGCCATAAGATTTTCATCATTAGTTCTGATAACCTCATAATATCCAAAAGACATATGAAAATGGATATTCACTGTAATCACCCTAATCTGTCTTCTCCTTATTATTGGATTTTAGATTTTTCTGCAAGAAAAATTTCTTTCTGGGTCAACTTCTTTCATAAGAAGCAACCAGGAAAAATAGTGAAACAATTTGCTTCTTCAGCAGTTACTATCATTGGACAAAAATAAATGCTTGTTTAGAGTTTGATGGAATGCTGTCTTTTGTTTTCTCACAGGCAGCAGATTCTGACTTGGCTCTACAATGTATATATAGGTGTCACATGTGGCCTGGATTCCCCTTAGCATGGTAGTTTCTAAGAACTTTCCTAAGAGACAGCTAAATCCCCCTCTTTGCATTTGCTTCCCAGAATGAAGACACTTTACCACAAAGATGTGGAACTGCCTAAGAGCATCACTGTTATATTTTTTGTGTTCTATTTGCCCTTGAACTCATTCCTAACTCATGTTCTGCTGTACTAAGGTATCTGTGACATGGTAATTGATTCTTGGGTATTGTCTATAAGATTAACTTCCTCATCTAGAATCCACTTTCCTAAGTTTCAAAGAGCAATTTGGAACACTGTTGTTCATTTCCTAATTTTGCCTTATCTGCTTCAGCTCTGGCCATTATAAATTTGTTGGGCCTATTCTAGGGTCTTGCACTCACAGCTTGCCCTCAATTTACTACCTCTTCCCTTCTATGCCAACTTTAATACATTTAAAAACAGTATGTAAATAAAAAATATGAGTAAAGTATACCTAAGTTATCTTTTTAACAGAAAATGTCAAATACATACAGAAGTATAGTATGATAAAACCTCTTGTTAAAAAAACAAAACAAAACAACAACAAAAAACCCTCAAAACCCAAAAAAGCTCTTGCACCACTCAGTTTCAACAATTTTCAACAAATGGCCATCCTCTGATTTGGTACAGTCCTCTACATTAGATTATTTAAGAGAAAATATAACACATTATATCATTTAATTCATAAATCCTCAGTAAATAGATATAAATAATATTAAAAAGAAAGTAAGGGAGAAGATAACTGAAGAAGACAGCGAAAGATAGAGAAGAAGACGGCGAAAGAGAAGACGACGCAAAAGAAGACCCATCCTCACGAAGTGTGTTGAACTACGAGTCTTCTACATCTTCAACAAATACTTGCTTGGTCTGGCCTGAGGATTCCATTCTTCGCATTTGGGGGAGAAGAACTTTAAAAGAAAAAGACGTTGAGTGTATCTTTGGAGACTGTGTGTGCAACTCAGTGGCAGAGCACTTGCCTGGCATGTGAGAGGCCATGGAGTCCATCCCAGTACCACACACAGAGAAGATGTCTTTGACAGGACTCAAGCATAAGAGAAATTAACATGTAAAGCCATACCAGCATGGATCAGTGGAATGGACCAAAAAGATTGTAATATCATCTCTAGCTTCAAGATATCATTTGACTCTAGTTTTTGTAACTGGGTATAAATGTTAAAGGTTTTAAGTGATAATTGAGGAAAAAGTGGTAGAGGTTCATTTCTTAAAAACTTCTCTCCATGCTTTATAAATAGAGGGGTAACAGGCATGTGCTGAAGAGAGAAAGGCTGTGGATGCAGAGGTTATGAACAATATGGAAGCTTCCAGACAGCTACTTTAATTGGTCATGAGGAAAATTAGCTCATTGGAAGAAAACAGATTTTAAACTTGACTTTCTAATAGACCTAGATATTGATGTTCATTTTGGTGCTTAAATATTCAAGTGAATGTCCTCTTTCATATGCCCCTTATTATTTCTTATCATATTTGATTGCTTCTGCATTTTTCTCTATACTTGTAAACCCATGTATAAGAGGTTTAGATAAAAGCAAGCCTGATGAATTTTATCTTTCTTGAGCTTCACCTGTGCTTTGGACAGCAGCATCATTTGGCACACATTCATATTTGGAGGCCTTCCCTCTCTGTCTCAAAAGGTTAAGGGAGCTCTGCTTTTGAAGTTCTGAATTTGACCTCCTCTCAGAAAATATTGAGCAAAGAAGTGGATGTGAACTTTTGGGGGCAAAGTTTCACTGAATCGCAAATGATCATGATGTCGGAGGGTGAATTCTCACATTCTGGTAAACTACTGACTGCATCAGCAGGCCTTCACTGCTTAAGCAAAAGTTCACGGATGCCTGGTTTGATGGATACCACTGTTCTGTTCTCCAGGGTTCTGGAGAAGTGTCAGCCATGGCAAGAGATGGGCAGGCTGGGGAGATGTAGGTCTGCTTCATGTCACACCTGGGCTGTTCTTCAGTGCTGTGCCTAGGCCAGCAAGTCATTGTCTGGACTCCTAACACGTGGACTTCCAATGCTTCTTCTGGCTCAGACCCTTCCAGGAAGGTGGCCTAGTGGGCACAGCAACTGCCATTTCTGTTTACACAGAAAGAGATGAGCCCAGTCTGTAGACTTTTGGAGTCTCTTGACTCTTTTGGAAGGGTCAACTGTGGAGATATTTGTCCCAAGCATAAGTTGAAAGTGATGATGATGTGAGGGAAGAAAAAAAAAAAGAAATGTCACATTAGATTGGGTAGAGAGAGGTAATGGGAGGGGAAGGGAGGGGAGGAGGGATAGGAAGGGCAGCAGAATAAAATAGAGTCTAGTATTGCTGTATGTATAAACGTGGCTGTATAACCAAAGTGATTCTGCAACCTGTGCACTTGGAAAAATTAGAAATTATACCCCATTTGATTCAAATGTATAATATGTCAATATCATTGTATTGTCATGAGCAACTAATAAAAATCCTTAAAAAAATAAAAAAATAAATAGATAAAATAAAAACAAAAACAAAAAACAGAAAACCTGGGAATTAATCTAACCAAGAAAGTAAAATACCTCTACAATGAAACTATGTATTACTGAAGAAAGAAATTGAAGAGGACATAGATAAAAAGACTTTCCATGTTCATGGGTAGATAGAATTAATAATGTTAAAATGGCCATATCACTAAACAAAACATAAATTCAATACAATCCTCATCAAAATACCAATGTAATTATACACAAAACTAGGAAAAAATAGTCTTAAATTCATTTGGAATATTGAAAGACCTAGAGTAGCCAAAGCAATTCTAAGCCAAAAGAAATCAATGGTGTAGACATTATAATACTTTACTTCAAATTATACTACAAAGCTATAGTAACAAAAACTGCTTGATACTGGCACACACACACACAAAAACAAACAAACAAACAAACAAACAACAACAACAACAACAACAAAAACCCAGACATGTAGACTAATGCAATGGAATAGAAGTCACAGAAATATACCTACACATCTATAGTCATCTGATTCTTGACAAAGGTGCCAAAAATGTAAGTTGGAGAAAAGACAGCTTTTGAAACAAATGTTGCAGAGAAAAGTGGTCTTTCATATGTAGAAAAATAAGTCTAGATCTTTATTTCTCAGCCTGCACAAAAGTCAACTCAAAATGGACCAAAGTCCTAGGAATTGGGTCAGAGAATAGGCAACTCCTAGAAAAAAAATGTAGGATCAACACTCCCAACAATTACACAATTACATTTCTAAATCTCAGGAAAAATAAAAATAATTAATAAACAGGATAGCATAACATTAAAAAGTTTCTGTACAGTAAAAAAAGAATTAAGTATGTGTGAATCTACAGAATAGAGAAAAAAAGCTTACTCTCTGACAGAGCATTAATATTTAGAATATGTAAAGAATGCATAAGTTTTAACACTGAAAAGCAAGTAATTAATAAATGGGCAAATGAACTAAGCAGGCACTTCTCAAAGGAAGAAATACAAACAAATATATGTAAAAATGATCAACATTAGAGAAATACAAATCAAAACTCTACTGAGATTTTGCCTCACTCCAGTTAACTGAGTGAAGTGAAATAAAATCTCAGCAAAATTTTTATTTGTACCAAAACAGTAAATGCTGGAGAGAATTTGAAGAAAAAGAAACGACAACACTGTTGGTGGGATTGCAAATTAGTGCAACCACTATAGAAATCAGTATCTAGTTTCCAGAAAAGACTATAAATGGAACTCTCATATGACTCAGGTATAATCACTTACCAATTGAATTCTCAGTTACCAATTGAATATTCAATTCACCTTCTTGATTCAGCTCTCAGAGTTTTTAATAGCTCCAGCAATGCTAAACTTGTCCAGAGGTATTTTCTTATCAAGGTTTCCAATCTCCAAACAGGCAGGCACCTTTTCTCCAGGAACTTCTTCTATGTACTATTAGGAACCAGCCAGGTTATTCCTCTCTCCTATCCCTACTCCATGTCACTGCTTATCCCTAATCCCATGTCACTGTGCCACCCTAAAGCCTTGTCAATTTTTTTTCAACTATTAAATTCAAAACAGTTTATTTGAACATTTATAAACAAAACAAAATAAGATAAAGCAAAACAAAAGTAATTTGTGAATTGCACAATCACCAGAACCAAAACACATTGAGAAAACACCTTCCAATAACATGATTTGACAGTATTTAAAAGGAACGAAAGTGCATGTGTGGTGTAGAGACATCTTAATTGGTAACAGCTTAACTGGTTCATTGGTTGCAGAGCTTCCTGAAATTAGCTAAAGCTTGACTGCTGTAGTTAAACTCTATATTGGTTTGGTTTCTTAGGTTTAGTGGAAGAGTGTAATCCAAATCAATGGCCTCTTCAAAACTTTCTTCAATGGCCTTCATGGGTGGAGTGGCTAATCTGAATTGTCAACTTGATTGGATTAACAGATACCGAAGATTAAGTGGCTTCTGGGTGTGTCAGTAAGGGTGTGTCTAGGAATGATTGGCTTGCTAGATAGCAAACTGAAGTAGAGACCCTCCCTAAATGTGGGCAGCACCATCCAAAAAGATGGTGGCTTGGATGGATAAAAGTTGGAAGACCAAGGAAGCAACAGCAGATGAAGCTTGGATTTTTCATGACACGTTTTTTTTTTTTCTTCCTTCTGGTAGTGGGGATTGAACTCAGGTGCCCTCAACCAGTGAGCCATATCCCCAGCCCTATTTTGTATTTTATTTAGAGGCAGGATCTTACTGAGTTGCTTAGTGCCTTGACATTGCTGAGGCTGGTTTTGAACTCACAATCCTCTTGTTTCAGCCTCTTGAGCGACTGGGATTATTGAACAGGTTCTTGATTGCTGCTGTGATCGCCTGAGGATATCAGACTCTTGCTCCTTCACTCTTCCAAAGTGGACTCTGCCAGTGATTCTCCAGGGAGTTTCCAGAAGCCTTTGATATTGGAATGTACAGCTACTGGTTCCTCCAGCTCTCCAGCCTGCAGATGGCCATTGTGGACTGTCAAACTTCTGGTCATGTAAGTCAATCTAATAAATCCCCTTTCATAGTCATACTTCCTGTTGATTCTGTTCCTCTTGAGATCCCTGACTAATACAATGGGACACCTGGGCATCCTGATGCAGTGGTGAAAATATAGCTTATTTTGAAGGCAACACTGATCTCAAAGTTTCACCACCAAAGATATTTTTCACATTCTGATTATTGATGTAACATCTCAGTTTTAAGGTTTTCATGTGGTTCTGATATCATTTCTACCTTATTTTCAAGTTTCCATAGTCACGAGGGAGTAATCTCTGGGCTTGATGTTCTTTTCATTGAACCTGTGAGTTTTTGGCATGCACAGGATCAGGTGTTCTTCCTTAAGGACTGAACTCATCACTTTTTAACAAGCCCTTTTAGGTTAAATTTCTTTTTTTTTTCTTTGTAACCATTGTGAATGTGATTGCTTTTTTTAACTTCCTTTTCAGCAAGTTCATTGCTAGTGCTAATCTTACTTTTTGTTTTGGTATTTGGAATTGAACCTAGGGACACTTCAACACTGAACTACATCCTTAGCCCTTTTTATTTTTTATTTTATGCAGGGTCTTGCCAAGTTTCCCAGGCTGGCCTTGAACTTACAATCTTCCTCTTGGCTTCATGAGTAGCTGAGATTAAAAGCTTGTACTACTGGATCTGGCAAAATGCTACTGTTTTTGCATGTTGATTTTTGTACCTGCAAGTGTACTGTTTGTTTATCATTTCTAACAGCTTTAAGATGGAATATTTAGGTTTTTCTGTGTTTAAAATCATGTCATCTAAAAACATGGATAATTTAATTTCTTCCTTTTCTATTTGGGTGTGCTTTAATTGTTCTTGATAAGACTCTGCACTTCCATATTTATTGCAGCACTATTCACAATAGCCAAGGTATGGGATCAACCAAGATGTCTCATTTATTTGTGGAAACCAAAAATTCAGTCTCGTAGAACAGAGAGGAATAGTGGTTACCAAAAACAAAAACAAAAACAAAAAAACAAAAAAAACAAAAAAAAGAGGAAGTAGTTCTACTTTCTTTTTTTTTTTCTTTTTCTTTTCTTTCTTTTTTTTGTAGTGGTTCAGAGAAAAAGTTTACTTCTAATAAAAAATTAAATACTGAAATATATTTTTAAATTAAAAATCAACTCTTTACAATTTAAAATACAAATAATGACATATTTTAATATGTTCTCAGGGTTCAAAAAACTTATTCAAAATAAAATGGAAGATATCAGTTTCTTTAGCTTTTCACTTCAGAATAATCCTTATATTGTTATTATTTTAATAAAAATTTTGTATATCTAATTAGGTTAAATTGTGAGTGCATGGTCCATGATTTATACTCAAGGAGAAGATACCAAAAATAGTTTTCCATGGGTTACATTTAGGCATGTTTCTTTTTTTTTTCCAGTATGATTTGCTATATATGACCACAGAATGCATTACAATTTATATTACACATATAGAGCACAATTTTTCATATCTCTGGTTGTACACAAAGGAGAATCATATCCTTCGTGGCTTCTTACATGTACTTAGTGTACTTTCTACAGCCCTGTAGAATTACTAATAGTTGCCACAATCTAGGATTTATATCAAAAACAACTAGAAGAATACAAAAGTTCCTAGCACATAAAAATGATTAATTTTGAGAAGATAATGTGCTTACTACACTGATTTTATCATAATGCTTTGTATACCTGGGTAGAATTATATTGTATACCATAAAGATGTACAAATATTATGCTTTCATAAAAAATAAACAATAATCTTTTACTTTTTAAAGAAACTTTACTAGGGATCATAGGTATATGACTTTCCAAATCAACAGAAGAGTGAAAATGAACCTATACTTTCCTAGGAACATGAGTTAAGTGTCCAAGGTTAAGAGAGGCCCTAAGAAAAATGAATATTCTTGCAAAACTCATCCTGCTTATGGTCTTGTCACCAAATTAGTCACAAATTAGGCTTGGGGATTTTATAAAATTATGTTAGAAAAATTACTTGGTTCAGTCTTTCTTCAGTTGAAGAAGTTGTGCTTAGTCGTAATGATTATCTAATGTGCTATAGATAATGTGAAATTAAAGTAATTTTAATTAGTGTTTTGTTCTTCAAGATGACATTCCAAATACATTTTTCATCATCCATTTTCATGAAAAAGTTCCTCTTTAAAGCAAACTTTTTTTTATATTTATAATTGTGCATATGGGCATCCATATATACTTTAGGATGTTTGCATTTTTTAACCAGATGCTAAATGCATACGGTACAATATTTGTAGTGGCACACAGTGAAATTGGCAGTTGGTATTCTTGTCCCCATTCATCTCATTCTTTCTCAAATCAATTTTTGTTAGCAATTCTTGGGGATTTTTCCAAAGCTACTGTATGTGTACTTGTATGGAGTTTGCCTAAATGTTAATTTCTTATGTACATTGTTTTGTACCTAGCTTTCCTCACTTGACAATATTTAAGGAGATTGACTTTAAATAATATTTTCCCAGGACTGAGATAATGAATATTTCTATATTATGTTTATCAACTTAGTCAATTCAGTGAAAACTATTATCAATCAGATTTATAAGTATAAACTTTCCCTAAAGTTTTTCCCAGGAAGTCATTAGCAATTCTTACTCCAAAATGTATGACACCATGGCTGTCATTAAAGAACAGCTGGAAGATCTAATTACCATAAAACATCATTAAAAACACATTGACCTCAGACCCTGAATCTTTCAAATAAGAAATATATATATTTTTTTCAAGCATGACTATTGAGTATAGTAAAAATGAGGTTTCGATAAAACTTTAGAACAAGTGGAAACATCAGGTTCATTACAGGGCATTGAGTGGAATCTCAGGTGGTTCCCTGAATACCTCAATGAAAAGTGGGAAGGTAAGCAGGAAGCTGGGAATAGTGTCTTAGATGGGAAAAAAAAGATTACACTCTGCTTTAATTGGCACAATTTGAGAATTCAAGTTGGGTTTTTAAAAAAAGTATTTTGTTCCATTTGGATTATTTTTCAAATCTGTATAGTCTCAAATTGTGACCAAATGAGGAAGTCCAGTGGTAGACTGTCCCAGTGTTCATAGCTAGGCTTGGAAACATACAGGGGCTTAGTGTCACTATGTTATAAATGTTTGTTATGAAAGTTGCTGATGTTTTGAAAACCTGGCTTTAGTGGAGAGTCTACAACAGAAGGGAAAAAAAGAGGTGGCCTTTGGCTTGTAAATAATTAGCCCAAGCCCAGATTATCCAGAAATCCCAAGAAGAGCAGTTTTAAACTCATCTATAAAGATGGTATCAAAAGCATGGCTACCTACTGTTTGCATCATCAATGATTTAATCAAGTTAGGGAACCAGAAGAATGTAACCCAGAAAATTCTTTCTCCTGATTAAAATGAACCATAGCTTTAAAAAGCTGAATATTGCAATTCTGGAATATTTTTATAATTAATACCAGAACTATTTGTTTATTCAGACATTCTATTGTGCTCACAAAATATAATTTTGTCTTCCTAGATACTACATAGTAAGTTCAGTAGTTGAGTCCTCCAGGAAAGCTAAATGCAGATTTCAGAAATCACAAGTGAATTTTGTTAAACATCTACTTAAGAGCGTAAATGATTCTTATCAAAACTTAAGGCACATTTGAGTTTTCTTTTTTATTTCCTTCTCATCTTTTGTTTTTCCTTCTTTTTTCTTCCACTTCTTTTTCTTTTCCTCCTCCTCCACCTGTGGTAGAAATGATGAACCAATGACATCTGACTTTCAAATACTATAATGGTTTCAAAATTAATGTGACTTTGCATTTGTCAGGATTTTTCAAATCCCTATATGTTCTCATGCAGACACAATTTTGCTTCAAATGCTTCATGGAGAAGATGGGGGAACAGGGGAAGATAGGATTTCCCTCTTCAGTGAATCAGGTAAAAATCAAGAGGTTAATGTGGACTAATTCAGGGCTCAGGAAGGTGGCAATTTTCCTTAAATGGGGCAGTAATCTATTGGAGGGAGATCTGAATACATATGATTTACTCCAGAGGTTTGAAATGATGTGACCCTTTGTTGTGTCTTTGCCACTTACCACCTTGTCTTCCAATGATACAAACAGTGTCCAAAGTGGTAGGGAAGGTGGACAGCACTTCGCCAGAAGATCCTTTTTCCTGTCCGCAAGGGTATAAACCACCAGAGAAGATAAGTCAGAAATAATTAATGAAGAAATAAGATGCAGAGCCAGAAAAATAGTTTTGAAGGATGGAACACCTGATAGGTCCAGCGCACCCAGGTGCTGGAGCTGAACAATTAGAAAATGGCTCCTGTGGTCTATTTGAGGGGGTGCATTGAAGGCAGGGATAAGGTTTCAGGGGTAGAGTCTTGCTCCATGATGTCTTGCAGTCAACAGGTTGATTGGCATCTTGGCAGGTCACACCCTTCTCTGAGAGGCTGTGTGACTGCAGCAGTCACCCCACCTCTGGTGCTGTGTGGGACCTTTTTGAGCAGAGCTGAGGGGGAGTTTGCATGTATGTGGGCAATCTTACCCTGTGGGATTGCCATGGGAAGCTCCCAATACCAGACTTTCCCACTCACTGTCTGCAGTACTGAAAATTCTCATGTATAGTTAGTTCATGGATGGCTCTTGACAAAGAGGAAAGAACTCTAATATTTAATTGTTGGCCCCAAGATATTCATCAATATGTCCTATGTCCTGGGTGTTCCAGCTTTACTTCTGTTACCATTACTGTGAGGTAGAAATGAAGATACAAGTGGACTCTGGGAGTCCCCTGGGATCTATGTATGGAAGCAGGAAGGATAACAGTCCTCTACGGACACCAGTTCCTTTCCATACAGCAGACTTTCTGCAAGCTCTTACTTCCTGTGATGGTTAATTTTAGTTGTCAGCTTGACAGGATTGAGGAACACCTAGAGAGCTGATAAAGTATTATTTCTGGGTTATTCTGGGTGTATTTGGGTTTGGACAAAAGGTCTCCCTCAAAAGCTCTTGTTAATGCAGGGATATTCAGAGGTAAAACCATTAGATTATGAGAGGTGTAACCTCAGCCTATGCTAGTTTGAATGAACTTGGTAACTATAGGCAGATGGGGCATGGTTGGAGGAGGTGTGTTACTGGGGGTGTCCCCTAGCAGGGTGCATTTCCCTTGTGGCCCTTCTCCCCACCCTCTGTTCCCTGATCCTGCCACGAGCTGGGCATCTTTCCTCCTCTGGCTCTTTCCCCCATGATGTGTCGCCTCATCATGGACATGGAACCATGGAATCAGTTGTCTATGGATGGAGACCTCTGAAACTGTGAGTTCCAAATAAACTTTCCCTCCTCTAAGTCATTCTTGAGGTTATTGGTGACAGTGACACAAATACTAACTAAAATTGGGTGTTTTTGAAAGAGATTGGTATATGAATTGGAGGAATGAATAGGGAAGATTGGCTCACCATGCTGTCAGTCACTATTCTTATTGGTTGGGGTCCAGACAGAACAAAAAGGCTGATAATGGAAAATTTGCTCTCTCTCTCCTGGAGATGGGACACCCTTCTTCTCTTGCCCTCAGATACCAGAAGTCCAGGTTCACTGGCTCTTGGGCTCTTGGAATTGTGCTAGTGGCCCCTAGGTTCTCAGGCCTTTGGTCTTGGGTTTAGAGTTATGTCATCTCTTTCCCTGGTTTTGAGGCCTTCAGTCATGGGCAGGAATGATACCAGCTTTCATGGTTCTTCAGCTTGCAGATGTCCTGTCATGGTACTTTTTAGCTTCCATCACTGTGAGCCAATTTCCTCTCATCTGTCTCTGTCTCTATATTCCAAACTGGTTCTGTCTCTCTGAGGAGACTACTACACCTCTGCTCTGTGAGCATTTTCTTAGTGCTGAATTCAGAAAAATTATTTTTTTAATCTTAGTAACAGTTTGCTCACTATACAGTCAGTTCTTCTTTTCTTTTTTCTATTCCTTTTTAGAAGCTTTTTTTAGATTAATGTTTTTATTTTTATTTTAAAATTTTGATTCATTATATCTGACAACAGAATACATTTCAATTCATATTACACATATAGAGCACAATTTTTTCATATCTCTGGTTGTGCACAATCCTTAATGTCTTCTTATATGTACTTAAGGTAATGATGACCATCGAATTCCACCAGGTTTCCTGCCCCTCTACCCCCTTTCTTTTCCTCTCTCCCCTTTTCCCCTTTGTCTTATCTAGAGTTCATTTAATCTTCCTATTCCCTCACCCCCAACAGCACATTATAGATCAGCATCCTTAAATCATAGAAATAAATCAGCATTTGGTTTTTTGGAATTGGTTAATTTCACTTAGCATTATATTCTCCAGCTTCATCCATGTACCTGCGAATGTCATGATTTTATTCTCTTTTGCATCTGTTTTTTTCTTCATTGTCAAGAGATGCGAACATAAGACTGTATCAAGCATTTGCTCTTCTTTCTTGAAAGAACTCTGAGTGCAATGTTGTGAATATAGGTTGTTTTATGTTTTTAGGGTTAAGGGCTTTTCACTATGTGTCATACAACAAAGTTCTGGATAATAGATGCCTAGATTTTGTAAAAATCTCCCTACTGTGCAATAGTACAGCAGAACTTCTTGTTCTTCAATACCTCAGTACATATTGATCAGCCTTTCTGTCATTGCTTCTCTTACATTCTCCTCAGTCTAGTATCCATTATTCTACTCTCAACTTCTATGAAATTAACTTCTTTACATTCCATATATGAGTGAGATCGTACAGTAATTGTTCTTCTGTGCACTAATTTTACCTAACATAATGATTTTCAGTTCCATCTATGTTGTATGAATAATAGATTTTATTCTTTTTTAAGGTTGACTAGTGTTTAACCTATATTACATACCATAAGTTCCATATTCATTCATCAATAGATGAACACTTAGGTTGTTTCCATTTCTTGGCTATTTGAATAGTTTTTTCTATCAAATGGAAGTGCAGATATCTCTAATGTACTGATTTTATGTCTTCAGCTATATGCCCAGGAGTGGGAACACTGGATCTTATGGTGGTTCCAATTTTAATTCTTTGAAAAACTGGCATGCTGTTTTGCATATGATTGTACTGATTTACGTACCTGTCAAGTATATGAGTATTTCCTATTTAACAAATCCTTGCCAGCCTTTGTTATATTTAGTCCTTTTGATAATAGTCATTCTTATTAAAATTTTTATTTGCTCTTTTTAGTTGTATATGACAGTACAATGTATTTTGACATATTGTACATACGTGGAGTATAACTTTCTGTTCTTGTGATTGTACGTGATATGGAGTTACACTGGTCTTATATTCACATATGAATATATGAAAGTAATGTCCCATTTATTCTACTGTCTTTTCTATTCCCACCTCCTCCTTTCTCTTTATTCCCCTTTGTCTAATCCAGTGAACTTCTATTCTTTCCTTCCCACTTATTGTGTGTTAGCATGTGCATATCAGAGAGAACATTTGGCCCTTGGACTTTTGGAATTGGCTTATTTCACTTAGCATAATCATCTCTAGTTCCATCCATTTACCAGCAAATGCTATAATTTCATTTTTCTTTATGGCTGAGTCATATTCTATTGTGTATATATACCACATTTTCTTTATCTATTTATCTGTTGAAGGGCACCTAGTTTGGTTCCATAACTTAGCTATTGTGAATTGAGCTGCTATAAACATTGATTCGTAATGGAGTGAAGTAGTATCTCACTGTGGTTTTGACTTGCATTTCCCTGATAATTAATGATGTTAAGCATTTCTTCATGCACCCATTGGCTACTTTTATGTCTTCTTTTGAGAAATGCTTATTTAGGTCTATTGCCAACTTTTTTTTTTGTACTGGGGATTGAACTCAGGAATACTCAATCACTGAGCCACACCCACAGTCCTATTTTGTATTTTTATTTAGAGAAAGGGTCTCACTGAGTTTCTTAGTGCCTTGCAGTTGCTGAGGCTGGTTTTGAACTCTTGATTTTCCTGTCTCAGACTCCCAAGCCCTTGGAATTACAGGCTTGTGCCACTGTGCCTAGCTATTGCCAATTTTTAAATCAGATTATTTGGGTTCTTGAAATTAGTGTTTGAGTTTTTCATATACTCTGGAAATTAGCCTCTTGTCAAATTATAGTTTACAAATATTTTTTCCAACTCTGTAGGTTGTCTCTTTGTTGATTGTGTCTTTTGCTAAGCAGAAGCTTTTTAGTTTGATTAAATCCCATTTGTCTACTTTTGCTTTTGTTCCTATGCTTTTGGGATCTTATCCAAGAAATTTCTTGCCCATTCCAATGTCCTGAAACATTTACTCTGTTTTCTTTTAGTACTTTCATGGTTTCAGGTCTCACATTTAAGTGTTCAGTTCATTTTAAATAGATTTTTGTAACTGATAGGTTCTATTTAATTTTCCCATATGTGTATATTCATTTTTCCCAGTATCATTTATTAAAGAGTCTTTCCTTTCTCTTATGCATGTTCTTAGCACTTTTGTCAAAAAACAGTTGCCTGTATGTACCTAGATTAATTTTTGGGATTTCTATTCTGTTCCATAGATCAATGTGTGGGATTTTATGCAAGTACCCTGCTGTTTTAGTTACTACAGCTGTGTAGTTGATTTTGAAGTTGAAATTATGATGCTTCCAACTTTGTTTTTTTTCAGAATAATTTTAACTATTAAGGATATTTTGTGATGATATATGAATTTAAGGATTGTTTTCTATTTCTCTGAAGGATGTCCTTGGTATTTTCGACGCACATTGCATTGATTCTTTTTAGATCACTTTAGATAGTGTGGTCACTTAACTATATTAATTTTTCTGATCCATGGATGTAGGAAATCTTCACATTTTTCTACATTCTCTATCATTCCTTTTTATCAGTGTTTTATAATTTTAAATGTAGAGAGCTTTGACTTCTATGATTAAATTTATTTCTAGGTATTTTATTTATTTTGTACCTATTATTATTATTGGGATTTTTTTAGAATCTTAGTAAAGATGATTTGCTATTGATGTATCCCAGAGATGAATGGTTCCACATATGAAAATCAGTAAATGATATAACTCATCAACATAATGAAGGACAAAAACTGTATGATCATCTCAATAGATCCAGAAAAGACATTTTATAAAATTCAATATCCCTTCATGATAAAAATGGTAAACATATTAGGTATGGAAGGATCATACCTCAACATGTAAAGGCCATACATAATATACCAGTAGCTAAAATAATGCGAATAGGGAAAAGATAAAATTCTTTTTCTAAGATCTAGAACAAAATAAGGTTGTTCAGTTTCACCACTTTTATCCAAACTTTTACTGAAGCCTTAGCCAGGCAAGAGAAAGAATATGGGCATCCAAGCTGGAAAAAAAGGAAGTCAAATTTACATTGTATCAGATGATATGATTTAAAATATAGAAAACCATAAAGATTCAATGAAACACTTTAGAACTAATAATTCAGCAACAGTTCAGGACATTAAATCAACATACAAAACTAAATAACTTTTTTATGCACCAGTAGCAATTAGAATCTCCCCCCTTCAACTTTTTGAAGAATTTTTCTTAATTATTCAGATGTTTTGTAGTAAAGCCATCTGATTGTGGGATTTTCTTTGTTGGGAGGCCTTTTATTATTGGCTCTATCTTGTTTGATTTCTTCATGATTTAATCTTGGTAATGTGTAGGTGTTTAGAAATTTGTCCACTTTTTCTAGGTTATCAAATTGTTGGTATAGTTGTTCATAATAATATTTAGTGATCCTTTGTATTTCTATGGTGTTAGTATGATGTTTTCCGTTCATGTGTGATTTTACTTTGTATTCTCTCTGTTTTTCCTTAGTTAGCTTGCAATGGGATTGTTCATTTTACTTATGATCTCAAAGAAACAGCTTTTAGTTTTGTTGATCTTTTGTATTTTTTTAAAGTTTCCATTTCATTTATTTCTGCTCTGGTCTGTATTATGTCTTCCTTGTACTAATATAGGGTTTGGATTTTTCTTGTTTTTCTAATTCCTTGAGATGCAGCAACAGGTTGTTTATGTGAAATCTTTCTCCATTTTCATGTTGGGATCACCTGCTCTAACATCTTTCTTACTAGTGCTTGTGCTGTATCGCATAGATTTTGGTATGTTATATCTCCATTTGCTTCAAGAATTTAAAAAATGTCTATGTTGATTTCTTCTTTGAGCCATTGGTTGTTCAAAAGTAAGTTGTTGTAGAGAGAGAGAGCAAGATCCTCTGCCTAGCTTTCACAGAAACACTAAGTTGAATGACTAGTCATACACCACAGAGCTAAGGAGATCAGGTGAGAGACCACAGTGCCTGTTTTAGATAACATGAGAATACTCATTGAAAAAGACAGGAAGGAAGGAGTTTCCAGCATCACAAACTTCCTTCAATTCAAGGCAATTTAGTGCAGAGAGGTGCCTCCCACTTGGGGTAGAGGGGGTGTGAGAATTAAGTCCTGGCCTTAAACTTGAAATTTGAAACTCAGTACCCACCATGATGGAACTCAATGCCAGACAAAAAACCCTTGGTTCTTACCACCAGGCCAAGAATTGAAGAATAAGACACAGGAGACAAATGGACAGCCTCCACAACCTCTCTCCCAACTTTGGGCAGCACAGTAGGGAGCAGGCCTCTAATCCTGGGGAGCGAGGAGTAAAAGCTAGCTCAGGGCTTTATCTCAGACCTCAGTGAGGGACCCATCATAGTGATACAATATTCAAGTAGAAATTGAAGGCCTCAGATGTAAAACAGAGCTCACAGATAGAGCCCCCATATTGGAGCCAGCATTGGACAGAGAGCTGTGTGCTTAAAGGACAGATCTGCGGTTTTGATACATCAGTTCCAGCTTTGGAAGGGGCCTGAGGAACACATACACTCCTCCAATGACTGTGAAGGATCCTGAAACTGTGAGACTCAGGTACGACCCAGCTTAGTCCAGCATTGGTGGCCAAGAGACTATTGTCACAAACTATTCCTCAACCTTCGATGGTACATCTATCACCAGGGAAGTTCTTACAGATGGGACTCCAGAGCTATTCCAGCACCAAGTAGAGAACTGCACTCCAGTGGGATAGGCTCATTTCAGCCAGCATCACCATTGACTGTGCTGAGGGCCTTAGTGTACCTTTGAGACTGTGCAGGACTTAATGGCTGTGAAACTCGGGCATAACCCAGTATAGTTTCAACTCCAATAGCCAACAGTCTGCCTTCACCAACACTACCTCAAACTTGAGTTCCCAGCATGGTGTAAGACCCAGTTTGCTGGGGATAGGCTAGGGTAACAAGCATATGACTTTACCCTACAACTTATTGCTGGAATGGTGAAACCTACATTGGACAGGTCCTAACAGCCCTCACCCTTAGGACTGATGATTGACAATTCTCCACCATAGCTTTAGTACCAGGGGAAGAAAAGCCTCCCTAGTCTATCAAGTTTCTCTTCCAGATAGCATCACCTGTGGTTTGCAATGGTCTTGGTCCACAAGTCCCATTCAACATTTGGTAGCTGATAGCACTGTGGACCTTAACCAGTGTTGTAATGGTCTTGGTGGGCAGTGGGCTCAGCGTGTGACAACATGGTGGATTTGTTGGACCCGAGATATGACATGGGAACCTTGACTTGTACATCAGTGACTTCACAGAGCCTGGAAGAATCCTCAAGTTTCTGATCAAAGGCTAGTAACTGTAGATATGCCATTTGGGACTACTCTTGCCTCTGGGAGAGGCTTTTAAGGACAGAATTCTAAGAATGAATGAAATACCCAATCCTTTAATGCCTAGATGATATTGCCCTTCACTAAGCATCAAGAGCTTTCAAGAAATCATGGCCTCACTTACTACCCAAAATTTGGTGCCAGAAATTGAATAGTAAACAGTACAGAACTTTTAGCTAAAAAATTTAAAGAAGTTGGGAAAACTTGAAGGAAAGAAAAACATTCTAAGACTCAAACAGAGAAACTTAATAAAGAGATGGAGGCAGTTAAAAAAGTCAAACAGAAATTTTGAACTGAAAAATACACTCAGTAAAGTTAAAAATATGATTGAAGACATCATACCTAGATAGATCAAACAGAAGAAAGAGCTAGCAAACTTGAAAATAGACTGTTTGTAATTAAACATTAAGAGGAGAAAAATAAAAAAAATGAAGAAGAATGAAGAAAGCTTACAGAAACTTAGGACAAATGCTAAAAGAAGAAATGTTTCAGTTATTAAGATTCAGGAAGGACTTGAGAATGCCAAAAGGATTGAAAGCGCCTTCAAAGAGATTATAACAAATATCTTCCTAAACCTGGAGGAGAATACAAATATCCAGGTCCAGTGAGGTCAAATGTTACTAGTTAAATTTAACTCGGTAGGTAAGCTCTCACAGGAAAGAGAAAAATTTTAAGGTTGCATGAGAAAAAAACAAAACATGGGGTTGACACAAATTACCCGAAAGTCAACTTCTCTGCAGAAACCTCACAAGCCCGAAGAGAGAGGCCTGAGAGTTTTTCCAATGCTGAAGGAAAATACTGTTGACCAAGCAAAGCTATGCTTTAGAAATGAGAGAAGGATAAAGATTTTCCCAGACAAGAAAAAGCTGGAAGAATATATTTTCTTTCTTTTTTTATTAGGTACACATGACATTACAATGATCTTGGCAATTCATACATTTGAATCAATTGGGGTATAATTTCTCATTTTTCTGATTGTACAGATGGAAGAATATATTTTCAACAGACTTTTTCTACAAGAAATCCTAATGAAAGTTCTCTAAAAATGTAAGTTTTTAAAATTTCAACATGTTTGTATAGTTTCCACAGTTTTTCTTGTAATTGATGTATACTTATTATTGCGTTGTAGTTAAAAAAACATACTAAATATGATTTTAATTTTTAAAAAAATTTGTTGAGAAATTCTGTGTGGCCCATCCTATGATCTATCCATGTGCTCTCAAAAAGAATTATGTATTTCTGCAGTTGTTAGATGTAATGTTCTGTAGATGTCTGTTAGGTCCATTTGGTTGAGGGTGCTGTTCCCTTGTTGATTTTCCATCTGGAAGACCTGTTCATTGATGAAAATGGAGTATTAAAGTCCCTTACTACCATTGTATCAGAGTCTATCTTTCATTTCATGTCTATTAATATTTACTTTATATACTTGGGTGTATATATATATATATATATATATATATATATATATATATATATATATTTTTTTTTTTACAATTATTATTTTCTCTTGATAAAGTTACCTTCTTATTATGTAGTGACCTTCCTTTTTCTTTTTACTGCTTTTGACATTAAGTCTATTTTAGCTGATAGGGGCATGTCTGCTCTTTTTTTTCTCTCTCTTTTTTTATTGGTTGTTCAAAACATTACAAAGCTCTTGACATATCATATTTCATACATTAGAAATATCTTGACATATCAAATCATACATGTCTGCTCTTGATTTCTTTTAGAATCCATTTGCATGCAATATCTTATTCCATCCCTGCATTATCAGTCTGTGTGTATCCTTAGAGGTAAAGCTGGTTTCTTGTAAGCAGCAGATAGTTGGGTCTTTTTGAATTGTTTTAAATCTGTTCAGGTACTCTATTTAATTGAAGAATTTAACCTATTTATACTTCAGGTAATTTTCAATTGGCATGGTCTCACTATAGCTATTTGGCAACTTATTTTATAGATTTATTTTTGTTTCTTTCTCTTTACCCCTCTCTTATAGACAAATTTGTATTTAAGTGATTTACTCTAGTAGTATGTTGTTATTCCTTCTCTATTATTTTTTGGTTTGTCTATTCTCATTTTTGCATTAAGACTTAACAAAAATTAACTTTCAGTTATAGCAAGTTATTTTGAAGTGATAGCAACATGATTGCAAAGACAAGAAGAGAAAATATACCAATAAAACTATATAGCTGCATACTCATTCTCCCCAAATTTTGAATTTCTGATGTCCAGTTTATATTTTCTACTTTACCTATATTTGCCTATATTTGAACATGTGAATGTGTATGGGTTCTCTCTCTTCTAGCGAGGAGGCCCACAGAACAGGGTAGAGGAGAGAGTGGCTTGGTAATGTAGAAAAAAGTAAACCAAACTGGCCTGTATTCGGCTATAAGGTCACATTATGGGTCTCTGCCTTTTTTAGAGAAAACCGTTTCTTGGGATTTTATCCCATCTCACTACTGCTCAGGAAGACCTGTGCATCAATGTGCCCAAGAGATCAGTGTACTCTGCAGTAAATGTCTATCATTATGACGTTCCCGGTGAATACCAGACACTTCACATAGACAGCCGAAGTACTGACAGCTGCTATTATAAAGTAGCTTATTGCCAGCAGTGATTGAATAAGATCAATCAAGGACAAGGACCTAGATTCCAGGACTTTATATTGTCTTTCCTCAAAATGAACCAGCTGTCACTTGAGTGTAGTTGCTGCTAAACTTTGGGGGGAAAAGCAAGATAGATCTGGCAGAGGTTCGTTGGTGGGGAGCAGTTATACTTTCAGAAATTTCTAGGGTAGGATTAAGAGGAGAAAACTTGGCAGTCTCATAGAAGCAAACAAATGGTGACAAACAATTATTCACAGCATCAATCAGCTTGAGCTTGTATATTTCCCTTGATTTCATAATACTATTTTAAAACAGGTGTCATGGAGTGTGTCCAGAGATTATGGAAAGACCATTGTGTCAACTACACAGATTCATGATCGAAGAAGCAATAATATACTAAAAGAAAGATATTGTGAGCATTAAATTAAAATTTCTCTTGAGAAAAAATCCTTTTGTATTTCTTTAACCAGGAATATTGCCAATCTCCGCTGCTCTGCATTGGTGTTTATCTCCCCAGCTCTCCTCACAGAAGGCTGAATGCAGTAACAGGCACTCTGATTTCCTGACATGAAAGCCTCACTCTTCTGCCGGCTATAACATGACAGTTACTGTCTTCCCCTACTGCTTCACCATTGACAAGTGAGCTTGCTTTCGAGTTAACAAGCGTGTGGAAACAAGTACCCTGCTCTGATACAGAGACACCGGCTACTATAAATGAGCTCCTGTGGCCAAACAGAGCTTTGCGCCTGTCATATCTATCCTTTCTAGTTATTGTATGTGTATTCATCTCTCTTCTCTTCTATCTTTCTCTAGGAACCTTGTTGGTAGCAGTGCCGTGTGTGTGTGTGCGTAGTATAGACAAATCATAGTGCTTATGGAACCAGTCACGTTTTTTCCTACGATTGATTCCTAGAATAAGAAATTATCCTGCCATTGGGCTTTAGGAGAGTTGTTGATGCTACTTCCATTTTTGTCTACTAAACTCATTAAATATCTCTTTCTTTCTTTCTTTTTTTTGGGGGTGGGGGTGCTGGGGATTGAATCCACAGCTGTGCATATGCTAAGCAGTTGTTTTATCACAATGCTAAACCATTAGCTCCTGTTTTTAAAATATATATTTCTTTTTAGTCAACACATAGTAATTGTACATATTTATAGAGTACAGTGTGGTATTTCAACAGGTGTATGCAATGTGTAATGATCGGATCAAGGTGACAGGTATATCTACCACCTCGGACATATATTATTTCTTTGTGTTGGGAACATTCAAAATCTTTCTTATTAGCTACTTTGAAATAGTCAATTGTCACGGATAGTTACCATACTGTGCTAAAAAACACTAAAATTATTTCTTATTCAACTACACCTTTGTACCTATTAACCATCTGCTATGCTACAGAACATTAGAAATGATTCCTTCTTTCTATTCAACTATTCCTCTGTACCTGTTTTTTTTTTTAATTATATTTTGAGGACTGTTTAATTTGAGTGGTGTGTTTTTGGTGAGTTAAGGATTGCAATGGATTGTCTGTACTATTATTATGTAATTTAGAAGTCATGTTTGGTAATTTGGAAAGAAAGTATGCATGACCTAATGAACATTTTAAGGACTGACATAGACTGTTGGGATTGGGTTGGTTAACGTGTGGCAACGTTACCCAGCAGTTGGGGCTGTGGAATCTGTAATTCACAGCTTGCTGCCTTTGCAGTAACTCTGGTCTGAAAGACTAACCACAGGACAGGAAGACGGCAGTGGCTGGTGGAGGGGTATGGGTAACATGCTGAAGAGTACTTGCTGTGCTGCTTCCCTGTGGCCCTTTGTGAGTTGATAGGGAAATAAAAGGAAAGTTGAAGAGACATTCTACTCACAGAAGAATTGAAGATCCTAGGCATCATGGCATAGAAATATAAAAATGTAAGGAAAAGGGTGATTATAATGTTAGAAAAAGTCTTCTAATTCTCATTAGATTAAAATTATTTGGCTCAGAGAGAATTGGTCAAACTTGAAAAACAAGAAGTAAATTTGCCCTTGAACTTCTATGATTCTGTTTTTACTGACTTCACTGTCAATGACTTCTAGAAGACTGTTGAATGAAAGAACATTTCATGAAATAACATAGAAAGTACGATCAATAAAAATTGCCATTTGCCTGCATAATATCCTAGAAGCCAGTGATACTTGGGATTTTTCTTCTTTTTGAATTTTTAAAAATGAGATTTCTTTTGCAAATCTAAATGTCAAATTTTTTCCCAGAAAAGTTTGTGGTATATGTGGGTTAATTAAAATCATTTGGATAAAAAGAATTTTTTCCAAAGGTAATGAAGTTAATATCAAACAGAAATAATAATTCTGACATACATAGTTGAGTTGCTTAATTTAGAATGTATATTTATGTTTCAAAATTAGGGAAGGCCTTTTCTTTGTGTAATATTTCCTATGGGCTTGCAAGTAATTTATTGTTTTTGAAATACATGATTACTAGCTCCAATCCTCCAAATAAAAATCTATGTGGGTTTGGTTTATTAGGAAAAATTTTGACTATATATACCTTGTAATTTTTTTAAAGCAAAATGCTACATTAAATAGAATTCTATGCTATAAGGATCAATATACTATAATTATATAGTACTTTAAAAACCATTAAGTTCTTTATATAAACCAGATATAATCAACAATTTTAAAGGAACTTTAGCCTGAGAGTGATTTTCTGTGATTGTGCTAAGTGGCAACGTACAACAGGGAGAGGAAAGGTATGCTGAAAAACTGGTGTGGCCAAATATTGAGATAGCTGGACCACTTCCTTCTCCTCCTTCCTCTTCCTCTTCTTCCTCCTCCTCTTCCTCCTTCTCCTCCTCCTCTTCCTCCTCCTCCTCCTCCTCTTCCTCCTCCTCCCTCTCCTCCTTTTCCTCCTCCTCCTCCCTCTCCTCCTCTTCCTCCTCCCTCTCCTCCTCTTCCTCTTCCTCCTCCCTCTCCTCCTTTTCCTCCTCCTCCTCCCTCTCCTCCTTTTCCTCCTCCTCCTCCCTCTCCTCCTCTTCCTCCTCCCTCTCCTCCTCTTCCTCTTCCTCCTCTTTCATTTTTTGGTGTTAGGGAGGAGATGGAATCCAGGGCTTCAAACATGTAAGACAAATGCTTTACCACTGATCTACAGTTCCTGCCCTGGTATTTGCTTCTAATCAGTTATGTAAAAAGGCTCACTACAGCGCTAGAGACATAGAGAGAAGTGAGCACCTTCTTAGACCACATTAAAGCTTGGCCCAAATTCTCATTGTAGATTGAGAGGGAGAAACACCCAGAGAAATGGCTGGTAATGCTGACAAAATGCCAAATGAGCTTTTAAAAGTTGGCCCCTTGAAATCAGAATTATAAATTAAATTATGTATTAGAGTTTCATTTAGATATTTTCATACTGATTGATTGCTTTTCACCTAAGTGGGACTTTGGGGAAGTAAATTTGAATATTACTGTGAAGTTTTTCATACTCGATGGCAAGTTGATGCTTCACTAACCACAGAACACTAAATTTTGTGGCAGGGAGACATGAAGGTTTAGACGGGTCATTCTCAGACTTAGTGTGCATTCATGTTACAAGGAAAGACTGGTACAAATATGTAGGCCTCAAGCTGAGGGATTCTGATTTAATAGTTCTAATAGTTTTAATAGTTTATCTTTAGAAAGCAGCTCTAACTATTTTATTCTATCTGCAATAAAATGGCACTTTGATAACATTGATAATATCCAAATGAGCCAGTTTTTAAAAAAATTTTAGCACAGAATCTCTCCAACTTTCAATCAATTGTTCACTATTTTGTAAACAACTGGTATATATAAGCATATCCATGTATTTATTTATTTATTTTACCATACTGGGATACAGGGATGCTCTACCATTGAGCTATATCCTCAGCCTTTTTGACACAGGGTTTCCAAGTTGCCCAGTTTGGCCGTGAATTTGGGATACTCATGCCTCAGCCATCTGAAAAGCTGGATTTACAAGCATGTACTACCATACTTGGCACAACGTAAGTATTTTGCATTAAAACATTTAATTTTTTTCATTCAAAACATTGGCTTATCTATTGTATATAAATCTTATCAACTGAATCCATGTTTAAAATGCATTAAAAAATTTACTTTTTTGTTTATTCTTAGATGAGCATTCCAGAACTGGTATAAGTTCTGCCTCCTTTCCTCCTTTTTTTTTTTTTTTTTTTTTTTAATGGTCATTTTGGTAATCACTGGAATCACTGCCTTAAAATATAGGATTCTGATCTTCCTGGTGCTGCTGTTGCTTTTTTCCATTTGGCTCTTCCTCTCTGAGGCCATTCTCATTATTAACCTGCTGCTCTTCCTCTTCCTTTGGAAGGACATTTGCAAAGTCTGCTAGCTCTGTTGCAACCTCATTTACTTCATAAATTTCTGGGTCTTTCTTCTTTTTCCTTATTCAGATTTTATTTCAACAGCTACCTCCGTGCTGGTTGCTGCTACTTCTTCAGAAACAGCCAACCTGACTAAGACACTATGGTATTATCCATACCCATAAATTTTTGCCCAGGTTCAGCGCTGAAAAATAACAAAATCAACTTCAATGTTAAGAGGCATACGTCCTTAATCATCATCATTATACATATATATCTTCCAGTTCATCCACAAATTTGATGTTATATATAACAGGGACACCTAAAAGAAGTTCCAGAGTTTTCATTCCATGATCAGTTGACCTCCCTTGGTTTGGATTCCGTGGTTAGGCAGAACATCTTGGTGGGGATTATGGTGAACAGTGCTGCTCACCTCATGGCAACTGGGGAGCTGAGCAGAATGCAACATTTTAAATAAGAACCCCCTGTAGTTCTGAAGCCAGTGGTCTAGGAATTGTCATTAAGAGAAACACCGACTGAGCCTACACAGATGATGTGGACATTTGCAATCATTTATAAACGATTTATTGAGAAAAGTTAAGTAGTAGTTATTTTGACTGTGGAATATGTATATTTGTGTTTTGAAAAGATTTGGAGGGGAACCAAAGATGACCAACATATAATTTCTCTGGTATTATAAAAATGTGAATGCACTATAAATTTCAGGTTCTTCTAGGACACATGTTGCAACCAGGGTTGAGTTTCTTAAATCCCTTCTGCATCCTCACATGCTTCCCTATGTGTTGGAAATACCCTTCCCTCATACTCTACACTCCCTCTCTTTAGCCAGACTCTATGACCCCATCATTTCCTGACACTTACCAACATTAAACCTCCTTCCTCAGTCAATATCCTGCTCCTTTCCCTGCTTTTATTTTTCTTTATGGCCCTTACACTTTGCTGAAATAATATTATTTATTTCTTTAGTTTTTAGCATCTCTTCCTTGAGATTGTAAGTTCTAGGAGGATAGAGATTTTTGTTTGTTTCAGTTATAACTGTTTATTTAAGACCTATCATTGGAAGGTCAATATGTATTTGTTGAATCTGTCTTCTGTGTGAAAGAAATCCAACTGGGTTCCCAATCACAGTTTAACTGGTTTCATAATAACTTCTCCAGGGGTTTATATACTAGTGTAGAGGATTCCACCGACTGCCACAAAAATGTCCATTTCAGAGCTGTGAGAGTGGGATGTTCAGTGTTATGTTTATTTGTCCCAATGATTGAGAAACTTAATTTGATGCTACTTGGCATTCTTGATGACCATCACTTATCCTTTGAAAATTTGAGATTGGTATTGAACACCAAGAACCATTTCTCATTACCATTAGTTAAGATTAGTGACTGAATATGGAATATACTTGCTATTACTTGGAGATGGTTTGAATATGTCCCTCAAGGGTTCAAGTGTTAGAAACTTGGTCCTCAGCTTGGCAATGATATTGGTAATAGGTAGTGCCTGATCAGAGGTGGGTAGGTCTTTGGGGGTGCTGCCCTTATTGATACAATTTTGTGGAACCTGGACAGTTTTTGAGAGAGTGAGTTACTATTAAAAAGTGAGACCGATGCTCCCCACTTTCTGGGATTTTGTCTTACCATGTGATCTCTCCCTCTTGCATGTGCACCCCCTATGATGCCATCCGTTATGCCGTCATCTAACAAAGGAGGCCCTCACCAGAACCTCCACAATGTTGTTTGGACTTTCAGAACTCAAAATTATGTGTTACCCAACCTCAGGTGTTTTGTTATAGGAACAGAAAATGGACAGATACAGTACAATACTAATCGAATATAACCTTGACATTGTGTATGTGTGTATGTTTGCTGTTATGTGCGTGTATGTATGTGCATGTCTCCACACAGTGTTGAAAGATTGATGACAAGGGATTATATATGTCAATATTCAATCAGGAAAATAGCCTAGGTCAAAGAAAGGATCCAATATGGGAAACTAGTTACAGAAATGTTGCAAGAGCTAACAAAGTAGAAGAGGAAAACAGAAAGAGGCAACCCATTATTAGTCACAGCAGAAATTTCTTATCAGATTTGGTATGGAAGTAAAAGGGAGGGAGATTGTATGACCACAGCCCAGGAATCTAGGACCATGGAAAGAGTGGCTGTCTAGAGGAATCCAAAAACCCTGAAGGAGATATGAACTCTTCTGGGGATGCCTGCAAACCAGAGAGGTAGACAAAGCAACGTCCTGGCTTGTCCTTTCCTCCACTATCAAATCTTCCAGTGTTCCCACTAACTATACCTAACTGGAAGGCAGTGGGAATGGAATTTTCAGGGCTCAGTACCCTCCACTATAGAGCAGATTAGAAGCGTTAGAATGGGTCTGAGAGCACACAGTCAGAAGAATTGGGAGAAGTGCGTGTCATATAATTGCTGTGCTGAGCATGAATTATTCCAATTGATGTAGTGTGGGCTTCACCATGTGACATAAAATCTTCGAAGAAAGATGCTTCCACAAAATGGTCTGTGTCTTGTTTGCACTAATCCAGAAACTAGAGGAATGGTTACTGGAAGTTAGAGAAAGGTGACATTGATGATGAAATATCCACATGGGCATGGTTTGGATTTGTCAACATTAGTTTTAATATTGACTGCTAGTGCTGTGCTCTATCAGATTTAGTTTTCCTTGTGGGTCTTTGTCTCTCTCAGTGACATCTGAAGCCATTTCTGTAATCTTTCCTGAACATTTCTAGTCATTAAGACAAATTTGAATTTCAAATTTGAAGATTTAACAGTGTCCATTCTCTGCCCCTCCATCAATATAGAATGGGCTGTAGCTCCAGCAGCTCTGACCCCGGGGGTGCTGGCATGTCCATCCTCTTACCCTACTTCCATTCCTGCTCTTGCTCCCCTGATGTTGAGAGAAGGAGTGTGAAAGAGGGAGATTTTCTACATATCAGCAGGGTCCTTTCTTCTGTTGCTCAACCTGGAGTCCAGATGGGGCCATCAGTTTCTTTGAAGCAGTGGGCTGTCCCAGAATGGTGTGTGTATGTTTGACTCTTTGGAGGGGTCCTCTCTTTCAGAGGTCCTGATGAAGGAGCATCATCTGAGCTGGTGTCTTCCTCAGCCCCGATAACAAGTCATGTAGACCACTTTCTTGGTGCTAGGGCCACCTCATCCTGAGATAGCTTTCCTGGAGGGACTACAGTGATGACTGAATCCCCAACATTTTGCACAGAATTTGCTACATCATCCATGGGAAATTCACAGATGTTTATGTAGTGAATGTAGGCCCTTCTGTTCTGAGACTTCCCTCCTGTTCATTTCCTTCTGGTTTTAGCATCAGGCCTTGGGGGAATGGTCACTTTGTGAAGACAGATTTTTGAGATTTGGAAACAATTGAAAATCTCCAGCATCACAGGAATTGGGAGAATTAACTGAATGTTCCCATACCCAAGGAGAGGGGAGGAGGTAGGTGGCTTGCTACTCCACAGTTCTGCATCTCCATTACTCTTCATCTTGAGTTAAATTTTCATCCCCTTTCTAGCCCTCTGGTGGTATCATTTTAGTGCTGGTTCTTCTAAAATGGTCTTTCTCAGAAAGCCCCAGAGGACAGTGATTGGGCTTGGGTCAGATGACTTTTTAAACGTAGAATGTGCATACTTTGATTTTCATTTGTGCACTCTGGCAGAGAACTCTAGAAAAATGTGGCAGTTTCATCTAACCTTTCAAAACCAACTAGGTTATGTAAAATGGAACATTCTAAAGCCATTATCGTATTTTCAAAGAATTCTTTAATTCATTAACTTATTCATTTAATAGCTATCTATTGAACACTTGCTATTTCTAGGGATTTGGCTGGTTATTGAGGATAAACTGAATAATATGTGAATGCTGCCTTGAGGAGCCTCCAGTATAGTGAATAAATAACATGGGTTCATTGTGGAGCATCTACTCAAGGCCAGATGATTTGTCAACTTAGTTCACCTTCTCATAGCTCTGCGCAAGGTGGGAATTATCATCACCAATAAGGGCATGGCATAGAAATGGTGTAGCTTATGTTGTTTAGACAACTGCTCTGGCACAGGAACTATGCATTAGTGTTGGTTCTGGGACCACCACTGTACCTGCTTTCATCAGGGATCTTTGCCTTCCTGAGTCAAATGGCTTCCTTGACTTTCAGAAAATTTCAGAAACTTTGGTGATAGGTCATCAGGGAGGGTTTGTGATTTAGTTTTATTATTTTTGAGGCAGGTTTAGAAAAGAGTATAGAATAGAAATGATCAATGTTATAGATATCTTGATAGAAAATGAACAATGCCTAAGTTGTTGGGCCTGTGGACAGGGAATAGCCAACTCAGCTGAAGCTGAAAAAAGTGAAAAAATCTAAGGTTGGCATTAAGTTTTTCAAATTTGAAAATAGTATAAATTGAAAAAGATGAGTTTTACTGTTTTGTAAACTCACATTCAAAAGGCTTTCAATTTTTAGTTACAAATAACTCAATTTGAAATCAAGAATAGGTAAAGCAGAAGGAAACAAAAAAGAAAAAGTTTATACTTCTAATGCAGTTAGCCTTCCAACCCTGTAGATAAAAGGAGGGCAGATAGAGATGCTTTGGGTATTTGATTTACCCAAACTAGCCATTTTAATTGAGGATAATAGTTTTTAATAGGTCACACTGACATCCACAGAATGGCAACTCCTTCTCACACCTGCATGTACACTCACATTTGTCTTTTCTTTTAGATAGAGATGTCAAAAGCTAAATGCAAAATGTTGTGATATTCTGCTAAAAATATGGATACTGTCCACTTGACAGAACTTTTAAAAAGTTTAATTGAATCCAAAACACAGAGAAGTGTATAAGTTAGAAGTGTAAAGTTTAATTTTTATTTTTCAAAAAGACACACCCATGTAAACATTCAGATCATAAAACAATCAAGAATTTGATACAAATGAAGTTAGTATTTCACTCACTTGTGTCTGTTTTTCTTCACTGGGGATTATGTTGATGAGATTGATCTGTATTGTTGTACATAATTGTGAATATTTCTCTGTACAGTATCATTGAAGAGTGTAACTAGATAGTATTTTATCATGTGAATGTACCACAAGTTATTTTTTATTCTGTTCTTGATGGACATATGGGTAAATTCTAGTCTTTAGTTGTAATGCAGAGTGCTGCTACAGACATTCGTTTTTGTGTCTTTTGGTGAACATATGTCTACACATCTTTTGTGTATATAGGGTCATATTTTAGGCATATGTTTAGTATCAGTAAATACTGCCTGATAGTTTCCAATATGTTTGCTTCAATTTACACTCCCACCATCAGTGTATGACAGTTTAGGTTGCTCTGCATTCTTGGCAGCACTGGATATTTTCCTTTTTGAGGGCATGCAGTGGTATTGCATTGTGTTTAATTTTTCTAATTATGGTGCTTAAATTGCTTGTTTAAATTGATCACCATAATTGCTTACTCAAATCATTTCCACATTTTCAAATAAGTTGTCGTATTCTTATTGATTTTCAGTTCTTTACATATTTTGAATATAGGGCCTATTTTAGATAAATATATCAGAAACATATTCTACATATTCTTTCACTCTACTAATAGTGTCATTTGGTGAACAGAAATTCTCAGTTTTGGCAAATTTCAATTTTAATTTTTTTGGTTATTATTAGCCTCATTTGAATATCTTTGCCTACTCCACGGTCATTGAACTCATCCTCTTACATTTTCTTCTAAAAGTGTCTTGTTATAACATTTCCAGTGATATTTGTAATTTACTTAGAACTCTTTATTTCATGGTTTGAGAAAGATGCTTTGTTTTCCAAATGGGTATCTAATCCACTCAACTTGGTAGCACAGGTTAGGAGGAAAATTTAATTTGAATAATGATGTCAGTGTTACATGGAATGGAGTACATCTTACATTATTCTTTATGTTCATGTAGGTAAACTTAATAGTCTTCATGTTACATAATATGAATATTTATTTTTAATATGCTTTAATATGATCAGATCCTATCAAAGATAATACTTTGGGTGATACTGGCATTGGGACTACTCTTTCAAATGTATTCCATAAATAGTGAGTAGATTAGAAATATTAAATTCTAAATCCTTTAACATTTAAGCATTTTGACTTAAACAAATTAATACTTATTTGATATGACAATTTATAGAACATGTAGAAACATATAAAGCAATTTGAAGAGGACAGTTTGTATACAGTAGTCCTTCTTATTCATAGTTTCACTTTTGGAGATTTCAGTTACCAATGAATGGCCAACTATAGCCTGAAAATATTAAATAGAAAATTCTAGATAACATGCATAAGTTTTAAATAACTTTTATTGTAGTATATTGTTATAATTGTTATATTTTATTATTATTTATTGTTATTAATCTCTTACCATGCCTAATTTGCACATTAAACCTTATTGGAGGTTGAAATAGATAAAGAAAAATAGTATATAAAAGGTTGGTGCTATCTGTAGTTTCAGGCATATGTGAAAGATCTTGGATTGTGTTCAAGGAAAAAACAAAATAGTAAAATCAGGAAAAAACAAACAAACAAACAAAACCACCAGAACAACAACAACTCAGAAAACCCAGTTTGGGTAGATGGAATGCTTTTTTTTCATTTTAGTAGAAAAATAAGGAGGGGACAGTGACAGACCCCGGTATTAAATGGAAAGCATCTACATAAATTCATGGTTTTGAGAAATTCTTGTACTGTAGCAAAAGTGACCTCTGCTGCTCTGCTGATGCTGTCTACATCACTGTGAAGCCAGTGAAGAGGTGACCCACAGAATGGAGGTCCACTGATGCTGGTGTCCACCTGGAAAGATCTCACCTGCAGAGTGAGCACCCAGATTGTGGTTCTTTGCATGACTCTTCACTAAAAGTAGAGAGGGCTCCCTGGCACAATGCCATTATTGGCTCTTCAGCCAGAAAAGGCAGGCCAGTCCTATACCATCTCATGGTGGAGAGGCAAAGAAGATTTGGATATATCTGGGGTAATGTTAATATGGGTCAATGGACTTTCCTTATATTTTAATAACTGTGGGCCAGCGTTTTTAGTCAGTACCCCAGTTATTCCACTTCTTGGAGTCAAGAGGAAGTTTGTTTTTAGAGGGACTGCTTTTCCCCACTTCCAGCTTTATTGAGGCATAATTAACAAATAAAGTAATAGACATTTAAGTCATACAGTATGATGATTTGTAATATATAGATACATTGTGCAATATTTTCCACAAAAATAATTAACACACTTATTACCACATAGTTAAATTTTCTGTTATGGTTTGATATGAGGTGTCCCCTCAAAACTCCTGCTATACAATGTAGGAATGTTCAGAATGTTCAGAGATAAAATGATCAGATTATGAGAGCTGCAACTTAATTAATGGATTAATCCATTTGGTGGATTAATAATTTGAAAGGACCACTGTACTGGTTGGTAACAGCAGGTAAGTAGGCTGTGGCTTGAGGAAGTAAGTCACTGGGGATGTGCCTCTGAAGTTTGTATTTTGTCGCTGGTGCTGCTTTTCTCTCTGCTTCCTGGCTATCATAAACTGTTTAGTTTTAGTCCACCACACTCTTCTGCCATGATGTTCTGCCTCACCTTGGGCCCAGAGTGATAGAATCTACTTTCTATGGACTGAGACCTCTGAAACCATGAGCCAAAATAAACTTCTTCTAAGTTGTTCTTTTCAGGTATTTTTGCCACACTGACTAAAAGTGTTTTTGGTGTGTGTGTTTAGGACGCTTAAGATCTATTCCTCCAGCAATTTCAAGTAAACAGTAAAAATATAAACTATAACCACCATAATCTACATTGGGTTACTGGATCTTATTTATGCTATAACTTAAAATCTGTGTCCTGTCACCAGCATATCTCCCTTTCCTCCATGAAATAACATGGAGGACAGTGTACTGAGTGACATGAAGCAGGCCCAGAAAGAGAATGTTGGGTGATCTTGTTTATGTGTGGACAAGCTCATAGAAATAGAGTGGAACAGTAATTGTTAGGAGGGCTTGGGAAGAGAAACTCTTCTCGTGTGAGGTGTGAGGCAGATCTTGCCAACTAGCAGAGTGGGAAGTTAATATGTAATTTAAGGTTTACCATCATGTAAGGCCTACTACAGGCTTTATTTTATTTTATTTTATTTTCTGATAGGAGTTAGGTGCTACTTTGGGATGGCTTCTTTGATTATTTAAAGTCAGGGCTTCTGACTGTAGATGAAAGGGAAGTGCTCTAAGATATTAATAGGCCTGAATTGTGTGCTTTCACTGAGCTGAATCTATCCAGACAGAAATTGTTGACAAGGTTTTAATCTACAGCATCACTTTTTAGTCAAATGTTAGAAAAACAGAAAATGCCCAGATTATAAAAGAAAGGTCAACATTGCAAAATTTCAACTAATTTTTTTTTGTTTCATGTAAAAGCAAAAGAAGTGTCAAAATGAATTTGTGTGAGTTTGGATATTGTGTACATTTTAGTTTCAACTTTGAGTAGTTAAAAGAGATAATTTTGACTTGAGCCATAAGATTGAGTCACCAAAATGTTTTAAATTCTGGCACTCAACTAGAATTTCATGTTTCTCTATGTAAGATAAAGCAACTGAACTTCTGGTAACTAGACTATTGCTTGTTGGGAGAGTATATATGCCAAGAAGAAGCAACCCCATCTCTGCTTTCAGAATCTTAGCATGTAGTACACTGTGGAGAGGGTGCTTTAATGCTTCGTATCAGCTGGGGGCTATATTAAACCTTGGTTTGAGGAGCAAAGCTGGTTTTATTATACTTACTATCAGACCTGGTTATATAATTTCTTATGTTCAATGCAAAATGAAAATGTGGGAGTTATGGTTTAGGTATGAAGTATCCCTCAAAAGCTCACATGTAAGACAATGCAGGAAAGTTCAGAAATGAGATGACTGAGTTATAAAAGATTTACCTAATCAGCACATTAATTCCCTCAGGGATTAAGTGGGTGGTAACTGTTGACAGTTGGAGAAAGTATATCCCTGGGGACATGGCTTTGGGGTTTATGTTTTGTTCTTGTTGAGCAGAGGGCCCCCCCACCCCGTGTGCTGTTCCCAGATGTTTTCCTCTGCCGCACTTTTTCACTATGATGCTCTGCCTCATCTAGAGCTATGAGGAATGGAGCCAGCTATCTGTGGACTGAGACCTCTGGAACTAAATAAACTTTTCCTCTTAAAACTGTTCTTGTCAGGTGTTTTTGGTCACAGCTGCACAAATGCTGACTAAAACAGAAATTGGTATGGAGAAGTGAGGTTGCTGTTACTAATCTCCTCGTGGTTTAGAAGCTTTTGGAACTTTATGGAATTTGTGGTAAAAATTTTGAAAACTTTAGTGGTATAAGCTGGAAAAGCTTTAGAGTGTTGTAAGTGGAGCTTAATAGGCAATTTTGGTGGGAGCTCAGAAGACCAGAATGCTGATCTGACTATGGATGGTAAAGAGTGGGCTCATTAGGTTTCAGAGGACAGGGCTCTGTTGGAAATTGGACTTGAGGTCATTCATGTTGCTTTCTGGCTAAGAAGTTGTCTGCCTTTTGCCTGTGCCCTGAGGCTTTCTGTAAGGCTGAATTTAAAAGTAATGGACTTAATCAGGTAGAAGAAATTTCTAGGCAGCACAGCATTCAGGGGGTGGCATGGATATTGCTAGGAGCTTTTAGACAAGCATACTGTGATAATCAAGAGCAGAAAGCAAAGCATAAAGATGTGAGAAACTTACAGTTTGACCAGGGAACTGTGAGTGAAACTGGAGCTAAGGAACATCTGGTTGTTAAAGATATTATAGCCACTAAGGAAATGCTAAAGATTTTGCCCACAGACAATAGGAAAGATGACTTAAGGGCATGGCAGGAATTGGCAAGACTGAGCATCTCAGGCTCAAGGGTGTATAAGAAAAAATTTCTTTGAGAAGAGACCAGTGGGCACCCTGTTTGTACTGGGGGACCTAGGAAGTTGTTTCACCATACTCAGCCAGCCAGGCACTCAGAAGTTGATGCAGCTTGACTCCTGAAGGCTTGAGATGGCAGCAGACCTTGACTTCAACTATGCAGTGCTGGTTCTGCATAATTCAGAATACTGGAGTAAGAGGTCATGGAGGGTTCCACTGAGATTTTAGAGGAAGGTCTGAGGTCAGGCAAAGTACAGCAGCGTCAGAGTCCATGTGGGCAGCCCCTGAGAAGGCAGTATATGGAGCTATGAGGAGGAAGCTGCACCTGCAGTGGAGACCTCAAGCAAGAGAGACCAATACCATGGGATGTCTACCAAGGAAAGCAGCAGGAATCCAGCAGAGAAAAATCAACAGAGGCCATGTGGGCTGCAACCAGCAAAACTATAGGGGCAGAGCTACACAAGTCCTTTGGAGAGATTATCCCAATGCCATATGCTCTAGATGCCAGACAGGACTTGTTTGCTCAGCTGGATTTCAGTCATCCTTTGGTCCCATCCTTTCTTTCTATGCCCCTATTTCTTCCTTTGGGAATGGAAGAGTTTACTCTGTACCTTTATATATTGGATACATGTAACTTGCTTTTGATTTTTACAAACCTCACACTGAGAATTTGTCTTGAGTCTCGGAGGCTTGGGCTTTGGGGGCAATCCTGGAACTGTTAAGACCATGGGGACTCTAAAACTGGACCAAATTTATTTTGCATTGTGAGATGCTTATGAGGTTTTGGTGGCTAGGTGTGGAATATTATGTTTTAGATTTTAGGTATTGCCCAAAAGCAATGTAAGAAAGTTTTGAGAAGAAACAATTGGGTTAAAAAAAGAGATTGGATCATAAGAAGAGATTGGGTCTTAGCCTTAACCAAATCAGTGAATTAATTCCTGATGGGATTAACTGAGTATAACTGAAGGCAGGTTGGGTGTGGCTGGAGGAAGTGGTTCTTTGTGGTTCTTTGGGGGCGTGGCTATGGGGTGTGAGTGTAGTCACATTCTCTCTGCTCATTGATCATCATCTGAGCTGCTTCCCTTGGTCATACTCTTTCGCCATGATGTTCATCCTCACTTGGAACCCTGGGGAGTGGAGCTGGCTGAATATGGACAGAGACCTCTGAAACTGGGAGGCCCTAAATAAACTTTTCATTCTCTATAGTGTTCTAGTCAGGTCCTTTAGTCACAGCAGTGAAAAAGCTGACTAAAACAAGAAGATTAAACTAATCAGTGCATTAATCCCCTGATAGGGATTTACTGGATGGTTACTGTGGGCAAGTGAGGTATGGCTGAAGGATGAAGGTCCCTGACTGTGCTTTGGGGGTTTATATTTTTTCTTTGTTGAGTAAAGCCTTCTCTCTCTCTCTCTCTCTCTCTCTCTCTCTCTCTCTCTCTCTCTCTCTCCTTTCTGGTGTGCTGTTCCCAGCTGCTCTCCTCTGCCACACACTGTGATAATCAAGAGCAGAAAGCAAAGCATAAAGATGCCATGATGTTCAACCTGACTGCAAAGCCCAAGGAATGGAGCTGGCTATCTGTGGACTAAGACCACTGAAATCATGAGCTCCCAAATAAATTTTCCCTCCTAAAATTGTTCTTGTCAGGTCATTTTCATTATGGTGTCAGAAAAGCTGAATAAAACCATGGGACTCCTTACTTTGAAGGCTAGAAAATACCATTTAAGTTTCCAAAATATAAAGCCTTTTTCTTTGTTCCATGGTTTCTTGGTTTTTTCATGTTTTTATTTGCTATTTAATATTATTGAGAATAAAAGAAGTAAATTATTATCATGGGTTTCACCATTCATCATTATAACACATAATGCCAGCTTCGAATGCAAATATAAGAGCATTTAACTTGTGTGCAGCAACACTGAGATTACCTGACTCATATTTTATACGTGCGTATGTATTTTGTTCTTTTCAGATTTGTCCTTTGGAATATACCTGTTCCCATTGCTAAGAGTCAATACTTTGCCTCTCAGTCCACTATCTAGAGTGAGGCAAGTTTGCTGCAACTCATTAAATTGCATTATTTTGGGGTCTCAAGAAGTCTCATGATTACCGTGTTCATGCAGAATGGAATCTTCTTTCTTTAACAAAGCTATGTTCTTATTCTTTTTGTTTTCTGTCCACTTTCAACAAGTCAGAGTCAGCTTCTCTCTCCTATTCCTTATTTTTATGATGCTGAAACAAGTAGCCAACACCCTGTGGTATGTATGACAGCATTTCCCTAAAGCTCAAGTCCCCGTGATCTCTTAATTTGAGCTCCAATGATAGGTGGTAGGTTAACCACCTGCTTCTTCTTTTTAAAGTGTGTTCTAATTAGTTATACATGACAGAAGAATGCACTTTGACACATCATACATAATGGAGTATAATTTCTCATTCTTCTGTTTGTACATGATGCAGAATCACACTGGTTGTGTAGTCATATATGTACATAGGGTAATATTGTCTGATTTATTCTACTACCTTTTCTACCTCTATACACCCCCCCCTTCCTTTGCTCCCCTCTACCTAATCTAAAGTAACTTTATCCTTCCCTACCCACTGCACCCCCCTTATTGTGAATTAACATCTGCATGTCAGAGAAAACATTTAGACTTTGGTTTTGGGGGATTGGCTTATTTCACTTAGCATGATATTTTCTAGATCCATCCTTTTATAGGCAAATGTGATCATTTCATTCTGCTTTTTGGCTGAATAATATTCCATTGTATATATATATATATATATATATATATATATATATATATATATATATATATAATCAATCACAATTTCCTTATCCACTCATCTCTTGAAGGGCATCAATGTTGGTTCCATAGTTTAGCTATTGTGAATTTAACAGCTATAACCGTTGATATGGCTGTGTCACTGTAGTAGGCTGTTTTTAAGTCCTTTGGATATAAACTGAGGAGTGGGATTACTGGTTCAAACGGTGGTTTCAGTCCAATGTTCTGAGGAATCTCTATATTGCTTTCCATAATGGTTGCAACAATTTGTAGTCCCATCAGCAGTGTATTTCCCCACATCTTTGCCAACATTTATTGTTACTTATATTCTTGATAATTGCCATTCTGACTGGAGTGAGATGAAATCTTAGAGTAGTTTTATTTGCATTTATCTAATTGCCAGAGATGTTGAACATTTTTTCATATATTTGTTGGTAAATTGTATATCTTCTTCTGTGAAGTGTCTATTAAGTTCCTTAGCCCATTTAGTGATTGGCTTTTTTTAGTGTGAAGTTTTTTTGAGTTCTTTATAACCTTGGAGATTAATGCTCTATCTGTTGTGCATGTGGTATAAATTTTCTCCCATTCTTTAGGCTCTATCTTCACATTATTGATTGTTTCCTTTGCTAAGAAGAAGCTTTTTAATTTGAATCCATCCCATTAATTGATTCTTTATTTTACTTCTTGTGCTTTAGGTGTCTTGTTAAGGAAGTCAGATCCCAGGCTGGCATGGTGAAGATTTTGGCCTACTTTTTCTTCTATTAAGCACAGGGGTCTCTGTTCTGTTGCCTAAATCTTTAATCTACATTGAGTTGAGTTTTGAGCAGGGTGAGAGATAGAGGTTTAATTTCATTTGTTACATGTGGATTTCCAATTTTCCCAGCACCATTTGCTGAAGAGGCTATGTTTTCTCCATATGTTTCTGGCATTTTTGTTTAGTATGAGATAACTGTATTTATGTGGGTTTGTCTCTGTGTCTTCTATTCTGTACCATTGGTTTATGTGTTGGTTTTGATGCCAATACCATACTATAGCTCTGTAGTATAGTTTAAGCTCTGATATTGTGATGCCTCTTGTTTCATTCTTCTTGCTAAGGATTGCTTTGGCTATTCTGGGTCTCTTATTTTTCCAAATGACTTTCATGATTACTTTTTCTAGTTCTATGAAGAATGTCATTGGGATTTTAATAGGAATTGCATTAAATCTGTATAAAACTTTTGGTAGTATGGCCATTTTGACAATTTTAATTCTGCCTGTCCATAAACATTGGAGATCTTTCCATTTTTGAGGTCTCATTCAATTCCCTTCTTTATTGTTCTGTAATTTTCATTGTAGAGGTCTTTTACCTCTTTTGTTACATTGAATCCCAAGTATTTTATTTTATGAGGCTATTGTGAATGGGGTAGTTTTCTTAATTTATCTTTCAGTAGATTTATCATTGATGTATAGGAAATTGATTTATGTGTGTTGATTTTATATCCTGCTACTTTGCTGAATTCATTTATTAGTTGTAGTAGTTTTCTGGTGGAATTTTTTGGAGCTTTTAAATATAGAATCATGTCATTGGCAAATAGTGATAGTTTGAGTTCTTCTTTTCCTATTCATATCCCTTTAATTTCTTTCTCCTAATTGCTCTGTTTAGGGGGTTCAAAAATAATGTTGAATAGAAGTGGTGAAAGAGGGCATCCGTTTTTTGTTCCAGTTTTTAGAAGGAATGCTCTCAATTTTTTCTCCATTTAGAATGATGTTGGCCTTGGGTTTAGCATATTTGGCTTTTACAATGTTGAGTTATGTTCCTACTATCCCTACTTTTTCTAGTGTTTCAAACACAAAGGGGTGCTGTATTTTGTCAAAAATTATTTTTGCATCTATTGAGATGATTATATGATTCTTGTTTTTAAGTCTATTGATGTGATGAATTATATTATTGATTTTTCTATGTTGAACCAATCCTGCATCCCTGGGATGAACCCCATTTGATTGTGGTGCACTCTTTTAAATATATTTTTGTATGTGATTCACCAGAATTTTATTGAGAATTTTTGTATCTATGTTTATCAGGGATATTGATCTGAAGTTTTCTTTCCTTGATGGGTTTTTGTCTGGTTTTGGATAATGAGTTTGAGAATGAGTTTGGAAGGGTTCTTTCCTTTTATATTTCATGAAATACTTTGAGGAGTATTAGTATTAATTCTTTGAAGGTCTTGTAGAACTCAGCTGAGAATCCATCTGGTCCTGGGCTTTTCTTGATTTGTAGGCTTTTGATGGCATCTTTTATTTCATTGCTTAAAATTGATCTGTTTAAATTATGTATATCCTTCTGGTTCAGTTTGGGTAGATCATATATCTGTAGAAATTTTTTGATGTCTTCAAGATTTTCTATTTTATTGGAGTGTGAATTTTCAATATAGTTGCTAATTATCTTCTGTATTTCAGAAGTGTCTGTTGTGGTAGTTCCTTTTTCATCATGGATTTTAGTAATTTGAATTTTTTTCTCTTTCTCTTTGTTAGTGTGGCTAAGGGCTTATCAGTTTTATTTATTTTTTCAAAGAACCAAGTTTTTGTTTTGTCAATTTTTTGAATTGTTTCTTTTGTTTCAGTTTCATTGATTTTAGCTCTGATTGTAATTATTTCCTGTCTCTTACTTCTTTTGGAATTGATTTGTTTTTCTTTTTCTAGGGCTTTGAGATGTAATGTTAGCTTATTATTCACTGACGTTTTATTCTTTTAATGAATGAACTCAATGCAATGAACTTTGCTGTTAGTATTGCCTTCATAGAGTCCCAGAGATTTTGATATGTTGTATTGATATTTTCATTTACCTCTAAGTATTTTTAAAATTTCATCTTTGAGTTCTTCTTCTATCCATTCAGCATTCAATAGTGCATTATTTAGTGTCCAGGTGTTAGAGTAGCTTCTATTTTTATTTTATTTTATTGTGAGTTTTTATTTCATTTCATTAAGATCTGATAGAATGCTGGCTATTATCTCCATTTTTTATATTTACTAAGAGTTGCTTTATGGCCTAAGATATGATCTATTTTGAAGAATGATCCATGTGCTGCTGAGAAGAAAGTGTATTCACTCATTGATGGATAAAATATTCTATGGATGTCTATTAAGTCTAAATTATTGATTTTATTATTAATTCTATGTTTTCTTTATTTAGCTTTTGTGTGGAAAATCTGTCCAGTAGTGTAAGATTTGTGTTAAAGTCAACCAGTATTATTGTGTTGTAGTCTATTTGATTTCTGAAATTGAGAAAGATTTATTTGATGTGCATAGATGCTCCATTGTTTGGGGCATAAATATTTAAAATTGTATGTCTTGCTGATGTGTAATTCCCTTAAACAGTATGAAATGTCCTTCTTTGTCCCTTCTGAATAACTTTGGCTTGAAGTCCACTTTATCTGATATGAGGATGGAAACTCCTACTTGTTTTTGTTATTCATATGAGTGATATACTTTTTCTCATCCTTTCATCTTCAGTCTGTGCATGTCTTTGTCTATGAGGTGAGTCTCTTGGAGACAGCATATTGTTGGGTCTTGTTTTTTAATCCAATCTGACAGTCTGTGTCTTTGATGGATGAGTTTAGGCCATTAACATTACTGAGATGTGATTTGTGTTCCTGGTCATTTGGATTTATTTGTGGTTTTTAATTTGACTTAGTTTCTCCTTTGATTGACTCTTCCTTTAATGTATTTCCTCCCTTTGCTGGTTTTTACTTCTTTTTATTTCATCCTCATGAAATATTTTACTGAGTTCTGTAGTGCAGGCTTTCTAGTTGTGAATTATTTTAATTTTTGTTTATCATGGAAGGTGTTTATTACATGTTCAAATATGAAACTTAATTTTGTTGGATATAGGATTTTTGGTTGGCCTCCATTTTCTTTCATAGCTTGGTATATGTTAGTCATTCTCATTACAATGTGCCGTGGTGTGAGTCTGCTGTAATTTTGTATGTTTGGGGTCCTGTAGGCCTCTTCAGCAGACTCACACCAACGCATATTATAATGAGAATAACTAACATACAGAATAAGGATAAAATATTAAAGTCTGTAAGAGAAAAAAAAAATTACATATGAGGAAAAGTAATTTGTATCTCGGCTAATTTCCAAACCCAGATCCTCAAAGCTAGGAGTCCCTGGAATAACATATTTGCCACTAGCACTCCCAGTAGGAAGACCTCAGGTGCAGCCAAACCTGTAGGCAACCTTACACTGAACTTCCAGGCCCTCGCTGGTCAGAGGCAACCGGATGGTGGTGGCATATCTACAGAACTTTGGCCCCCCAGGCCCTGGCTGGTGTCCCAAGATGGAGGTGTCCATGTGCAATCAAACCTGCAGGCACCCTGGAAGTGGATCTCTGGGCAGTGTGGTGGTAGTGGGTTGGCAGCCATAGGGGTACCCTCAAAATAGGCCTTCAGGCAGTAGCAGAGGCCACCAACTGCTTCTTTACATTCAATCAGGGTGCTTATCAATGAAAGTGTCCAAATTAAACTCTTGCATTTCAGAACCTCAGTTTTTACAAAGTTACTCATTGCCACCCTACTTGGGTCTCACCCATATCAAATTTGTAGATCCCTCTCAAGAAGAAAATTTCTCCAGGATAATAATTTTAAATGCCAGTCAGTATTCTTTGGGTTGTAATAATCTAGTTCAAAATCATCCCTTAAATGCATGGAAGAATTGACAATCAAGTTTCAAGAAGCTGCTGGTTCTCATAAGCAGCTGTGTCCTGGGACTTTAATGCCACTAGGATACAACCTGTCTTATCACTGATATCCTGTATGTTACCATCATCACTTTTAGTTTGCTCCACACAGAGTTACCAGTGGTTTATTAGTTGTCCATAATTATATGTTCCACCAACACAAAAGACTGATCTACTTTTTCAGTTTCAATTTAAAAACTATTCCAGGAAGAATTTTAATTGACCCAGCTAGAATGAGATATCCATTCCTGGGCCAATCAACAGGGTCATGGGTGGGATCAGTTTGTCATTGCCCATGGGAGCCATTTGGATCCAGTAGTCATGCTGAGAGTGACATGCCCCTAAAAAAATTTAGGAGCCCTTTGTTCTCTTAGTTCAAAATACATGTAATACAATGTTCCTTACACACATCAACTTAAAGTGTGGCTGTTAGAGGCAAAGGGAAATATGCTTTCTATTGCCATTTCAAACACTTCACTCTGTTTTGCTCTGAAATGACCAGTTTAGAGCAAAAAGGCTGATAGCTCACTTTAAGAACAGAAATCTGACAACATATACTTACTTTGATACTTTCAGTGGGAAAACTCTTAGGTAGTATCAACACTCAGAATTATAAGCAAGAGAGTCAAGAATGTTGAATGAGAAGTATTCTTACTATAATAGATCTCAATACATATTTTGGCTATGGGAGATAGTGAAATATCCAATCAAGAACTGGAATAACTAAAACTTGCTAGATAGTTGTCAAATAAGTCACTAAAATGATTTTTTATCTGATTGGTATTATGAATGATTTAATAAAATTACATAAGTTGAAAGGGAAGATTGACATATGTCTCAGCATGTATGCTTCATTAGGGCTAGATTTTTGATACTTTTCAAAGGACTTGACATACACTTGGATTTGAATCTCTTCAATTGTTTTGCTGCCACTCATTGACTTTTATATTCTAATTGTTTAAGAATATAAAAATTGCGGTTCATACTTGAGAACTTGTTTTAATTAAAATCTCAAGAAAACAATCTGAATATTTCCTTGCAATCTGAACATGAGAAGTTTGAATTACTTATTCTGAGTTCTATGCAGATACCGTACACCTGATTTATTGTTGGTAATGACATTCAATGCATATATTAGCAGACTAAATATTCAAAATTTAAAACACATTGATTGTCGAACGTCTTCTGAGAATGAATGCCTGATTTTGAAAGCAAGAATGCCTACTCAGTTGATAAATATAAGTTTTAAAAAACTTCAATGGTGGATATAATCAGAAGTATCTCCTTCTGTTATAATTTGTTTCAAAATTTCAGAAATTCTCTGACCCCAAATATAAAGTGCCTGACAATTTTAGTCATTTACATGCATGTGTGAGGTGTTATGGGTAGTGGCAGAGTTAGGTACATTATTCTAAAATACCACTTTTCAGATATTCTCTTTACTGTGATGAGATAGTATTCTCCTTTTAAGATGCATGCATATTTATGTAGATTGGATTGTATATTTATCTAATATAAATGTAGATGGTGGAGTCATTATGGTCTTATTTATTTCAACTCACATTACAATCATTGAAATTTAAAACATTCAGGGATGATACAGAAGGTGGGATGAGAATAGAAATGTATGAGGATGTACCTTGTCCTGTTTCTGTCATGGGTTTAAATTTAGTAGCTTCACAGCGCCCAGGGAACAGAAGGAAAGATGAAAAGAGATGCTAGGAGCTAAGATAATGTTTTTTTTGTTTTTCTAAGTGGGATGTAAGCAGTATTAAGGTTGAGGGACTTCAAATAAAGTCACAAGACACCAGATTATAGAGGGAACATTACAGAAGAATTGACTGGGAAAGAGATAAGATAGTTTGACAGGCTTTATTAAAGAATTATTTATATTGGTGTCATGATTTGAATGTGTCCCCTGGAGTTTTTGTGTTGTAAACTTAATCTCCAAGGTAACAGTGCTAAAAAGTGGGACCTTTAGGAGATGATTAGGACATGACAGTTCCTAAGGGATTAATGCTGTTATCATGGGATCAAGTATCTTGTTAAGGGATGAATTCAGCTTCTCTTTCTCTCTCTTCCTCTCCTGCCTCCTACCTCCCTCTCTTTTCCCGTTCTACCATGTGATACCTTCTGTCATGTTATGACACAGCAAAAAGCCCCTTACCAGATTTAGCCCTTTGATTTTGGACTTCCCAACTTCCAGAATTTTGTAAAATTACCTCGTATCAGGTATTCTGATATAGCGACACAAAAAACAAAGATACTTTATTCTCAGAGAGCTTGTGTATAATTGGTTGTAAAATGTAGAAAAAAGGAGGCTAAAAAAAGCTGCATGCAGATTAATCAAGGCACAGTAAACACACAAAGATGTATCATTGTCCTGTGTGAATTGTGGGGTGCTCTTGACCAATTAATAGAGAGATGGTGGTCTTCAGAATGAATCTTTAGAAAAGGGTATTATTAGATATTTGACCCAAACAGGCATGCATGTCAGGAAGCCTTAGGGTATTTCCTGTGTCCCAGCCTTCTTTCTGACAAAGAGGGTGGCTGGGATTATGGAAGACATGAAAGGACACTGATCTTTGTGTATTGGTAGTCAACATTTTTTTTTTTTTTTGGAGGATCCCACACAATAACTCATTCAAAGGCTAAATGCCCATTGACCTGATATATGTGGGGCAACTCTCAGGAGGGATAAGGATTCACTGAGACACATTTTCTCTTACTGTTGCTCTATTTCTACCAAATCAGGGAATTAAATATTTTTAGATTTGAATACACAATACAGGTGACTTGTAAATAACTATGTCAAGATTCCCAAGCTTTTCTCTGACTTATTTGAAATTGCCAAATGTGGGCTTGAGTCCCTGTTGGAGAACTGGAACCCTGGCCAGTCCCAAACACTGAAGGAGATGAAAGTTCCCTATGCCGCAGACTTGATGTCCACAATACAACACACTGTGGTGCTTCAGCCACTTCTCTAGGAGGAAAGAGTCACCCTAACAGCTTGCCTTGATAGTGGTTTGTACAGTTTAGGAAAAGTAGCCATGGATCTTTATTTTCAGAGTGTTGTCCAAGAACCACCTGGGTCTATTGTTCTATCTCCACTGCACCATGAACTTGGGGTTATTCAGCAGTGTCTCAGTACCTTGTTTCCTTCTGATTCCCTTCTATCTCCTTTGATTGTGCTGAAAATGTTATAAGTGTGACCTTTTTTTAAAGTTATAGATGGACATAATAACTTTATTTTGTTTATTTATTTTTATGTGGTACTGAGGATTGAACCCAGTACCTCACACATGTGAGGAAAGTGCTCTACCACCGAGCCACCACCCCAGCCCCATAAGTGTAGCCTTTAATGTGAAAGAGGTTCACCTCTGCCATGCAGGAGGGGAGTATTATTAAGATTGATGAATGAGACTGATTTAACTGACTCCTGCTCTCCCTACATTAATCCATCCTATCCCACCTAACTCAAAACAAAATAAACAACCAAACAAAAAACAAAACAAAAAAAAGGGGCAGGGGAGGAGGAAGAAAGGAAGGGAAAAAAAGAAGCAAAGAATTTTTATAATTTACATATGAATCTATAAAATTGTATTCTGATAAAATATTTGAACTCACTTAGAAAACTAGAACTGTCAACAAATTTACTGCTAGACTCTGTAAAGAATAAGTTTGTGAAGAATATCACTCATATTGCCAATAGAAATAGTTTGGGAAAACAATCAGTGATTTATATAAACTGGGATACTAAACAAATTCACAGGGTTGAAAGAAATGAGCAAAAGCCTTTATACTTTATTTATTGTCAGAGCCTTAATATGGGAACACAAGATCCACTTAAAATCTGGACCATCCTTTCTCTATTTAGGGCAACTTTTACCAACATTTAGCAGTTAATTAGCTGTGAAAATAAAAAGTCAGCTAAGGAGAATATGATGCAACATAATCCCATTAATGTACTGCCAGTCTTCTCTGGACAAAACCTCTAACACTGAGCCCCCACATAAACCTTTCCTTCTCTACAGTTGTTCTGTTCAGGTCCTTTTGTCACAGCAGCAAAAAGCTGAAAACAACCAGGAATCATGGTGACTGCCCAGCCCAATTGAAGTATCTTCCACAGGAACTTTAACACAATAGGAATGTTGGTGTGAAATACAAAAAGGATTGTAATTAGTAGCAGGAACATTTTCAAGAATCAATAAATGGGATGGATTCAAATTAAAAAGCTTCTTCTCAGCAAAGGAAACAATCAATACTGTGAGGAGAGAGCCTACATATTGGGAGAAAATCTTTACCAAATGCACCGATAAAGCATTAATCTCTTGGATGTGTAAAGAACTCAAAAAACTTAACATATAAAAAAACCAAATAACCCAATAAATAAATGGGCTAAGAAACTAAACAGACACTTCACAGAAGAAGAAATACAATCTATCAACAAATATATGAAAAAGCATTCAACACCTCTAGCAATTAGAGAAATGCAAATCAAAACTACACTAGGATTTCATCTCTTCTCTGAACTTTCTTGCGTTGCCTCACATGTGAGCTTTTGGGGGATACCTCATATCCAAACCATGATATTCTGCCCCTAGTGCCCAAAGCTCACAACCATTTCACAATGCAAAATACATTTTGTTCATTTCCAAGAGTCCCCATAGCCTCAACAGTTCTGAGATTGCTCCAAGTTCAAGTCCAAAGTCTTCTCTGAGGTTCAAGTCAATCTCACATTTTGAGCTTCCATAAAATTAAAAGCAATTTTTAAGAATCCAATATAAAAAGGTACAGAGTAAACATTTCCATTAACAAAAATATGGGCATAGAAAGCAGGGATAGGACCAAAGCAAGACAGAAATCTGGCTGGGCAAACAAGCCCTATAGCTCCATGTCCAGCATCTGGGGCACATGGCATCATGATATTCTACCAAAAGGCTTGTGTAAAACTGTTCCTATGGCCTTGTGGGTTGCAACCCAAGTGGCCTTTCTGTTGGCTTTGTTCAATCCCTGCAGCTTTCCTAGGAAGATGTCCCATCTTACTGGCTTCTTAATCTAGAGGGTTTCCTCTGAAGCTTTGTCTTCTCCACAAATCTTTACACCTTGCCTTCTCAGGGAGTGCCCACAGGGACTCTGACCCTGCTGCACTTTGCCTGACTACTAAGTTCTTCCTTTAAAATCTTGGTGGAAGCCTGTATGACCCCCTGACTCCAACATCCTGCATTCCTGCAAAACTAGCACCACGTGGTTGATGCAAAGGTCTGCTGCCATTTTGAGCAGTAGCCAATCTTCTAGGAACCAAGGCTGCATGAGCCTTTGAGTGCCTGGGTTGCTGAGCACATTAAAAAACAAACAAACCTCCTAAGCCCCTTTGTGCAAGAAGGATCCCCACTGGTCTCTTAAGAAAATTTTCACTATTATTCCCTTACTAGCTTCTGAGATGCCCTGAAGCCATCTTTCTTATTGTCTCTGGGCAAAGTCTTGGCATTTCTTTACTGGCAGTAATATCTTAAACAACTGCAACTTCCTTAGCCCCAGTTTTACTCCTGCCTTTCATGTCCAGGTCTTTCAAATCTTTCTGCTTTTCTTTCTGTTTCTGATTAACACAATACATTTGGCTAAAATATGTCAGCAATATGCATGCCATTTCCTGAGTGCTATGCTGCCTAGACATTTGTTCTGCCAGTTTAAGATGTACATACATCACTTTTTAAATCAGCTCAACAGAAATTCTGAGGCATGGGCAAAATGCAGACAACTTCTCAGCCAGAACATAACATAATTGGCCTCTACTCCAAATTCCAATAGAGTCCTTTTCTGAACCCTTTTGAGTCCTGTCTTCACTGTCTCTGGTCCTATTGGCATTTTGATCTTCTGAACTGTCACCAGATTCAACCATTAAGCTCCACATAGAACAATCTAAAGCATTTCCAGCTTGCACTGCTAAGCATCTTAAAATTTTTCTCAGAAATTCCAAAATACTTCAAAAACATGAACCACCTGGTCAGGTTAGTCCCAGCAATGACTCCACTTCTCGACACCATTTCTATTTTGGTCAGCCTTTCCATTTTTTTTTTTTTTTTTTGTGAAGAAAGGACCAGTCCAATTTCAGAGGAGGAAGAGCTTACTTGGGGGCTCACAATTTCAGAGGTCTCACTTAGTCCATAGAAGACCAGCTCCATTCCTTGGTGCTTGGTGAGGCAGAACAGCATGAGGGAAGAGTGTGGCAGAAGGAAGCAGATCATATGATGATCAGAAAGTAGAGAGAGACTCCACTTTCTAGATACAAATATAGACCCCAATGCCACGCCCCCAATGCCCTATCTCCTCTAGCTAAATCCCACCTACCTTTAGTTACCACTCAATTAACCCAATCAGGTGATTAATTCACTGAATGCGTTAAGGCTTTCCTAACCCTCCTCTGAACCTTCTTGCATTGCCTCACACAGGAGCTTTTGAGGGATAACTCACAACAAATCCATAATACTGGTGATCTGTGTGTAATGAGGTGTCTATTCTGATCCACACAGTTGTACATGATATGCAGGATCACTGGGGCAGAGAAAAGATCAGGCATAATGGTTTTTTTTTTGTAAGATGACTATTGGACTCACTAGTGCCATAACTGAGCTGTGTTCTTAAAGTAAGATACTACATAGGAATTTGTACAAGTTAAATTTTCTCACAACAAAAGTCCTTTTTTGAATAATATCATATGAAAAACTTACATTGATGGAATTCTTATCTAATTGAAGATAATCTGATTCATGGCAGAATTTCTTCCTTCTTTCCTTCTTGTACTTTATTTGGATTTACATCATATATATTCTATATAGTTTTTTAATTGCTTGGTTATGGTATATACTGTGAAGCTTTTTCTTCATGTTTGAAGTCACTTATTTGCAACTATGAACTTGCAAAGCAAGTTCTTCCCTTTGCTTCTTTTCCCCCCCCTCTTTCTTTCTTTTTCATTTGATTTAGAAGAATTTAGAGTCCTTATTTTTCTACTCAGTTTATTGTACTTATTCTGAGTAAACCTTCACAGACTACAGTTCATTCACTTTTATTTGAAGGCACCATTGTTTTTAAAGACTCTTAGCCTGGTCCTTAGCTTAGTCCTTGACATGTTATAACACATATAGGCAATTCATATGAGGTGTTATTTTTCCTTAATGGGATTACTGGTTTTAATATATGTCTTAAGTGCTATGAATCCAGTTCCCACATTTTTGTTTCCTTCTGTGTACTATGGCTTTTATCATCAGAAAGCACATTTATTTCTTTCCTTGACCCTTTATTTCCCATGCTAAATGATGTCTGTCTGTTCAGTAGTTGCTTCCTGGTTGTTGATTATCTATAGGGCCAACTCTCCGATCTGTCATAATTGAATTAACATTCCATTTTGAAACTTGACAAAAATATTTCCTGATACAGTTGTGACAAAATTGGAAAGACCATTAATTTTTTTTCCCTTGGCTACAACCCCAGTGCCAGCGAGCTAGATTAAAGAAATCTGAAGAACATGGACTTGGGGTTGGATAATTTTGGTTTGAATTTCAAATATGCCACTTATAAGAATGAACATATTATTTTGCTTCTTTGACTCTCAGTTTATCCTCCTATAAAATGGCCAGTATGATGCATGAGTTTGTTGTGAATGTGACCAATAATGAATATAAAACATCTGGCAAATTCTACTTGGTAAAAATGTACCAGATAGCTATTATTGAAGCTTTGGCTATAATTCTTGTAGGTTCCATCAAATATAGACTATTTTGACTCAATATTTTCTTTTTTGTGTGGGTAATAATGAATTTTGAACCCCAAAGCACTGTATCACTGAGCTACATCACCAGCCCTTTTTATTTTTAATTTTGAGATACTATCTTGCTAAGTTGTAGATGCCGGCCTTGAACTTGTGAGCAGCGGAGACTGCGGGTGTATGCCATTACACCTAGTTTCAACATGTTCTTTTGAAATTAGTATTCTTTTTCTTTTTCTTTTTTTTTTTTGTTTTTACTAAGAAACTATAATTTGGTTGACTATTTTCCCCTACTCTACCCCGACTATTGAAATTTCCTTGTCTCTATTTATAACAAATAAACTATATTTCTACAGTAGAGCATGTTACTTAGTAGGATAAAAGTTCATAACTGTTGATCTAGTCAGATGGAAGGAAGGAGCAAATATATGGAGGTAAAACAGACTATGAACTGGTGACACTATACCTCAAACTACACTGGGAATATGGTAAGCTATGTAGCTGTGAGGTTTGCAAGTACAGATCTTACTGGGTTTGGAAGTCATGCCAAAGAGTTGGGATATCTCTGAAAAGTAAAGCCAAGAACATTTTTCAGTGGATCATGGAGTAATTGATGGCAACAATGTGAAGACTGGCTAGAGGGAAACAGTTTACCACTTTTCAAGAGAGGAAACTACAGTGGATGTTGTGGTGTAAAAATCACATCACCCCTTCAGGATAAGGTACACCCCATATTCAATGACTGGCCACTACTTAGTGATCAGTCTGATTTCCTGGATTTGAGAAAATTCCAAGGAGACTCTCAGCTTCAGAGTTCCCCATAATAAGAGTGGAATCTTTCTTCTATCAATGTCTCAATTCAACTTCTGTCCCTTGTGTTTCCCTCACTTCCTTGCATGAAGTTTTCTTATGCATCCCCTGATAAAATTTCTGCACAGAAATCTCTGTTTTAGTGACTGTTTTTAGGCAGCCTTACCCAAGACAGAAAAACAATTGCAAAATTTCAAGGAAAAGGTGATGATGTCTTAGACTCGGTGACGGGCATGTGACTATGTAGAAGAGAGGATAAATTCTGGTAATATTCAACAAAACTTGGCATTTGACTGTGTAGGTGTGCACAATGAAAAGAAGATATCATATTTTATTTTACTATGGGAAAGTTGAGGAATCAACCCATCTTCTAATACTGTGCACTCATTGAAGATTCAGTTTTGGTTGAGTGTAACCAGGGGAGGTACAACAAAATGTTGTTCCTCAAAATGCACTCCTTTGTGTCACACACTATAGGAAAGAGGCAATCAAGCAGTATGTCACGCTGCCTCCTAGCTCATGGAGTCTTTCTGTTACTGTAGTTTGTAGGTCCTTCTGCAATTGCAACTGAGCCTCATTACCCCCAAGGTGGAAAAATCACAGGGTACTATGGCTCTTTGTGATGGTGGATTATAAGTCAGCTTGACTAAGGTAAGCCATTGTTTCTTCAAACATGAATCTAGGTGTTGATTGGTGTGTGTTGCACCAACAAGACACTGTTTTCCTCCCCACATCTCATTCTATTCTCTCCCTTTCCTCACTCTTTAATTGTACATGTCCTCAGAGGAGGAGTCTGATTTGGCCCTCCATTCCATATCTTGTAACTTGTATTGGGAGGAATTCTGAGTAGATAATAAATGATGTCTTGCTGAATTTTATGTTTGTTGTTCCTGTACGCAAAGAGTGAGTGAGTGTGAAGGTGCTTTATCTAATATGATTAATATTTATAATCAACTGATCTTCAGTAAAGGAGATAACCTCCTTTATCCTTCACAATGGTGGTGGGCCTCATTTAATCAACTAAAAGACTCATGAGGTTCCACAGAGAAGGAATCCAACTTCATAACTAACAGAGAAATTCTTCCTGAGTTCTCAGCCTACTGACTGCTCTATAAACTTGCTAGCTCCCATAATTACATAAATAAGTTCCTTACATTTTTCTCTCTCTCTCTCCCTGTCTCTCTCATCATAATCATCATCATCATCATCATCATATATCCATCTGAAGAGGCCATTAATATCTTCTTATTCCACGTCTGTGGATTTAACCAATTGTGGTTCAAAATGATCTGGAAAAAAATAAAAAAGCTTTTTCTGTACTGTACTTGTACAGATATTTTTCTTGTTATTATTGCCTAAATAATATGGTGTACCAACTATTTACATAGCATTCAGATTGTATTTGGTATTATATCTAAATATGATTGAGAGGATGTGCAAAGGTCATATGAAAATATGCATTATTTTATATAAAAAGACTCGTACATCCACATATTTTGGTACCTATGGGGTGTCCTGAAACCATTCCGTTTGAGGTATGAATGTGTATGTGTATCTGTAATTATATTCATAGCAGTATAATATGAATAGCTCACATATAATATATACAAATGTGTATATATATATATCTAGACCCCTGACTGATAAAGCTCTTTTAGTTCCTTTCTCATGGAGCACACATAATAACTCCCCATGTCCTCTTGTCTCCTGAGGAACTAGTCCCCCAAACACCAAGTACATGCAGACAGTAGGAGCTGTGCCATCGTCTTTTTTCTACAAGTCAGGATATCCATAGAGCATTGATGATAAAGGATATGGGATGACAAGAGCTGACAAAATTACAATTCCCTTGGAAGGGACTGTTGGCCTTTTGTCCCTGAAAGAACTTGTCACACACAGACACTGCTTCCCTCCCTGCCTGTCTTCTCCCTTTCCCCATTCTTTAATTGTACATGTCCTTACAGGAAGAGTGTGATCTCTCCCTCTGGTTGTTACCTTGTAATCCATATCTAGAAACTTTAGGCTATGAGCAGATAATAAATAGTGCCTCTCTGCATTTCGTGTTTGCTGTTTCTAAAGGCAAAGTAGTGAATGAATGAAGTGGTCTGGATTCTACGACCCACAGGAGCAGGGATTGTAGGTGATTCTCTTCTTATCTACAGTGAAAACTATGTCACTAAACAGAACAGTGGGGATTTGGGGTTCATTTTCTTTTTTTCTCCATATGACTTTGTGATCTTATATAAGGAAAGGATATTTTTTCCTTTAACATGACTTGGATGTTCCTCTTCTGAAATAACCATCAACCAGTAGGACTCGGGGGCATAAAAAACTTTTTTTTTTGGGAGGTGGGTGGGTACTGGGGATTGAATTTAGGGGCACTTGACCACTGAGCCACTTCCCCAGCCCTATTTTGTATTTTATTTAGAGACAGAGTCTCACTGAGTTGCTTAGTGCCTTACTTTTGTTGAGGCTGGCTTTGAACTCACAATCCTCCTGCTTCAGTCTCCTCAGCTGCTGGGATTACAGTTGTGTGCCCTGCGCCTGGCTGCATATAAAACTTTCTAAGCTTGGTTTTACAAAAATTTTTAAATTGAGATGTATATACATATTATATATATATACACACACACACACACACACACACACACACACACATACACACACATATGTACAGTAAAAAACTATTATAGTTCTGAAGGTTACAGGACTAACACTATCTCACTGGGTTCCAATCAAGATGATGGCAGGACTGTATTCCTTTCTGGACGTTCTGGAGACTCATTGCTTTGCCTTTTCTGGCTTGGACAGGTTACCCACATTCTTTCACCGGTCAATCTCCTGTTCCATTTTTCAATTCAGCCACAGAGCATTTCTCTGACTTGATGTCACCATCACATTTATTTCCCTTACTCTTCTCTTCAAAGTGCTTGTCTCTTTCCCTTTGCAGTATTCTGTGATTACATTGCGCCCACCCAGACAACCCAGGGTCATCTCTCTGTTTTAGGGTGAGATGAATTAGCATTCTTAATTCCATCTACAATGTAATTCCCTTTTGCCATGTAAGCCAACATATTCAAAGTTCCAAAGATGAAGATGTGGGCATCTTCAAAGACCGTTATTCTGCTTATCAGAAGAAGCAACCTGGCAACTAATTTTGCTCTCCTGGACAGTGAAGTGGCTTCTTTACCAATTGCCCAATCAACTTCTCCTTACCCAGACTAAGAAAAGAAAACCTCAAAGAAGGAAAATGAATTCTAAGTTACTTCTTTTGCATGGGTATGAGTCTAATTTTATAGGATCCACAAATGAAATTTAAAATATTTCTTAAGTATGAATTGCTGGGTCAAATTCACCATTTGACCCAGCTATTCCTTTCCTCGGTGTATACCCAAAGGACTTAAAAACAGCATACTACAAGGACACAGCCACATCACTGTTTATAGCAGCACAATTCACAACGGCTAAACTGTGGAACCAACCTAGATGCTCTTCAATAAATGAATGGATAAAAAAATGTGGCATATATACACAATGGAATATTACTTAGCAATAGAAGAGAATAAAATCATGGCATTTGTAGGTAAATGGATGGAGTTAGAGAAGATAATGCTAAGTGAAGTTAGCCAATCCCAAAAAACCAAATGACAAATGTTTTCTTTGATACACGGAGGCTGATTCATAGTGGGATAGGGAGAGGGAGCATGGGAGGAATAGATGAACTCTAGATAGGGCAGAGGGTATGGAGGGGAAGGGACGGGGCATGGGGTTATTAATGATGGTGGAATGTGATGATCATTATTATCCAAAGTACAGGTATGAAGACACAAATTGGTGTGAATATACTATGTATACAACCAGAGATATGAAAAATTGTGCCCTATATGTGTAATAAGAATTGTAATGTATTCTGCTGTCATATAAATAAAAAAAAAAGTGTGACATTGCTACTCAGAAAACATCTTAGATTGTATCTAGTTGAGAAATGGAAAACTCCAACTTCTTATTTTTGGGTAAATAAAATACCTCATAAATAATTCTCCAGGAGGGACAGGAAGCTCACCTACAATGTTTTCTTTTTTCTCTGTAAATGCTTTTAATACTTGAAAAATTGCTGACATTTTATGACCATAAATTTGATGGGAAGAATGAAAAAATAAAACATTCTAATAAAAAGTAGCTTATGCTCTGTTCAATATTGTTCTTCGCTTTAAGAATGGAAAACTGGTGGAGTTCTAAATCATGAACTATTTGAAATGAAATATGTGGTATCCATTATCTGAGAATGCTTATCTCTGAAAGCTGTAATTTTATAAATTAAAGGGAAAATTACTGTTTTACTATTTCTATGAGGACAGAAAAGAAATATTGAAATGCATATTAAATTAGAATCTTTTTATCTGACATGAGTTCTAAGCTACAGAAAAAATGGAGTATCCTCTGTATTTAAAGATGATACAGTCAACTTACCATCAGCAGAAAAAGATATTCCAAGTTAATAAAAACTGAACCCCTGCCTTCCCTCCCACTCCCAGCTGTCTTACCAGAACTAAAGGTCAATAAGTCAATCAGACAATATTGCTGAGGGCCTTTTCTGTGCATGCACTGTAATAAACACAGAAGCATAAAAAAAAATAGTACTTCAGAAAGAAACTCGCTAAGACAATTCTGTGCTAAATATTGAAAGAAAGGTATATGTGGAAAGAATATCCCCTGGTGTAATTTAATAGTCATTCCTAGGCCTGTCATAACAATCTGAAGTGGGCTATCCATTAAATTTTTACTTTTGGCATGAGTACTTCATTAATATTGTGGAATGGATGAATGAAAAAGCAAATTGATTGATTCAAATCTGAGTCTGATTTCCATATTCTATCCCATATGGAACTTAAAATCTCTTAGATCTGATATGTATCATAGGCCTTAAAAGTGGAGGCTAATTTGCCTGGCTAATTTATATATTCTGAAATAAATTCAAACATGTAGAAATACTCTATTAGACACATCTATTTGGTTTTTTTTAGACACTGCTATTTAAAATTTTTGATTTGCTTCATTTGAAAAAATATTTGCTAAGAGTCTTTTGAAGTGTTATTATTAGTACTCAATTGAAAGCCCTTCTAAATTTTTATGAATTTATAAAATGATTTACCAGCTCTGTCTATAGGTTGTTCCAGATGTTGCTTTCCAGGCTATAATTTTTATGAGCCTATTTTATAGGTCAAAGAGCTGGGAGTCAGGGTGAGTAGTTATGGCCTCAAGTCTGGAAGGGTGATGCTTCATCATTTAGAGAGCAAGGAAGCAAAGTAATGGCCATTTGAAAGTTTCAGATTTTAAAAAGTGTAAGAGCTATCAATATAAGTGACAACAGATTCAGGTTACCTATGACCTGGGAAAATTGACTCGAGTCTTTCATCTCCCTTACCTTTTCAAAAAGTAAACCTAAACATTGGTGATGATAGCAGTGTCTTGTAACCAAACTTCAACTGAAGGCAGCATGACATCTTATTACCAACACCATCCATAACCCTGATGATTACATGCCAGAATGTGACATGCTGAGCATTCTAAACGACAGAAATGAAGTTGACATGGATTCTGTTTGAATCAACCAATTCATTCATTCATTCATTCATTTATACGTACAACATTGGTAAAGCACTTATAGGATGTTGTTGGTATATAAAGGTACCTGGGACATAGCTCTACCTTCCAGTAGCAAACCCTTCCTTATGTGTAATAAGGAAGAGAGTGAAGGGGCCACAATGTAGGCACGGAATAATGACAGGAAAGTACTAAAGAGAGATGAGCAGAGCTTCTAAAATTCCTTCTAGATTACTAAATCTACTGTAAAGGAAGCAGAAGGGACTGAGGGTAAGCCATGGATTTTGATGTGTGATAGACCTGAGTTTCATTTCAGCCTCTATAACTTCCAATATATCAGATCATTAGCTTCCTAAGATCTTATTTCTAGACATAAGGATAATGACTTCACTTAATTTATGTGGGAATCAATTATGAATTCACTTATTCTAAAGAACTCAAAGTAAGATACACACAGAGTGATTACACAGAGGCAGTTGTTGTTTTATTGTTGTTGTTTTTTATAAGATTGTTCAGCAATTTGGAATATTTCTTGTGTGGGGCAGAGAACTGAATTCATGTTATTTTTTTTCCCTGCCAGTAATGGGGTGGATCTGTCCACACAAGCTCCTGAGGATTCATTGTGATGTTTTTAAAGAATTTTGCAAACCATTTGTTGAACATAGTCGTCCTTGAAATCAGTCATGGTGGGAGTATTTTCACTATGAAAACCAGCAAATGCTACAAATCAGAACTCCCTGGTGCCCATTTGATTTACTAGCACATCATTGAAAGCAAATTTCAATCCAACAGATCTATGGGGCTCCAGGGAGGTAAGATGTAGGTTTGGGGTAGGGAGAAAGTCTCCTCATAATTCAGGTTTTAAAGTTCTGTCCCGAGGGAACATAACCAGGGTCAAAGGTAATGCCAGAATGAGAAGAAAAACGTGGGAGAATAAATCCTCTCTCAATTTAAACATTTTATTTAAAGCTTCAAAAAACACTGTTTAAATGTCATATTTATTGGTGCATTCTGGAATTGAAAATCACAGCCCCAGAACGGCCCAAATGTTTGCTCCTTAATAGCAGCTGTTTTTAATATAATTGTAAGAAACGGAGCACACATGTAGTAATAATATTTATAAACAATCCTGTTTTGCTAGCCAGATCCCTGCAGTGAAACTAGTCCTCCAGGTGCCCAAGTCCTACTGCAGTCAATCTCCTTCCTGTTTTCTGAGCTTTAATAGGGGGTTCTTCAATGGTTGGAAGGTTTTTAAAATTCTACCTGGTCCTCATTAGGAAGAAGGTACTTCTTTCTGATCACCATTCCTGACATTGATTCTCCTTCCTTCTCTTTGCCACCATTAGGGATGAGAAACAACTGGCCAGTGTTCTTCCTTATTTCATCACAGAAGCTAGTGATATTGTATTTAAGTTCCCTCAAGTCCAAGTTATGTTTGGTCTGTTAAAATTTGTTTCTTACTATTTAGTGAAATTTTCAACTTTTAGATTTTTCTTCTGCATTCCTTATACATTTTTTCCCTCTATTTTTCCCCTGCCTATCCTTACCTTTCCAACTGAAAAATCATTTTCTTCTGTTTGTTTCACAAAGTCCCTTATTCAAGGCCACTGCAGCCTGTGTATTCAAGTAGTAGTGCTCCATCTGATAAGTCACCACCCATTCATCATCTGGTGCTATCCATGTCTACCTCTAGACAGCCATGCCTGTTTGTGAAGGAACTCCATGCCCTCAGAGGTTAGGTGCTAGAGAGTTTATTTATGGTTTCTTTATTTAATTGGCCTGCTCAGTTTCACAGCTTGCAGCTACTGAGTTCTAAACCTTTGTGTTGAATGTCATCCAAATGTGTTGAAGTCATCCAAACTCTTCATTTTCTCCCTGAGTGAACTTGCACTTGAAAGTTTAGGGTTATTAATGGTTGTTTTGTAAACCATTAAACCAAATTTATTGGGCCTAGGAGACCTTGGGATAGGGTAGATATATTGTCAACACTTAGGGACTAAGTTTTCCACCAGCTGACAGATTAGTGGCAATGAAATTGGGTGATAAGGTAGAAAATCTCCAAAACATGTTTTCCAGTTCTACAGGGCCCATGACAACCTACTGCTATACACAACGGGATAAAAAGAACTTGGTGCTATTGTCATAGAGAATGAAGGACTCTGACGTTGGATTGACTTGTCCTTCTGATTGTGGGCAAGTACTTAATTCTTCCTGATGCTCAGTTTCCTTTTTACAAACTTAAATATTTATTTCATAGGATTATATGAAGACTAGTATGATAATACATTAACTACAATTGCTTGATTGTATCATTTACTATCCAAAGCAAGATCATTTTGAAAATGAAAGGGGGAAACCTGCTAATAATTATGCCAGGAAAAAGGTATAAATTGGTGTTTTCTTAGGCAAGCTGTAATATCCAGTTGTGGTCAATATAGTTTCCTTTGGTGCAGAGGCTATAATAGATTTACATAAATTGTAGTCTACAGTATAAACTTAATAAACATCTTGTAAAATTGAGGAGTTTTGCTCTGTCTTCTTTTATCTCATACTCTTTTCCCTTGGTCATTGCATGTCTCAGGGAATGAATGATAGTGTATAACAAAAAGGAATGTCAGAAGGTCTTTGGTAAAGGACCCCTCATGCCTTCCAAAGGGTAGGCTGTGTTTGGGAGTTATTGTAAGCAGTGATTAAAAACTCCAGGATTTTAGGGAATCCAAGAGCATAGAAGCTCGGAATACCAGGAAGATGCTAAAATTCTGAAGAGCTGCTGTTTCTTGTACTGGGTGGGAATAGAAACTACATTTATGTGGATTGTCTTGATCTGCACTCTTACATATGGTGATTGAGTTTGGCTAGTCCAAATTGTGCTGTAAATGTAAAATACACACCACATTTTGAAGGCTTATCAAAAATAATGTAGAATATCTCATTAATAATTTTTAATATTGATTACATGTTGAAGTTATAAATATACCAGATTAAATAGAACGTTAGTTAATTTCAGTTGTTTCATTTTACTTTTTAACTATGAATATTAGAAAATTCTAGATGATGTTTGTGGCTTGCATTGGTTGTGACTTGCATTACATTTCTATTGATAGTGCTGATGTAGAACAAAGGGTGAGACATATCCATGAGCTCTGTTTATACCTGCCTTATGAAGAAGCAGCAGGACGATTCCCATATTCCCAAGAGAAGTGTGGTGGGGTTTTGAGAGCCTGCAGATTAAGGCCCCAAGTGAAAGGAAGCAAGGGAAGGGAACTTCTAGGGCTAATAACCAGTAACTAAGGATCTCCAGCTGTGAAAATGTCTTGGTGACTCCATATAGTCAAAAAACAATATCAAGGCAAAATTCTTTCACACCATCCTCACATCTCTGGGAAAGAAGATGGGAAACTTGGAGTAACTAACAGTTTTTCTATTCAGTGGAAAGGGCTTGAAAATTCGAAATTAAATTTACAGTCCAGGGTAGTAGTAAATATTTAGCAACTGTGTATCACTGGTACCACTCTATCAGAATAGATGTTGGTTGAAAAATCCTCTAAGCTACCTGCTGTGCTTCATGTAATCTCTTAAATTGCTGGGACATTCAGAAGGCTGGCAGTTTGTGGCCATGGCAGTGGCTCTGGAGGGGGTTGTGTGTGTGCTCATATCTACCAGCTCATTATCTGATTAAAAATATAAATAAGCAAAGTTTTATTTCTTGCTTATTTAAGTTTGTGATTTGATTGATATATGTTGCATGGTAACTGAATGAAAATTAAAATGAAAATTCCTTGTATGAAAATCTTTGGCTTCCATATTTTTCTTCGTTGCTAACATTTAATTATCACTGCCTTATTACCATCATTGGCACTAACATTTTTCTTCAAGCAATAACAGAGAATGGCAGGGGAGAGACTACCTTGTGGATTATAATGGACTGTTCAGATTTTCTTTCCAATCTTGATATAATTGAATATCTAAGTCAATGAACACAAATATTTTTTATCCAGATTACTGCTAGTTCTTATTTTGATTCTTGCTGTTTGTGAATCTTGGTGTCTTCGTCTGTAGAATAGGTGTCAGATTGCTTTTTGTATTATTATAGCCTGATATGGTGTTAAGTTATGTCAATAAAATAAAAAATGATTTGTTTCTTCACTGAAAAGTATTTACAACCTAGAGGGTTCAAAAAGTTGGATGGCAGAGAATAGAAATGCCAGAAAGGTGAGGATGTAGAAATATACCAACCAGCAACTTTAAGAGGCAAAGTACATCCCGGAGCACTGCAAGAGTAATGCATTTTATCTGAGAATTAGCATGAATTTTGAGAAATCATACAAGGAGATAGTTATTCTAACTATCTATAAGAAAAACATGCCCTGTCAACTTTAGGCAGGCTTGATGTTTATCTTTAGGGAATTCATAAGGTGCATTAAAATATATGGCTTGAAAGGACTTAGACTAGCGTCTATGACTTTTGGCTCAAAATACCTAAGGGAGTACCCAGTTATCTCTCTTTGACGTCCCCGAATCACAATGAAAAAAAAAAGTTAGAAGTTTAAAAACAGGTTTCTGAAAGTACTAAAGATACAGAATAGGGAAATGGCACAGAGAAGACTACCATAAGATAAAAACTGTCCTTGTCAGTGAAGTATCCAGAGGGACATGAGTCTGAAGTCAGCAAAAGTTGAGGACAGAATGCAGGTCACAAGACAACTAGTAAGGTTGTTAAAGCACTCTAAAGCAGCTGAGTCAGTTATTGTTTTATGTAAGCAAAGCATTGGCTAGGTATTCACTCCCTAGGTGCAGCCTGGGGGAATAACTCCCTAGAAAATCAGGTGTATGTTGTCTGTGGTGTGTTTGTGGAGGGGGAGTTTCTTTACCCATGTGTTAGGGGTACATGGAAGAGATGACACCTGACAACGTCAAACATTCACTATGGATAGAGAAGAGAAAAAGCAATATGAGAGAAGTCAGCTACACATAACAGTGAAATAGGCTCAATTATCCTGTGCCCAGAATACAGCTTTCTTTGTATTCTCTCCAACTATAGTTGAAACCCTGTTGTTGGCACCTGTCTACCCACTCATTTTGCAAAGCTGCAGAGTTAGAATTTGATTCAGGAGGTACCTGCCTCTGAAATTAATCTTAGAAACTCAGGAGGAATCCTCTTGTGCCTTCTGTATTCTCAGTAATTGAATCATCTCTCCCAGATGATTATGTTGAAGTTCTAACCTCTAAAATCTCACACGGTGGCAGTATTTGGATATATAGTCCTTAAAGAGGTGATTAAAATGAGGTCATTAGTGGGGGCTGATCCAAAGTGAATGGTATACTTATAAGGAAATTTGGGACATAACCACAATTAAAGGAAAGAGTATGAAGACATAAGGGGAAAGCCAAGGAGAAAGGGTGCAGAAGGTACTAACCCGACAGCTAACATTTTGAGTTGAATTCACCCCTAGAATTGTAAGAAAATAAATTTCTGTTGCTTAAGTTACCCAATATGTAGTACTTTGTTATGGTAGCCTTTGTGTGCTAATACATTTATTGACTAACCAAGTCATTTGTTTTTAAATATAAAAAAATCCAAATATCATCAGTCATTTGAGGAACATTAATGACATGGAAAAGATGCTCTGAGATGAACAAATAAAACAGCTAATCTTAGAGGAAAGAGATAATTCCAGAAACAAAAGAGAACATGACAAGCATTATTAATCATGAATATTCAAGAGACTTCTATACTAAAGCCAAGGACTGTTTCAGAGTTTGAAGAGAACATGGAAAACTCGCTGCCCTTCAAACAAATCCATGAAACAAGAATAGCATAAAAAAATACATGTAAGCTGCTGGCCCACAGGTGGGATGTGGCAGAGAGTTGCACATGTGGCAGAGAGTTGTGTGCAGAAGCAGCTGTGTGTATGATGTTCATAGTTTTTAAATATAAATGAACTTAGGATGACAAAAAAAAAAATCCTACGATCCACCACAGTCTTCACTCTTCCTTCCTTCACAGAAAGCTTCACTTACTTAAGTTAACAATTGGGTTTGAAAGTAATTTTCATTTTGACCCTTGTAGTAGAATGATCTCATTTATGAATATGTATGCAAGTCCTAAATAAATTATTTCTGATCCAAGTCCAAAATGAAAGAATCTTTATTCATTACATTAATCAAAGCATATCTAGGAATGTAAAGACAGTGCTGGACACAAAGTTCACATTCAACATGTCTTTTTTGAGTGCATGAAGTCACTTCCCTAAGTTTCTCATGAAATGATTCAATTTTTATCCACCATTCTTTTGCTATATTCTTTATCAGAAGCAAAAATAGTATATATTCGTAGGTCTACTCTGATATGGAGCTTTCTTGGAAACTTTTGGAATATATTGAAATTAACACAATGATTCTGGCATACATAGCTTTAAATAGAAGTTAAAGCCCAAATCAAACCTAGTTATATTTAGTAAGCACATCACTGGGGAGAAATAATTTGGGTAATGACAAAGTGTTCAACAAGAAATTAAGGAAAACATATAAAATTAATTAAGCATAAAATTAAGCATAATTGAAAAGAAAAAGAATTAGCAAGTTATTAGCTATGTTTTTTGAATATTTTACTTTTAAAAAGTTATAATAATTACTTTAAAAAGTTATGATAATTACCAAAATAAAGAAAGATGAAAGCTAATAATACATTTAAAATGCTATTTTGGGGGAGTAAGAAAGAAGAAAGCATATTTTTAAGAAGAGATGCAGCAAGGATAAACCAGAAACTAATGAAATTTATAACCTTTAGAGTAGAGGCAAAATAAATGAAATGGAACAGGGTAGAATAATGGGAAGTTCCTTTTTCAAATAACTTTTACACAATGTCAACTTTGAACCACTTTTAGTATTTTTATGTTACAAATGATCTTAAATCAATAAAATTAGGGGGCTGGGGTGGTGGCTCTGTGGTAGAGCACTTGCCTAGCATGTGCAAGGCACTGGGTTCAGTTCTCAGCAACGCATAAAATAAAGGTCCTTTGACAACTAAAAAAGATTTTAAAAAAATAAATAAATAAAATAAAATTAGAAAAAACCCTAAAACAGTACAAGTATAAACAAATAAAAAATAGATAGCAAATAGGAAATATAACCACACAGAATATAATAAAAAGGAATTCAACTAAATTTCAGATATAATCCCTTCTATACCTGCAGTGGGAATAAAGGATTAAGAGAAGAATCCAGCAATGTTGCATTGGAATTAGAGATTTCAGTGATTAAAACAAATACATGAAACCTCTGTCTTTAAAGGGATGCAGAAGCAAGGCCATTTTTGGGTTAATAAGCACATCTAGTGATCATACTTTAGTTTCTAATACCATTTCAGTGAAAAGAACATGAGGTCTTCAAAGAAATTACCTTCCAGCAAGAAGAATTAAATTTCTCCAAAATAATAATTAGTTTAAAGTGATTTTCATTGGCCAAATTTAGCAAAATTAAAAATAACAGGATTCATTTGATGAGAATAAAAATTTCAAAAATCAAAAGCCCAATTTTACAAGACTGCAAAGTATAAATGTGAAAAGAAATGAATAGTATACATAGAAAAACACTATAGTAATAATTTGACTCAGGCCAGAATCATCCCATATGCTAAAGTCATGAGTAAAATGCAAGGAAGAACATTTTTAAAGAGTCTCAAAACATCAACATTTAGAAAACTTACTAATTAAAAAAGGGAAAACCTATTTTTATAATATTGTAGACATCTGACAGATATGGCATTAGTCAAATGATCCAAATATCTGTGAGGACACAAACATCCCTGATGTGACATATGAAGGAAAATAGATGCAATGTATTAAGAAGAATGAAATTCTTTCCCAATCTGCATTTAATTATGAGAACAATTAAGACAAATCCAAATTAGGTGGCATTCTACAAAATCCCTGCCTGGACTCTACAAAAATATCAGTGTCATGAAAGGCAACAAAGGTCAAGAGGTCATTCTTGATTAAGGGATGCTAAAGAGGCTGAAAGACAAAATGCAGTGTGCCATGTATGATGGAGTCCTGCATCATTATTGAGACAGTGAGGTAACTGCATTTGGTTCATGTGATATTTATAATATTATTATATTAATGTAATATTTCCTAGTGATAATTGTATTTGATTATGCAAGATATTGCGCTTGTTCTCAGTAGTTACAGTCTGAAGTATTTGACACTCTGGGTTATGTTGTTTGTTTGTTAGGAACACTTAGATGTGTCAGGTTAAAATATATACATTCATGTAGATGTGTGTGTGTGTGTGTGTGTGTGTGTGTGTGTGTGTGTATGAATGTGTATAGAGATGGAAATATATGTGATAAAATTTTAATAATTGGTCAATCTGAGTGATTGCAGAAGGGAGCTTCTTAAAGTATTCTTACACATTTTTGTAGATTTGAAAATGTTTAATATAAAGCTGAGAAAAGGATTGAGGCTTAACACTTGTTGGGAGGGGAATAGAGAAATATGTTAGCTTTTTCTATGATAAATATATAACTTTGTATTTTTTTGTTTAAATAAACAAATTGCAAAGATCAAAGACTTATGGACAAGAGGATTCTAGACTTACTGTTATCAATGTAAGTTACTAGTAGTGGTCTATCCAAAAATAAGTTGCTTAAATTGGCCATCTATAAATGGATAGTACTTACCTATATGAGAGGTAGCTGATTGCCTAACCAACATCTATTCTCTCTTTCTTACTAAAAGAATAAGAAATGTGATGACACTTGCAATGTGCCCATTGCCAATGGGAAGTACATTTTCTAGAGTCTTTTGCAGAATGGTCATTGTCTTTGCTCCAAAGATGTATGTAGAAATTTTTGAATTAGGGCCTTGATGGGTGACACTTAGTGGCTGGTTTTGTTCCTTTCCTTTCATCTTAATCCTGGAAGGATACAATGGTTGAAGCTCCAGATCATCTTAAAACAACAGGTTGTGGACCATATCTGCTTCCAGAAGATGAGATCACTGTGAGCACATGGAGCTTCTGTAACAGCCTGGGACCATACTTTTGGACCTCCTGTTACATGCAAAAACCACATCATTATTTAGTCATCAAATTATTTAGCTTTTACTAAATGTAATCAAATGCAATTACTCATTAGTCCACCGTCTTCAAGAGTTATGAAGATGGAAGTTTTTAATACATGTAAAGTGCTTGGTATCATTCTTAGCACACAAACTCTTGATGAATATTCAGCTATTATTATATTAGCATAATAAAAAGGCAAATAATTTAAACTATCTGAAGAGAAACCAGAGTATTAGCATAGTATAAACAAGGACATACTTTCTTATTGACCTAGAAGAAGAATAGATATTTTTCTCTTTTGTAATTCCCCTCTGAAATACTCTTTCTTAGATTAGGGAATACATACAAATTCAGAGTTCTTCAAATATCTTTCCTGTTTAAACATAATTCTTTGCAGCAGTTATTACAATCAGCCCCATATTTGAAATGAAGATAAAAATTAGGTTTCTTGAACTAACATAACCAAGACATGTTTGATAAATAATTGCTGTTCTAAGAGTTGGATGATTTATAAAGTAACAAAAGTGATTATCCATCAAATATGCTAGGTGAATTCTAAACACATTCTAAAATATTTTGTATATATGTGATATCAGTAAATAAAAATTATAAATGGGCAGCAGTGTTTGTAAAACCTGAGCAAACTCTTTGAACAAATAATGAATATAAAGAGGAAACTATGTATTTATTTTGCTATAAAATGGTAAATCAATATACATATGCTTGACTTGGCTTGAAATAAAATAAGACTTTGCCTGTGTGAATTCTACAGCTAGAATATTATCCTAAACCCATGTGATATTTTTTGATCATAAGGAACAAAGTTTCTTACTTTAGTTATCTATACTAAATATTACCAATATCTAAATATGATGTATTTCATAGAACAATTTCTCTCTCTTTCATGTCCCTGCTCAGATTGCCTATGTGAACGAGAATATATATATATCAATATATAATAGGATGTTGTGTGACTAGAAAGCAAAATACTTGACTAACATTAAGGTAGGATTTCTCTTGGGTCTCTAACATGCTGTTATTCAAGTCTTTGTAACACAGAGTTATCACACCAATTTTTAAACCTAGGAAATTTGACAATCCATTCCATAGCACATAGCAAATTCATTTTGCATGTAATGAAAATTTATAATTGAACCAAAGAAAATACAAGGAGAACAAGCATATGAATGCCAAGGAGGCACCTGACCCTGCCCACACTTTTTTTCCCTTTTCGTGATAACCCTATGAGGTGAATGAGTTTATATCCCTTTAACCTGGAGAATTACCTCAATCAGGATTTTAGCAGGAAGTAGATGGTACCCTTGAATTATATTAAGGATGGCTGAGTCAAGGGACTCCACAAAGATGCCCTCAAGATGAGATACCTACAGCGGACAGTGCAAGCTTCAAGAGCTAATCCTAGTAGAACTGTTACCATCCCCTGGCTCAAAGGACAAGGGGAAACATGGGGGTGACCCCTGGGCCCTAGAAGGAGAAAAACTTGTAGAGAAGGATGCTGTGATAGAGGTTGTGACCTGTAATCAAGTGACAGAGCTGGACAGAGGTGACTTTGTTGGAAGGGAATAAATACCTGATCTCACTTTTCTCCTTCTAATCCACTGGCTCCCTTAGCTGGACCTGAATAGAACCGAGTTGGACAAGGATGTCTGAAGACAGTGTTTGAAGGTCAGTCTTCTGTGACAGAGGACAGGATGGAGAGGAGTGTACAGATACATCTGGAAGGACAAGTAGAAGACATCCAACACAGGAACCTGAGCTCAGAGGGTTTAGGCTCCTTGTCAGAAAGCACATGGCTAAGAAGTTGTAGAATGTAGACTGGAACTCAGATAAGAATGTTGAAAGATCTTATTCTTTCCATTATTCCAAGCAATGTTGCAATTATTAGAGACAAGGAGTATAGTTATATTTTCAAAGTCTTTTCTTATCACCATGCTTGGCTCTACAAGCTCTTTGTCTTGAATGTGAGGCAAAAGGTTCACTCATATATTGTGGGTGGGACTGCAAATTAGTGTAACCACTATGAAAAACAGTATGGAGATTCCTCTAAAAACTCGGAATGAAACCACAATTTATCCAATTATCCCACTCCTCACTTTATATACAGAGGACTTAAAATCAGCATTACTATAGTGACACAACCACATCAATGTTTATAGTAGCTCAATTCACAATAGCTAAGCTATGGAACCAACCTCAGTGCCCTTCAATAGATGAATGGATAAAGAAAATGTGTTACCTAATCACAATGGAATATTACTCAACCATAAAGAAGAATAAAATTATGGCATTTGCTGGTAAATGTATGAAGCTGGAGACTATCATGCTAAGTGAAATAAGCCAACCCCCCAAAAAACTAAAGGCAGACTGTTCTCTCTGATATGTGGATGCTAACATACAAAGGGGTTGGGGGAGAATAGAAGTTCATTGGATTAGACAAAGGGTAGTGAAAGGAAGGGTGGGGAATGGGAACAGGAAAGTCTGTAGAATGAATCAGACATAACTTTCCTATGTTTATATTTGAATACACCACCAGTGAAACTTCACATCATGTACAACTGCAAAAAAATGGGATCCTAATTAGAATAAGTTATACTCCATGTATGTATAATATGTCAAAGTATACTTTTCTGTCATGTGTATCTAAAAAGAACAAATAAAAATATGTCCTATGGGTTCATTCATATGTTTAATAAAAATATGCAAGAATAAAATAATATAAAAAGTATTGGTTATATCATGATAAGTACATTTTATACAGACAGTGAGCAGTTGAATTGACTATAGACATAAAGAGCATAGGTCCAAATAACTGACAAAGAATGTTTTATTCTTTTAATTACATATTTGATTCTCCTTTATTGCATCTCATGGTTAAAATGCAGTTTAGGGTTACAAACCTCCATCTCCAGAAGGTCATCATTATTAGTTTGTTAGGGTTCTGATCAATAATAGGAGATCTATTTTTTACACCTTAAAATTGGTTTTCAATTGCCTAAAGTAAAAGTCATTTTTTGGAAAGAATTAAATTGAAAGAAAAATTTTTCCTCTTTAGTTTCACTGATAACTTGATAGTAAAACTGACATGAAATAGTTGCCATTTCAAGGAAGAGTTGAAAACTAATATCATTTTTACAGGTTTCCATCAGACACAAAGGAATTTTCCTTAAACAGTATGAGAACCATTGTCTAGAAGTACGAGAACACAATCATGATTCAGCTCTTCTAGATATCATGGGTTTCATTCTAAATAAATGAGTGATATAAGGTATAGAAGATGGTTTTGTTAAAAAATTCCCTAACTAAATCTTCTGAATGGAATGACATATTTTTTAAATATTTGATTAAATTTCCAAAGTTTGTAATTCACAATTTATTCTTCTTAATTGGCTAAAATGAACAGTGGTAGGATAAAGCAAAAATACACTTCTTAGTGTGAAATCCAATAGTTCAACCCAGTTTCAAGGACCTTAATGTCAGATTCTATATGTTATTCATCAGAGAGACTGAGAATCAGGTTGATAAAGGATGATATTGACTTTGAAAATATCTGTATTAGGGTTCTAAAGAGGAATAGAATCAACAGAAAGTATAATTATAAAAGGGGGATTTATTACGTTGGCTTAGTGACCAGAAGCTGGAATAGTCCACGATGGCTGTCTGCAGGCTGGAGAGCTGGAAGAACCAGTAGCTGTATAGTACAAGAGGCTGAAGCCCCAGAACAATAGGGATCAATGGTGCTACCCTAATCTGAGACCAAAGGTTTCTTGAGAATCCACCTCCCTAATCTGAGACCAAAGGCTTCTTGAGAATCCACTTTGAAAGAGTGAAGAAGCAAGAGTCCAATACCTTCAGACAGTTAAAGCAGCAATCAAGAACCTCTTCAAGAAGAATCAAGCTTGCATCTGCTGCTACTTCCTTGTTTATCCCATCCACGCTGTCATCCTAATAGATGGGATGGTCCAATTCCAGTTGGCTATTCCCACATGCCAATCATTCCTAGATAGGAGCTCATTAACACACCCATAATCCTCTTAATCCTTGGCATCCCTCAATCCAATCAAGTTGACAATTCAAAGTAACCATTGCATCATCCCCGAGGCACTAATGAAGTGGAACTGTTGAAATTCCTGTAATCCCTTCTGTCTCAGGCCAGGAATTCAGTCCCATGTGTTCAATGGTTTCAGCTACAGGGGACTGTAGTCATGGTTAAAAACCTAGGATAAATTTATATATCCATTTCAAGTGCTTTGGAGAGGGAAATTGTAGACAAAATTTTGGAAGGATTCAGCATAAATTTCATACATCATACTTTATGTTTTGTGATTTTATTTTAGTACATTTTTGTGCAGTTGAAAATGAAAAAAAAAATGTGTTTCTCTCGGCAGAGGAGATTGATGCTTATTTTAATTTACTAAACATTTAGAATCTGCATAACAAAGAGTACCTAAAGTGCAAACTTGGGCATTGGCTTGCCTGGGTTCAAATCCAAGAGCTATTACTTACCAGCAGGGTAATGTGAAATCAGAACAATAAGAGGAGCTCCTCTCTAGGAGTGTGGGAGAGTGAGTTAGTGTAGGTTTGTCACATAGTAGGTGACTTTCAAAAGTGTCTGAGCTGAGTTAAAGGCACTTCAATGCCTCATTTTGGTGTGGGTAATATTCACCACTGGCATACCAGTTTCTTATATAATGGCTTATATGCCATGTGGAACAATGGCTTTTTACAAAAGCTCATACTAAAAAAGAAATAAGGGTGATTTGAAATGTACAATTTTCATATTGCTATTTTAGAGTAAAAGGATAGAGAAATTGGAAGGGTTTTTAAAACAGTGATGGAAAGAGAAAGAAAAGGAGACAATATTATCATGCAGCTGGGAAATCTGTTTTTTTTTTTTTTTTTCTGGGCCTGGCTAATAGTTAAATGTATTGTCTTTGGGGACATCACTTAATCTCTTGGGTCTCAGTTCCTTTAGCTATAAAGTAGTTGTAAAAATACCCTTGAGACAAAGCATGTGCTCATACCCAATGTATTCTTATCATTAAAGACCGTTTAAATACACATTCAGAATCTCCTAAGAGCCTGGAAACCAATTATTCTTCTCTGGATTTTGGCATATCTAGAAAGTAGCCAACTTCCTACTACTATAGTCTCCTTCTGTAGGTCATCTGAGTTAAAGGGCTGAGAAAAGGAGACCTGGAGAATCACTCTCAAAGCAAGTAGAAAAGCACTAGATTATTACCATATGTGACATTGAGGGGCTCTTTCACCAGGCACAGTGGTTTCAGAGGCAGAAATCGGTCACTTAACCTTGCTGGACGCAGTCAATTCTCACTTCATTCGCCCAGAGTTCATTTTGATCTGAGAATCCTATGCCAGGAGCACAGTTCATTCTGCCTCTAATTCAAAACACCTGGAGTCCTCTGGCCAGAGGCCTCATCCAGGGGCTGGCTCGTCTCTCTGTGGTGACCTGGATCTTGCCTCAGACTTCCCTACAACAGCAAACACATCACAAGGAAAGATTAATTTCAGTGGATCAAGGCCAAGAACAACAAACCTAACTGAGAAGTTAAAATATTAAAAACCTATTAGCTGAAACAATGGGAAGCCAACATTAGCCTGAAGTAAGAAATATGCCTAATTAAAGAACAAGTGCTATTAGAAGCTGTCTATGAGCTACTGGGGATGAGAGCAAGACAATTCACAAGGATAAAGTGATGGACATACAAGCATTGCCGGAGCTTACATGGTGACAGCCACTGGGTTTGTTTGCACACTTCCTTGAGGTTGACTCTGACCCTGTGCTCCTAACTTTAAAGGAGGTAAACTCACCCTGTGAGTTTCAGGGTCACTTGTGGGACTATGGAGTGTGTTCTCTGCTTTAAATTTTTGAAGACATAGACAATGAAAAAGAGCAAGTGTAAACACAGGTTTGTTGGTACCAGTGGATTTTAACATGGACATCTCCTTCTGAGGTGGCAATGTATATGGCACATATACATTATGGTGATTTTATTGAGTTCATTCCTGGGCTCTTCATTACGCTCTTTCCTGTCTCACATCCAATTTTCTTGGCCCTCTATATAACAGAGAAAATGAAGTAGTAGAAAGTAGCATTAGTAGTTAAGCTCTTTGTTCTGCCAGGATTCATTAGGTTCATTAGGTTCATTCATTAGGTTCATTTCCATTCAACAAGCCTTTTCTCTGAACATCTCTTCTGCCAGACCCAGGATTGGGAGCTGTAGAGATACAGCCTTCATTTTTACTGAACCCATCCAAGGACTTTTTTCATATATTGAGATTGTTGAAGACTCTGTTTTCTACTCACACAAAACCTTCTTTTTCAGCTGACAGCTGAAAGTATAAAACACTTGCATTATTATTTTTATTATTATTATTATTTTACTTATTGTTAGACAGGGTCTTGCTCAGTTGCCCAGGCAGTCTTTGAACCTGTGATCCTTCTGCCTCAGCCTCTTGAGAAGCTGGGACTATAGGCAGGCATCACGATGCCAGGTCTGCTTGTACTACTTTTCCCCTCTCGCTATCCTTAGAATAAGGCCCTAATGTAATTATTAGTTAGTAGTACTGATGATAGGCATAGAGAAAGATAATGGCTCAAATATGATTCCTTTAGTATTACCCATTCCAATGGGTAATAGACTGAGTTTTATAAAAATGGGCAACTGATAGTTACATTTTCATCAGAAAAGACATTAAATTCTTTCCATGAAGGCACTTTTATATTATAGATCTGACAAACCGGCATCTTGTATCTTGACACTGAACAACTAAAAAAAGAAATATAAAATAAATTCAGCTTGTACCAAGTTTCAGGTAGAGTCCTTCACACTGATGTTCTTTTATAGGTGGACAGAGTCAGATTGTAACCATGGTTGAAGTGTCATCCTGTACCAGTCGGAAATAATTGCTGCTTTGTGCCCTGAGCATCCAGTGTCTGAAGAACTTTTCAGGATATCCTCCAACTTCCCCAGATCTGGCAACTGAAGGGCAAATGCCTGGCTCTGTGGGTGTTTCCAGTATTTGTCCCAGTGCTGAAACTAATGTCCTTGTTCTGTACCTGAGCAATGCCGGATGTGCTTTATCTGGGTATTGTTGCAGTCATCTTATTTGACAATGTGGACTACAAAGCTCAATATACTTACATTGGTTTGCTGAAACCCACAATGAAAATTAGAGGCTGAGCTGAATTTGAAATCCAGATCTGATTCCATGCCTTTCCCACCACACCATACTGCTTCTCCAGGAAGCAGTGCAAGGGCAGGAGGAATTCATAAAAAAGCACTCACTTCCCTTTAGCTGGTTGCTTTTTCTCTGCTCTAAGTAGCACATTAGCCATCCAACTGAGGATTTAATTGGTACTTCTTTATATGTGGGAATATGCGTGAAATAAGAGACTGGGACAGCACCAGAAATACAAATGAAATGTTTTCCTAATGGGGATTTACATACATGTTCTTGTAATTATACATGTCCATGTGATTGCCATTACATGAACATATTTGTGTAATAACAAAAATATTAAAGCAATCGAAAGGCCCATTGACGGAATGATTAAATCCATTAACGGACCCCAGTAAAGTGAAATATGACGCAGTTCTTAAAAAATGTTGGGTGAATCTCTAAGTGCTGATATGGAAATGTGTTCAAGATAAAGAGCAGGATGTTAAGCATAGCATTTTTCCCTTCTGGAGACAGGAAAACATAGTGGGGCAAAAGGAGGAGTAGCTGAGAGATGGGGTAAGTTTGGTGTGAGAAGTGAAAGAAGCTTGCAGGAGGACTTGCAGCAGAAGACCTGAATACACTAGGTACCTATGGGAGTCAAATTCATGTTCAAAACCCCTACATAGATGATTCCCAATTCCATGATCACAAAAACGCAGGTCTGATGGAATTTATATTCACACTTTGGCTTAACAAGACACAAGGACACACTGATTAGAATAGCTACACTGAGATACGAAGTATTGATAGGAATGTGGAACATCTGGAACTCTCCTATACTCCTGGTGGGAATATGGAATGGCACATCACTTTGATAAATGGCTTGGCTGCCTCCTGAAAAATCTAATCATATGACTATCATATTTCTCAGACATCTCAGATAGTTGCCCAAAGAAATGCAAGCACATGTTCAAACCAAAATTTGATCCCAGGTATTTATATCAGTTTTATTTAGAATAGTCAAAACCAGAACAATCCCAAATGTCCAGAATAGGTAAACTAATTGTGGTATATCCCTATTAAGCAATGAATGAATTATGCAACACAGTGGGGAAGAATTTTGCTGTGTGAAAAAAGCCAGAAAAAATTATATTACAAACAGTATGATTCCATTTATATAAATTTCTAGAAATTATAAGCTAATCTGTTGTGGCAGAAGACAGATCAGTGGTTGTTAAGGATAGAGAGGGGCAGAGTAAGGAGGAAGGGAGGGACTGGAACACAAGGTAATTTTTGAGGGTGATCAAATTTTCATTATCCAGACTTTGGTGGTAGTTTTATTAGTGTTTGCATATTTTGAAATCTGCCAAATTGTATACTTTATGTCAAGTTCTTTGTATGTCAACAATGTCTCAATAAGACTGTTTGAAAAAGTAAAAAATAAGGAGCAGAATTGAAGAGGGCTCTTGAGTCTCTTTTGCTAGACAATTAGACCTCTATATACAGGTCTGTAATTTATAAATGTAAATTGGGCTAAAAGGTGGTTGGTTGTAGGGAGTTGGAAAGCATTTTCAGTCTCTTGGAGATCCAAGTCTCTGTGTGTCAATGAAGATAAGAAGGGCCTAAGTGGATATTATAAACCCCAATTATTTTATTAAAATAATACCTTTGCTACACTTAGTTATAGGTATTTGTATAAATGTTGTTATTGGATAATTAAAGACATTTTGAATTTTATATTTGAGGAAGGACATGTTTGGTGGCTAGTACTGAGGTTGGCAATTGGTTTTCTAAGTAACTTTTAAAAGATTATTTATGATTTGATTTCTTTAATTTTTATAAATAGAGAAATGGACCTTTTATAAGTTTTTTAGAAGCCCTCTTTCCTTTTCATAGGACTGTATTTTATCACACACAGCCTTTTTTTGCAGGATTCTTTAATGTCTTACCACCAACTGAGCCAGATGGTGTCTTAAAGCTTTGATTGAGATAATTGGATCATTTGTTTTTTCTCAAACCTAATATTGAGGAGCCCTTTTGAAAGAAGAGCCCCTCAGCACATTAGCTGGCTTTAAAGTACCACCAGCAGAAAACAGAGCTCTGTTCTAGTTTTACTTTTTTCCAACCAATTTTAGACAGAAAAAGACCTGTTTCTTTCCTGTGTTATTCCTCCTATTTCTGTGGACTGTTTCTCAGAAGTGCAACTGTAGTAGTATCAATGAGACCTGGAACAGATGCTCATGGCCAAGGTGATGCTTTTATCTCACGTGGAACACAGCCTTGGAAAATACCAAAAGGTGGCTTCAGGAGCTATGATCCTGTATCCTTCACTTTTCATCTGACAATTTTCCTAGTAGAATTTCATATAGAAAAATAATGCAGAATTCAAAGCCATAGTGTAAGATTGAGAGCAAGGAACATGATTTACACAGGTTGCAGGGCTCATGAATTTGATAGTAAAGTGTCCATTGGCTGCTTTGCACATTGGCCTCAGGAGATTTTCCCCCTACAAATCTTGTAAAAAAAAAAAAAAACCCAATGAGCTTTTATTCATGTGGAGGGTAAGAATGTGTCACTGGCTATCAGTCTGTCAGTTGCATAATTTTTTGCCTAGAAGAGTGGCTTCTTATTGCTTCTTATTAAACAGCTTGACCCTCAAAGGGAGGACATTATTACTCTCAGCTCATACCTTAAAGCAAAAGCATAAAACTTCCTGAGTAACCTTGTAACTAGCACAAATAAGGAAGTGACTTTGGATGTAATTATTAAGGAAGAGGAAATTCCTTCATGCACAAATTTGGCTTTATAAGGATTACTAATATGTCAAGAAGCACTGTCAGGTTCACTGTTTCAAAAGTGATTGTTCTTCTGCTGCCCTGGAAGATTTGCAGACACAGAATCCAGCCAAGTGCCCTAACACAGGAAGCTTCCATAGGTTCCAGCTCTGAGACATCATGGAGGCCATCTTCTGCGTCCCTTACAGGATGAAGGGGTAAGTAGGCATATGGGGCAATTGGCCTTTGGGTGAAATTGCAGATCAGAAATATAATGAATAGTGAGAATATATTGTGAAAAAGTAAAAGAGGAGATGGAAGAGGCTTTCCCAGTCCAGAACTGGGCATGGCACCTTGTCAGTTTGTAGAAGGGCCCAGTGTCATTGCAACAAATGATGTCTTCTTCCCAGAGAGTTTCTTCCATATGTAGGAACCAGGAGATAACTGAGATCTGTGCTTTTCAATTTATAGTGTGCTGTTCCTGTATATGATAAACCTGATCCCTTAGATCTAGGTTGAAGTAAGTGCCATTGTCATTCTAGTTTGTACAGGAGGAATTGAGTTCAGAATTGTTAAATTGTTTGCTGAGGTACATACAGCCAGAAAGAGGAAGAGTATACACTTGAATCTGTGTTCTCTGACACTAGTCTCAGGTCCTCTGTTACTTGTGTGGTTAAATATTTCATCATTCTAGAAAAACAAATTCATATTTAGAATTTATTATAGCAATCTGCTCACAAGGAGTGACTCCCCTAAGGTGAGTTTAGAATGATGAGAAGGTGAGCGGAGTCAGGAGTCAAGAGGCAGGAGTTCAAATCCACAGTCTGTTGCTCACAGCTATATAACCTTATGTGATATCTTAACAAATTTGTTAATAGTGTTAAATATTTCATAGACTTTCAATGAGAGTTAATGAGATAAAGTGAGTAACACAGCCTGGCACTTTTTAAAGGCTGCCTAACCACAGCAGCAAACACCATTGTTACCATAATTGATGCTTATTATTATAGAGAAGGAAAGTATTTATTATATTTCTTTCAGCTCTGTGGGAATAAAAATTAGGTCTGAATGGATTGCTTTTAATGTTGATTTGAATCCTGCCAGGAATACAGCAGGCATTGAAGAACTGCATTACTTTAATTCATTATTGTTTTCATTAACAGCCAATACTGGGATGGGCCAGGATGCCGCAGTCTGGCTGGGCACAATTCAGGAGCCACTTGTCAAAAGAAATGAACTTTATTTTTAGAACACACACACCACACCACACAGCTCCTCAGGAAAAACCCTCAGAGCCCAACTGCCACCACCGGCTTCCCACAAGCCTCTCAATCTCCCCGACTCCTCCTCCTCTTGAGGCCGATTGGCTGGGTCATGTGGGCAGAGCCAAAAAAAGTCCCCCAATGAGCAGCTCTGTGGTCTGAAAGGGCGGGGAAACAGCCCAATGAGCATCACCGCAGAGGAGCCAATCAGTTGGCAGCTAGAAATTTGCTGGGGCCGCTGTGAGCCAATCATCAGCTGGCAGCTGGAAGTTTGCTGGCAGCTGGAAGTTTGCTGGCAGATGGAAGTTTGCTGGGGCCCCTTCGGCTGTGGCTCTCAACACCAGGAAATATTCTTAAGTATCTTATTTGCATCTCTTAAACTATGTGTAGGGATGATTGAACTCATTCATTCTATGTTGAGCTTCATACTATTTGGGAGGACTTATAATAGGGGTGGATACTTAAGTCTAGAGATACACACGTGTACCTTCCTCAGTATTTTTTTTCTTCACACTTATCTTTGTTTTTCTCAGGATCCTGTCCTTGGTTAACTTTTCTATTCAAATCTACTTCCTCATTGTTATAATCCAATCATATGACTTTAAGTGGTAACACTTTGCCAATAATAACAAAATTTATATCCAGGCTCAATTTGTCTTTTGAACTCCAGAATAACCTTACTTTGCCTCTTGGAAGTCGAATAGACATCTCAAACTTCATACAAGCAAAACTGTTTCCCCTCCAAACCCGCCACACCTTCAGTTCCCCTGATTTCAGGTGACAGCATCTCCAACCTTCCGATGGTTCAGGCCCCAATCTTGGAGTCACCTATGACTCTTCTCTCATTCTTGCCTCCAACTTGTTAAGAAATTCTAGTGTTGTTATCTTCAAAAGCTGTCATGAATCTTTTCTCACCTTTCCCATCACACTGGCCTGGGACACCATCATCTCATATGAATTATTGAGAAATCCTCTTAGTAGGCCTCCATGATTCTTCTTCTTCTTTTCTATAGTTCATTTTCAGCACAGCAGTTGGAATGATGCTTTTAAACTGCAAATCAGATCATGTCAGTCCTCTACTTAAAATTCTGAAGTGGCCACTCTGGCCTCTCTTCTTCTCCTTGCTCATGTCTTTGCTTCTTCCAGGGCCTTTGCCCTCCTGTTCCTAATGCCTGCTTGGGCTCTCTGCTTGGTTCATTTCTTCATTTTTTCTGGGTAAAAATGCTTAAATCCTATCTTTCCAGTGAGGGCACCTGACTCTCCTCTTTGATGCTACACCGGCCCTGAACCAGCATCCCTATCCTTCAGATTTCCCAGATCCTCCACCCCCCAACCCCACACACTTTAAAGTAATTTAGGTTCACAATTTCCATCCAAAACTTTTGGAACCAGATACATTTATGAACTCACCTTTTTTTTTCAGAATTTAGCGGAGAAAGCAGTGCATATACCATATATTATATCTGAGTGAGTCTTGTATTCAAGTACATCAGTATTTCTGAAATATGACATGGAAATAAGTGCATTTACCAGAAAGAAGGCTATCCATAGCTGCATGCTAGTTCATTTCAGTTGCTTATAATTAAGGAAAAATTCTAATTGTGCTTTTTTTTGGGCAAATAAAAGATTGTGGATTATAACATACACAGTTATTTGCAGTGTTAATGTCCCCACTGGAGGGCACACTCCATGAGGGCAGTGCGCATGGTCTTCAGTTCACTGACATACCCACATGCTGAGATTATTGCCTGACACGTAGTAAATGCTCCATGTGTGTTTTTAGAATGAATTTCTCTCACAACCGATCCTTTCTGCTTTCGGGATTTAATGAATTGGTGATTGTTTATTGGACACATATGCCTACCATGCTTTTCCATCTGGACTTTTCCTTCCTTGACCCTTCAGTTCTGCCCTATTTCTATTTTTTTTAAAGTAGCTCAGGCTTTTTCAGTTCATGCCCAATCCTACACCCATGATGACCCTTCTGCCCTTAAGATGCACTTTGTAATGATCTTTCCCTACTAACTACTGTATTCATTGATTTTCTAGTTGTGTGGTATTTACAGCCAATACTCATGTACTTCGTTTCTTTTCTTAATGATTTAAAAGCAAGTTTTCATCATTTCCTCTAAATTTCAGGGTCCTTGAGAATAAGTTATAATCACTACAGGGACTAGCAGGGTGCTAAGGGAAGCTCTCAATCCTCAGTGGTATGCTCATAAGTAACAAATTAAACATTTTGCCAGTTTTGTATTAGACTCTGGAACTATAATGACTTGTTAGATTTACTTCTTACCCTGAAGAAGTTTAATTATTGACCACTGAGGAAAAAAATAAATAAAAGGAAGAAAATAAGTCATTGCGATTGAACTGACTGGTGACTTGATAGGGCATGTGCCAGCACCATGCGTAGTTAGCTTAGGCTTGGATGACAAGGGATTGTCCCCAAATGCTGGAAAATGAGATGAAACGTAAAAAATAAAAGTTACCCACAGGAGGAGATGCAAGAGAAAATAATTTTGGCAAAGCCCAAAGGGATTCTGGGTGTTGGGGTACAGGTTACAAGGGAGGTGAGTGGTAAAATGAAAGATGAATTTGACCTTGAGGAAGATGAAAGCCAGATCATGAACTGTGTTGAAAGCCAGATCATGAACTGTATTAAAGAGTTTAGGCTCATGAGAGAGGTGGCATATTATTCAGAGACTTAAGAAGGGGCCTATGATGTGCTCAGACTTACATTGAAAAAAAAAAAAAACTGTAGCTGCAGTGTGAAGAATGGATTGGAGAGACCAAGGCTTGAAATAGAGCAGCCCCTTTATTTTTCCAGTATCTGTGGCAGTGCCTCCCTTGAAATGTTTGAGAATGGAATATGCCTGCTGTTCATCTCTTATAGGATGGAAAATAAATCTTAATGATTCTGCTGCAGGGAATGCAGGCATATGGTGACACATTTATTCATTAAATAGTGTTGGCTTTTGTTTTATGATCTTTGGGAAACAGACTTCCCCAAAATAAAAGAAAAATGTAGCCATGAAATATTTGAGTGACTGGTATGTAATCTGCAAAAACAAAACAAAAACAAAACAAAACCCTGATGATTCTAGCTGAGCCATGCCTCTAAGAGCAGAGATGGGAATGACTCTAGATGGTAAAGAAAGGACAGGCCTGAGATGTCACAAAAAGACTGACAGTGACAAATGGGGTGTGCACTCTGGAAGAATCTAGAGCCCAGTGCACCTCATACCCTACTCTGATAAAAACAACCTTCCTAGACCCTTAAAGAGATGAATCTGTTAATGCCTTCAGCATGTTACTGGCAGACAAAGCTTCCTTTGCTAAAATTCCTCTCAGCAATGATGATAATGAATAAGTCTGATAAGAGGAATAATTTGTCAAGCTAATTTATGATGGTCTAGGGAGGTCTCTAAATAGTAGGAGACACTAGGGAATAGGAGGGTTAGTAACTCTTCCCTACAGATTAGGGCCTCTGTTTGTTTGTTTTTGGTTTTGTCATTGTTCTCAGTTCTTTTGGTTCTGTTAATAATATTCTATTCTTTGTTCATTTTGAAAACGAGAAAATGTGAACGCTGTGTGGGAATGCTAGGTTTCAGGCAAGACTCACCAGGGAAAATTGGATCTAAGAGTCAAAGCTAGCAACAAAACAGGAAATGGATCAGCCTGCTGGGCTCTGCTGCTGGAACCTGTAGGATCCTCAGGGAAAAGACAACCAGCCTTTGGCTCTATGGCAGTAGCTTCTGCCTATATACTCCTGCAGCCCAAGCTTAAACCCTAACTACTAAACGTGATGGGAGAACTTTTACTTTCTGCTCTTATAAAATATGAACAGAAATCACTGAACCCTCCCCCACCAAAAAAAGGAAGTAGTAGAAGAAGATCTATAATTTACCAGTCAATGAGAAAATATCATTCTGAATGATAATCATCACCCTTTCTGACCATTGAGAAATGCTTCTTTTTAAAGAGAAAGCATTCAAGTACTTATTTCTAATGGAAGTGGTATAGGCTGCAGAGTTCTGAAAGAATTATTTTCCCTGGTCATGGTAACAGGGAATGTACTTGTCAAACTATTATAAAGAAAAATAAATAAATAAGAAAGAAAAAGAAAAAATAAAAATGGAGGAGATAAAGGGAGCATGAATCTGTGGAGACTCCCATGCACACCATTTTCAGGTCCTGGGATGTCCATATTGAAACACATGAGTACTAAGCCCCCTTGTTTGACCTTGGTTTTTCTAACATGTACTTCATGATCTCCATGTCAGCATTTCTGAATAGATTATCTAAGCAGCTTTTTATTTTTTATTTTTTTTCAGATCTGAAATTCATGATTTTAACTAGATACATTTAAATTTAGACAGTAAGTATTGTTTGTAACTGCCAGGTTTTAGGGAGGGGAGGGTGATGTCTTAGGATATGATCTTTACCTTAGGCAAGGTTTACATTATATTATGTGAGAGTCTCACTTTTGTGCAGATGTGCAAAGTGAGTGGTAATTTTTCTATTTGTTTCTGAAACACATTATTATAATTATTACAAAGGTTCTTTGCTGAAATATATAGATGCAAATCAATATTGTTCAGTGGTGGGTTTTTTCCTTGGTTTATACGTGTTTCTTCCATTTGTGTTCAGGTATGGCTGGAGGTGGATTTTTAGAGTCCTTCCTTTAATAAGATATTAATTTGTGGAGGCTTGTTTACATTGATTTGCACAAATCCAGTCTTACTTGGTTGCTTGGTCTCCCAATGCTCAGTTGTATTAAAAACCACTTCTACCTGCACACATATTTTCAGTCCCAAGATTCATTGAACTCAATGCCATATGTTCAAGTGTCTGACCAATGATAGTAAGAGAAACTTTATATCCTCTTCTCCTCAAGTGAAGTACTGACACAGGTAGGGAAGAGCATTATCATCCTAAGTCTGAGAGCTTTACTCATTAGTTCACTCCCAGGCCCAGGTGTAAGGAAGACAATAGGAGTCTAGTGCATTCAGTTCTAGATTGGTCAGTGTGGCTCCCAGGGGGTTGTATGGCTCTAATCGAACTTCCTATGATGACACATTTCAATGTCTACTTGAAAATAAACTCATGGTACTGATCAAGGTTTTTTTTTTTTTTTTTTTTTTTTTTTTTATCCCACTCTTCCGTTTTTAGGATTTTCTGACTTTGAAGAAGAAATGTTATAATGTTTTTTCAGAGAAAATGGCAAATAGTATAATATTCCATGTTACTCTTCCTTAAAAAGTCCACTTCAGATGATATTCAAGACTTTTTTGGACTCTTGACATTCATTAGCCAGATGTTCAATAGCAAATATTTTCTCAGCTGGGGAAAACAAATGAAAAAAAAAAAAAAAAAAAAACCACAACAGTGAAACTTGTCAGCATTGTTGGGAATTATCAGTATCAACAAACATTTTTTATTTTGTTTTTGCATGGAATACTGGCAGCAATATTTCATATATGAATCTCAATCCTATCCTTAATATACCTTAATAAATTCCAGCTCTGAACAGCAAAGGAAAACTGATACTGGAGACTACAGAGTGTGCAAAAATATGGAACATATTCAGAAGTCATTACTATTCATTCTACTTCCAATCATAGGTTCACTCAACCTGTATGTGATAAATGAACCTTCAGGGCATATTTGCATTGACATTTATGAGTTTCCAGAATAAATGACCTCATTTTTTTTTTTTTTTTGAGGGTGTGTTCCCTAGAGAACTTCAAGGTAACTGAAATATCTTTGGCCCAAAATGTTTCTTAAGTAGCTTTGAAGCCAGAGAATTTAATTGAATATGAAAACTCACTTAGGAATAAAAATCTAAAGGCACTTTGGACATTGCATTATGGGGTTGAGCCAAATATTTCAAAAATATTTTACTTCAAATGAAATTTTCATTCATTTAGCTGGTTAATTAAATATGATTCTTCCCTGAAATTTTCTAAGCAGTAAAGTACTCTTTGAATACATAGTATTAAAAAGAATAGTAAATATTTTGGAACAGAAGGGGTCATTGGTTTGGGGAACTTTGAAAATAACAACTCTTTATCAAGGAAAAAAACATTTTTTCCCTGTATCTGCTTCTTTCCTCTTGAAGTCATTAGGGTCTCCTTTATGATCTCTCCCAGCCTGTATGGTCACTTGTACCCAGTTAAAGTGATTTGGAAAGGAATTGTGATTCATTCTGAGGCTTTACCTCATGATTCTCAGACTCTACTTTCTCAAGAATGAGCAAGGCCGCACCCTTTTAACCTAGAGCATCTTTGATTCAGATTCGAGTTTTTCAATTATTCACTTGGAATCTCTCCAAATCTGAATTATCCTATGGATAAGCCTCTTTTTCATGTCATGATAAGTTATCTTATAATTAAAAACTCAACTTTTATCTTGGAAGTACTTTTTCCCAGATTCTGTAACTGGCATACCTGAACACTGAGGATCACCGCTTCAAATTCTGGCATTTTAACTTAGAGAATATGGCATTGGAATAACTGATGAGTTACTTGAAATACTGAATGAATACTGAATGTTAAAATTTTTAAGTTTTGGAATATTTTTGTTGTTGTTAAAGAGCACTCTTAGTCTTTGAAATAATATCACCATGAACTTGTTTCTGGGAGATAACTGATTTCTCCAAAACAGCTTCATTTGATTATAATGAAGAAAAACTTTTTAATGGGAAGACTATAAATTAATCACCTTCACTTAAATCATGAGTACTGATAATACTCAAGTTCCAAGTGTTAAGGAGATGCAGTTCAGTGAGTAACCTGCTTGGTCAAATCATTCTTATGGTAAAAATTATACTATTTTCATTATATTTTTTCTTCCCCAAAGGGGAATATTTTTGTTTTTATTTCCTAAGCCACACAAAATGTGCATAACTTAAGTGCAAAAATCATGTCAGAAGGCATGTTTGCTTTGCAAGGATAGTATTTTATTGCTCACTCTTTGAATAATGCTGGTATCTATAACTTGATTGCAAGGAAAGTTCTCAGAATTGAAACAAAGTTGGATCAAAGCACACTGTCATAGCACTTTTGTGTTATAGTTGGACTGGAAGGCTATTCAAACAATTGACATATAAATAATTGAGCATCATTTATTCTCACCAATCTGAGGCCTGGTAGGTCATTTTCCATTTCCTACAAACCATTCCCAATCACTTGCCAACTTCAAATCAGACCCAACTGCAAAGAAACAGAAGTATAGCATGTCCTTCCAGAAAATCTCTTTGCATTTCTGTTATTGGAAACCAACAGGGTAAAAAAAAAAATCTTCTAAAGGAAATCCTACAGAACTTACTGCATACATATAGGACTAAATAAATGAACTTAAGTTAAACATTTTGAATGATAGTTATTATTTTGCCTACAAGCAACTCTGAATATTCTGGGTTACTCAAGTTGATGGAGAACTGGTAATGCAAACACACAAATATATCAAATATGTAGAATATTTGTAGATGTAGTATATATATGTTACAGCACATACATTCATGATATTAAACAGAGCTACATACTATTATTAAATCTCAGAATGAGTCTTTCTCTAAAAATTCCCTGGTCCTATACTGTCCAATAATCAATTGTTTGCAAAGCTATCAAGTTACTAGCATCATTTAGGTGTTTTATTTTTTAAAAAAATACAGGTCTACTCTTCATCCTTACTTCCTTCTTAAGAGTTTTTGATTCAAAGGGGTTGAAAAGGGTCCCCAAACGCCATGTTTTTAAAAGATTTTTGGGTTGTTCAGAAGATAAACCAAATTTCAGATCTTCTCCCTTAGACTACTTGTTAGCTCCTTTGATACCTTTCCTCCTGTGAGAAGTAAATTAAGTGAGTTCTCTGTTTGTCCATTAAGTATCAGGATGGGCTGCCTGAGACTAATCTCTAGAAGTTCCATTTGCATTTGCAGATGCTTTTAACTAACACAAATGAGAAAATAATCAAAACAGAGTTACACCAAATGAGAAACCCACTTTGAGAATTGTTGTGTGAACAGACTTTAATTGTAGAAGTCGTTGAAAATTTCTTCTTAGAGGAATCAAATTTAAACACACAATTTGAAAATCAATCACATTTTGAAAGTTATCCCTCAATTAAGAAAAAAACAAAGATAGATCATTATCTAGCCAGTTCAACAGGCATGGATTAAAGACATCTATGGGGATATGTTTTCAAATGCCAGAATTTTATTATTTATTTCCTTATGAAATTCTATTTTCTTATTATAAAAGTAAAGTTTAGAAAGTAGAAAAATATCAAAAATGTATATTCACTATACCTATAGATAATCACTGAATATTTTATATTTGCCTTATTTTAAGATATGCATATTTGTATGTCTATATAGAAGTGTGTACAGCCATTTGTAAAATTTTAGAACCAATAATTGTCTGGATTTCCCTGGGTAACAGTGTTTCTGAATAAAGTATTATTTTAGCTAGAACAATGGCTCAATTAAATAGTAGAACAACTGATATTTATAATTGGTACTGGGTGATTGACATATGTTAAAGATTTTGCTTTTCTGAATGATGAGGCAAATACTAAAGTTGGCCTTCCATCCCTGTGGGTTCTGCATCCCTGGATCCAACCAACTGTGTATTGAAACTATTCAGAAAAATTATTGGTTCTGTATTGAACATGTAGAGAGATTATTTTCTTGCTATTATTCCCTAAACAATACAATACAACAACTAGTTTACATAGCATTTGCATTGCATTAGGTGGTTTCAATTATTTAGAGATGATTTGAATTAGACAGGTGGATGGACATAGTTTATATGCAAATACTATGCCAATTTTTCATCAAAGGGACTTGAGTATCTGAGAATTTTGGTAGGGGAGAAGATTTTAGAACCCTCAAGCATATGGACGAAAGACTATATATTACTTTCCTTTTTATTGATGAGGAAATGGATGTACAGAGAGTTTGGGTGGTTTTGTAACTGTCGTATAGCAGAAACTGATTCAAACACTGTTGCCAGGTTGTTGCTGTCAACAGCCATGGAAGGCCCACCAAAGAGGAAAGGTAATTTCCTAAAACTACTGTCTAGTGTCTTTCCATTTTAACATAAATATCTAAGTGGGGAAATTTAACCGTTGATCTTAAAGTTTCTGTGAGGCGAGATTTATCTCCGATTTTATTCTTTAAACATGACAGAGGAGAACAGACAGAATTTCACAAAAAACTAAAATCTTTTACCTGAGGCACATTTGGTTTGCTTTTTCTTGGTAAAATCATTCTAATTTCTTTTTTTTTTTTTTTTTTGTCAGACCTGAAAAATCACTTTAAATTACTCCTTACAAAATTCTGCAAGGCAATTTTCTAAGTACGTGTAAACAACCTAATAAAATATCTTAATTTTTTTCACGCTAATTTTTAAACAGTTTGGACTGTGCGTTCTGAAAAACAGCCAAATTTAATTTAGGCTGTGAATTAAGACAAGAGAAATCTCAAACCCTTCCATAGGTTTTCCTATTTTAAGACAGTCTTCTAAGCTTTTGTGCCTGGTCATGCTTAACTAACACAAAGCTCTCTTCCAGGGAAATCAGCCATCTTAATCACTCAAGCTTCTACTGAAGAATATCTAAACTGACCAGAGCCCAGAGGCACAGAGTCATAATGAAGAATATTTATTGCTATTATGTCCTCATTGTTCAGTGACACACAAAAACATCTCTACTTTTTAGGATCACGTAATCAGCATTGAATCATTTTCTCTAGAAATCTTGACCTTATTTCTATTAAATCACACTTGCCCTGGTAAATGATTTACTAACTGCCCGGCTTAGCTATATTTTTTTGTACATCTTTCCTGTGATTACATGCCCATTTTATCACAACCAACTTCTCATAGGTCAAAGAAGCTATCCTCCCAAGGAGATCACATGCCCTTTAATTTCACATTCAATTTAACGAAACAGGTTTAAAATCAGTTTCCACAGTGTCATTCCCTGTGGTGGGTGATGTGGCAGCTCGAGTGATGGAAACCTCCAGGCTGACATCTGGTGTCGGATGATTTCAGACACAAAGGAAATCCACTCATTCTGAGGCTGCTGTGGGGCCAGCTGGCCTGCAGAGTGAAGCAGCAGCATGAGGATCACACTTGCTCAACTTCTGAACTAAGAAAAAAAATTAAAAAAAGGAAAAGAAAGAAGAAGAAGAAATGGAGGCTGAAAAGCATCTGTCCAGCATCTGTCACTAGATAACATACTCTCTTATGAACCTCAGACTGTTTCTAGAAATGTGATTTCACTAGCGATCATGCTAGGGTCATTAGGAAGTGTAAATAGTGAGAATGTGGCAAAGTGAAGTGATAACATTGAGAATCTTGTCTTTCCCAAGGCAAAATCCTGTCCATCTAAGATAGAAATATGGTTGTGTTTGGGGTATATCACAAGACATCTGGCCCAATGGGCCTTGGTTTACTCTCATGTTCCTTCCAAATAGTTTCTCCATATCCTCCATAAATAGTTTCCCATGTTCATACCACCTTACACAGTTCTTCTAACACAGCTGATTCAATAACTGGCTTTTGAAACAAACCTAATCTGTTAAAGTCTCTCAGATAATTTAGGGAAGCTTTGATAGTTTCTCAAATCTCTTTCCTTCTTTTCTTTATCCCTCATGGAAAATTTCCAGCCGTCTTCAGTTTATATTGTATTTGAAAGAAAACTTTGATTCACTTTCATGTATTGCATTATGAAATATTTAAATATAAAAGAAGATAGATGATTAATATGAAAACCAAGAAAAAAAACCCACTCACATGATCACCAGCAAACTTTAAAGAAAAATCTTTACTTTTGTGATGGTTTTAAAGATGTTTTTAACAGGAAGTAAAACGTTGCCGATGTAGCTGAAGCTGTGACCCCTCCATGAGGCGGTTTCCTTTCCTCCTCTCCCTTCCTTGAAGGGCACTAGGACCCAGATGTGGATGTATAGCATTCCCACACATGGCTAGGCAGCACTAAAACTTTTTATTGTATAAGTTGTATATAACTAGTTATTTCATTTTACTATGAATGTAGTACCTATATTACCATGTATATAGTTATCAATAAAATGGTTGGAAACACTGTCCACACAATTTAAAAATTTTCTCTTTTCTCTGAAAATCATATTTTTGAAGTTTATTTTTGCCTATTCATCTAGTTGAAAGTTTTTGCTTCTCCATTTTTGGCAAAGTTTTTTTTTCCTAAATAATTTTCAACTTATCATGAATTTATCTTATTAAAATACATTTAAAAATTCAAATTTCTTTTCAGATCATATAAATCTCTCACCTTTTGAAATACATTAGAAGTAAATTATTAGAAAAATGTGATAAAACAAAAATGTGGTAAGCAGAAGTCCAAATTTTTTATGATTACATTGAACAGAAATTATTCCCTGTAGTCACCATAAAAGTTCCTAAATGTTTCCTCTCAAATTTAATTCTCCCTTTGAAAATAACAAACTATTTGCCTTCTCACAATTGACCCACAGAACACACTTTGAGTAACATCTGCTTTTCCACTATATATCATCTGCTTTTACCACTGCATATTTTTTTATTTTCTGCAATTGTACCAGTTTATTATTTACTACTATTTGATTAACAGTGTTTTAATTGTACCATTTACTTATTAACTATACTTTTAAGTTTTTGCTATCTTAAACAGTGCTCCATTGAATATTGTGTCCTAGTACACAAACTCCTTATGGATAAATCAATGTCCTAGTATGTAATTGCTTAGGCAAAAGATACATTTGTATTCTTCCTCAGTGATCTTCATACATTTTTTTCTTGCATTGCCATAAAAAAGTTTGAAAACAAAATACCCCACACAAACTTTAATATAATTGAATATATATGTATCTGTACCTCCCATGTATCCCATGCAGGCGACAAAAATGGGGTTCCCCTTGGTGGATTGGGCTAGCTGAGAAATAAAAGCTAGAAAAAATAGAACAACCAAAAAACCACAGGACACAGAAAGTAGTTTTAGAAAGCGGGGGTAGGATGGGCTAGCCCATCCAGATGCAGCTTCTATATTCTGGCAAAATGGAGCCCAGGATTGCTTTATTTATAGTGGAGACATTAAAGGCAGGGAAAAGGTTTCAAGGGTGGAGTCTTGTTTCCAGATGTCTTACAGTTGATTGATTGTACAGCAGGTTGATTGACATCTTGGCAGGCCACACCCATCTCAGGTGCTATGTGGGCCACAGCAGAGCAGGAAAGAGATTTACATTGTCCCTGGGTGATTAACCAGAGGAAATATCCACTGGCTAGTCCCAGACACCAGATGTTTCTATCTATGAGGCTTCTATGCATGGTGACCCACATACATCCTATGGATAGCTTGTGACATCTGTATACATATATATCTACATATCCATCTAAAAACATGGCACCTTTGTACATAAATACATGCAGTTATACGAATATAAGGATTTATATATACACACACATTTTCAATTGCTAACTTCTGAGAGGGCTTAGAAACAATAATATTCCATGAAACAACAACCACACGTACCTCTAGATCTTGGTGACTAATACCATTCTCTAACAAAAGGAAAAAGGGATCTTTGAAGAGGTGAGTGATTCTAGGGCTGAATTAGGGAATATATAAAAACAGCCTAGAGATATTGTGCAGTCAGGAAGTATGGGAGTGTTCAAGAGAAAAAATGATGGGATATGTCAAAATGACACAGGATCCAAATGGAAAATTCCCAGTGACCAAAACTGGAAGAATTTGAACAACCAAATAAATCATGTAGTATTGGATTATATCTCAAAATATAAAATAAATACCTACAAGTTCATATTCATGTAAATAAATAATTCAATGAGGAAGAAGAGATAAAGGTCCCTTCCTGATGAATTATAAATACTTTATGTAGATACAACTCCCTTAAGAAAGTTTCTTCAAGAAGTGGAACACAATTCCCAGAACCTTTAAGGGAGTTGTGTGTAACAATTTCCTTCCAAAAAATACAGTGTGGATGGGAGGTTTGGGAGCATCAGGAAGAATAATTTTTTATAGTAGAGAAACCTGACAAAGCCCTATCATAGCTATGTGATCAAGGTGTAAAACCTGTTAGCATGTATCCTTAATATGTGGAGGAGAACACTTCTTTTGTTTTCTTGCTGTACAAAATGTACAGCCATAGTTGAGTCATGAGGGGGAAAAAAAGTTAGAAAAACCCAGTGTGAGGTATATTCCACAAAATGCCTGACTGGTAATCTTCAAAACTGTGAAGGTCATAGAAAACAGAAGATGGGACAGACCATCATAGCCGGGAACAGCCTAAGAGACATAACAAGGAAATGTAAAGTGGCATCCTGGATGCTGTCCTAGAACAGGAAATGCACATTAGGTTCAAACTGAGGAACCCCCAGTAAAGGATGAGATTGATATAGTAATAATGTATTAATATTTAATAGTTTTAGTATGTTCACAGGTTGGGTAACCATCACCACAATCAATTTTATGACATTTTCATGACTCTAAAAGAACTTTGTACTCACCAGCAGACTCTTCCTGTTCCTCTAAAACATGCCTTACACTTTTGTGTGCTATATATTTTCTGTTTCTACAGATTACCCTATCTGGTGAGGGTAGGCATCTCTAATTTCTGAGCTAAGGAAGAAAGCATTTATTCTTTCACCATTAAGTTTGATGTTACCTGTGGGTTTTTCATAGATGTCTTTTTATCAGGTTGAGGACATGCTTTATGATCCTAAACTGCTGAATGTTTTTTGTAAGGGAGGATGTGACATCTATTGTTCATATGATTTTTGTTTTATAGTCTATTGCTGAGATGTATTACAAAAATTGATTTTGTTTTGCTAATGCTTGCATTCCTGAATGAATCCCATTTGGCAAAAGTGCATAGTATTTTTTTATGTGTTGCTGGATTCAGTTTGCTAGTATTTTTTTTTTGAGGATTTTTGCATTTAAATTCATCAGAGTAGCTGGTTTGTAGTTTTAGTTTTCTTTATATATTTAGTATTTTTCTTTATATATTAGTATATTTATTTGTGTATTTTACTAATTTTGGTATTAGGGTAACACTGAACTCATAGAATGAACCGGGAAGCATTTCTTCCCTTTCTGTGTTTATTTCTTTTTTATTTTTCTGGAAGAGTTTGTGAATAAATGAAGAAATGAATTCTTTGATAGAATTCACCAAACAAATAATCCTCAGGCGTGGGCTTTTCTTTGTGGGTGTTTACTTATTTATTCAGTCTGTTTATTAAAGATCTATTCAGATTTTCTATTTCTTTTTGAGTCAATATCTACAGTTTTTGTGTTTTTTTAACTTAGATTTTGTCCTATTTATGTAATTTGTTTATATAGAGTTGTTTATAGTATTTCCTTACAATACTATTTACTTCTGTAAGGTTGGTAGTAGTGTCTTCTCTTTCTTATTTTTTAAAACATTATATATTTGAGTTATTTTCTTAATGGTAACTCTGGAGACACACATAACTTTTTTTTTTTTTCTTCTGGAGATCAAACTCACTCATGCTAAGAACATGTTCTACCAGTGAACTATGCCCCCAGCCTCTATACATCCTAACTATCATAATCAAGGCCAGGTTAATATGTTAATACTGATTAAACTACAGTAAAATATAAATACTTTGTTTTCCATTGATTATTATTATTATTATCCTGTATATTCTTTATATATATATAAAGAATATGTATATATTATAAACATAATAATACAGTGCTATACTTTTTGATTTATAGTCTTATGGCTCTATCATACTATAATTTCTCCTCAACTGGAATTATAAGCTCAGGTCTTGTATAAGCAGAAGATTTTCCCCATTTATTTTTTAACAAGTTTGATACTTTTACTGACAACGCTGCCATCCATGAGCTAGTATTGCCTTTTGTTCTACATTAACTTCACTCCTGCTGGCAACTAAGCTGCTGGTATTCCTAGCCTGCTCCACCCATGTAAATTACCCTGCCAGTTGGTTAGGTGTGTGTTGTTGTATGTGTGTGGGGGGAATGAGTAAGGAGAGAGTGTAGAGAGCAAGAAAAAATCCTAGGCAAAAAAGGCCATAACCAGACTCTTATTTTTCTTACACAAAGCACCAGTAACTTTTCATGAATAAATGCTTCTCAATTTGTTGTTTGCCATTGGTCAATTTTTACAGCCCTGAAATGTTTGTTTTCCACAACTTTGTCTAGGTACATATTTTATATTTTGGGGAAGTGGGAAGAGACAGTTTTCTTACCTATAAAAGTGTAAAAATGATAGCACTTATCTAAGAATTGTTTTAATACATATTGGCTGCTGTAGTCATTATTCTGAAAGAATAGTTTTATAACAAGACTAATGGATTTTTAAAATTAGACCTTCCAGTGAATCATACCTCCCTGGGTCCATGTTCCTTTGCAATGAGAATTTCTTATCCATTGTCAAGAGGTTAAATCCATAACCTTTCTTGACTAATAAATGGTAGAAGTGACCTTGTAAGATTTGTAAGCCTGGACCTCAAGAAGCCTTAAGACATTTGATTTCCCCCTATAGGAAATTTGGGATATCCTGCTGTATAGGATAACTGAGGTGCCCTGGGCCACTGTCCTGGACACCTACCAGAAATACAAGTAAAGTCATTTTGAGCCATCTATTCTCAGTAGAAATCCCAATGCTAGCAGCTGCCCCAGGTGAGCTTAACAGAAGGATTATCCAGATAAGTGCAACTCAAGATGCTAAACTGAACCATTTGTTTAATGGCTTAAGCCACAATTTGATAACTTTGAAATGCCATGGCAGATAACTGACACATCAACTTTAATTTTCCATTGTATTTAAATGTTAAGTAATTAAATTGTTTTCAATATCTCAATTGTTCAATTTTGCATTCTTCAAGAATATATTTACTCACTCCTCTGTAATTGTCTAAATATTAGTCATCATGCTGGCAACACAGATGTCTATGAAGTCATAGAAAAAGATGGAAACTCATAATAATATCTAATATAAAAATTGACAAATTATTGTCATCATCTGTGAACATTTTTTTCTACTAATTACTTAGAGAACAGAGCTGCATTTAGAAAAAGCAATGACTAATTTATGCTTCACTTCAAAAGTTCTGGTCTTCTGTAACTAAACAACGTTCAATTATTATCTTAGCCCTACTGTTATCCCCATGTCCTCCTAACCCCACTATATGTAAACCTGGGATCAGTATCAAATCAATAATGATATTTTGCATTAGAAATCAGTCAGTTTTTGTTTGTAAGATAAATTTAGATCAATTACAAAGGAAAAAATGCCACCCTCTTATGTTTTAGGAAATATCAGAATAAAATAAGATAATCAGCCCCTCCAATTAATAGCTATTATTTTATGGTATCAAACTATTTAACTGTGTTTTTGTATTATACATAAAAATATCCAAAGTCCAAGATTTTAAGAACATTCATATGTTTTTCTGCTGGTGTAGTGCTCATTATTTAGTATGTGACATATTTTATTTCAGAATTCAAAGAAAAAGGATAATTTAGAAACCTGAACAACTCAGGAAGAAAATTAAGAACAACACAGAAGTTAATGAAGTGCAGTTTTCCTTAGGTTCTGAAATAAAAACAATCAGAAAAGTTAATCTTTATCATATACAAAAAGAGAAACAAGCAAAATTGACAATGACAATGCCATTGGGAAACAACTACAAAAAAGTGTTCAAAAAGTCAAATATGAGGATATGATGTTTTAAATTTGCATGCCAGTTAAAAAGTTAGTTTTTGCCACAAATGTCTTTCCTAGCAGTAGACAGCACATTTATTCTTCTCTCTTTTCTCTACTTGTTTAGGATACTGAGAGATTACCAGTATGAGAGGGACCGGTCCATTTCTCTAGTCTATCAAACTGATGGGCATTCCTTCCCTACTCCTTTAAAAGATCTCATGATGCATGCATCCTAACATGTAGAAGTGTGCATTCTACAAACAGCATGCCATGTAGTTCTCAGGTCTCTGCACGTGCATGTGTTTGTCTATGAAATAATTTATAGTGGAATGTGTATACATCTAGATCAGCAAATAATAATTCAGAACCTTTATATAAATGTGTGTAGAATTATTTATTTTGCAAACTTTTTTATTATCAACTTTAAGTTTACGCTCACAGGTATTTTAGGTTGGAAGTGCAGAAAGTAATTATATTAGACTATGTGGAAACAACTGTCAATAGGAGAATTATTTTAGTCAGGTTTTTTGCTGCTGTGACTGAAGGATGTGACTAGAAAAATTATAGAAGAGGAAGAATCTATTTGAGAGCTCACAGTTTCAGAGGTCTTAGTCCATAGAAGACTGGCTCTGTTCCTCAGGGCTCAAGGTGAGGCCAAATATCATGGTGGAAGAGGGTGGCAGAGGGAAGCAGCTTACTTCACAGTGATCCGGAAGCAGAGAGAGAGACTCCACTTTCCTGATACAAAAATATACCCCAAGGCCACGTCCCAGTTCCCACTACCTCCAGCCACACCCTACCAATTCAGTTAATCCTCAATTAATCCCTATCGTGGATTAAATCACTAATTGGATAAGACTCTTACAATCCAATCATTTCTCCTCTGAACCTTCTTGCATTGTCTCACGTATGAGCTTTTGGAGGACACCTCACATTCAAACCATAAAAAGGATCTAAGTGACATGTCCAAGGTTATGGAGTAACGGAGAAGCAAGGATGGGAAACATGAGTTTCTGACTATTGTTCTTTAACCATTGCTGTGGTCTTTCTAACAATGGAAAATATATTTTCATCATAACCAGTGGGTGCAAGTGGAGAATGATACTTTGTTCTTACTGTTTTTTGATGTAATAATCATAATAATCATAATTATTTCACTCTGAGAAACACGTCCTGTGTAACCTGGGTAGCACTATACAGGAATAGATATGGATTAAATTTCATTAATATGTGGCATATATTTTATTATTCTGAATACTGATACCCGTTTTAAAAGACTCAAGAATACCATTGATTTATGCAATTTTGAGAATGAATTCTTGGAGAGCATGTTATACCTATCCTTCTTACACACACACACACACACACACACACGCACGCACATGCAGACTCTATATATGTATCAGATATTAATCAGTTAACTAAGTCCTTTCATGCTAAGCATTCGAGCAATACCTGTCTAATTTTGTCTTCAGTAAAAATAGCAGAGTTCATGGTGACCCTACCCATCATGCTATCTATAAATCTATAGATGAATATCACTTTAGCCACCTTACAGAAGATAGTTATGAATTATTAAAGCAATGATTAAAAGTGTACACATAATCTTTAAACATCATTGATCATGTGAGTAGGAATAATTTCACCTTCTGTGAGTAGATTACATATAAAACTCCTATTTAATTTTAACCATCATTATTATGACGCAGGTTTGTGGAAGTGGGAGAGAACCATCTGCTCCAGAAAAGTGATTTTGAATAACACACCATGAAGTCTCCATCATTGAGTCAGTTCTGAGTGAGGCAGCATTATATGGTGATCCATAACAGAACCTGAAGTTCGGGAACACTGACTTTGAATGACCCAGTGATTATGGACAGTTTTTTAAACTTGTTTTAGTTTTTGTCCTATCTGCAAAATACAGATGGTAGTATCTATTTAATTAGTTTTTGTGAGGATTAAATAAGAAAATACTGTGGATGGGGATTAAGAATATAGCTTGGTGATAGAGTGCTTGCCAGCTATGTATAAGACACTGGGTTGGATCTCCTGCACCTGAAGAAGAAAAAAGAAGTGTATTTGTATCATTGATTATGGACCATAATAAATGTCTGATAAGTAGTTCTTATTATAAGAAATTTGGCAACTATTTATTTTTAATTGATTTTTAAAAATAAGTGATGGAAGAATGCATTACAATTCATATTACACATATAGAGCACAATTTTTTTATATCTGGTTGCATATAAAGTATATTCACACTAATTCGTGTCTTCAAACATGTACTTTGGATAATGATGTCCATCACATTCTACCATCATTGCTAACCCCCTGCCCCTTCCCTGTCCCTCCCACCCTCTGCCCTATAGAGTTCATCTATTCCTCCCATGCTCCCCCTCCCTACCCCACTATGATTCAACCTCCTTATATCAGAGAAAACATTCAGCATTTGTTTTTTTTGGGATTGGCTAACTTCATTTAGCATTATCTTCTCTAACTCCATCCATTTACCTGCAAGGCAGTTATTTCTTAAGCAAGGTTTCCTTCTGATTCAAGAACTCATAGATATTTTTAAATATCCCTGAGACTTTGGTATGTTTTCTATGAAATTTACCCTAAACACTAATAATGCGAATATTCCTGTCTGTTATAATGTTGCTGTCACTGCAGAACTTTCCAGCCCTACATTTCTTACTAGTCTGAGTTTCCAAGGTTTCTGCCAAATGCCTCTAAATCATAATTATTTCATTCTGAGAAAAGTTTCCTATTCTTCTGCTCAATTTTCTCAGGGGCCCAACAAACAAATGTGGCTTTCTATGCCTCCTTCACCAGTGTTTTCTGTGGACATATGGCTAATAGGAGCAAGACTAAGAGAAGGAAGCTAGGTAATTTCTCTGCCTCTCTCAATTTCTATCAGTAGACCTCTGGGGTCACAGTTTCTGTTGGGCAGATCCCTGTGATTCCCAGTTTCTAACTTTGCTTTCATGGGTGGCTGCTCCTCTGTGGCTCCAGTTCCTGTCCGGGTGTTCTAGATTCGAATCCTTGGTAGCATAAACTTTATCTTTGCAGCCCTAGAGTAACTTTTGGATGGTGATGATCTCTGAGTGTGGATACTAAACTCTAGGTGTTCTCATCATTCCCAGATTGCCTTTAACTCTTTTTATTCTTTTTAACTAGTTGCTTATATTTATGTCCTCTGAACTACTTGGTCTAGGTTCTCCTCCTGATTAGACCTGAACTGATACAGTCATGGAAATTCCATAGCTGTTTCCAAGCCACTGACCTAGTGTTGAAGTTTGATTCTTTGTGAGTTCTGGATTCCATAGGAAAAAAGTTGTTTCTTTGTTTTGTTTCCCCCGACCCACCCCGAGAACATTTTAAAGGACAAATATTAAACTATGATTCATTTCTTTTTTATTCAAAAAAGTTTTTTAAAAAGCACCTACTCCAGACTTGGTTAATTTTATTGGTAAGTAGCTATATAGTAGGAATTTTGTGATAAAGACCTATAGGTGAAAAATTATATGACATCTAAGACATAGCCTCATCCCTAGAGAAGGAGAAAAAATACTTTATTTTTTTATTCATTTCTTCCTATTAATATCACTGTTCCTGATATTGAAATATTTGAAGAAGAAAAATTTAATTACTTTCAAGTTTATCCCAAATGATATCCCAAATATTAAACAATATTAATTTCTAAGATCTGAATGTTCATGTCCCCTCAAAATTTATATGTAAAAATTCAATCACCAATGAGATGCTATTATAACCAATGTAAGGCCTTAGGAGGTGATTAGATCATGAAGGTAGAACCCTCACAGAGAGCTGCCTTGTCTTCTTCTGCCACGTGAGAACATAGTGAAGAGGCTATCTGTGAACTGGGAAATGAACTCCTCACCCGGCAGAGTCTGATGGCACCTTGAACTTGGACTTTCCTACTTTCAGAAATGTGATAAATAAAATTCTGTGTTTATAAGCTACATAGACTATGGTATTTTGTTGTAGTAGCTCCAATGGACGAAACACTAATCAAATACTAAAAAGAAAAAAAAAATACTCTAAAAATAACAAGTAAAATCATTGGGAACTAATAAAATAAGGCATAGATTTCTAAATTGCCGCTTAGGTCAATGAGAAAGAATGAAACTTATTTACATGTAGGTCATTTATACTTCAAGTAAAAAATAGCTGCCCCATGAAAAAGAAGTGAATTGAATTCTGAAGTTTAGGAAAATCATGCTAACCTGCTACCTCAAATAAGGTATATCCAGATTTTCTTGGGCAACCAGAGGACACATGCATAATCTTTCATCTCTGTGCAAATGGGTATCATTTAATAGGAAAAAGACTGTGGGATAGTCAGCGTTTCCCAAGACTTATCTTAATTTAGTTTCCTGAATTGCTTATTTTCTATTTCCCATGATCATTGGGAAAAATATCATCAATCAGTCAGGACTGAGTAGTGGAATATCTGCTGTGATGGATTTATATGGCCATTACATTAATTGTAAATAAATAAATTTGTTAAATTGACTATTCTGGCAAATGTGCACTGAGGTAAGCTAAGAATTATCTCTGATTTGGTGCAGCTGGTGCTTAGAAAATGTTACTGACCTTGAAAAATATCACATTTTCTTAATAATAATGAAGCTCTAATTTAAAAATATGGTTTTCAGGAAAGAAACCTACATTAATGAGAGCATTTCTCAAAGCTGTCTATCAAAATAATGTTAGCCATAAAATTATTCAATTAGGAAGAAATGTAGTATTTTAGTGAGATACATAAAGAGTTTATAAAAAATGGCTCTAGGTCCAGGACTTACTTTTGGATTCTATCGTTATAAAAATGCAATGTAGTAATGGAAAAATGTTTAAAGGTTATGCAATTATAACATAAACTAGGAAACATATGTGAGAAGGAGGGATTAATATGTTTATTTATTTTTAAAATCAATAGACTATTTTTAGAGCAACTTTGGAGTCATAGAAAACTGAGAAGAAAATACAGGAATTTTCATATACAGTTAGTATGTTTGGGAATTTTCCTGCACATCCGTTCCTTTATTATTGTGTTTTTTTCTCAATTATCTCTCTTTCTTGCTCTCTTTCCATGCACAATAGCCTTAAAAATTAAAATACCTTGTAATAAATCTAAACAGAGATAAAAACATCTCTACAATAGAGTTATTAAACACTGAGAAGGAAATTAAAGAAATTAGAAGATGGTTAAACAGAATTAATGTTGTTAAATGTTCTTGGATAGGCAGAATTTATATTTTTTAAATGGCCCTATTATTATCTTTCCTTACTCTCATATATTTGTTACAATTAACAAACCAGTATCAATACATTATTATTAACTGGAGTCCACTATACATGCTATGGATTTTGACAAATGTCAAATGACTTATATCTACTAATGCAGTACCATACAGAGCAATTTCTCTGCCCTAAAAATGCCCTACATCCCATTTATATGGCATTTATTATAGCACCAACTGTACTAACTACCTCGAAACATATCTAGCAGAATATGTTCAAGGATTCTGTACATAGTACATAAAAATATGGTCCTGAAAACCATATTTTTAAACATCGAACTTAAAAATATTTGAAAAACATTAAATAATTTCTGACTAAATATAAAGTTGAACTATATTAATTGGTTTTTACCACCAAATGATTTGTAGGCTTAATGTAATCCTTGTGAAAATTATGGCATGTTCTTTCCATAGAAATTGACAAGCTTATTCTAAAATTTATATATAAATAGAGTGCATGAAACTGAAGAATGTCTTAAATTATAAGAATTAATAGCAAAGATGTGCTCTATTGACTTTTTACAAAGATATAGTAATGAAGATAATGTGGAATGGGCACAAAGACAGTCTGACATAATAAAATCAAGATCATAGGACCAGCTGGGTGATGTGGGCGCATGCCTGCAATCCCCGTGGCTCCAGAGGCAAAGACAGGAGGATCCCAAGTTCAAAGCCAGCTTCAACAAAAGTGAGGTGATAAGCAACTCAGTGAGACCCTATCTGTAAATAAAATACAAAATAGGGCTGGGGATGTGGCTTAGTAAGTTGAGTGCCCTGAATTTAATTCCCAGTACGCAAAGGAAAAAAAAAAGATCATAGGAGTAAATGCCTACATATACACCATTCATAGCATAAAGATGTTTCATTCAACTATGGATCAAACATATAACTGTGGTACCATAAGATTATAATGGAGTTGAAAATTCCTTTGCTAGTGTGTTAATCAGCTTTCCACTACTATGACAAAATACCTGAAATAATCAATTTTAAAGGAAGAAAAATTTATTTTGACTCACAGTTTCAGTCAATGGTCACTTGGCCTTGTTTCTCTGTGCCTGTGGTGGCATTGTACAACATGGTGGAAGCATGTGGTAGAGAAAGCCTATTAACCTCATAGTAGCTAGGAAGAAAATGTTCAAAAGAGGAAGGGGCCAGAGTTCCCATATACCCATCAAGGACATGCACCTACTCCTCTAACTTCTTCCAAATAGGCTTTATCTATCTCTTAAAGGTACTTCTCTATAGTGCCACAGGTGGGGGACCTAGCATTTACACGTAAGCCTGTGGGAAAAATTAATATCCAAAATATGGCACCTTGTGACAGATAGGCATTTATCATCAATGTGCCATGCATTATTCATTTGTTTGGGGTGATGCTGGTATAAACAAATCTACTTCACTGACAGTCACATGAAAATATAGCATATGTTGTTGTGTTTGATTCAAAATACCTGGTAATAACAACTACATTACTTTTAATATTTTAAACATGTTATATTTTTATCATTAGAATTTATTCCTTTGGTACTTATGAAAAGAAATTAATTGCAAAACATTACAGCATGTTACACTGGCAACAGTTTCCTACATCTAATTTTTTTCTGCTCTTGATTACATTAATAGTTCATGTCAAGTGATTGTCCTATGCCATCCAAGTTGTAAGTACACTCTGTGAAGTTCCACAGTAACAAAATCACCTAAAGATACATTCTCAGAACAGATCCTCACCGTTTATAAAAACATCTCACTATATGACTGAGGCATGACAGATTAGTGGAGGATGATAAGTGTCTTCCATAAGTACCACTCACACATGTATTCACATGAACAGCAAACTGAAAACCTATCTTACATCATACATGAAATAAAATTTGGGCTAATTAAAGATCTAAATGTGAAAGGCAAAATTACTAAGCATAAGAAAATAGCTTCATGATGGCATGGCAGTAAATAGATTATAGGCATCTGTTGACTCCAGTGAATACAAATAAAATGAATATATATATATATATATATATATATATATATATATATATATATATGAATACTTATGAATATATATGAATATATATATATGAAAAGTGATATTCATTGAATTCAATGCCATTCTTCTATGTTTTTAGATGTAGCCACTATGTTCTGTTAGCATTCTATCCTCAAGGAAATACAAAGCCCTTCACATATAAAATAGTATAGCAGCAATATTTTCTTAGCCTTTTCCAGTGAGAAATATAAAATTTACAGAAGTGCCTTTTTATATGCACTGTAGTAAACCTATGGCATATAAATACCTCATAGATTATAAATCCTTTGTGTTTTAGTTTAAATAAAGGTTTTTATTTGACTATTCAAATAATACCACAAGTTGACATTTTATTACTAAAATATGAAAATAAAAATATGTGGGAGGGTGATATATACTAAAAATTGCAAATAAGAGATGTGTTTGTTCACCTTGAAGAATTACTTTTCTAAGGAGTAAAACATTAAATATGACTCATTTCATACAATGACTCCCTTTACTTCAAAAACTGTTGAAGTTCAAGTTATTTCTTTAAGCATAATACTTTTCTACATAAAATGTTTGTAGCAAAAATTTACAAATAATTATTTTTATAAACATGTCTAGGTTGATAAAGCAAAAATTGTATTCCTAAGAAACTGTGTTATCAGAAACAATTCTTTAGCTGAGGAAGGGTGGTAAGGACTGGAGAGTTTCAATCTTGTAAGAGTTAAGTGAATTTTACAACAGGACTGTCAACAGTAATGGTGATTTCAGAGCTATTATGAACTCAAGTATGTGTTTCCTCCAAATTCCTGTATTGAAGTGCTCATCCTGCAGGCAGCTGTATTTGGAGATGTGCTCTTTGAAGATTGATAAATGCTAAGTCAGATCAGAAGGGCAGGGCTCAAACCAATAGGATTGGTGTTCTTAAAGAAGAGGAACAGACACCAGTGTGCGCTCTCTTTTTCTGTCTTTGTCCGCCTCTCTCTCCCTCTCTCTTGTGAATACATGGTGAGAAGGTGGCTGTCTGCTGCCAGGAAGAGAGCCCATACCAGGGATGGACCTGGCTGGCAGCTCTCTCCAGGAATTGAATTGGTTGGTACCTTGATCTTAGACTTCCCAGCCCCCAGAACTGTGAGGAAATGAATTTCTGTTGTTTAAACCACCCAGCCTTATGGTAATTTATTATGGTTGCCCAGCTGACTAATGCAAGAGCTGAAAATGCATAATTATAAAACCTAAATATTGCTGACTAAAGGCAGCATTTGTCATATTGAGCATCTGCTTCATAATAATGGCCATTTATTTTCTGTCTCCGTCAGCAATATCATTAGCATACTTTCTTACAAACAATATTTCATCTTTATTTTATTATTTTATTAATTTGCTGTGGTTATTGAACTAACAACTGTAAAACTTACTGAATTAAAACAATGACCATTTATTTTGCTCACAATTTTGTGGGTCAGTATGCTGATAAAAGCAGGGTAATTCTTCTGATTCTCCAGGTCTTCTAGTCTTAGCTGGACTCCCTCATAGGTTGTGGTCACCTGGTGTTCAGCTTGGTAGAACTGTTTCTGGAGAGTGTCTGCTCATGAGCCAGGACATTAAAGGTGATTGGACTGCTGGTCACTCACCAGCTGCAGACTATCTATAGGTAATAGAGGTCCTTTAGACTCTCTTCCCCCTAAAATAGTTTCAGTTCATTTATTAGTATATTTAGTTCCAAATACTAAATTTTATTCTAGGTTAAATATTCTCTCTTTGTAGTAATCAGGATAGACCCGGTTATGCTGAGGTAACAGACAATCCAAAATTGTCTTGATTTTTTTTCTGATTTGTCCAAAGTCTTCTGTAGACCAGCACATGCTCCAAAAAAATAACTTCTTTTTAAATAACTGAGCAATCAAAGCCACTTTGTTCTTTGGATTCTGCCTTCTTGACATGGGGTCTTCTTGTTGTTCAAGAGAGAAGAAGGAAAGTTGTCATAGATTTCCTACTGCTGTAGACTGGACCTGGTGCATTTCATTTCCATTCACAATTTGTTGGCTGTAAATGACCACATGTCCCACCTAAATGAAAGAGTCTGGAAAGCATAAGTCTCTCAAAATCTGAAAAAAGAAATGTAATGATATTGGTGAACACTAGTATTATGGACTCTCATAGCTTGTGCCTGTTAGGGAGGGGAGATGTGGTCCACTTTTTTTTTTTTTTTTTTTTTGCCTCATGTTTCTGTCCCTTCCCCTTTCCTCCCTGCAAACCATAAAATCAGGGTAATCTGCCATTCCATCTGCTCCTTCCAGATAGAACAGGGGAAAAACAGGAAAAATAAGGAAGAACAGATGTCTTACTTTGCTATTGTGAGCTGATGTAACACTTTTTATCTTAGCTGGTGTTTTATAATGGACTCTTTCTATTGTGTGCTCCATAGGTTCTTGGGATAGCCCCTCCTGTCCCCATGTCTCTGATTTGCCCATTGGTAGTTCTTAGTCATTCTACCAGACATTATTTACAGCTCTTGATTACCCACTTATACCTAGGTCACTACCACAATTCCTGGACAAAAATAATTGGATTATTGAAGGCTAATGCAAACTGACTTTTCCTCTGTTATGGTTTGGATCTGAACTGTTCCACCAAATCTCAAACGGTCATACTTTTGGAAGCGGTCTGGTCGAGAGAACTCTGACTCCATCAATGAATTAATCCACTGATTGTTGAATGGACTATTAGGCAATGGGACCTAGCTGGAGGAGATTGATAACGGGGTGTGCCCTGAAGGGTTAGTCTGGCCTCTTGCGCTCTCGCTCTCTCTCTCTCCTTTCTGACTTTCACGAGCTGGGCATCTTTCCTCTGCCATGCCCTTCTACCATGTTGTTCTCTCTTTCCTCAGGCCCAGAGCAATGAAAGTAACTGATCATGGAAGGAACCCTCTGAAACTTAAGAGATAAAATAATTCTTTCCTTCTTTAAGTTGTTCTTGTCAGGTATTTCGGCAACAGCAATGAAAAGCTAACACACCTATCTCAGAGGAAATGCACACATTTGACTTGTGTGTAGAATGAATTATGTCCCAAATTGATGCTTTCTTGTCTACTGCCATTATCCACTTTATCCTTTAAGCTTTTAAATTCCTCAGGTCTGGATCTGATACCAGTCTTCAGTACCCCCAACCTTCAGAACAAAGTAATAAAATAAAGAGACTCTAGATGATAATAACATAAACTGTGCATTTCAAAAATCTAGAAGAAAAAATTTTAATGTTTTCACCATAAAGAAATGATGAATGTTTGAGAAAATAGGCATTTTTACTCTGATTTGAACATCATAATGTTTATATATATTGAAAGATCACATAGTACATCATAAATATGTATGATTTAAAAACATTAAAAATGATGATTCAAGCTTTCTGATTGGTTCATTTTCAGACCTTTTGTACATTAGAACCACATGATGTGTGCTTAAAAGTCTTGATTCCTACATTGTATGCTATACATTTACATCAGAATGTCTGCTAGTAGCCATCAGACATCATTTCTAAAAATATAATCCCAACATGACACAAAATTTGGTAACTCCTGTTTTATATCATTTTGTTTTAGAATCGTGATTTATCTTCACTGGTGTTCTTCTAAGTTTCTTAAAGAATTGTGTTATAATAAATAATATTTTTGTTCTTTGTTCACATTTCCTGTCAGAAAGCTTCAAAAACACTGAGAATTTCATTAGCAATACGAATATCTTTATTATGATAATAAGGTCACTTTTGATGACTGCTCAGATAGCTTCCTCATGGAGGTTGATCAATGGAAAATCCAACCATATGATTACAGGGTTGGAAATTGATTCAGTTCATTCCTTGGGGAAGGGAGGGAGACTAAAGACCAAGTTGGTCTGTGCAATGGTTTAATTGGTCATGAAACCCTATGTTAATCAGGTTTCTCCAGAGGAATATATATGATGATAAAAGAAAATTTATTGTATTGGCTTACATGGTCTAACGCTGAATAGTTCCATAATGGCTGTTTGCAGGCAGGATAGCAGAAATAAGTTCAGTCCAAGAAGCTGGGAGCCTTAGAATAAGAGGGAACAATGGTGCAGCCCTAGTCTAAGTCTGAAAGTCTGGAAGCTCCCTAGAGTGTCACTAGTACAAGTTCTTGTTCAAAAGCTTAAGAGTCTGGAATATGATGTCCACAGGTGATGGCAACAGCAGAAGAACACACTCGCTCCAAAAGAATTTAGCATGGACAAGCATGGAAGGAATCTTCCTTTTTCTGCTTTGTTGTTCCATCAAGGGCCCCAGCATATTGAACTCTGCTGCCCACATTCAGTGTGGGTCTTCCCTACTGTTTCCTGATCTATATCCCAATTGTCTCTGCATTCTTCCTCACAAACACACCCAGAAGTGTGCTTTACCAAATTTCTAGGTGCATTTAAATGGAGTCAAGTTGAAAATCAATATTAACTATCACAAACCTCAGTTTAAACTCTGACCACTGGAACTTAGTGGAGTCTTCTGTTTGGTTGGAGTTCATGGACCAGGAAGGTGATACATGCATAATTCACACAGGGCATAGAAATGTAGCATCTAGGCCTCTTTCAGATCACACAAGTTTATGCTTTGAAATAAAACTAATTATAAGTTTTATTTTCTTGAGTTTTAGGAGCCATTCTAATGACTTATCAAACCTGTGGGGTCATGAGAATTCCCAAATTTATAGCAATTTGAGGACAATGTATGGAAAACAAAGCCTTCAACTTTGGGAATCTCATGTTAACTCCAGGTAGATAGTATCACATTGTATTGCAGTTGGAAATAAAGCAATGCAGTTACCAAATTCCTTTATAACTGAAGGGCCTTCTTAAGATTTTTTTCTCTACCTAAAGTATTCTCCAAATTCTATTCATTTAGTGGAAATTCTAATCCTTCAGGTACTAAAGCATTACATCATTGCATTCCTTTTCCTCTTACAATATTCTTTTACTTTATAGAGCTTATTGCACTTTTTAACTATGCTTGTGTTTGTATATCAGTCACTTCATCAGACTCTTGATATATGTGAAACTGGAAATCACATTCTTTACCATTGTAAATCTAGAGCCTAGAAAAGCTCCTAAAGTTTAGGTACTCAGGAATTTGAGGGGGTAGGTATTTAAGTAAATTTTTTTAAAATATTTTTTTACCTATACACGGACACAATATATTTATTTATTTATTTATTTATTTATTTTTAAAAATATTTATTTTATTGGTTGTTCAAAACATTACAAAGCTCGTGGCATATCATCTTCCATACATTTGATTCAAGTGGGTTATCAGCTCCCACCTTTACCCCAAATACAAGTTGCAGAATCACATCGGTTACACATCCACATTTTTACATAATACCGTATTAATGACTGTTGTATTCTAGTACCCTTCCTATCCCCCACTATCCCCCCTCCCCTTCCCTCTCCTCTTCCCTCACTACCCCATCTGCTGTGGTTTAATTCTCTCCCTTTTTTTTCCCCTTTCCCCTCACAAACTCTTATATGTAGTTTTATGTAACAATGAGGGTCTCCTTCCATTTCCATACAGTTTCCCTTCTCTCTTCCTCTCTCCCACCCCACTCGTCTCTGTTAAATGTTAATCTTTTCCTCATGCTCTTCTTCCCTGTTCTGATCTTGGTTGCTCTCTTTATATCAAAGGAGACATTTGGCATTTGTTTTTTAAGGATTGGCTAGCTTCACTTAGCATTATCTGCTCTAATGCCATCCATTTCCCTGCAAAATCCATGATTTTGTCATTTTTTAGTGCTGCATAATACTCCATTGTGTATAGATGCCACAGTTTTTTAATCCATTCATCTATTGAAGGGCATCTAGGTTGATTCCAAAGTCTAGCTATTGTGAATTGTGCTGCTATGATCATTGAAGTGGCAGTGTCCCTATAGTATGCTCTTTTGAGGTCCTCAGGGAATAGACCGAGAAGGGCAATAGCTGGGTCAAATGGTGGTTCCATTCCCAGCTTTCCTAGGTATCTCCATACTGCTTTCCATATTGGCCGCACCATTTTGCAGTCCCACCAGCAATGTACAAGTGTACCCTTTTCCCCACATCCTCGCCAGCACTTATTGTTACTTGACTTCCTAATGGCTGCCAATCTTACTGGAGTGAGATGGTATCTTAGGGTGGTTTTGATTTGCATTTCTCTGACTGCTAGAGATGGTGAGCATTTTTTCATATACTTATTGATTGACTGTATGTCTTCCTCTGAGAAGTGTCTGTTCAGATCCTTGGCCCATTTGTTGATAGGGTTGTTTGTTATTTTATTGTTTAATTTTTTAAGTTCTTTGTATATTCTGGATATTAGGGCTCTATCTGAAGTGTGAGGAGTAAAAATTTGTTCCCAGGATGTGGGTTCCCTGTTTACCTCTCTTATTGTTTCTCTTGCTGAGAAAAAACTTTTTAGTTTCAGTAAGTCCCATTTGTTTATTCTTGTATTTAATACTTGGGCTATGGGCGTCCTATTAAGGAATTTGGAGCCCGACCCCACAATATGTAGATCGGAGCCAACTTTTTCTTCTATCAGGTGCAGAGTCTCTGGTTTGATATCTAGCTCCTTGATCCATTTTGAATTAACTTTTGTGCATGGCGAGAGAAAGGGATTCAGCTTCATTTTGTTGCATATGGATTTCCAGTTTTCCCAGCACCATTTGTTGAAGATGCTATCCTTTCTCCATTGCATGCTTTTAGCACCTTTATCAAATATAAGAAAGTTGTAATTTTGAGGATTGGTCTCTGTGTCCTATTTATTTTGTTTATTTATTTTTATGTGGTGCTGACTATCGAACCCAGGGTCTCATACGTGCGAGGCGAACACTCTACGGCTGAGCCACAACCCCAGCCCTTAAGTAAATCTTTAATTATTAAATTAATGTATCTTTCTTTCTACCACATCCAGTTTTGAAATTATATACTGAAAAAAGCATGAGTTTTGTTGCTGTATGAATTTTGTTTCAAATTCTTGCTGTGTTTCTCAACTAGGCTGTGAAAATTTAGGGAAGTTTGGTAAACGTTTCTAAATTCAAATTTCCTTCTCTCCAAATGGGAAATAGCAATTCTTATCTCATAAGGTTATGAGAATTGGAAATAACAAGATAAAACATCTCACAATTTACTTTCAAAAAGAAAAATCTCCTTTTCATTTTCCTTTGTGACCTCCCAGGGCTTAAAGCTTCCATATTCTTTCTAGGTCTACAGAAATCTATTTTTTGTCTTTTTTCCCTTCATTCCACATTACCACCCACAGACAAATAAAAATACCCCACCATACTTCTAGCTTCCAAAGAGGGCACAAACTAATCAGCCATTTGAACTCTTAAGACAGTAGGGAGGCTAGAGGTATCCACTCACAGGCTCATGTGATAATTCAGTTCCATTCTCCCAGTGTCTCCTGGAGAAGATGACTACCTCTTAGCCATTCCACATTGTGTTCCTCATTGAAGCAAAAATATTTTGTGCATCTCAAAATTGCTTCAAGTCACTTTTATTATGTAAAGCATACAAGGAGGTCCCAATTTCTTATGCATAGAGTTCTTAAGACATTTTATAACCAAAATTCACATGTTAAATATAATTAAATCTATAAAACCAAGTTCAAATTTGCAGCATTAATTTACATAAGGATAGTGGGTTTTTTGTGAGTGAATAGTCTAAGTTAGTTTTAAGGACAGAAAACTTTCCATGTATATGTTGTATTTAGCTTACTGCTGACTTGAGTCTTGGGTTTGCCCAGGAAAAGATGATGGGGTCATTTTTTATTGCTTTGGTTATTTTTTCTTTTTAACAAAAATTTTATTTTAAACCAGCAGTTGATTATTTTGTTGAGTAAATCAACATAAATACCCATTCCCCTAAATAATGCCAAATAAACAAAAGCCCTCTTGATTGCATTTGTATCTTAACTATTGAAAAACTATTGCAAGTTGCCATTCATCATGATAAATATCCACAAACAACATAAATGTGGCACCACACTCCCAGAGCACAGAAGCTTTCTTGTTGGCTATGTCTACAAGGCCACGTTTCTTGTACTGGATTCCCTACTCCACCTTCTTACTCCTTCAGAATCACTATAAAGTTTCATTCACACACTGAGCCCTGATGCTATTTAGCTTTCCTCCGGTTCTACTCTTCTCCTAAAAATACTCTTAACATGGCTATGAAGTCATCTGGAAGTATTCTGTGCTAAGATACTAATTTAAATCAAGGGTCAACAAACTACAACCTACAGACCTAATCTGGTTCTCCAACTTGTTTTTGTAAATAGTTTTATTGTAACACAACAATGTCTTTATTATTGTTAGGTGCAGGGCAGGCTGAACTAAGTTGTCCTCAGGGCAGGCTGAATGAATGTTAGCTGCAGGATAACCCAGGCACTCAAACTTCCCCTCTGTCTGGTCTTTTATCAACTGTTTGCATCAAGTCTGAACACTCAACCCCACTCAAGACTGAACACTCGACCCCCACCCGTCTGGTGCAACTGAAACCCACATCTGAATCCTGCCCCATCTGCCTGAAGGGAGAAGATGACACCCTTAGCAACTACTGTATGATTCAATCACTGTACTCCAACGAGGCAGCTTGCAGACCCAAAGACCCCATTAGATTTTGGCTATAAAAACTCTCTTTTGCTGGGCCCCCCTCTCTTGCTCTCTTTCTTCTCTCTCCCTCTCACTCTCTACTTTCTCTCTCTCTCTCTCTCTCTGCTCTCCCTTCTTCTTCCCTCCCACTTTCTCTCTCTCTCTTTTCTCCTTTTTTGCACTGTTGCAATAAAGTTCTCTTGGTCGCTCCCAGTGTTGTGGTCACTTTCCTTTCAATCATTACCTATTGTTGCTTTCCTGTTAAGAGTTAGGAGTTGTAATGGAGTCTATATAGTCCACAAGTCTAAACTATTCACCACCTTGCCCTTTACAGAAAAAGTTTTCTGACACTTTATTTAGATGATCAGGATTATGATTGAAGTAAAAACAAACATATTTAAAGAAATTTCTTAGAACTCTCATTACCCTAGAGAATATGCATGCGGAACTCAGGTTTAAAAATCATAGATAAGTAATAGATGTTTACTATAAGTTTAGGAGTCTTCCTCTATTTCCTTGAAAGAACTGGCTTCAGAAAGCTCCAAGGAGACCAAGCTGTGAATCATGTTTAAAGGTTAGATTTTTTTTCTAAAAAGTTTTTTTTTTAACTGAAATATATATACTGATGTCTGAGAAGTTTTCTTGAGACTTGCATTTTTTTTTTAAAGATCAAAGAAACATGGGCATGCTTCAGGTATCTATAAGCTGGGCTTCCTGACACCTGGGCCGACTGCTGCAGAGAACTCAACTGCACTCTTCTATTTATGAGTCTATGACTAATGCTATCCTGTAAGTGTCTCAGGACTGCCATATTGTTTTTCATATATCTCTTTTTAGCATCAAATAAATATTAGGAAAATTGCAGAAATTTAGAAATCTTAGTTGAATAGATGATTCGGAGATAGTGACACTAAACTGGGAATTGTTAAGAACTATCAGGAGAAGTACCAAAGTCTCCTTTCAGGGTAGTTTGTAGCACTTCTGGGAAGCAAACCATAGGAATTTTATAGGTCTTTGCTAGCAGTGAAACCTGTAAGAGCAATCACTCTGGAGCTACTTCCACTTGATGGCAGAGCTTCCTTGTGAAAATTGTCTTAATAAAAGCAGGAACAAGTCATTCATCCAAGTCATTCTTTGTTGTAGAAAATTTGCCGTCCTTCTCATTAAGGAGAAAGAATCATGGTTTGCCCCTTATAGCTGTGTACATGAGTTACTTACACAATTTACTCTTTGTTACCAGATAAGTTATCCTGTATGTAGGAGAAATGAAATAAAAAGGTACAGGGAGTGGAAAAAATTGTATAAAAATTCTGTTAGTACAGCAGGGACAAACAATGTGAAGACATTTCTGAAGCTCAACATCTTATTTTCTACTTTCTAAAGGAAAACTTCAGGGAAGACACTTGAGACATGTTGAAGAAAGGTCCTTCAGAATTCCCTCTTTATGTTTAACTTAACAGATACTTGTAAGGGGAGTTTATGCTGAATTTATGGTAGTAATAAAGTGATATTTTGGCCTTGATTTTCTAAAAAAGTTTTTTTTTAACTGAAATATATATACTGATGTCTGAGAAGTTTTCTTAAGACCTGCATTTTTTTTAAAGATCAAAGAAACATGGGCATTATTTGTTGGCAAAAAGTGAAATGACTTCCCAAGCATCAAAGCTGTTTAAAGTGTTTTGAAAATACAATTACACTATTCATCTGTTTTCCCTTTAGAACTAGGGTTTAATGCATGCCAACTATTGTGCTATGCCTTGGATGGGATACTAAGATGTAATCTCAGTTGAAATAAATTGAAGTCCCTCATTAGATAATGAACGGCAGCATGAAGGAAATTGGTTTCCTTTAATCTTTCACATAAGGAGGCAATCTCTTTATATGCAAGGAAAGAATTTTGCATATTGATTATAGTTTCTGATGATGAACTTACATCATCAGAACTTTCTAGGCTAAATGGTATCCTCTGAAAAAGAAGGTGCATAGTAAATATCTATTTCCACAATTTCTTCTAACAAGTTACTACTTCAGCATGCTAACCACTGTAATAGCACAATTCATATTTTTTTCTCATCCTAATTGTACCATTCTCTTATGTTGATTTTATGCTTCCAAAAATTAATATATAATTTTTACCTTTGAAACAAAATGGCAAGGAAATCTCTCTGTTCTGGGAGCTTGTGGGAGAGGATAGGGTGATCCATTTGCTCTGGTTTACTTGGGGTTTTTCTGGTCATAGTGATACAAGTTTGAACCTAAGAAAACTATTTAGTCTTTGGCAAAATGGCTAGTTGATTAGTTGATAATTTGAAATTATAAGATTAGTAATTGTTTAATTTACCACCCTTCCACCAGTTTATTTACTTCAGATGTCTCTTCTCAGATCTCTGTCTTGTTTTTATATTAACTTACACATTTTTAATGAACTGTTTGAGACTAAGTAGAATAATTATATCCCTTTACTTCTAAATTTTGGTGATTATTTCCCAAAATCAAATACAGTCTTTTTCATGACCACAGTATATCAAGTATATTTATTAAAATCAGGAAATTTGATGCTTAGAAAATGTGTAATTCACAATGCTTATTCAAATTTCATTGAGTGTCTAAATAATACCCTTCATAACTAGTTTTTCCTAATTGACTCTAATCCAAGATTATGTCACCTAATTGTTGTATTTTTAGTCTTTTTTAATCTACAACACTTTATATTCATTTTCTGTTTCTTTTCCTTGACATTTTTGAAAAATACAGGTCCGTGAATGTGTAGAGTGTCTGTCAATTTGGTTTTGCCTAGTTTCCTGGTGATTAGATTCACTTACATAGTGCTCAGATAGGAATACCACTGAGGCTATGCTGGGTCCTTCTTGGTGCATCATCTCAGAAGACACATGATGTTAGTTCATCCCAATGTTGTGATATGGGGAAATGCTGCTGCACCCTCTGCTTTTAGTACTCTCTGAAAATTTTCCAGTGCCATTCCTTCTACATCTGTTACCAATTCTGTTGTCATTGTATCATAAAGAAGAGCTTGTTATGATTTTGTTTTGTTTTGTTTTTTAATCTATAAGAAGTCATTCGATTCATTATGAGCTTTATTTTATCCGGTCACCTAACTTTATCATTTGTCTCACCAGTACTCCCAGTATTCCTATTGAGTTACAAGTTCTGAGAATTGCAGTGACCTCAGGACCCAGAATCTTCTGAAAACAGAGGCAAAAATCTATCTATTTTTGCCCTTTTGCAAAAACAGGAGAAACACGTGTTGTGCTGTAGAAAACACCTTTGAAGACTTCAGAGAAAAGACATTATTTAAGCGCCGTAAGGGGGCTCTTGAACAGTGTATTAGCCAACTACATTTATTGATTGTCTCCTGTCTGCTGCACATCTTGCCAGATGCTGCATTAGAGTATTTTCTTTAATCAGTAAAAGTATAGAAAATTGGATGTCTTTGGAGACTACAGCTTGCCTTGCTACCTGCCTCCCAAAAGATTCTTATTAGTATTTTAAATGCTAATTCCATAGTTTTCAAGACTTAAAGAGCAAATCAGCCCTGGTAGCATATATACCTGATTTCCTTCACTGGGACACAGGTCATCAGAAGAGGTGCTTACATAGAGAAGTCCCTTTAAAGACAGTGTTCATTTGGTGAACAAAAGAATCACTTTTTAGACTTTGGAAATTTATAAGCATTTATGTCTTGTTTTGATTCCTAAAGCACTTTTCATTGATTATTTTGACATCTGTAGGAATACATAATTCAGGGAGCAACATCAAAACTGTACTAATTGCTAAGTGACTTAGGTTGAAACCCTTTAACTCATGTTCTGGTTTTCTCATCTGGAAGAGAGAACAAAACCTTAACTCTTGCATCCTAAAACATATCATTTCTTTGGTAATGAGTCTTATGTGTAGTTATGATGTAAAAAGTAACAATTTCAGTAATAGTACTGCAATAAATCATTACACTCTCTTTTTGTTATAGTTCAGATTTGAAATGTCCCCCAAATATCCATGTAATAAAGGTTTGATTGCCAGCCTGTGGCTCTTTTGGGAGGTGGTGAAACTTTTGGGAGGCGGGGCCTAGTGGAAGGAGGCTGGGTAACTGGGGATGTGCTCTAGAAGGGGATAATGGGACCCTAGTTTTTTCATCTCTCTCTCTTTGCTTCCCAGATTCCATGAGATGAACATGTTACCTCTCCTTTGTGCTTCTACGATGAAAGAGAGAGAGAGAGAAAAAAAAAAAAAAAAAAAAAGCATTGGGACTAAATTGTCATTGACTGAAACCTTTAAAACCATGAGCAAAAATAAAAATTTCCTCCTTTTGTGTATGTAAGGTATTTTATCATTCTGAGAAGGTACTAACATACCAATTTTCTCTGGGAATTTCAGCAGTTTTCTTGTCTCAGGGACTAATAAGCATCCAGGTGCTATAGGAAAATTAAGTAACACTTATTTCAGTTTTAACTCCTCAACAGGGTAAAGAGAATCATTATTCTCATGATTAGGCTGACAAAAAGAAAACTATGGCAGTTTTCAAAAAGACTAAAAATGTTTAAATATCATCTCTTTCTCTCTTATTACTAAGATGGAAAATATAATTTCTTTCTTTTTTTATTTTAAAGTAGAATTTCCATTTTATTCTTCTCTTTCCAGAGGACAGTTTTTTTTTTTTTTTTTTCAGTCCTTAGCTTAGAAACAGCTCCTCACAGGGGCTTTGGAGAAGATGATGGGGCAGCATGAGCAGGTATAAATAAGAATTGGGGTGCTGGGTTTTCTGGGCTTCACGAAGGAGGTGGATTTCTAACTGTTATGGGCCAGGCTATATGGGCAGTGACCAAACAGATTTCATTTTACTCCATGTCACGTAAGAAATGCTTCTCCCATGGGAAAAATACCTCCTCTGTACCCATCAACAGTTGTTTAGAATAGCAAGTTTGGCAACACAAATTGGGAATTCTTTTTTTTTTTTTTTTTTGGAAAAGAACATTGTTGATTTTATTGAGTAGTTAAAGGGGAAAGATAGTACTTCAATTTTCCAGGCACATTGAGTCTTTTTTTTTGTTTGTTTTTGTTGTTGTTGTTTCTTTTTATTATTATTAAATTATTTATCTATTCTAATTTGTTATACATGATGGAAGAAGGCAGTTCATTTCATATCACACATATACAGAAAGTGGCAATTGGTTGTCTTTTTTGTTCCCATTTGTCTTGGGCAATGTGCCCTGTCAGAGATGTCTAGATATTAATAACCATTCTTTAACTTGTACTCAAAGAGGGTCATTTTGACCCACTTCTCCTTCTGCTTATAATCTCATAATGTTTGTTTATGGTTTTGAATCATAGAATCAGCTACTTATGATTTAATGTGGTTTTGGAATATAAAGGTGTCCTTTAACCCTTGGAGGGGATGGAATGGTGTAGACTTGCAACCTGCCTCTCCCTTGACCTGCCAGCTGGTGAATAAATGTTCCATCTCCTGCTTTAAGATGGACTCAGTGATTTATTACAATCTCGCTGTAACATAATGACCTTGCTGTGATTGACATACTTATGTGATGCTATAGCTTCACACACAGCATGGGAGGCACACTCGCTTTGGAGATCTCCCTGGTGGTTTTGACCACTGCTATGTTTCAAATGGTGAACTTTTCAATGATTCCACCTTTGGATAACCAATGGGTGGAGCTAATAGGCTGCCTGTGGCTGTGACCCTTTTTTTTTTAATTACTACTGTTTCTTCTCCTTCTCCTTCTCCTAGTAAGAACTTGAAAACATTCATTTGTTTAGCAGACCTATAAGTACATTATTGAATTAGATGAACTGTATTGGTTTTCAGTTCAAAAATACTAATTTTAGTAATTGTCAAATACTTGATTCTATACTTTTACACTTAGCCTGTTAGGTTTAGGCTTAATTAAAGATAACCCTTTGTTTTTGCCCAGAGGCTCACATTTTGATAGGGACCCATAATATAATGATCAGTTTATACGTTTAAAATCTATTCCTTAGAGCTAGGAGCTCAACTTTATTTTTGAGTATTTTATAGTTACCTGTATTTTCAAGACATAGTTGATCATATCTATAATTCATATGAGGCAGATTCTGGTTAGGAATGAAAGCCACAAACAATATATTGTTTCTATGGGAAAGTGTTATCTGCTTTACAGTAAATGACTTTGTGATGTGGATTCCAAACTGTATTTGTAGAGAGGATCTGGGATTGTACTCATCTGGTTACACCAGAACATACTGTGGTTGTTTCATAAACACAATTTCCAATGAAAGATCCTATGGGAAAGAGGAGATAAATCAACTTTAAAGGGTTAATCTCCAAAATTGAGAGAAAAACAGAAGAAAAGGAAAAACATGCTTAGAGAACAAAGAAAAGGCATTTGAAAGCAGAGGAGAGAAGAGAAATAATGCAGAGGAATACAAGGTAATGGGTAAAAGAAGGAAAATTTTCAGGGAGACAAATATCATTAGAAATTCAGTGTACTTTTTAAGAACTACAAAAAAAAGAACTACATATACAATTTTACTTTTAAAATTACCTATTTGTTCTTCATAAGCACCTCTTCTAACTTATTCTACTATGCTTTATGGAATCGTGTGCATATTGATTTGGTCAGAGACTACAGAAAAAACAGATGAGGAAAAGAAAAGGGGAACAAGAACTGGGTGTTGGACATCTTGCACGATGTTATAATGATAAGTATGTTAGATCCATGCTACTGTCATAACTATGAGAAAGACAAAATTTAAAAAAATGATTGAAAAATTTTAACTAGTTAGATTAAGAAGGGATTAATCATGGAGATTTATAGGGCCTTATTGATCTTTAAACTTTTTGCTGCAATCTGAACAATTTTATTGGCATGTTTGAGAAGACTGGCAAGTAGCTAGAGCCAAGTGGATTTAGATATGAAGTATCACTTTATTTATTTATTTATTTTGGTATTGGGGATTGAACTCAGGCACTCGACCTCTGAGCTACATCCCCAGTCCTTTTTTGTGTTTTATTTAGAGACAAGGTCTCACTGAGTTGCTTAATGCCTCTCCATTGATGATGCTGGCTTTAAACTCACAATCTTCCTGTATCAGCCTCTCAAACCACTGGGATTACAGGCAAGTGCCACCATGCCCTGCCAAAGCGTTACTTTTAGTATGGTGTTATGGTTTGGATGTGAGGTGTCACCCAACAGCTCCTGTGTGAAACAATGCTGAGACTATTCAGAGGGTAAATGATTGGGTTGTGAGGGCCTTAACCCAGTCAGTAAATTAATCACCTAATGGAATTAATTGAGTGGTAATTGAAGGCAGGTGAGGTGTAGTTGGAGGAGGTAAGGCATTGGGGGCATGCCTATGGGGTATATATTTTGTATCTGGAGGGTGGAGACTCTCTCTCTGCCTTCTGATCATAGCATGAGCTGCTTCCCTCTGCCACACTCTTCTGCTTTGATGTTCAGCCTCACCTTGAGCCCTGAGGAATGGAGCCAGGCTTCTATGGAGTAAGACCTCTGAAACTGTAAGCTCCCAAATAAACTTTTCCTCCTCTAAAGTTGTTCTCATCAGGTCTTTAAGTTATACCAGTGAAAAAGCTGACCAAAAATGTATAAAATTTCTATTTAAACAGAGAGGCTATTGATAGTAAAATACTCTGTTAAATAGTTTCTCTCAAATATTCCAGGAGGGATTGAGCACTATGCATTGTCCTTTATTTTGCTTGCTCTATTTTATCTTCCTGAAACTTTAACCTTGAAATTAGAGATTTATAATTTGGTCTTCTGCGTGCATTCCAAACTCAATTCTTTCAAGAAAATAATGAAAACTTCTAAATGTTGGATCCACAGACATATTCTCCAGTGTTTTCCCCCTATGTGTTCTTTGAGTAGTTTTATAGTTTTAGTTTTTATGTTTATGTGTTTGCTCGAGTTTGAGCTTATTCTTATAGAAAATGTGAGATAAATTTTGTTCTCATTCTTCTGCATGTAGATAGAGACATTTTGTAGCATCATTTAGTTAATAGATGTCTTTTTCTTGTCATATGTTCTTGGCCTCTTTGTTGAAAATCAGTTGACCACAATGTATAGGTTGAATTCTAGACTCCTGATGCATTAATCCATGTGAATATTTTTACACCAGTTGTCATGCTCTTTTGTTAGGTACAACTTTGTAGCATATAATTCAGAGAGTGTGATGTCTCCAGGTTTGTTCTTTTTGTTTAAGTTTTCTTTATTTCCTCTCTTCCTTCTTCTATTCCCTCTTTCTCCATCCCTCCCTTCCCTCCTTCTTTCTTTTCTCCCTCCTTTTCTCCCTTCCTTCTTCTTTCTTTTGTTCTCTCTTTTTGGTTTAGTCACATTTCTTTTCTTTACACAATCATTGAAATTCTGTATAATGAGAGGGTCATGAAAAGATTAGCACATGAAATGTGGTATTCTGACTTATGATTTTCAGACAACTCCTATATTTACATTTTGTTCAGGTTTAGTTAATGCCACATGGTCAGAATGATCCTATTCTCAGACCATAAATGGTCTCTCTGAGGGTGTGACTCAGAGGAGTCTAAAGGGTGAGAGCAAGTTCCTTCTTACCTCTTGATCACTGTCGTAATGGGGATGTGCTTCATTCTCAGATCTGAACATCCTCCCTTAGGCTTTCACACAAGAAGGAAATTGTACATAATGGACACTCAACTCCTCCATTAAGCCTAACAAAGGAGTTTGACCCAGCATGGGGTTTTCAGATGACAGAAAACTTCACAACTTTATAAAACCCAGTTGTTAACTCATTTTATAAAACATGGCTCTGGGTCTATAAGAGGACCCACTTATTGACTTCAATTTGGGGGTGTATTTTGAGCATGGAAGTGAGGTGTACTTCATTCTCCTAGGAAGAGTCCCATTCCTCTATACAAAAGGAAGTCACAGGATTTTAAGGTCAGGTAACTCCCATCAATGGGGTAAAGGAAGGGAGGTAACAAGCTAATTTGTTTCTTTTTTCCCCACTCTCAATCTTAGGCCGACTTCTTTTGCACAGAAGAGTGACCTTCATATTATGATGTACAAGCTTAAAATCTTCTGTCATTTTATTTTTAAAATTATCAAAAAATTATAAACAATACTTTTCTGGTACTTTAGAGTTTACTATAAATGCTCTCATATATATTATTTTATTTGTTTTTCACAAGAACCCTATAAATCATCTCTCTCTCTCTCTTTCTCTCTCTCTCTCACACACACACACACACACACACACACACACACACACACAGATATTGGTATTAAATCCAGAGGTGCTTGACTACTGAGTTACCACTCACCTTCCCTTAAAAAAAAAAATTGAGTCAGGGTCTCTCTAAATTGTTTAGAGCCTGGCAACGTTGCTGAGGCTGGCTTTGAACTTGCAATCTTCCTGCCTCAGCCTCCTGAGCTGCTGGGATTACAGGTGTGTGCCATGGGACCCAGCTTCATCTCTTATCCTCTTCTACCGGAGGAGAACAAAAACTGAAAAACTGGAATGTTCCCAGGGCCATGCTGTATATCAGCAAATTTTCGCTGGCAACTTTATAAGATAAAGCTAGTTAGTAAGGGCAGAGTCAGGGTGGGGCTAAGGTTTTAAAAATTTCAAGCCTTCCAGCCTGTCCTGTCTCAGGGCACTTCCCTTCAGGATGAGTATTGTTGATAGAACCCCACTTTCCTACTAGCTGTGTGTCTTTCCTCCTGGGTAAAATTATTCCCTTTTTCCTTATTAGAACCTTATTTGTAATCTATGCTACTTTTATTTCTGTCTGTGACATTTTACTTAGTAGAATGTAAACACCCTGAGAACATGAATCATTTTTGCTTTTCTTTTTTTAATAGCATATGTGGTACAGTTTTGCTAATGTAAATTATACAAAATAAAAACCTTGTGATAAAGTCACACAAACATAATTATTAGTCTATACATCATGATGTTGCCAGGGGGAATAGAAAAAATCAGTTTGAGCTTTTTTCCTATGCTTTTAATTATTTGAAATTGATTTGACAATCAGTTCTGAAGCATAAATTAGGTGGCAGTAACATATCTGTCACAATATATTTGTACCTACAATTTTATTCATAGAAATATGGTTATTAGGAATATTCAGACTCACAGTTTGCCCTTGAAGATATGCATTGCAAATGTGTGTGTGTGTGTGTGTGTGTGTGTGTGTGTTTGTATGTGTTTGAAGGAAAAGAATGTAAAACTAATTACTTCCAGAAATGGAAGATATGGGAACTAAGACAGGGAGGCTGCAGCTTGTTTTCATCTAAAACAATCTCGATTCCAACAGTAAAGCTTTCTGAGAGCTCAGTTTTCTCTAATGTGCTTGCCCTTCCTTTTTATTTTCCTTTCCAAATCACACAGCTGAGGAGCATTGTCCATGGAAACACCCTGTTACGTTGGTGATTCATCCACCCTATCTGTTAAGGTTTTGTTCCTAAGGTGTCATTGGGATTGTTGTGCCTTTGCAAAGATGAACAAGACATTCTAAACATAGCCCCTAAATTTTTATATATCCACACTCAGCTGCAAACATTTTCTGAGTATATCTAATTAATGTACCCAAAGGGACCTGCAGAAAGTTCAGGTGTTTCCTGTCCCTGTTGTGTATCAGTCTGTTGTACACTAAGAGCCAGAAAGCTAAGCTTGATTTCAGGACATTTGCCAACAGAATTTGGGGGTTTAGAGTCCAAAAATAAAAGCTCATTTTTGTGTGTGTGTGTTTGTGTGTGTGTGTGTGTTGGGATATAGGGCTAGAAAGAAAGGGAGATGAGGGATGCAGAAAAAAAGGCATTTGTATATAAACTCTTTAAAAATAATGACATATTTTAAGATGCAATACATTGAAAGTAAATTTTAAATATGCTATTGTTGTGACAATGATGAGGTCTATTTGAATATGCACAGATTTGATGAAAATAATATTGAATAAAAATATAAGTTGCACAAAAATATTTAGCAATGACATTTTTGTAAGATAAAAATATAATTACAGGGGCTGGGATTGTAACTCAGTGGGAGAGTGCTTGCATGGCATGTGTGAAGCACTGGGTTCAATCCTCAACACCACATAAAAATAAATAAAATAAAGGTCCATGAACAACTAAAAAAAATTTAAATATATATATTTAATATATATATATATATATATATATATACACATATATAATTAAGAATAAATACAAAAATGTATGATGAAATTATTTTTTAAGTGCCAGGAATTAATTTTATATGTGTGTGTGGGTTTTTATTGAACACATGTACTTATATATACACATACAGTACTGAATTCTGGTTAATTATTTTCTAGGGAGAAATAAGGCAGGGAATACCACCAGAGAAAGATAAATTTATTTAACTTTTATTTCCTTTAGTGAACAAAATATAAGGACTAAATATAGCAGTCAATTCACATAGTTATATGGGTGGGATATTTTGCTGCAGTCCGGTTGTAGCAAAATAACCAGGGGGGTGACGAACAACTTGTGTAGATTGATACAGCAGGAGAGGGAGCCGTTTATTGTAAGACAACAGAGGTATTTATACATTCCACACAGCTTATCTTAATTAGCATAAACTAGATACAGCAGTCAACCAATCAGGAATCTCCACACTTAATGGCTCGCTGGCGTTACTTCACAAACCACTCCCCCTGGCATTTTGCCAGGCACCATCTTGACTTGTTTACAGACCCTAACATTTCTCTGGCAAAATGCCAGGTGCCATCCTGACTTGTTTACAGACTCTAACAATATTTGTTTTATTATTTTCTATTTGTGTATGTATGTGTGTATATATATACACACACATACACATACAAATTGACAAGAAAAAGTGGATTTTATCTTTAAACACTATTCATATATTGAGTAAGCTGATGGGAATCAAAGTTTGGAGATCTAAGATGTACATTAGGAAAAGGCATAATTGAACTCATTAACTCTTTGCTGATATTCAAATAATACTTGAGTAATTTATGGAGTGAGAATATTTTCTTTAAAAATGTTCACATTACCAACTATTTGAGGCTCATTGATTACACTAATATTTTAATATGATGTTGGGATGATTTTTAATATTGCCTGTAGTGCTTAATGCTGTGCACTAACTCAGAGGGATTTTGTTTAATTTTTTTATTCCTAAGAAAATTTGAACACATTTTTTGTCATGTTTTCTTTCACCCACCATCTGTGCAGTTATGGGATCTGAAATAAATTTAAGCCAACAAAAAAAAAAAAAAAAAAAAAAAAAAGAGAGAGATAGAGAGAGTAATTCCTTCCCATCCTTGTTTTGGGAAGCATGAGGATTTGCCTAATTCTGCCTACAATAGCCAGTGCTTGGTTTCCTTCTTTCTTTTTTAAAGGTATTTTATTTTTAATTGACATATCATAATTATATATATTTATGGCATATATATTTATGATATCACAGACTTATTATATAAGTCAATAAACATATTCATCACTTCATCTGCTTATTTTTTTGTGATGAGACTATTTCAAGTCTACTTGTTAGCAATATTGAAATATATAGTACATTATTATTAACTATAGTCACCATGTTGTGCAATAGATCACTAAATTTATTCCTTTCATCTATTTGAAACTTTGTACCCTTTGACCTTTGAATTTTTCTCTCTCCTTGCCCCTTATAATCACCATTCTAGTCTCTACTCCTATGAATTGGGCATCTTGAGACTATTTTTGTAAGTGAAATCATGCAGTTCTTCCTTTCACAGCACATACACTAAATTGGAATGATACAGAGAAGATGAGCATGGCCCCCAGGCAAAGATGACATAACTATTTGTGAAACATTCCATATTTTTATGTTTAGGGACATTGGAATGAGCAAGGATTTTTTGTTTTGTTTTGTTTTGAATAGGATCCTAAAACAAAAGCAAAAATAGACAAATGGGATTGTAACACACTAAGAAACTCTCTCAGCAAAGAAAAAACCCTACAAAACAAGAGAAATATTTGCAAATTGTATTTCTGATAATGGGTTAATATCCAGAATATATTCAGAACTTTAGAATTTCAATAAAAATAACCTAATTAAAAAGTGGGCAATAGATCTAAATAGACATTTCTCAAGAGAAGTCATACAAAAGACCCATAGTTACATGAGAAGTGCTCAATATCACTAATCATTAGCAAAATGGAAATTGAATCCAAAGTGAGATATTGTCTTACTTCGGTAAGAATGACTGCTATCCAAAGGACATAGGGTAACTAGTACAGGTGAGTATGATGATTTTTCAAAATATGAAATATAGAAATACCAAATGTTATAGTAATCTTACTTCTGGGTATATCCAAAGGAAAGGAAATCGGTACATTAAAGAGATATCTGCAGTTCTATGTTTATTGCAGCACTTTAACTTTTACTTTTTTGAGGTAGCTGCACATGTTTTCATTAATGACTATACAAATTTATACCCCTATCAACAGTATACCAGGATTCCTTTATCTCACTATCTTCATTAATATCTGTTATCTTTTTGATAATAGTCATTCTAACAAATGTGAGGTGATATCTCATTCTAGTTTGTATTTGTATATCCCTGTTAATTGGTGATACTGAGCATGTTTCCATATGTCTTTTTGAGAATATGAATAAAATATAAAAGAACCTATGTGTTCAGATCCTTTGCTCATTTTTTCAATTGGGTTGTTAGTTTTGTTGCTAGTTATTTGGATATATTATATAGTTTGGATTTTAGCTCCATACCAAAAATAAATTTTATATGGTTTGAAATATTGTCTCCCATCCCACAGGTTTTCTCTTCACTGTGTTGATTTTTTCCTTTGCTGTGTAGAAGCTTTAAAGTTTGATAGAATCCCATTTGTTTACATTCACTTTTGTTGGCTGTGCTTTTGGAGTTATAAACAAGAAATAAAAACAATTCAAAAATCCTCTATGAAATCATAAAAAAACCCTAAAATGGCCAAAGGAATTTTGAACAAAAAAGCACAAAGCTGGAGGCATCGAGTCCCTTATTTCAAAGTATATTTCAAAGATATAGTAATCAGAAAGCATTATTCTGGCACAAAAACAGACACATCAAGCAATAAGGATTGAGAGCCCAGAAATAAACCTATGCATCTGTGGTCAGCTGATTTTCAACAAAGTTGCCAAGAGCAGACAATGGGAAAAGGACAGTTTCTTCTAACATCTCTACTGGGAAAACTATCTAGACATAGCAGAAGGATGGAAATGGACCATTATCTCCCCTTGTTCAAAAGATTCAACTAAGAGTGAATCCAATACACAAAAGTACAACAGAAAATATAAACCTACTAGAGGAACATATAGGGAAATAGCTTCAAGATGCTGATTTGGGCAGTCTTCTTGGATATGGCTGTGGTTTCTGCATTAACCTTGATTTCATCTTCTTGAACAGTTGGGCTGCATGAAATGGGTTGCTTCATGATATTATTTCTCTTTTAGATTATTTTTTTTTTTGAGAAAATATCTTGCTCTGCTGCTCCCATAGGCCTTGATCTCCTAGGCTCAAGTGAGCTTCCTAAGACAGCCTCTCAAGGAGTTGGGATGACATTATATGCTGCTCACTGTGCCAACACGGTCCTTTCCTTGAAGTTTCCCAGATTGAGATGTTAGACTCTCCAACTTAAAAAAAATTTCTAAAAATTAATTAATTGTTCTATTTAAAAGTACTTTCATTGCTTTAAAATGAAAGAAATACTACAAGACAGAGTAAATGGGATTCTCCCTCATTTCCAATATCTTACTCCCTTTGCCCAGTGATCCCCACTGTTAAGTTATTTTGTTCTTTCAGTCCTTTACATGTAAACACCATATAGCCACACAGACCCACAACTGCCCAGATTAATTTCTTGCCTATATTTTAAATAATATAGTATAAAATTATTCATATTTTTCTCCATTTTTTACTTAGCAATCTGTTTTATATCACCTGCCCATGTCCATAGTATGGATATCTGCCTAATTCCTTTTTAAAGATTTCAGATGCCTACAAATCAAGAAACCATTATAAATGTCTTTCTCTTTTGATGGATGTTTAAGTTATTTACAACATTTCATCATTACAAAAATTCTGCAATTAACAAGTGCATGTATATATGTGTGTGTATGTGTGTGTGTGTATGTGTATATATATATATATGAGCTCTTTTGTAAGAATAAGACTGTGAGCCAGATTCCAGATTCTTTGAAGTAAAATATCTGAATTAATATGTATATAAATTGTTTCATAAATATCTTCCTGTTTTCTTCCAAAAATGGTGTGTTAATTTATAATCTTCCTAGGAATTTATGAGGTTGCTTGTTTCTCCACACCATCCACAACTCTTGATATTGTCTGTTGTCAATTTTTCAGTTTATTAGAAAAGCATTATTTTACCTTATTTCCTTTCCTTTCATTTCTCTCTTTCTCTATCTCTCTTTGTTCAATAGGGAGATAGTTGCTTTACTTGTTTGTTGACTATCTTTCAGTTGAAATATTTTGTCTATTCTAATGTTCCATTTTCCCAGAAATTTTTGTATATCTATTAAACAGTTAAGTCCTGTACATATTTGGAAGTTAATTTTCCATTCGTTTTTTGTTCCTATAAAGCACTTTTTAATTTGTATAGTAGTTATAGTTGCATGTATAGTAGTTATACATGCACTCTGACTCGTCGGAGCACAATACAGATTTAAAAGGAAACAGGTGTATCCTGAATGAAGATGGAGTGTGTTATAACTGGGTAGAAGATACTGCTGTCTCTACCCCACATCTAATTAATAGACATGACTTTCTTGCAGGACGGAAATGTGCCCAGCCAAAAAGTTCACTTCTCTCTGGGCGCATTGGTATATGCCTGTAATCCCAGCAGCTCCAGATCTTCACAGGAGGATTGTGAGTTCAAAATCAGCCTCAGCAAAAATGAGGCACTAAGGAACTCAGTGAGACCCTGTCTCTAAATAAAATACAAAATAGGGCTGGGGATGTGGCTCAGTGCCTCTGAGTTCAATCCTTAGTAATGCTCCCCTACACCCCCAAAAAAGCTCATTTCCCCATCTTCCTTTGTAGCTACTGTTGAACATGTGGCCTAGTTTTAGACAATAAAATTAAAAGGAGTCCATGAGCAAGGATTCCAGAAAACTCTTTGAGAGAAAGAAATTTAGTGGGAAAGATTTTTTTCCTCTTTTCCTTTACCCCTTTCTCCTTCTGGAATGCAGTCTTTATTCTCCTAGGTGTGGTAGACATTTGGCAAACAGAAGTATGCTGAGGATAGCTCGGCAGAACAGCAGGACCCAGGCCCTGGATGGCATAGTGCAACAGCTGCCTCAGGTCCAGCCTGCCCACTACTAGACTCACTGTTGTATGAAAAATACTCAACAACAAAAGAAGCACGTGTTTACGCTACTGTTAATCAGGACTGGGTGCACTAGTTAGAAGGGAGTCCAGGGACTCTATTTTATAGGTGACAAAAGTGAGATTCTGAACAGGTTAAGCGATAAACAACTTCTGTGTTCTAATTTAATGCTATTTGTATTCTACAATGATTATTATTTTTCTGAAAAACAATGTGTTGAAATGTTTCAATGATTATTTAACTATATCTTTGACAATAGATGGTGGATTTGCATTGTTTTTCTTTGTAAAATTCAAAGAACATCTAGCATGGTATTCTTAATCTTTCCAAATTGTCTTACAACCTCAATCTTAAGCTTGACCTCATTCATCAAACTCTCCATATTATGTATATCTGTCATTTATCTTTATGCCTTAAAGAAAGAATAAATTCACAATTGCTTAAAAAGGAAATATTTTCTATTGGATTTTAGTATATCCCATCAAAATAATATTAATAGAAAAAGTTGCAATGACATTGTCTACTCCTTAAGATAGAGCTAGCCAGTGTATTACATATTTATAAAAGAAACTTATTTTTGAACAGGGAAATCGAATTACATCAAAAAGTGAATCTAATAATGTCAAGTTATATAATAAGAATTTCTACTTTTTTTTTTCCTAACAGACATTCATCGAGCTCTCTTCATATGTTGTTACTGGTTTTTGCTTTAGATGAAAGGATGATTGTGACAATGTCTTCAGCCTCACAGGGATCCAAGCATAATGAAAAACATAAGTAAGTGAATCAATGATTACAGATCACTGAGGAGAAATGTGAGAGAGTGTTGGTAAGGTACCACAGGAAGGGAGGAGAATATCAGAATCAAACTGTGTCTGTTAGTAGAGATAGCCCAGCAGAGGTGATGCCTCAGTTATGTTGCTATGAGAAAGTAAGAGTTAGCCAGGAATAAAAGAAGACAGATATTTCAGCTGCTTACAGTGTATTTAACAAAGATATAACACTAGGCAAGCAGGACCAAATTGGGGAAAGCTTTTAATTAGCTCAGTATAGCTGGGATAAAAAGTTCATGTGTGAGGCAATAAAGAGATGCAGCTAGGAAGCTAGAAAGGGGTAAACCAGAGAGAATATTTTTCAGTCAAGTTAATATCAGTTCCGCATGCAGTTTTGAATAATTATTATGTGCCAGGCAATGTGCTGAGAGCTGGATTTCAAAGGCCATAAAACTTTACAGCTTTGGTATAAATTGAGTTTTAGTTATTTATTTTTCCCCCTTGAAGATTCTAGAAATTTCTGGGGCCAAGCTGTGTCTTGAGGCATTCAGGAACAGGACCCTGGAGATGCAATGAAAAGTGAGCTGAGCAGTATCTGGGGTCCTGGGGAGCATTTCTCCACATGGTTTCCCATGGAAAGCTCGTGGGCTACTATTGACTCCTGGCTCTGCTTAGACAGCAACTGATGCTATTTTCTTCCTGGCACTGACATTTAGGGATGGAAAGGAAGCTGGGAATGGAAATGGGAATGGAAAGAAGTTATAGTTAAGTTTCTTTGTTTTTTTAAAGCCTCTAAGACAGCATGTAAGCTAGAAATTTCCCAAGTGAGAGGGCTGGATATGTTCAAATAGGTAAAGAGCAAGAGAGAAACGAAGTGAGAGAGAAAGAGAAGAAAGTAATTCAAATAAGCATGTTTCTAATTTCCGAAGAACTAAAATCCCTATTTTTTCCTATTGAATACTCAGTTGGTGGGAAAGATTTTGGAAGGGATATTTATTATAAACAGAATTTTCTTGAGATAACAAACAAAAAGCTTGCATACAAATAATGTGAGGTGAGTACAAGTATGCGTGTTTTCATAAGTGGTTCCCTGAAGTAGAAAAGATCAGATCAAAGGAGACCTGATCTCTGTAGAGTTTCTACCACCTCACTACAGTATGCTTATATCTGTTTATCCACCTTATAATATAAAGAAAAGCTATTATGAAAGTGTGGTACCTCATGAGAATTATTGAGAATGTCTTTATGTCTCTGTCAGTGTGCATACTCCTAATCCAATCTCTTACTGTTAACATATAACATACTTCAAAAATACTGATTGACAGCCATATATTCATGCATTTTAGAAAATGCCATTCTGTGCAGTGGAAGTTCTTAGTCTTTTTATCAACTGACACTCAATGTATGATACTCATATGCCTGACTCTTTCCCAGGGTATCTTCAAGATCACTCATTCCTCTGTGATATATGTTTGTTGACTCACAATAGGCTGGGGTGGGGTGGGAGAGGTGGATGGGAAGGGGAGGTTCACTGGATTTGGAAAGACAGTGGAATGAATTCGGACATAACTTTCCTATGTTTATAATGAATACACAATCATTGTAACTCATCATGTAACTACAAGAATGAAGAATGGGAAGTTATACTCATGTATATGTGATATGTCAAAATACATTCTACTTTCATGTATAACTGAAAAGAACAAATTAAAAATATCACTCATTCCTTACCCATTTAAAAGAGCACATTGAAATGTGAGAAGAAATGTCATATGGTATTCTATTTTATAAAAAGAAAACCATTTCCAAGTTAGTACTTGATTACTATTAACAAGTGGTTGAAAACTCTCACAGTTGATGGCTAGCGTAAAATAGGAATACTTTAAGTTTATAGAGGTTTGATTATAAAAGCTAGTTATTAATTCTATATGGTAGGCAAATATGAAACAGAAGTGAAGTAAACTACAAAGGGGAGAATAATCTTTCAAACTTTCCACTTTTTGTACTTGGTTACTTCTCTGACAATTTCTCAAATCAAAATCCTTTTAGACAGGCTGTGCAAATTGGCTTCCCAGTTGATAATGTAATTGACAGGTAATCACCTTAAGATCCTTACTCCCATCCCACATCACATTCTTATGTCCCAGGATCACATAACATTCAGGTAGTATGGGATCCTGGAGCCATAGTGCTCAAATGATTGAAATTATGATGTGTCTTGAAATCAAGTTGCTAAGACTTTTGGATAAGACCAGTCACATCCTGGTACATGGCTTGCCTGAATGATAAAAGTAGCAAAACTGGGAGGGAGAGATGGAAGAATATTCCATGATTTTGGTTTATAAGTCTTTGTGAAAAATTCTTTGTCTGAGCCTAGGCCCTTTATATTTCTATCTGATCCTGGCTTAAGGAATAACATTGCTTGACCCCCATGGGGCTCTGAGGGTTTATTAGGCTACCTTGTGAGAAATAAATTTGAAAGAATAATCTATAATATCATCAAAAGCAAGAATTTTCATTAAAAACAGTTGCTTTAGTGCATTTAAAAATTACTATGGCAATATTTACATTTTTTAAAAAATTTTTATTGTTGGTTGTTCAAAACATTACATAGTTCTTGATATATCATATTTCACACTTTGATTCAAGTGGGTTATGAACTCCCATTTTTACCCCGTATATAGATTGCAGAATCACATTGGTTATACATCCATTGATTTACATATTGCCATACTAGTGTCTGTTGTATTCTGCTGCCTTTCCTATCCTCTACTATCCCCCTCCCCTCCCCTCTTCTCTCTCTACCCCCTCTACTGTAATTCATTTCTTCCCCTTGTATTTTTTTCCCTTTCCCCTCACTTCCTCTTGTATGTAATTTTGTATACCCCTGAGGTTCTCCTTCAATTTCCATGCAATTTCCCTTCTCTCTCCCTTTCCCTTCCACCTCTCATCCCTGTTTAATGTTAATCTTCTTCTCATGCTCTTCCTCCCTACTCTGTTCTTAGTTACTCTCCTTATATCAAAGAAGACATTTGTCATTTGTTTTTAAGGGATTGGCTAGCTTCACTTAGCATAATCTGCTCTAATGTCATCCATTTCCCTGCAAATTCTATGATTTTGTCATTTTTTAATGCAGAGTAATACTCTATTGTGTATAAATGCCACATTTTTTTTATCCATTCGTCTATTGAAGGGCATCTAGGTTGGTTCCAGAGTCTCGCTATTGTGAATTGTGCTGCTATGAACATCGATGTAGCAGTGTCCCTGTAGTATGCTCTTTTTAGGTCTTTAGGGAATAGACCGAGAAGGGGAATAGCTGGGTCAAATGGTGGTTCCATTCCCAGCTTTCCAAGAAATCTCCATACTGCTTTCCAAATTGGCCACACCAATTTGCAGTCCCACCAGCAATGTACAAGTGTACCCTTTTCCCCACATCCTCACCAGCACTTGTTGTTGTTTGACTTCCTAATGGCTGCCAATCTTACTGGAGTGAGATGGTATCTTAGGGTGGCTTTGATTTGCATTTCTCTGACTGCTAGAGATGGTGAGCATTTTTTCATGTACTTGTTGATTGATTGTATGTCCTCCTCTGAGAAGTGTCTGTTCAGGTCCTTGGCCCATTTGTTGATTGGGTTATTTGTTATCTTATTGTCTAATTTTTTGAGTTCTTTGTATACTCTAGATATTAGGGCTCTGTCTGAAGTGTGAGGAGTAAAGATTTGTTCCCAGGATGTAGGCTCCCTATTTACCTCTCTTATTGTTTCTTTTGCTGATTCCTAAACCAGACAAAGACACTTCAAAGAAAGAAAACTACAGACCAATATCTCTAATGAACCTAGATGCAAAAATCCTCAATAAAATTCTGGTGAATCAGATACAAAAACATATCAAAGAAATTGTGCACCATGATCAGGTAGGATTCATCCCTGGGATGCAAGGCTGGTTCAATATACGGAAATCAATAAATGTATTCACCACATCAATAGGCTTAAAAATAAGAACCATATGATCATCTCGATAGATGCAGAAAAAGCATTCGACAAAGTACAGCATCCCTTTATGTTCAAAACTCTAGAAAAACTAGGGATAACAGGAACATACCTCAATATTGTAAAAGCAATCTATGCTAAGCCTCAGGCTAGCATCATTCTGAATGGAGAAAAATTGAAGGCATTCCCTCTAAAATCTGGAACAAGACAGGGATGCCCTCTCTCACCACTTCTGTTCAACATAGTTCTCGAAACACTGGACAGAGCAATTAGACGAAAGAAATTAAAGGCATAAAAATAGGAAAAGAAGAACTCAAATTATTACTATTTGCAGATGACATGATTCTATACCTAGCAGACCCAAAAGGGTCTACAAAGAAACTATTAGAGCTAATAAATAAATTCAGCAAAGTGGCAGGATATAAAATCAACACGCATAAATCAAAGGCATTTCTGTATATCAGTGACAAATCCTCTGAAATGGAAATGAGGACAACCACTCCATTCACAATATCCTCAAAAAAAAAAAAAAAAATAAAAAAATAAAATACTTGGGAATCAACCTAACAAAAGAGGTGAAAGACTTATACAATGAAAACTACAGAACCCTAAAGAGAGAAATAGAAGATCTTAGAAGATGGAAAAATATTTAAAATTTTAAACTTTTATGTTGATACTTTAAATATAAACGTTAATGAAAAGTAAAGGTATTATAAATTATGGCTCAGGGAAGATTGAGGAAGAAGAAACTGCCTATTTCTGAATTTTCCTAACTCAATGTGTTATTGTAATTAAAAGAGGTTCCAGGAAAGAAACAAAACTAAAAACCTCAACTTGGCCTTATTCAAAGTTAAAGAATTTGTGTAATTCTGATTTTCCATTCCTTAAGGAATGAAAAAACAATAAAATCACAGAGAATAATTTGAAAAATGACAACTTGATAAAGCAGATAAAGGGGCTTCATATTGATACAAATAAAATTAAAAAGGGATTAACAGAAAATAATTAAAAAGAAACACAAGAATGAATGAGGGCCTATCCCCAAATAGAGAACATGTACAACAAAGAGATTCTCTCTGAATCTTGAAAGTTGAAATATTACTATTATCAAAAAGGATACTTTATGTAGCAATCATTACAGGCAGAAAAATATAAATAGTTTAAGAAAAGTTTTAAGATATTCATGGATAAACTGATATTTTCAAATGTTGTAGGTACTTTAAATAGCTATGGGAACTAGAACCTTTTTAAATGAATGAGGATCCCGAACTTCTGACACAGTATAGTGAAGGACTGCAGTGTGGCCCCTGGAGTTTACCTGCCTGGCTTCTAGTCAGTTATGTTTAGTTTTTGAATGTTGGTTAACCTCTCTAAATCTCATTTGCATGTGTAAAATAATAAAGTGTCACAACATAGCTCATTGGATTGCTGTAAAATTTTAAGCATAGTGCTAAACACATAGGAAGTCAATTAAAATACTAGTTATTGTTATACTATAACAAAACATGTATTTGTTGAAACTTCTCTGAACTTTTGAGGTCAAAGAACCTGCAAAGACTTTCAGACCTATTGTAAAAGTTCAGCTATTGAGCTTGGAGGAAATTGGCAACATCTACCATATTTTAGCCTCTTATGTAATATCCCCAAAGGTACAATTTTGAAATTATATAACAATTTTAAAGTTTATTACATGTTCAAATCTGTCATCAATTGTGTTTGGCAATATTCACTGACCATAATTTTGTCAACTTCAGTGTTTGTTATGAGAAGCTCCCCTGGATATCTTCATTTAAACTTTTATTAACTTCTTTGTAAATATTTACTTATCCCTAAACTAGAAAAGAATCTTTTGCCTTGCCCTGGTGATCAAATTCTCTCATTTAAATTTTTTTGTCTCAAGTGATAGTAAAAGAAGAATGTTGTTTTTCCTTAGCTATTGAAGTTTTCTGAGTGTATTTACTGTAAGTAATGAACTTTAATTACTTTTGCAATTATGGCTTATTTGATTGAATTTTCCACTGACTGCACAAAACATCTGTCCTGCTGGGACCATGCATACTCTCTGATCTGGGTACAAGATGCTGTTAAAATATAGTAACATCTGTAGTCCATTAATTTGTAAAGCAATAGGCAAGTTTGGCTTCCAAAAGGGTTTGGCCAAGTTTATACTTGGGAATTCTCTTTCTTTGCTTCCCATCTAAGTGGACTGAGACAACTCATCTTTCTGCTTTGTTTTAGTCACTACTTAGTATTTGATGCTGAAATATAAATAATTAGATTAGTATTTGATTTGATGCTCTATTTTATTCTAGATACATTATCTTTTCTCAGAGATAATATAAATAACAACAGTGAGAAGACACTTCATTATAATTTTATGGACACCAGGATGCTGTCACTGGGCTGCTAAATGATATGAAGATTTTCTTGATAATAGCACTTTAATGTGCATCTCTTTGAAGACTAAGTGTAAGGATACTTGAAAGGTGAGGAAGAGGCTTCTAGGAGAACAAGAAGCTTTTAATTTTGTTTGAAAGCACACTGAAAGACTATCATTACTGTTACTCTTGTTCTTGTTTCTCACAGAAATGTTCTCACTAAGTCTCAGGATATATGTCTCTCTCAGGGTCCTTTTCTGTACCCTTACACTTCTGAGAAAATAGGTGAAGCATAAGGAAATCATAGAGTAGTAATGATATTGATATAAAGAGGTTTGATACAGGTACCCATAAAGGTTGCACCTTTCTCATGTAGAGTTTGGAGCCCCTTTTCTTTTACTCAAATTTGGTTAATGTTTCATGATCAGTAACAAGATCACTTCCATGTTCAAAATGTTCAGGTATGTTCACAGGTATGTTCACCTGTGTTTTCCAGGACTTCTTTCAGTCCCTTGCCTTGTGTTGGGCCTCTGACTGGTGAGATGTGGTTGGAAGTGATGGATGTCACTTCCAAGGCTATGTCTCCAGCATTTTCTGTCTTTCCCAAGTCAGCTGTGGCGGTCAAGTGCTCCACATGGCAGAGCTAGATGATGAGGAGCCTACTTCACCCATCTTAGGAAGAGCTTCCAGTTGGTAAGAAATAATCATTTGGGGGTGTTAAATTTCTGAGATTTACTTTTATTGAGGCAGCCATATTAAGTCTGCCCCCAAACTGTCTACTAAGCAACTTATTTAAGCTATGGGTAATCCAGTTAGGTAGTTACATTGTACCTATGAAGGCTAACATTGCTTAGGATTACTGTGACTGTTTGATACTTTCTTAATCATGTATTATATCTATTCCTCAGTTCAACAAGATAAAGCACCTAGAGTCACACACATATGTGTAAATATGTGTGAATCAATATGGGATATATATATTTTATTCAGCAGATCATTGACAAAACTACTGAGAAATTATCTTGGTGAGGTAGGGAGAGGGAGCACCTAGTAGTAGGCTCAGGAAGCCACATGGAAGGATGACTATGCCAGTGGACAGGAGTGAGAACCAGACGATCATCAAGGGTCAAGGAAAGATTGCAGTGACCTGTCAAGGAACATTCCCTGAGAAGGCTTCCAGCAGTACGGAGCAACCTTGAGACCCAGAGGGAAAATCATGGCCATGTCAGCACCACTTTGGGACTTGCCAATGCAAACGGCTAGACCTGTATTGAGAGTTCTTTCCTCTCTGTCATAGACAAGGATGAAAACACACTAAGGGAGAAGGGCTGAACCTCTTGAGGAAATCTGATGCACTCTCTCTTCCACTTCTGCACTTCCTAAATGGGTTTTAAACATCCTAAAATGTCGACAATGTGTTCATTTCCTGTGGTGGATTTACAGTGTGTGACAGGAAATCCATTTCTTTTCCTGTAGATGCTAAATTCATTACCTTGACACAGAATTCAGACTCACTCTCTGCACTTGCTGCCATAGCAACCAGTATTGGGCATTTTTTTTTTCTTTCTATTTTTCCTTCCACTGGAAGCTGCATAGTCAAATGCAGCAGTAGAAGCTGCATTAAAAATGTTTTTTTAAAAGACATCTAACACTGTTATATCAAGGGGTTCTTCTTACTGTCACCATCATAGTTATATTATTCATAAATCTATAATCACGTTATAGACCATAGCATTCTAGATTAGCAGAGTTTGGCTTTCTTTAAAATCCTTTTATGAGTGAATTTATCTGTTTCCTTTTTATGTTTTTTCATAGCAATGAGAGTTATTTGAAATAATGAAAGAGAGAGATTTTTCTTATTCATCTAATAGAATTCTCTGCAGAGCTGTAATTACTATCAGAGGCACGTCCTGGACAGGTAATAGACATAAGTGATCCAAATGCTATTATGGCTCTGAATAATGTCATGCTTAAATTCTACACGGTTTGGTATGTCTTCTGGTTTTGGCTTAAAGAAAGGAAAAAATACCTCAAGCTCATCATGGCAATAAATTATCTTGCTTCCTAAATGACAGAGGGAATAATTAAAAAATAAATCAAAATATTTCAGGGTAAAATATTTGTGGGGTTAGCTTGGAGTGATGGCTGAAGGGGAGGAGAAAGAACACTTGGCATGCCTGCCTCAGTCTCAGGAGGACCTATTTTTGAGTATCCAGCATGCAATATGCTCACACATATTGTAAGGGTAGGATCCTGGGCATACATACATCAAGGTCCAGAGAAGTCATAACACCAACAAGGTATATATCTGTGTCATTGCCAGGCTAGTGACTATATAGCAACAATCACTTGGCATAGTACATTCAAAGGGCTCAAGCCACCAAGCCCATCTGGTCCAACTTACTTTGATTATTTAATTATTGTTTTAAATGTAGTATCCAGAAACTACTTAGGAGAGTGTTCAAAGAAGAAAGAACCATGATATTTTATAGCTCAAAGCAGATAGCATATCAGCAATTAACAAAAGAATGGTGGTATATAAATTTTTAAAACTGTGTGTGTGTGTGTGTTTCTTCCTCATGTTTATACTTACCTGGGCCTACAGCAGAGGTATTTTGCATTTAGTGATTATCTAAATTTCTCTCCATATTCTTTAGGTCTAAAATAAATTCAAATGTATATAATAGTATTCCATGCTTCACACTATGGCACACATCTATAATCCCAGTAACTTGAGAGGCTGATGCAGGAGGATTGAGAGTTTGAGGCTATCCTCAGCAATTTAGTAAGTACCTAAAACAACTTAGTGAGACCCTGTATCAAAATAGAAAAAATGAAATACAAAGGGATGGGTGTGTAGCTCAGTGGCAAGTTGCCATGGGGTCCAATACTCAGTACCAAAATAAATAAATAAATAAATAAAAATAGAAAAATAATACTATTCTTCTACTATCACATATCCATTATATCTTCCTCCAGTCATTTCCCTTATTAATATTTTGCTTAAAATATATCCACACACAGTCCAAATAAAGCAAATGCTATTGAATAGTAGAGCATTTTAAGCCTCACATTGGGATTATGTTCAACTTCCCAAAGTATATGAAGACACTGCATTGATCAGCAACTCTTTCATTAAAATAGTATGATAGTGAATTTGAAGAATATGAGTGAAATTTTTAAGAAAAGTATGATGAGTATAAACTCAGAATCAATAAGTGCTTGAAGAACTGCAGACCAGGCAGACATAGCAGGGGCTACAGAAATGAATGGTTCAGAGCACCATTCCTCAGGCAGCTGGTCGAATCAACAAGAACAGCAACAAGATTTAGAAAATGTACCACCAATTACATGTGCTAGCAGGAGCTCAGGTGAATTTACTAGTAACTAACTAAATGAGAAAAACTTCACAGAAGAGTGGGACTTGATAGATGCAACCAAAGGAAGAGCTCATGGTTGAAAAACAGTGGTAACTAAGGAAGAGGTATTCTAAGAGGTGAGTAATGCAAGAACTGTGACATTCATCAGAAAGAGCTAAACACAAGTTCTGGTTGTATTAGGGTGGGACATATGTAAAAATGATGCTTTCAGGAAATAGAATGAGGAAAATTCAGTGTATTGGCTGTCTGGGGGGAATATGGATGGGTCGAATATCCAGGAAATTTACAAGGATGGTTGTCTCGAAATCATGAGCAAAGAAAGAATATACTTATTTTAGGTTAAAAAGTTGATAAAATTGAATGATTAAATGCAAAGCATACATATATAATTAATTTTAAATTTAGTATTTTGTCATAGGAAAGAAGTTATTTGTAGTTTATATTTTTCATTTTCTTTAAGAGCACCATACCCACCCTCGTTTTTTTTTTTTTTTTTTTTAATGAGACAATTTCAGGGAAACTATGATGCTAAAAATATTTTCATAGTAATGCAAAGGTGTTCTATTTGCTTGTGTTTATTACTGTTATTTTTAAGCAAATTTATAAATATTTAAAAATATTCTTAATTTCTATTTGCCATAGGTAAATAGTGATATTATAATCTACTTAAAATCTCTTTGGCATTCTCAGTAGATTTTAAGAGTATACAGGGATTAGGAGGCCAATAAGGGTGAGAACTTTGGGTGTTTTTCAAAGTATTTCTGCTGCTTTACCCATCAATGTGGAAAAGTAGAGCTAAGCTCTGATACTGAATGAATACTCCTATAATCAAATCCTAAAATGGAGAGTGTAAGCTTTGAGTGATTTAGTGATAAAACCAAATCAGTTTTTTTTTTCAAACTATGTGAGAAAGCTGTCACTCTCCAGCACCCACCAGTTTTAAACACAGCTATTTTTATATTGTATGAGTTATATATCATTTAATAAAAGCTCTTCTTTCTTCCCTTCTTCATAGTGCTACATTCATTTTTCGGCATGTTGACTGGAAAAATCCTATCTTGATAATTGTATCTGGCACAGGAATTAATACAGGTGATATCAACTGCTTTGTATTTTACCTTGATCACCTAGCAAATAAAGATAGATAATAACCTGAAATTGACAAATAACTGTTTAATTAGGAATGTACAACATGGAGGCATGGCATAGCATACCCCTATCAATAAAGATATGGCATTTATAGTTTTTATCCATGCAGGAAATTCATCTGCTGCCAATTAACTGGAAATGTTCAGAACAAGCACATAGGAACACAAACTAAATTCCTTGATATGCTTCTTGTTTTAAGGCATAATTCTGACAGATCACATTCATGCAGATGAACAGCAGAATGAAATATTTCTCTGACTCATTACAAACCAACAGGACTCTGAAATAGAAGTCCTGCTGGGGGAAGGACATGCAGAGGAGACAGTGACAACCAAGCCTTGCCACCACAACATGGCTGCCCACGGATTCTCTTGAGAGGCCAGGCCCTGTGTTTCACCAAATACAGATTTATATGTATATTTGTGTTGTATCCTCATGTTCATTTGAGAGGCCATTCCACTGATACATGCGTAGCTTTCCCAGTCTCAAGAATATTTTGGATACCCAAATGCATAGTCCACAAAATAGCAGAATTGAAGTACCAAAGTCATGAAAAACAAGAGCTAAAGAACTAACTATTCCAGATTAAGGGGACTGACAAGATGTAAAAAGAATGTGGAATTATTTGTGCTATTTTTTTAACATTTTAACTATAGAGACATTTACCAATAGACCTATGTATCTGTGTGGGAAATGATTAAGAATGCAGCTTTTGACATCAGAGTTCCTGGGTTTAGATCTCAAATCTATTACCTGCTAGCAGTGTAACTTTCAAATTAATTACTCTAATTGCTTTGGTTTTCTCATCTTTAAAATGGAGAAAATAATGCCTCTTACCCATTAGTTTGTCGTGAATATTTAATGCATTAATATAAATCAGGTGCTTAGAAAAATGTTAGCTTTCACAAATATTTGTTAGAATTATGAGCATTATTTTTGCTATACCAATTGTTGTGCATGAAATATTAGAATGAACTATAATATTATTCTATCTCTAGGTAAGTGTCAATCTATCATCTATCACCATCTAGTTGCTAGCTATGCAGAATCTTTGATAAAGCAAATAGATGTAGTGATGGCATGTCTGCCATTGCCCCAGGAGATCACAGGAGTAGACAGGTTAAGAGATCAGGGAAAACTGTTAATGAGACATTCTAGGAGACTTGACCTTCTGGCAAGGTAACTCACTAATAGCTCAAGACAGAGAGTGTTTCTGAGAAGTAATGTGATATGTGAGACATGAATTTCTACTCAGTATACAAGTCCAAGAAAACTTTTTTAATCTCTTGAAAATGTTATTTTTTTTTACATGTACATCTACCTGTTTTGAACTATTATAGCTCAGCATATGAGAGGAGAATGTGGTCCAAATTAGCATTAGAAACCTTGACATCAACAGAACAAGGCCTGCAAGGATGAGAGGGGATTCTAATAATGGAAGCCATTTAGTTGAGGGTAATATGCTGTGGGAACATTGAACCTGAGATCATAAAACACAGTTGGTCTGGTGCAGTGTAGCTCTTACCCTGTGGCTTTGCTCTTAAGACCAGCTGTGGTACATTGTACTCATCAAATTTTATATCCTTAATTTTGCTCGTTTCTCAGAACTTTGAGAAATGTTGAAACTTTCTATTAGGCCATGAAATCAACATAACAAAGTGTAAGAATTAGATCATCAAAACCAAGTAGGTTTACTGGTTCATTCCTTACTTTCAGTACTGTCTTCATCTATTCTTCAGAGTTAGCTGAGACAAAACAAGGCTGTGTCCACCAGGGTTCACCAGCAACGGGAGTAAGTTCCAGCATCTCATTGGAGGATTCTTTTTCCTGCTGAGGAGGATATAAACTTAGTCTCAAATAATTAGTGAAGAACAAAACACAAATAGTCAGAAACATATTTACAGAAAGCGGAGCCCCTGATATATCTAGTCCACATGGGTGCTGGATCTAGACAAAATAAAGATGGCTACAGTGGTTTATTTAAGGGGGTACATCAAAGGCAGGGATAAGATTTCAAGGGCAGAGTCTTGCTTCCTGATGTCTTGCAGTCAGCAGGTTGATTGACATTTTGGTAGGTCACACCCATCTCAGGTGCTATGTGGGCCACAACAGAGCAGGATAGAAATTCACAGTCTCTGGGCAGTTGATCAGAGAAAATGTCCACTGGTTAAAAGATGTTTCTATCCACTAGGCTTCGATGCTTGGTGACCCACACGCAACCCATGGAGGATGGCTTGTGACACACCAGGAAACAGGAATCACTAGATATTATAAACTGAGGGAGGAAACTCAGAGTTTACTCTACCCCTGGGGGTAGAGAGGAACAGAGGGAAGGTAGTATTTTTGTAGAACTCAGAACTAAGGGTTGTCTGTGTGATCAATGACTCAGTATCATTAAGATAGGTGGTATGTGGCAGGGAACTAGAACCATGTAAAATGCTGCTGAGGTATGGAAAAAGATGAAGAAATACTTTGTGTCCCCCCCCCCTTCCAACTGTAGTTTTCCACCAGTGTCTCTAGCTGGTTAATTATGCCAGGAAGCCAATTTGTAAAGGGACCTAGTAAATGTGGTTTGTAGGAATAAGGTATGAATGGGTCTGCTTGCAAACAGGCTATGTCCACCACCACCTCTCTCTCCATGTCTGAAATAACAAACAGAAGTCAAATGACTTCTTGGCATATGTACTGTTTAGAAGAAGTTTCCCCTCCCAGGTGCTGTTTCCTTAATTTTTCAGAGGAAGTCACTTCAAGAGTTATTATTATCTCAACCTTGTAGATGAGAAGACGGGATCTGGGAAAGGTTCTGGTCTATGTCTGTGATTGCAGAGCCAGAAGGGAACAGAGGCCACCTGGTTCCATGCCTACTTATCTTCCTTTCCTCTATATCTGTTCAATACTTAAAAATCTTGTTTTGTATTTTGGCGGAACTATAGAGTTTAAATCTCTGAGGCTAAAATAGATAACAGAATTCATGCAATTTGATTTTAAAGATGCATAACCTATGGTCTGGAAATGTTTTCTTGATAGAAATGGGAACTATAACTCAGAGTTTCCTTAAAAAGTTGAGTAATTACATCACTAACCTAAAGGCTCTCTGTTCTCTCTACATAAAGTCACTGAAGAATCTCAATGAGGATGGGAATGAAGAGCTCTGGTGGAAGGAATTTGCCTTGAGAAGTCAAGGGGATACTTATGTGCATGTGAAGTCACCTCTGTTTTTTCTGAAGTAGAGAGATAGACTATATGCTAAGGTCAAAAGGGAGGGAGGACAATGGGACATCAAGAGTATGACATATGTTTGAGCTGTCTGCTGAGGAAATGGGAAGTGAGTATAACTAGGAAAGCACACAATGACTCATATGTAATGGAACATTGAAGACCTATTCATACCAGCCAAGGATGAATGGGTCAAATGTGAGGTGACATCAGTCAGCATGCTTTCTTCAATAGTGCTTATGGTTCTGGACAAGAACTAAGAAAGTGAGTTTTTAAACTGATCTAGCATTGTAGAATGGTCTGGTAGGTGAGGCAGACTGGTTAGAAAGTGAGTAAACTCTGTGCTTTCTTCACATAGGCTGGAGAAAATGAATGTCGGAGAAGGGTTGTATCAGAAAGTAAAAGCCTCATGAGCTGGGGGTATGGCTCAATGAGGAGTACTTGACTACTATACATGAAGCCCTGGGCTTCATCCCCAGTTCTGCCAAAAAGTCTCTATGGAGTTTAAATTTTGATTTAATGAAAAACTTATTAGAAGAAGTGAATGGGTAGAAGGCTAAAATCAGAATGTGATTTCTAAGTTGTTTTTAGAACTGTGAAGTTCAATACAGAAGCTGTCAACTGTAAAATTGGGATGTGCAATAAATGTAAAATGGAGACCAGACTTTGAAGACTTAAAATTAAAAAAGAATGTAAAACATGTAAATATTTTTCAAACTTAATCTATATTTAAATGATACTATTTAGGCAATATTTGCACAAATAAAATAGTAAAATTAATTTTACCTTTTTTTAGTGTGGCTACTAGAAAAGTTAAAATTACATATGTGACTTATATTATATTACTATTGAATGGCACTGTTTTAGCAGTTGCATAGTTAAAGATTCAAGACAGCTTTTTAAAGTATGTCTGAATAGGTCATTTAATGGGATTGTATGGCATATTGGCCAATATTGGAAATAGAAAATTGCCGCAGTATAAAATATATAAAATATTTTCATGTACTAATGACGATTGCTTAATTTAAATAAGAAGAATTTTCCTAGTTTTGCACCAAAGTTTTGAAAACAAATTCAGTTGTAAATAGTTTAATATGTTTATATTAAAGAAACACACTGAACAGTTTCCTATGTTTTGTCTTTATAGTAATAAGTTAATTCTATACCCACAATCATGAGTTGGCAATATAGAAATGATTATTTTGTGTCTGTCACATAGTGCTCAATATTCAAATTGAATATGTGTCTAGAAATTTAGAGAGATTTCTCACTAATACTACTTTCAATGCTGCTATCAAGCACTTTTCATTCAAAGTAGATTTTAGAGATAAATTCAAATGGCTTCTGAACTGATTTTTTTTAGTTGCATTTATCTTTGTAAGTTGTATGGATGTAGCTTCAAAATAAGCCCCGTCTACATATGATTCAGTGATCTTCAATAAGGGTGCCAAGATCCCCTGATCCCCGGGGAAAGGACAGTCTCTTCAATAAAAGCAATGGGAGACTAGACGATACACATGAAAAAGAAAGAAGCTGCACCATTGTCTTACCTTATAGACAAAAATGAACTCAAAATTGATTGAAAACCTAAACGGGGACCTGAAACTATAAAACTCCTAGAAGAAAGCATAAGGGAAAACTTCATGACATTTGGATTTGGAAATGATTTCTTGGGTCTGACCCCAAAGGCACAGACAACAAAAGCAAAAATAGATGAGACTGTCTCAAACTTAATAACTGTACATTAAAGGAAACAATCAGAGTAAAGTGGCAACCTGTGGAAAGGTAAAATATCTATAAAATATATGTAACTTGAGGCTAATATCTAACATGTATAAAGAATTCTTACAACTCAGAAATAATAATAATAATAAAACTAACCACCAGAGTTAGAAATAGGCAAGTGTCTTACATAGGCAGTTTATGAAATAAAATATACAACCTGCTAGTAAACAAATGAGACAATAGTCAAAAACAAGTATGAGATATGACCTCATACCCAGCAGCATGGCTACTTGCAAACAAAAACAGAAAATAACTGTTGATAAGAATGTGAAGAAATTGGAATCTGCACTGTTGGTGGGCATGCAAAATGGTGCAGTTGCTATGGAAAACAATACCCTGTTGCTCAGAAAAATTAAACATAGAATTATCTCATGATCAGGCAATCTCAATTTTGAGTATGTGTCCAAAATAACTGAAAACGGATCTCAAAGAGATATTTGCACACCTGTGTTTATTGTATTAGTATTGACAACAGCCAACACATGGAAGCAACCAACTGACAGTTGAATAAATAAATAAAATTTGGAATATAGGTAGAATGACATATTAATCTGCTTTAATATGAGAAATTCTGTTACATGCTACAACATAGATGAAACTTGAGTATATCGTACCAATGATAGCAAGAAATGCTATATGATTTCACTTATTTGAGATTTGTAAAATAGTCCAACTCACACAAAGTAGAGTGTGGTTGCCAGAGGCTGGGGGCGGAGGAGAAAATGAGGAAGTGTTATTTAGTGGGTGTAGTTCAGTTTTGCAATATAAAAAAAAATATTTTCTAAGATTTGTTGCATGACGATATAACTATGTAATTAAAAATGATTAAGATAATAAGTATTGACATTTTGTTAATGTTGAATTTTATGCTGTGTTTTCCTGACTCCAATTAAAAAGACAAACCTTGAAAATACAATATTTCTTCAATAAGTGAAAAAAATTATAAAGTGTTAGAGAACCATGAAACTTCCAGCAACTGATATATTTTTGAATCCAGAAATTTCATCTTTGTAAAAAAATTCTCATAGCTTTTTTCAAAATTATTCTTAACATTAAAACATATGACTTTTCATGTATAATTTTCATGCTATTTAAATTTATTACTTGTAGAATATTTAAGAAAAACACTGAGAATAATTAAGAGAAGTATTAGCATTTATATCCTATTCCTTATTTCAAAAACATCTTTTCTTTCATCATCTAATAATGAGCTTTTTATAGTTACTGCCCTACCTATGTTTCTTTCAAGTATTAAAAAATCATTAACGCAGAGATTCTACTTAATTATGTTCACAAAGTTTTGCGTTTCTTTCAATACTTAATCTAAATTGAGATTCAGTATTTATTATCAACAGTTGTGTGTAAATGAAAATGTGTACTGATTGACATGTGGGTGTAATTGGTTTTATTTGTGTATCAACATTTTCTATTGCCATATGCATATTTGAAAATTTGTCATATTGAGCTAAATGAACTTTTTCAGTCTGCAAAGTAGTCATTATATCACCAAATCACATCTCTCTTAGTAGAAATTTTCAGAGATAAATAGAACAAATAATCCCTAGTATTTTTCTTTCATGCATATCTCATATATACTAGAACCTAATTCATATTATAAATCCAATTGACATTTGTAGAACTGTACAGTAAAATATATGTTAGTACACAAATGTAATAGCAAATGCTCTCATAAATTGAAAGAGTTGATATTATTCAAAACATGATTGTATTTTGTGTTTAACTCTTTTGCTTTCCAACACACACACACACACACACACACACACACACACACTTTAACCTTTTTGATTGCTTTATAAACCTCTTCAAATAGTTTCTTATATCTGATTGTGCTATGAAGCATGTGAGTTTTGAAAGTGCCCTCAGTTTCAGTTTCAACTCTACTTTTAGCAAGCACATTCATCAATTCTGCACAGGAAAACATCATTTAGTCCCCATTCTGGAAAACACTCAATTGGTTTACCAGAAAGGTTCCTGTTCTTTTTTGAAAATTATGTGAAATCTTGTATTGCTTTATACCATTATTTGCTATATTTTCAGCAGAAAATTCACTGAGACAAATCGATCACTGGTTTAATAAAATTCAATTTTCAGATCCTTATTATTACGTAGCCTATTCTCATTTTATCTTCCTTTATGTTAATAATTACACTTGCAGACTCACTTGTTTTGCACAAAGAGGTTCACATTGATGCTAAACCAAACTCCAGAAACTTGCCAGAAATGAGACTAGTTATTTAACCTATTGAAAACTCACGTTCTTGTAGCATTATGGGTATAAAACCACAACTCATGGAATTGGTGTAAGAACTATGGAAAGTAGCGTCCCAAGATAATACCTGTCATGCAATTGTCTTTCTCATAACAAATAGGTATCCTGTCTTTTAAACAAGAGTGAAAGAAAAATGGGCTAGGGGCTGGGGTTGTGGCTCATCAGGAGAGCCTTGCCTAGCATGTATGAGGCTCTGGGTTCAAGTACTATATAAAAACAAACAAATAAAAAAGAATAATGGGCTAAAAATTTTGGTGGAAACTCAGAAGTGTCATTATTGTTAAAAAATAAGTAGAAGAAAACTGCCTATTTCTGATGACGATATGGTGAAGAGATTTTTCTATGATATGAAGTCTGTAGTAAAATATATTGACAATTGGAGTGGGGGTTCATTGGACTCACTAGAATTGACTTTTTAAAAGGGGGTAAGTAGGGGGAGAATGAGAAGGAAAGGGACTGACATGGATCTGAATAGAGCTTTGCTAGACAGGAGGGGCTTAGTCTTGACTGAGACTAAAACAGAATTTGGGAAATAGCACTTAGTAGAGATGTAGGCTGCACTGGGATTATAATACAATTGAAGAATATAAATAGTTTTGAATTCTACAGAATTTTAATCCCAGTTATATATGTAGGGCCTCAACTTATATTTAGTTAATTCAACTTTGGATTTCAGTTCCTGATCTCCATTGGCTCTCAAGTGGCAGAACTAACTGGAGCTCAGAAGCATCTTTGGGATTTCAGGGGCATCACAAGGAGTCCTAAGAGGAGTGATGACTAAGACCAACACACTCTTTGCTTTTTAGTTTTTCCAATGAGAATAAAGTGGTAACTAGTCAGTGTCACCTGGTATAAGAAAGCAAGATAAAGACGTTGGAAGATAATGTCCTGTGTGATTTTGATAGGACTGGATTTGAATCCCAGCCTCTTCAGTGATATAAATTAGAGAAAATAATTTAGTCTTTGTAAAACTGGTATCATAATAAACACCTTTCTATGTATCTACAAAGGTTAACAAGACAACATGAACATGCTGCCTATCATATTGAAGATGGTGGGAAAATGTTCATTTCTTTTCTGTGCATTTACAAGTTGTCTCCCAATTCTGAAAAAACAATTCATCTTATTTTTTCAATAAGCAACTATTAGGTATTGAGCATCTGCTTGGTGCAGGCTCTGTGATGAATGGAATATTATGTGAAAAAGGTAGACATACATCTCCCTCATAGAGTTTATAGACTGGTATATATTTTAATTCAGATTTTTTATTATTAAAACCCATCAGGCAATGGTGTTAAGTAGCTCCTGAGCCGCTAAGCCCATATTTTCCAGGGCACTTCTATTCAATGCTAATTTGCACCCTAATCTGACTTCTAATAAAAGGATTTTTCTTTGGTAGTTATGTGTTTATTTCTGGAGGATTGAGGAGAGCTAGCCCTCCATCTGTCACCTCTTCTTTTTGCCATAACTATTCTAATCACTACATTGAGCCATTTATTATGAGAAGAAAATATTAATAATGATAATTGTAAGTAGGTAAATGTCAGGTTTTATATAATCGTATTCCTTAGTAATAATATACTGCCTGTGACACATGAAACTGTCAGAATTGTGAATTTGAGTTTCACATTAAAAAATATGAAAAATCACATCTATCTGTCTTTGAAGCTAAGAGAAGGACATAAAGGTTTGTTTTTACCATATAAGTTTGACTCCCAGGAATAAGAATAAAAAAAAAAGTCCATGAAAAAAAAAAATCACATTCTAACCTCATATTATTTTGTTTTGAAGGTAGAAGACAGCATAATAATTGAAGACAACATAATTAAATAATTCATTGACATTCCTTGTTATTTGAACTTATAGCAATGGGATAAATTCATTATTGTTTATAATCCAAAATGGAAATTTAAGAATAATACATTTTTCCAGGTAAAAATCATCTTTAGTCACTGCAGCAGTGCATTTCTAGAGGATGTCAGATCTCAGAATATACACTCTGATATGAATCATGTCACAGCTTTACATAAAACACTTATTCAGCACAAACTGGCCTTGCAGGAGCTGGCTGCCCTTCCCCCTCCATTTCCACTTTTCATGCTCCTGTCCTCCCTTGGGAAGATGCATGCCTGTTCCATTTGCGCTCAGCACCAGCGTTACCATGGAAACTCGCCTCCTTCTTTCCCCTTCCCAGTTACCAAGTACAGCTTCTGGACTAGGTGCCAAGACCTCCTCTGTACAACCTCAATATTCTTTCAATGTTTAGACAAATCTGTTGGAAAATGTTGTTTACATTTTTCTTTTTCCACCGTGCTGTAGCTGCATGTTTGGTGAAAGACATTTCCCATGGATATGTGCATGTTCTTAAAGATATTTCTTTACTCCTTTCTTTATCATGCCTTTTAGAAAGTATTGTATTATTTGGTCTGATTTTTTTTACAGGGCATACAAGACTCAAGATCATGGAGATTCCATCCTTGCCATCAGTTTCGAGTCCTGAATCTCTTACTTTGTATGCTTGATCTCTGTCCTTTTGTGGATTGATTTCTATTTTACACGATTTTCAACATTAACACATGCTTTAAAATATCTTGAACAGTTATTTAAATTTTCTCTCATACCTTAGAAGTCCATTAAAGTATCCCTGTGGATCTTAAGTTTTTCCAGTCTTCATTATTCAAATGTTTATGGACATCTCCTGTTATTGGAATTTATAGTTAGCTGTCTTGGTACATTTTGTAAAGATTTATAAAGCAATATCTATTGTTTAATTGGTTGTTCTCATACTCCTTTATGCCAGCAACATTATGTTGATTACATGACTTTTGTCCTTTTCCCCACTTTGAAAACATCAATTTTACTTATAGATTTCTCAAATATTTAAAAGTAGGTTCAGCAAAGTATTTTTAAATTTATTTAACATTTTTTATTATAAATAAGTAACATAAGCCATACTTACTGTCCCATTATGCTGACACTGGTCTTTTTTAAAAAAAAATTTAAATATGTATATTTAAAAATTTAAAAAGATTCATCTTTTATTTGGAAAAATTACCTCTGGTCAGCAGAAGAGGGAGCAACATTTCCTCTTTTTAACAGAGAATGCAGTATTGTTGTTTTTAAAATTCCCTTCTCACCTTTCCCCCCACAAATGTAAACCTCCTCTGTCATAATTTCTACTGTTGATTTTCTTTCCTAACCTTTCTATTTTTTTGTTGGAGGATGGGTGTCCTGTGGTGGCCGGAGTTGGACCACCCATTTTGATCAAGGAAACAAAGGTTAAATTCTTTCTCGTTTGCTACGTTCTCTTAGGATATGGTTAAATATTAGAAATCCTTGTCTTCTACTGTATATTTTTACTTGCAACAATACTTAAAAAAAAAAAAAAAAAAAAAAAAAAAACCTCTCCCTCACTCCTTTACAAAGAAACCCTGGCATTGTGTAGGCAAATAGAGTGAATGCTTGTATTTTCCATGGCCTGCCCTGTGAGAGACTCTGTCTCCCTGTTGTTCTCACTCTGAGCTGTGTAGGAACCATGCACATCTGAATAACAGAGTCTTTTCTGCCTGGTGCAATCCTGGATTGTTACAGTCTAGAGGCCAGCCATGCTGTCACCGGCACAAATTGATTTAACCATCAATTGCTGTGGTCATTAAAGCTGCTAAAACTCCCCGCCAAACTGATGAATTGCAACTGAATGTGAAATGAGTCTCTAAGTCCGTTTCCCACCATCTCATATCAAAGGCTATTGTATCCCTGCAAAGTAAAGGGTCGGAGGTTCAGGCTGGAGTTCAACAATGGGCTCTGTCAAAGGATAGAGCTCCATTCACTCTGGCACTCCCAATTACAGTTTGCTTTCCATACCTTATTGTATAAAATTTGCATCCAACTAATACATTGAATTATTGGCATACTTTGGGTGTCAAAGGAGTCATTGAATGTTTGTCCTTAAAATACATGGAATTCTAAGCATCTGGTGGTTACTGGGTCATAACAATGAAATGATTCCCTGGTTTTTCATTGCTTGCAAAAGACTAATTTTACTCTCAGCTCCGATTTAACACTTTTGGACACTAGGCACAATTTCCTCCATATTCACAACCAAGAATGCATTTCAAGATTTTTTTTTTTTTTGAGAGGAATATCAGGGGAGAAATGCTAGTATCCTTGCCTAATAATGATGTATTTAGAAAACTTAAATGATTCACAGTCTTTTGGAGCCAAAATAACTAGGTAAAACTGGGACTATACTTTGATTTATTATTTTTACCTGCAGACAAATGGAGAGTAAAAAGATGTGATGTGAAATTAAAGTCACTCTGCACAGAGATGTAAATGCCCAGGTGAACTTTTATTAATGAACTTAGAAAAAAATATACATATAGGATAGGTTTTAGGTTTTCATAGTTAAGCTAGCCAGAATTGACTGCTCACTAAGTACATATATGTTGATACTGTGAATATTTATTTAATAGCTAGAAATGTGGAGATGAAGTATCACTAAAATTCTTTAAGCTCTAATAATACAATATAAGCAGGGAAATTCAGAAGATGTCAAGTTTTGTTAACAGCATTAATTTGCTCCTGTTGGTGATCACTTTTTTTTTTCATTTTCCTAGCAGATACTCATGTGAAGAGTACTTTCTGTCATCATGAGTCTTAAGTTAAACACAACATGTAATTTTATTGACACATATACTTGCATATGCAATTTGCAAAAGTTCACCGGAATTGTTATTTTTTTTCTTTTTTAATGTTTAGGTTAATACTTAAGGACTGTGTGAAGAGCCTTTTGTAATTCTAGGATTTTCAGCTGTCTGTTCTTTCTCTTTTTTTTTCTTCCCAAACAGTGGTGTGGCTCAAGCCTCTTGTGTTTTATTCCCAAGGTGCATAGAAAAAGCTCTGTAGGAGAAACATGACTTTGGACATCAAAGGAAAAGAGTTCCATGTCCATTCCTGGCAGTCCCACATGCTCTGCTTATTTTCTTTCCCTGGCTTATCCTGCCACAAAGTGCTATCAACAGGGCTGAGATGAACAGATGTGGAAAACAAAATAAATCTGACTTGATATTGTAATGGGGTTCACAGAATGCAAAGTATAGAAGAAAGTAAGCCAAGCCAGCACACACAACAAAGCAATGGAAGAGAAGAAGGAGGGGGATTTTACTCAAAGATTCACTGCACAGGGCAGGGGTTCAGGCCATTCCAGTGTATTAATAATGAGTTGGCAGACAGATCCAGGTTTCCGTTTCCCTTTACTCTGTTTACCGTAGGCTGTGCCTTTCCAGCAACTGTGTGTGGAAATCCAAAAGCAAGAACTGTTAAATCTGCCCAAGATTTCAAATGATCATTCAAAAATGGTCATTGGATTCTCCTCTTTTAAAAGATCTACTGTTCAAAAAATGGAGGTGGGAGTGGGGGACAAACTCTCTTGGTATAAAAGAGAGAAATAAAACCTGATCCCAAATTGCTTAAGCATTGTATACCTCGTGGAACAGCCATTTCATGACCAAAAGAACTCCAGTGCATTTTAGATGGGATTTAAAATGAAAATCAATTCTTTTTACAATCTTCACTCATAGAACAAAAGTAGAAACATTATACTCATTTGTGAGATCAATTTTAAGGTTATATTATCTACATACACTTAAAGATAATTTGCATTTGGTTATTGATTCTGGACCAAGAGTTAAGAATTATTTTTAGCTTTAATGTAGTATTAAAAATTTTGTATTTATTATGATTATTTATTTGTATCCTGATTTACTACAGGGGTCTGAAGCTGGGTTGAAATGAAAAAGTTTTCTACTTTAGTGTTATATAAATAACTTTAAGTTGTCTAGTACCTATAAATATATATTCTTAAATATTTGAAATATATACTAATCAATATATACTTATCAAACATTTACTTAATGGGACAACATGGCAAAAGAGCTTTATAAAGCCTAACTTCAGTTTAGAATTTTTAGCTTCAATTTAATTATGACATTTTACTTGCATATATAGTTTTAAATAGTTTAAGAGGGATTTATAAGAGTTTTATCATTATTTTCTTCCACCAAATTTAGGATAGCAGAAAGCCTGTGTGCTTTATTTATAAATATTAAAGTTCAGTGAAGTGAATCTGTCCCTTGATAAATATGTATAGAGTGAATGTATAAAGTCTCCTGATATTGCTTGCTGTAAGATAGGACAAAAATCTGTGCCCATTTCATAGTTGGAGAAATTCAAAGTCAAATTTCTAGCTGATTTTTCTATAATCACATGACTGAGAAAATGTTAGATTAGAACTTCTGTTGTCTGTGTGGAAGTTTCATTCATTGTATTTTGGGGTTTTTGTAATAATTTAAGGTGGAAGCCATGACAGAGATAATCTATAATCCTTCTGAAAAAAAATATAGTAAGCTCTTTATTTCATGTTTAGATTTTCCTTTTCAAGGTAGAGAGCCTTGTGTTCCCTTTTATGTTTGGGCTCATTTTCATACAGAACCAGAACTCATAAAATTATATGTTGTGTTACTTTATTTAAAATATTGTATTATGTATTCCTTATTTTTTAATTTATATGTGCCTTTATATTTAAAGTGGATTTATTATAGGTCACTGTGATAGTTAGCTTTTTGTCACTCTCACAAAATACCTGAGAAAAATAGCTTAGAGGAAGGAAGATTTATTCTGGTTCACAATTTTAGAGGTTTCAGGTCATGGTCAGCTGGGTTCATTGCTTTAAACTCAGGGAAAGCAGAAACATCATGGTGAAAGCCATGGCAGAGTCAACCTCTTGACAGCCAGAAAGCAGGGAAAGAGAGAGAGAGGAAGGGATCAGGAACAAAATATTGTCCCCAAGAACAAACTCCCAAGAACCCACTCCCTTCTAATAGGTCCCACCTCCTACATTTTTTCAACAATAGTGATTCAAATTCTGAGTCCACTAATGGATTAATCTACTGAAGAGCTTTGAGCCATCATGATTCAGTCTTTTCCTAAAAGCCCCACCTCTGAATATTGCTATATTAGGGATCAAGTCTTCAATATATGAATCTTTAGGGGACTTTCTAGATCAAAACTATAATAATAACTTATAGTTGGGCCTTTTTTCTTGATTCACTGACAATCTGTCTTTTAGTAGGTGATTTTAGTATTGATACTCAAAGTGATTATTTATAATAGTTGAATACTTATTATTTGTTTCTGTTTATATTTGTTGGCCTTGTTTTTCTTTTATCTCCCACTCTTTTTCTTTTTATGGTTTTAACTGAGTATTTCATATCATCCTGTTTTCTTCCCTTGACATATCTGTTCTACTTCTCCACCCACCCCTTTCTTTCTCTTTCCATGTTTCCTTCTTTCTTCTTTCTTTTTCTCTTTTGGCTGTTTGTCCAAGAGTTGGCAATATACATTTAGAACTAATCCAAATATACTTTCATATAACGCTTTGGCACTTTATGGGTAATCTTATAACAAGCATCTTATAACAACAACAACAAAAATCCTAACTCCTCTCTGCTATCAGTGCATCATGTCTGTCATTAATTTCATATGCATAAATATGTATATATATATATATGTATATATATGCATATTAACATGCATATATAATTAAATACATTGTTGCTGTTAATAGTTTGAACAAACTTATCTGTTACATCAAAAGAGAATAGCAAAAATAAAACCTTTTGTTTTATCTTCACTTAGACAAACTCTAGATAGGGCAGAGGATATCTTCACTTAGACAAACTCTAGATAGGGGTTGGAGGAAGGGAGGGGACATGGGGTTATTAATGATGGTGGAATGTGATGATCATTATTATTCAAAGTACAAGTATGAAGACACAAATTGGTTAATGTACTATGTATACAATCAGAGATGTGAAAAATTTGTGCTGTATATGTGTAATAAGAATTGTAATGCATTCTGCTGTCATATATAAATAAAAAAATAAAAGTAAAAAAATATTTCTTCTTTGATGTTATGTCTTTATGTAGATCCAAGTTTCTGATCTATAGTACTTTCTTTCAGTATTTCTTTTTTTCTTGTTTCATTATTTTTTATTTGTTCTTTTTATATTCACAGGATAGTAGAATGTATTTTGGCATATTATACATACATGGAGTATAACATTCTAATTAGGTTTCTGTTCTTTTTCTTGTACATGATGTGAAGTCACACTGGTTATGTATTCATATATGAACATAGGAAAGTTATGTCTGATTTATTCTACTCTTTCTTATTCCCATCCCTTTTCCTTTCTCTTCATTCCCCTTTATCTAATGCAATGAACTTCTATTCTTGCCTGCATTACACACCAGTGTTGTGGGTTAGTATCCACATATGGAAGAGAACCTTCAGCTTTCAGGTTTTGGGACTTGCATATTTCACTTAGCCCAATAGTCTCCAGTTCTATCCATTTATCAGCAAATATCATGATTCCATTCCTTGTTATGATTGAGTAATATTCTATGTGTATATACATATTATATTTTCTTTATTTATTCATCTGTTGTAGGGCACCTAGTTGGTGCCATAGGTTAGTATTGTAAATTGAGCTGCTATAAATATTGATGTGGCTGCATCACTGCAGGATGCTGATTTTAAGTCCTTTGAGTATGAACTGAGGAGTGAGATAACTGGGTCAAATAGTGGTTGCACTCCAAGTTTTCAGAGAAATTTCCATAGTGCTTTCCATAGTAGTTGTGCCAATTTGCAGTTTCACCAGCAATGTATGAGTGAATCTCCTCCACCCACCACATCCTAGCCAACATTTATTGTTACTTGGATTGTTGGTCAAATTGCCATTCTGACAAGAGTGAAATGGAATCTTAGCGTTTTAATTTGCATTTCTCTAATTTCTAGAGATGTTGAACATTTTTTCATAAATTTTTTGACCATTTGTAGTTCTTCTGTGAAGTGCATGTTCAGTTTCTTTGTCCATTTTTGATTGGATTATTTGGTTTTGGGTTTTTTGTTTGTTTGTTTGTTTTTTAGTTCTTTGTGTATCCTGGAGTTTAATGTTCTCTGTGAGATGCAGGTGGCAAAGATTTTCTTCCATTCTCTCTTCACATTCTTGATTGTTTCTTTTGTCATGAAGAAGCTTTTTAGTTTGATACCATTCTAATTATTAATTCTTGATTTTACTTCTTGTGATTTTACTTCTTGTCTTATTGAAGAATTAGTTTCCTAAGCCAACATGGTGGAGAGTTGGACCTACTTTTTCTTCTAGTTAGTGCAGGATCTCTGGTCAAATGTTTTAATCCTTGATACACTTTATTTATTTATTTATTTATTTCGTATTTTTTATGTGGTGTTGAGGATTGAATCCAGTGCCTCACCCATGCTGGCAAGAACTCTACCACTGAACTACAACCCCAGCCCTTGATACACTTTGAGTTGTGTTTTGTGCAGGGTGAGAGATAGGTGCTCAATTTCATTTTACTACATATAGATTTCCAGTTTTCCCAGCACCATTTCTTGAGGAGACTATCTTTTCTCCATTGTATGTTCATGATACCTTTGTATAGTATGAGATAACTGTATTTATATGAGTATGTCTTTCTGTCAATTCATGTCTGTTTGGTGCCAATACCATGCAATTTTTGTTACTCTAGCTCTATAGTGTAATTTCAGGTCTGGTATTGTGATGCCTCCTGCATCACTTTTCTCACTAAGGATTGCTTTGGCTATTCTGGGCCTCTTCTTTTTCCAAATGAATTTCATGACTGCTTTTTCTATTTCTACAAAGAATGTTGTTGGAATTTTAATAAGAATTGCATTAAATCTGTATAGTGCTTTTGCTAGTATGGCATTTTGACAATATTAATTCTGTCTAGCCAAGAACATGGAAGATCTTTCCATCTTCTAAAGTCTTCTTCAATTTCTTTCTTTAGTATTCTGTAGTTTTCATTATAGAGATCTTTGAACTCTTTTGTTAGATTGATTCCCAAGTATTTTATTTATTTTATTTTTTTTTTTTTTTGAGGCTATTGTGAGTGGGATAGTTTTCCTGATTTCTCTTTTGGCTGATTTGTTACTGATTTATAGGAACACAACTGATTTGTGGGTGTGATTTTTTATATCCTGCTACTTTGCTGAATTTGTTTATGAGTACCAAAACTTTTTGATGGAGTTTTTTGGGTCTTCTAAATTTAAAATTGTATTGGCAAATAGGTATAGTTTGAGCTCTTCTTTTCCTATGCATAGTCTTTTAATTTCTTTCTTTTGTCTAATTGCTCTGGCTAGGGTTTCAAGGACTATGTTGAACAGGAGTGGTGAAAGAAGGCATCCTTGTCTTGTTCCAGTTTTTAGAATGCTTTCAAGTTTTCTCCATTTAGAATGATGTTAGCCTTGGCTTTAGCATATATAGCTTTTATAATGTTATGTTCTTATTACACATCAAACAAATCCTTCAAAATTTCAAGAATCAAATAGATCACAATACAATAACACTGGGTGACTTTAACATACCTCTCTCACCACTTTTCCAAACAAAAAACTAAATTAAGAAGCTATAGAACTAAAAAAATACAATTAATAATATAGGCTTAACAGACATATATAGAACATTTCACCCATCAATGCGTGAATACACTTTCTTCTCAGCAGAGCATGAATCCTTCTCTAAAAAAGATCATATATCTTAGGCCACAAAGCAATTCTTAGTAAATATAAAAAAATAGAAATAATACCTTGCATTTTATTAGATCATGATGGAATGAAATTAGAAATCAACAATAAAATAAAAAATAGAAGCTACTCCAACACCTGGAGACTAAATGATACATACACTATTGATTGACCAATGAATAGCAGAAGAAATCAGAGATGAAATAAAAATAAATACTTAGAGTAAAATGAGGATAGCAACACAACATATCAAAATCTCTGGGACTCTTTGAATATAGTTCTAAGATAAAGTTCATTGCATTTAGCTCATTCATTAAAAGAACAGAAAGTCACCAAATAAATAACCTAACTTTACATCTCAAAGCCCTAGAAAAAGAAGACCAACTCAACACCATAAGTGGTAGAAGACAGAAAGTAATTAAAATCAGAGCGAAAATTAATGAGATTGAAACAAAAAAATTCAAAAAATCAATGAAACAAAAAGTTGGTTCTTTGAAAAAGTAAATAAAATTGATAAATGCTTAGCCAAGCTAATGAAGAAAAGGAGAAAACTCAAATTACTAAAATTCACACTGAAAAAGGAAGTATCACTATGGACACCCTTGGAATACAGACAATAATAAAAAACTACTTTAAAAATATGTACTCCAATAAAGTAGAAAATCATGAAGATGTTGACAAATTTCTAGAGGCATATGACCTACCCATATTGAATCAGAAGGACATAGAAAATTTAAAGATATCAATTTCAAATAATACAGAAAACCACAGGCCCAGATGGCTTCTCAGTCAAGTTCTATCAGGTCTTCGAGAAAGAACTTATACTAATACTCCTCAAATTATTCCATAAAATATAAAGAGCAGGAACCCTTCTAAATTCATTTTATGACACTAGTATCACCCTGATACCCAAAACCAGATAAAGACACATCAAGGAAAGAAAACTTCAGACCAGTATTCTTGATGAATAGGGATGCAAATTTCTTTTAAAAATATTGGCAAATTACATACAAAAACATGTTAAAAAGATAGTGCACCATGATCAAATGGGGTTTATTCCAGGGATGCAAGCCTGGTTCAACATATGGTAATAAGTAAAAATAATTCATTGCATCGATAAACTTGAAGACAAGAATCATGTGATTATCTCAATAGATGAAGAAAAAGCATTATTTTCTTTTTCTCTAAATATCATCTTTTAACATTTCTTACAAGGCCAGCATAGTGACAACAAATTTCTTCAATTTTTGTCTAGGCCTTTATTTCCTCTTTACTGTTGAAGAATGATTTTTCAGGTCACAGAATTCTAAGCTGGTTATCTTCTAACTATTTGAAATATTTTGTTCTACTTTTTCTAGCTTGCCTAGTTTCTGAGGAAAAAGTCATATAATCTTATCTGCACTCTTCTACAGGTAAACCACACCATGCCATTTCTTTCAGGATTTTTTATTTATCTGTATATTCTCTAGTTTGTATGATATACCTACATATAGTTTATTTTGACATTTGTCCTGTTCTCTGTTTTCTGAGTCTTTTGGATCTGTGATTTGGTGTGTCTGAAATTAATTTAAGAGAAATTCTTAGTCATTGTTTAAGTATTTTTTTCTGTTCTTTCTCTCTTCTCTTCCTATTTGTGCATGTTATACATTTTGTAGTTGACCCACAGTTTGGAGGACAGTTTTTGTGTATTCTGACCTTGTTTCTTAATATAATTTTCAAATATTTTTCTCTTTGTTTTCTAGGTTAGAATTTTCTATTGAAATATCCTCAAGTACACAGATTTTTTTTTTCCTTAGTTGTGTCCAGTGCACTGACAATTCTATTAAAGGAATTCCTTAGTTCTATTTTAGTGCTATTTTTAATCTCTAGTATTTTTTTTTGTATTCTTTCTTAGAATTTCCATCTCTCAGTTTACATTGCTCATTGCCTATTTGCGTTTTCAGTTTCTTCTATATTTTGGATATTAGCTCCTTATCAGATGTTTGGTTTACAAATATTTTATTCCAATCCCTGGGTTGTCTTTTCACTCTATTATTTTTTTCTTTGTTATGCAGAATATTTTTATTTAAATACAGTTTCCTTGGCCTGTTTTGTTTTTGTTGCCTATGCTTTTGGAGTCTTATCTAGGAAATCATTGCCCAGAACAATGTTTTGGAATTTTCATTCTGAGTTTTCTTCTAGTGGCTTTATAGTTTTAGATTTTTAAATTCTTTTGAGCTGATTTATGCACATGGCATGAATAAGCATCCATTTCATTTTTCTGTATGTGTATGTACAGCTTTCATAGTATCATTTAGAGAAGAGACTGTTCTATCCTTATTGTGTATTCTTGGCACTTTTATTGAAAATCAATTGACTGAAAATATTTGGGTTTATATCTTGCTTTCTATTCTGTTCCCTTGGCCAATATGTCTGTTTTTATGCCAATACTATGTTGTTTTGATTATAATAGTTTTGTATTGAAATTAGTGAGTGTGATGCCTCCAGTTTTGTTCTTTACATTCAAGATTGCTTTGGCTGTATGGGTTATTCCTGGTTCTGTATGAATTTTATGGTTTTTTTTTTTTTGGTGTTGTTCTATTTGTGTAAAAAATTACATTAGAATTTTGATAAGAATTCCATTTAATGTCTAGATATTTTGGAGTAATATGAACATTTTAACAACATCAACATTAATTCTTCCAACCCATTAACACAAGCTATCTTTCCATTTGTTTGTGTCTTCTCTAAGTTCTTTCATTAATCTTTTATAGTATTCTGTATACAGATCTTTTTCTTTATTGGTTCAATTTACACTAAAACAGTCTATATGCTGCTACAAATGGAATTGTTTTATTGAGTAATGTTTTGTATGATATGTGTTAGTATATAGAGACACTACTTATATCTGTAATTAATTTTGCATCTTCAACTTTTCTGAATGCTCCCCATAAATTACCTCTAAAGACACACATAAAATAAAAGTAAAAAGCATGATAAAAATATTTTATGCAATTAGAAGCCATCATAGAGTGTGGGTAGCTAGTCTTACATTAAACAAAGTAGTCAAAAATTGTAAAATGAGAGGATGAAGATCATTATATAATAATAAAGGGATTGATTGATCAAGAGGATATAATTGTACAAATAACAAAACCAATAAATGCACAAAGGAATTGAACAGACACTTCACAGAAGAATAAATACAAATGGTCAAAAAATATATGAAAAATGTTCAACTCTCTAGCACTTAGAGAAATGCAGATTAAAAATACACTGAGATTCTATCTCACTCTAGTCAGAAAGATAATTATTAAGAATATAAGTAACAATAAATGACAAGGTGTGGGGCAAAACTTCACTCATATATTGCTGTTGGGAATGCAAATTGGTGAAAACACTATGGAAAGTAGTATGGAGATTCCTCTGAAGATTTGGAATGGTACCACCATTTGACCCAGTTATCCCACTCCTCAGTTCATACCCAAAGGACTTAAAATCAGCATACTGCAATGTGAGATGTCCCCAAAAGCTCATGTGTGAGACAATGCAAGAAGGTTCAGAAAAGAAATGATTGGGTTACAAGAACCTTAACCCAATCAGTTAATTAACCACCTAGTTGGATTAATTGAGTTTTAACTGAAGGCAGGTGGGGTTTTGACTAGAGGAGGTCGGGCATTAGGGGCATGGCTTTGGGGTATATATTTGTATCTTACAAGTGGTGCTCTGTCTCTCTCTCTGCTTCCTTATCACCATGTGAGTTGCCTCCCTCTGCCACACTCTTCTGCCATGATGTTCAGCCTCATTTTGATCCCTAAGGAATGGAGCCTGCTGTCTATGGATTGAAGCCTCTGAAACTCTGAGCCCCCAAATAAACTTTTCCTTCTCTAACGTGGTTCTGGTCAGGGTTTTAGTCACAGCAGCAAAAAAGCTGACTGAAACCCATACTAAGCCAATCCCCCAAAACTAAAGGCTGAATGTTTCTTTCTGATATGCAGATGCTGACTCACAAGAAGATGATGGGGGAGAGAAAAATGGAAGTTCATTGGATTAGAAAAAGTTGAAAGAAGAGAAGGAAGGGGGATGGGAATAGAAAAGACAGTAAATGAATCAGACATAATTTTCCTATGTTCATATGTGAATATACAACCAGTGTAACTCCACATCATGTACAACTACAATAATGGGATCTTCATTAGAATAAGTTATGCTCCATGTATGTATAATATGTCAAAATACACTCTACTGTCATTTATATCTAAAAAGAACAAATAAAATGGAAGATGCTATAATTATAAATAAATATGCACCCAAAATTGTAGTACTGAAACATATAAGGCAAATATTAATAGATCTGCATAGATTACAATAATAGGAGGTTTCAATTTCTCACCTTTAATATTTGACAGTTCTCTAGATAAAATATCAATAAAGAAACAGTAGATTTAACTACACTTGTATGACACATTGCATTCAATCATAACAGAATGCACCTTTTTCTCAAGAGCTTATGGACCATTCTTGAAGCTAGAGCATGTGTTAAGTCAATAACAATTCCAAAAACCTGAAATCATATTGGGTATCTCTTTTGACCCAATGGCATAAAGTTAGAAATCAATAGATTGGCAGATTGATCTTTCAAATCTCAAGTATGCAGAAATTAAACAACATGCTTTTGAACACCCTTTGGGGTCAAAGAAGAAATTAAGAGAGAAATTTTAAAATATCTTGAGTCAAACAAAAATGGAAGCACCACATGAATACACTTATGGAATGCAGTAAAAGTGGTTCTGAGATAGAATTTTATAGCAATAAACACCTGTATCAAAAAAAGGACAAAGGTCTTAAATTTTATACCTGAAGAAACTAGAAAAAGAATCTGCTGAACTTAATTTTAGGCTTTCTTCATAATTGAGGATTGAATCTGTAAACACTAGTTAATTGTACTTTGTTTTAAATATCCTTGTGGGTACTTTTCCCTATGCATAAAAAAATTAAAGGAGTTTTCTCATTTCCTCACTCACTAAGAAATTTGAGATTTTTTTCCCTTGCCAGTTTGCCTTCCTCTATAGCCATCCTATTATTTTTTTAGAAGCTAGGAACAATGGTAGGAACTGTAGCTAAGAGTTCATTGGTTCCATATTAGGTGTAATTTATTTTCTCAAAAATAAAATGTATTCCTTCACTTTGTAAATATATTACAGCAGCATGCTGAAATATATTCTGTTTAAGTTAGTCCTTAGTTTTGTATGAGCAAAGGATGCTGGAGAGTGATCTTGGGATTAATTTTGTGAGTGAATGCATCACAGAGACTCTTCAAATCCATCTAATGAGGAACTGCTATTGGTAGAGTCAATGAATGTCAACCAGCCAGGGCTAGGCATGGGGAAGTGAGAGAGTCACCTAGCACTCCCCAAAGGCAGGACATTTCTTTAAATCTTATGTTTGCAGGGAGCCACCTGTGAATTACTTGAGGGTCTTCTCTTGGTATGGAGCCATGGAGATTTAGGTTTAATCTTGGGAACTATGATTGCCCAAGGCACATGACGTCTATCTCTACTCTATTAGGAAGAGCCTTCTTGTAGCTCCAGAGTTGGATATAAGCCATTGGGAACTGGGCAGTCCACCTTCTACCTTATTTGTCAAAGAACATTCCATGGAAAACCTTTGATGTCCCCTGATATAAATAAAGCAAGCGCAGGCTCTAGTTTGCTCTTTTTAGTGTGGAAGCTTGAGCCGTTTAATTGGCTAGCCCATCCTGCCCCCTCTTTAAAAAATATTTCCTGTGTTCTGTGTTTTTTTCCTCATTAGAGCCTTTATTTTGCAGCCAGCCCATTCCACCATCCACGTGGGACATGGGCAGGATACGTTCATATTAAAAATCAATATGGTTGTTATTTTTAATCATTCATTCATTAAGTCTTTAGCCACAGCATTATTTTGGGTACTGAGGGGGAAAAAAACAATGTGAAAAACTGCCCAAATATCACCCTTCATTAAGCTTATATTTTAGTAGGTAAAGAAGAAAGAAAGAGAGAGGGATGGGGAGGGAGAGAAGGAGGGGTAAAATGCTCAGGGTGTTGGGATGGTAACTAGTGCAAGGGAAAAGAAGCCAAGGATGGGAAGGAGAGCAAGTTCAGTGAGGAAGCGTGTTACCATTGAAGTACCAGGGCCAACAGCCTCACTGAGAAGATAGTGCGTGAAGACATGAAGGAGGTTAGGGAGCAAGACACACTGGTACCTGGAGAAGAGTGTTAAAGTGAATGAAAATAGCAGGTGCAAAGACACAGGGTGGGAATGTGACTTGTGCTGAGGAAATAACAAGTCGATAGGTGTGGCTGGCATAGCAGGAAAAAGTAAGAATTCTAGTGCTCTCTAATGGGAAGGGACTGGTGTCTGGAAAGGTCCAGACTGGTGTTTGAATCCTTTAGTATCTTTGTCTTTTTCTCTGAGAGTTTTGAGTAGAAGAACCTGTTATTTGACAGGCTTGGAAAGCAGCACTCTGGTAACTGTCACGAAGAAGTGAACAGGAATAGGCAAGGAAGGAATCATGAGAAAGGGCCAGATGGCCATTGCATTAATGTGAGATGGTGACATCTTGGATTAGCGTGGTGCACTGGAGCTGGAGTGAGTACTTGTTGTCTGAACTCACGTTGGAGGATGAACTGACAGGGTTTGCGGATGGATTGGGAAGTATGTTATGAGAAAAATGGAGAAGGTAAGGATTATGTAAGTTTTATGATTTGACTAACTTCAAAAATGAAGATGATGTTTACTCTGATGAGGAATATGAAGGAAGAAGCAGATTGCTTAGAAGTAGGGTACAGAATGAGGCGTATAATTTTGCATGGCTTGAGTTTAAGGTCTCTATTAGATATCCAAGCGGAGATACTGAGAAGGCATTTGCATTCCTATAGGAAGAGAGTCTAGATATAGAAAAGAAATGGTCCAAGGACTAAGCTCAGCAGCAACGCACTTCCTTTGTAATTGGAGGAGAGTATTTAGGCATAGATGCAGATAATTGGGTGGGAGTTTATGAAGGCTTCTCAGAGTGCTTTTGTTTTCCCAATAAAATAGGAATCAAGTCCAATATCTAAGAGGATGAGGATAGAGGCACATAGTTTAGGAGAGATGAAGGAAAGAGATGAAGGAATCAAAACAATAATGTTCAGAAAGTTCTTTAGGTATAACAGAATTCAAGGTCATGGTTTCCACGTGGAATCATTCAGTATAACTGAATGTTTACTTTAGCAATGTTCAGCTGTGTCAGTGTAAGTACAAATATGAGTAGAGAACTTCATTTAAGCAGAATTGGGCTTTTGACAGATGAGAGCAAGGGATGTTGGGAGGGACAAGGGAGCTGAGAGAATACAAGGGCTTGATTATAATGAAGAACCAAGGAACTTTAAGACTTAGATGTCAAGGCAGTAACATGCAGTGCTGCTCATAAGACAACTGCAAGAGAATTCACTATAGGAAGGCATACTAAATGTGTTTCTATGGTTTTGAGTGCTTCTAGAACTATGAATTATCTACATTTAAAGAGTATGGTCTCAGTAATGGAAGTATGACTTGTAACATGACTTGCAGCACTTTACGTAATGGGTACCAAAGCACCATGGAGATAGGTACTAATATTTTAGGTTCACAGGTTTTTTTATTCCTTCCTTATAGTACTAAAATCCAAAAAGCTCTAAAATTTGTCAGTTTTTCTTTTTCTTTTTTTCTAACTCATTTGGTTGCAGAACCTGAACTCACCTGGACGTAACTAGTGACAAGCTGCTTATGTTTATGTATTTGACTTTTGTGAATAATCTTATGTTTATTTGCTGAAATTTTAGTGCTTCTGAACTGCCAGAAGCTCTGACTAGAGTACTACATGACACATGTGCTCTGTTCACTTCTTAAATATGGGAGAGTCTCAATTTTAGAATGCATTTAGTGCAAGGATTTGGATAAGAGACTGTAATTTTTTTTTTAATGTTCTAATGAAGAAAATGAAGGTTGGGAGATTTAGGTAAATTGACCAAGGCTGCGAATAGTTAATGGGAGACTCAGATTTGGTTCTGGTTCCGGGTGAGCGAGGGAAAACTGTGAGGGACTATGGAACCAACCTCATCCAGTCGCTAGCATCAGATGTAGTAGCCACTTACTCTTTGCATAACGTGGGGCATCAATGTGGAGGAAGGAGAAACCATCAATGAATCCCAAATCTAATTTGGGATTCAGAGTTGTAATGAAAATGCCTTTTTTAAAACATGAGGCAAGAAACTCAGACACAAAATCTCTCTTGCTAAATGAGCTGATACTATGTTCAGCAACCACCTGCTATCAGTTATCTACCTGAATGACTGTACATGCGAAATGTGAGTTCTCCATCAAAAGGAATCTTTTTTCAAAGCCCATTCCTTACACATCACACCTACCACTAATAACAGCCATCACTAAATTCTCAGAAATTTTCAAGCCCTGTAGAGAACACTTTAGATGCATTACTTCATTTAATGCCCAGAATAACCTTGTGACCTAGGTAGTATTTGGTATCATTCTTTTACAGATGAGGAAATGGAAGATGAGAGAGGTTTCCCAAATTCCCAAGGTCGTGTAGCTAGTAAAGGAGAGAGGCTTCTAATCTCTGTTGCAGACTCAAAACTAGTGATTTATAGCCATTTAGCAGCCTGCCTTTCAGAAGTGAACAATAAAAGAAATAATGATAGCTACTTTTTAAAAAAAGATTTCTATGGGCCACATACTTTATTCACATTATCTACTTCAATAATCCTTAAAAGTTACCAGCTGGGAGAGCTAAAATTCAGACAGTAACATAATTCGACTATGGCCATACAGCTACTGTTTGGTCTTTTCTTTTATCAAGTCAAGGCATTGAAGTCTGAGAAGAAAGAGCTTTCTGCATATGGTTTTTCCTCTTTCTATATTCTAAGAGAGCAATTTTATTTATTGGGGTATAGTTTCTTTAATGAGGTCAGGGTGAGAAGCAGTGAACACTGTGATTACTCAGCTCTTAGCTTAGAGTTTTATCATTCTACTAGGTATTCTTACCAACTTGTCCCTCCTCTCCCTACCCCTCCCCTCCCCTTTCCCTTTCCTTTTCCCTTTCCTTCCTCTCCTTGGAGGATACTTTATGGTGAAAGGAACAAGAAATAGTGACTTTGTTGATTTAATAACTTGTTTTGCCTTTGATAATGACAAAGACAAGTGTTTTCTTCTTGTTGGTATTTATCCCTGAAAAACAATGAAAGACTTAATGCTACCTCTAGGAGAATGGAAGACTCAATCAATCTTCTCTTCTTCTCCCTCCAGGAAACTTGAAAGACTGAGAAAGGAGAAGGACAGGAGTGGGAAGAAGGGGCCCCTAAGTGCCTGTCTGAAATTGGTCCTCTAAAGGCTGAGAGCTGAGTTGATCCGCAAAACAAGGAAATATTGCTACAATCCCTGGGCCTTGAGAGTAGGTGAAAATATCTAATGGTAAGACTGTCTTTTGGTCTATCCTGTCTATCCCTGTCTATCCTGATGCTGTGCATACAAGTAAGGGGTTACACATTGTTGTGAAAGCAAAGACGATCCTTTTGTCTCTTTCTCTGCATTAGCACTCTGGGGGCAAAGTGAAAATTTCCCTCTACCTTCTAAAGGTTTTTTTGGGATAAACCAACAAAGATTAAGTAGGTGAAAAGTCATACAGATTCATTAATGTACAAAGTGTGAGTGCCCACCTGCTTAACTTTATTTGGAAACTCCCTGCTTTCTCCATAGGAAGGGGGAGAATAAGGAATATTGACACCTTTAAAGGCTTGTATAAATACAATGGTCCCAGAGAAGTTTGACTACTCAAAGGACCACCTGACTGAGCTCAAAGACCACTTGACTGAATTAAAGGCTTGGATCTCTAGGCAGTGGATTAATCTACTGAAGAATTCATTGGTTAAGAGGCTATTGGGAAGTGATGGAAATTTTAGGAGGTGTGACCTTGGGGGTAGTAGATCATGGAAGGCGTGCCCTTAAAGGATATATTTTGTCTCTGGCCCCTTCCCCTTTTTCTCTTTCTCTCTCTCCCCCTCTTTTTCTGGCCACCATGAGGTGAGAACCTTTGTTCTACCATGCACTTCCCACTATGATGTTCTGCCTTGCCCAGGCCCCAAACAATGAAACCAGCTGACCATTGATTGAAACTTCTGAAACTATGAGCCAAGATAAAATCTTTCCCAGTTTAAGTTGATTTTCTCAGGTATTTTGTCACAGAAACAGAAAGCTGACTAACAGAAGAAGAAAGAATGCTGAATATTAGTTCTTAGGGAAGGATCACAAGGTCACTCAGGAGCAACTGAAACTTTCTTAGTGCAGTGCAATTCTGATTCTATCTGGAGGTAGGTCAAATTTCATAGGATAAAGATACAATCCCTTCAAGACTGTTCATTTTAGATGTCAGCTGCCACCTCCTAGGTTTCAAAGCCATCTGGTCTTCTGAACAATTGGCTACAAATTTGGAAGTTCCCATTACCCACTCAGATTTGCCAATTTGCTAGAATGACTCATAGACCTCATGTAAGTGCTATATGTGTGATTACAGTTTTATTATAAATGATACAAATCAGGATAAGCCAAAAGAAGAGATGCATAGGGGGTGGGTCCTAAATGCCAGTGTCTTTTGGGTGCTGAGACAATCTGGCTCCAGAGGAGGAGATCTGTTTGGAGAGATAGTTGCCTTTGGAACGCTAAGCTGTTCTCTCTTGCCAGGCCCATTATCAGAATTGTTAATGCCAGTGCTTTTTACCAACTAATTAAAAAGTGTAAATGAAAGAAAATAAATGAAATATTAAAAGAGGGATATAATATCTATTTAGAAAAATAGAGCAAAAAAATTTTCAGTTCTATTTTTATTGTAGCATTAGGAGGGTGCTTTACTATGAGCATTTTTTAATTCAAAAGTCACCAGATGCAATAGGTTCACCTGTGGTCACAAACCTAGAACTCCTAGTTGAAAAAAAAAATCATAAAAGGATAGAATTGAAAGCTGAGAAGCTCTGGAGAAGGCATGGTTGATGTGTTATAGGCACAGAAAGCTGAACCTCCTCGCTAATGCTTGTTCCTTCTGTTGAGGCTGATGTGTTCTATCTGAAGGAGAGACCAAGTGCAACTAGGAAAATCCAGCTAAGTTAGCCTTGTGGAAAATAGCAGTCCACAAGTTAGGTAAGGAACATGTTTTCTCAAACAAAAGACAGTTTGAGATGAACCAAGGATGATTCTAATGCAAGTGTAAGAAAGGACTGCATTCATATTGCTAGAGGAAATGGAATTGCTGCCTAGAAAACAATTATCCTTTGTTGCTTGGAAAAAATGTAAAAATATCTATTGTTAATCTGGAAAAGTGGGAATTAGTTGAGGAAGGAGATAAATAACATGCAATCGAGTTTCTAATTACTTGATTTATTTTAATCATTTTGTCTACTTCTATTTAAAGGATTTTAATTTTACATAGGAATGAAAAAAATTAAATTATAATTTTTAAAGAATGAAAATTAATATATACTGTTTGTGAATTCCAAAAATTTGAAAAAGTATAATGCTGAATACTTTCTCATGTGAAATTCTCATGGATCATTTCTGGTGAACGGAATTCTTTGCCTCATTGCAATGTTTATTTATTCACATCTATGAGATCTATAGCCAGAGAAATGACAACTGTTTGGGTAACCTCAAGATTCCTTTTATATAGCATCTACTACCCTCATACCCTCCTTTCCTTCTTCTGCTAGGCTGAACATGATTCCTCTTGGGGGTACTGGAAGTGGTGTTAGGATCAGGTTATAGCCTTCAGATTTTCTTGCACAAATCTCAGAGCTGAGGTGTGGAGGAAATCCAGAGATTTAAATTTAAGCTCCTCTTTCCCACAACTGATATCTTTGCTTATGATAGGAAAAAATATTTTGGGTCAGTAAGACACTAAATTTTCTACTTTGTCACTACCAAAATAAAGCTGTGGGAAGCCTAGGTTTTAATCTACTCATAATGAAGTCTGAAAAATGCTAGGAGAGAAAAGGATTAAAAAAAGCATCAATTTGACATATGTACCACTATGCAATATGTATATTAGAAGTAAATCTGTGTGAAGTCTTCAACCAAGGTGAGACTATTCTTATTTCCAGAACTGAGATCTGGAGATTCACTGTTGGATTTTTTGTTTGTTTGTTTGTTTGTTTTTTGTACCAGGGATTGAACTAAGGGGTACTTAACCACTGAGCCACATCCCTATCATTTTTATATTTTATTTTGAGACAGGGTCTTCCTAAGATGCTTAGGGCCTTGCCAAGTTACTGAGGCTGGCTTTGAATTTGCAATCCTCCTGACTCAGCCTCCTAGACCACTGGGATTACAGGCATGCATCAACACGCCCTGCTGGGTTACTATTTTTAAGGTACTCACTTGCAGTACTTCATTTTCCCAATGTTATGTTATGATATCACAAGCCTGGTTTCCATTTTCCAATTAGTCTCATTTTTCTAAACCTTTACCCTGATTGACTTTGGCATCCATGAGAACTTTAGGGAAACCATGCAATTGTTTATTAGGTTGTGTCTCTGAGTCTCCTTATGTGAACTAAGTTTCTGAGCCTCCAAATTGCTTTCTACTGCCTTAAGATGGAGAGCCTTCTGGGCTAGTTCTCCTACTTTCAATGGGAAGTTGAAGCCTATATTCACAGTCACTACATACACATATAAATACTAGTCCCTGAAACTCTGGCCCTACTCAGAACAATGAGACAGTCCTATCCAGAAATGTCCACCTTCAGGACTATGAAGCCACACAAACTATCAGTGTATGACTCTGTGGATAAATGACAGCTCATCTTGGCCTTCACATCTTTCCAGCTATGTACTATTTACATGGTTGACATGTACAGCATAGGTCAAGTTCTTTTCTCTTATCATTGGCACAATACTGTACATGCATTTCTCAAAATTATGGCTGTGCTCAGCTTATAAAAGAAGATTCAAGGTTGCTTAGTTCCATACCCTAATATGTGATCTATGTGATCAAGACTTAGGGATCCGATTCTACTGGTAGATCTAGGTAGATTACTACATAAACTTAAGAATATCAGAAATTAATCTCCCACCATCTAATTTCTGTAGCATCTAGTACCCTTATCTGCTCCTTTCTGTAGAAATGAGGTAACCATGGAGGGTAGGGAAACAAGAACACAATCAAAATTCCAGTTTACAATTCTAATCAAGTTTCCAATTTCTAATTCTATGGGGAAGTTTCTATAGATTTTCCACACTTAGTAAACTCACCTACCATTGCTTCAGTTTAATTTTCTGGGTATTTCTATAATTCTGAAATGCTATAATGCTATCAACAGCATTTATAACATTAATGCTATAATTAGCATTTCTCCAAAATTGTAACCTCCATTTCAGTGTCATCTCTATATTACTTTGAATTTCTGCTATTATTCCAATAATTACTATAATTGAGTTTTATCTCTTCCCTACTCCTTTGACATATTCTCCCATTAGTTTGATAGTCATGTGGAAAACATACTTGAAAAATATGATAATTTTAAATCATTGTTTCTACACACTGCCTGCTCAGGCCCCACTATGGACCAATAGAATCTGTACCTTTAAGGATGGGAGATTGATAGAGTTGTCCCCTGTTAGTCAAGATTGTGATTTCTGTGGTTTCAGTTGCCCATTGTCAACCGTGGTCTAAAAATAGTGAATTGTAAATTCTAGGAATAAATGACAAATAATAATAATTATTATTTTTGCTTCTAGTGTAGCAGATTGAACCACAGGGCCTTGTGCATGGTACACCTGCACTCTTCCACCAAGCTTTATCCCCAATTCATAAGTTTGAAATTATCTGCCATTCTAATTCATGGGACAAAATGTTTTCCATTCTCCCAGAGCATGAGTCATCTCTTTATCCATTCCATCCACATTGTGTACACTAACAACATTTGAACCACTTAGCAGCCATCTTAGTTATCAATTGGACTGTCACGGTATCATAGTGTTTATTGTTCAAGTAACACTTTTTAACTGAGTAATTTTTTGAAAGCACAAGAGTAGTGACACTGGCAATTTGAGTATGCTACAGAGGAGTAACAAAGTATTTATTTTAAGAGAAAAGGTAAAAATGAAAATTCTTGATTTAATAAGAAAAAAATTGTATGCTGAGGTTGCTAAGATATGTGGTAACAATGGATCTTCCATCTGTGACATTGCAAAGGCAGAGAAATAAATTCATGCTAGTTTGCCACTGTGCCTCCAGTTGTAAGAGTGATGGCTCTGGTGTGTGATAAGTGCTTATTCACCTCCCTTGTCTCATCACTAACGGGGCTATCTCGCATTAACACAAGAAAGGTGCATATACTACCATAAGGCATTTTTATTTTATTTTATTGATACCAGGGATCTAATCCAGGGGCACTTAACCACTAAACCACATCCCCAGCCTCCTCACCCTTTTTTTTTTAAAAAAAAAAAACAAAACAAAAAACAAGATCTAAGTTTCTTAGGGCCTCACTAAGTTGCTGAGGCTGGGTTTGAACTTGCAATCCTCCTGCCTCAGCCTTTTGAGCAGCTGGGATTACAGGCATGCACCATTGTACTAGTGGATAAGACATTTTTTGAGACCACATTCACATAACTTTTATTATAGTATTCAGTTATAATTGCTCTATCTTATTATTATTATTTATTATAATATATTTAGGATGGATACTTTCTGAAGTTCAAAGTGTCCACTGGGGTCTTGTATCTTCTGTGAACAAGCAGGGATTACTGTATACTTTTTTTTTAAGTTTCTTGTTTTGAAGTTTTTAAAAGTTTTTTCAATCTATGACTCCAATGTACAACTGAGTTTAAAGACTCCTTTTTAAAATTCAAAATGCAGCAAAGTAATGGAATTTAGGTCCAAAATCCTTGATAATTGCCACCACCTACCCCTGTATGACACATACCTACATTCAATTCTAAATTAAATAAACTTAAGATGTTGTTTAGCTAAAATTGTATATAAAAGAAGAAAAACAATAAAAACTGAAATGTGAAACATTTATTATTGTGACCAGTTTCTTCAAAGAATTTGCATAAGATTTTACATGATGTGTCTTGTTGGAAGTTTCCTAGAATATTTTCCTAGATCATTTCCAGAAAAACAAGCATACAGAAACGTCTAAATCTGAATTCCAGGTAAATAATGAGTACTTTTTTTTGTATAAGAAATGAGCATACTTACAGTACAGATTTATTTGTTATGTAAAATTAAAATTCAATTGGAAATTTTAAATTGTATTTGGCAAATCTAAATTTTAGGTAGGTTACCTAAACTCAATTCTGAAATAAATTCCTTTTATGTTTTTCCCTAAGTTGTCAGCAGTTAATAATGTGTCCTTTATTTCAATAACTCAACTTATTAGAGGAAACTTATTAGAAATGTTAATTCTCAGGCTAAATCTCAGACTTATTAGAAAAATTTGATTCAGCAATTTTTGTTCTAATAAATCCTCCAGATACTTCTTATTATGCATGCTCAAGTTTAAGAACCACTACTTTATTTCAACCCAGGTTGTCTTCCTACTGGTATAATTAACTTCTACTAATCTATATCCTTAAAGAAATCAAATTAAAATAAAATAGTATGAGTGTGGAATGCTAATAGCTTGAATTATCAGGAAGTACACTCAATGTTTGGCCAAATAAATAATATAATGGGATGGGCCTCAAATAATTAAAAACAATTCTATTTTTTATAGCACTCATCATAAAATTGGCACTTATAATTGAGCACAGCTGCTTTGTTATGACCATCATTATCATTCTACATAAACATAATTCCCATTCTTTGGGGAATGGATATGAAATCACCCAGCCCACTGAGATGATACTTAATAGTGAACTACAGCAAAAACATTTGACTCTAATATATGTTTTGCCTGATGTAATGAGACCTTTTAGTCCCTGCCTTCTTAATATGGGAGTTCCAAAGAGAGGTATCATGGCCAATTAAACTGTTACTCTATTTTCATAAAAAATAATTGACTAGTTGGATATGAACACGATAATTTAAGTAAAATGTTAATTTTTTTAAAGTAAATTTGTTATAAACATTTGTCAAATTATGCAACATGGAACAGGTTTTATTTTGTTGTTTCATTCTTATAAGGCAAGTACTCTGGGCTGCTCAGAGAATCATTGAACATCATGGGAGTCAAGGAAATTATTATTTGGGTCATTGGTTAAATTGAGTTATATGAAAACAGATCTCCCTTTGTGGAAACATGCTCATTGACCAATGTAAAGTTTCAAGTACTACTCAGGACTGGATATAACATGTTCTGAATTAGACCATATGTCAGTTTCTTTTGTCAGTCTTTATGATTTTGAGAAAGGATACTTGAACTCGCTCTATTATAATTTAGATCACAAGAATATGCAAGTTTCTTAATTTGTGTCTTTGAGTACCTCCATCTGCAAAAATCAACAAAATAATAATAAAATTTCTACCTATTTAATAAATAGTTAAAATAAATAAGCTAAATTAGTAATTTGTTACTTGTTATAATTTGCTAGTTGCTGTTTCAGTTTTCAAGGTACTTGTAGAGACCTCAGACAAGTGTAGAATCTGTTCTTGGATAACGTAGAAGTATAGGCCAGTTGTTCCAGGAAGTTTTATGATTCTATTGAGTAGGGCTTCTAGGAGACTCAGACTCCCAGTTGGAACCAGAATCACAGAAGGAGGATCAGAATAGACTGAAGACGGACCAGCTCAGGAATGGTATCATTATTAGAATTTTCATTGGCATTGAACTGAACTTCATGAAATGTTTTCAACTAATTTATCAACTCCATTCCATCTCCTTTTATATCCTGGGTAATGCTGCAAATCAGGAACCAGGGCATCCTTTGAATAGGCACTATCCCAAATGATTAAGCGATTCCTCAGTGGTAGAATGCCCAGATGGGTTCTTCCTGCAAAAGTTCAAGGATTGTCTCTAAATCTTTTTGTATTGCTTTATGTGTGTGTGTACATTCACATGCACAGGTGGTAGTGAGCACTGAGAAGAAAACTCAGGCCTTGAATGTTAAGCAGCTAACACTATCACTGAGCAACACCCACGTCCCTTGGTATTCCTTTAAGTGTATATTTGGGATTGTTAGAATTTACTTTTTATCCCAGGCTTGTCTCTTCAATCCATAGTTACTTTATGTTACAGTAGGTTCTTGACCTAAGTGAGCATTACTCTGTACCTGGAATCTCAGGCAGGGAAGGACTTAATGCTTTCAGATGTGAAATGGCTTTATGAACATAAATTTTGGAGATTGAGTTTTTCAGTATCAAAGAAATTCTTTCTCCATATACCTAGTCTGAGCTTTTCTCAAAGTCACATTATTGGAATAAATATAACTTTAAATAAGTAATTTGATTTTAGTTCAAAATAATTAAAATCAGAGCTGCGAGTTAACATAATTTTCTTAAGTAATACCTAAGGCTATAGATTTTGGAGAGATTCTTTCAGCTAAAATTGAAGATGATAACTGAGGACAAAGGATTAATATCATTAGAAGAAAACACAGCAAAATGCATAGTCATATCTTAAAGTTTTGGAGTTCAGTTCAGATTTCATAAAGATGAAAATCAGTTAAGTCTGAACATCAAGTATAAGATTAAAGCAATCTGATTATTTTAAGAAGGGGATTTAATTACAAAGCCATACTTATATGTTTGGCTTTTCCCTTATTTATTTTTGCTGGTTCTTTCACCATTTGAATGTATTTTTCATGTTGAGAAAATATAACCTCTCATCTCTATCCTCTAAAGAATTTCACTAATCTTTCATCCAAAGGTTATAGGAAAGAAAATAATGTTTATCTGAGTCTAACATGTGCAGGTAACTTGAGACTATTTTATTTAATGTAAAGGTTTTATATTACATCATTATTAGTTCTGAGAATGAAAGTCGACATTGATTTCTTCACTTACATATTAATTTGATTAGCCCTCATTCTAGTGATATTTTCTTTGGCTTTGCTGAATTATATTAATGCTTTACTTTCTATTCTTTTGGAATTTAGAATTTTCCCCCTGTATTAACACATATCCTGTGATTTAAAATACATATGTCCAGTGGCTAATGGTATGCCTTCAAAATAGATATTCAGGCCTCAGTTTGTAATAGGCCACAAATATGGTTCCCACCTATCACACACTCTTGGATAGTCAGATGATTCATGGCCACAGCAGTTAGAAAGTCTTGCTGGATGTACCAGGGAACATATAGTGAAATATTTTATTAATTATAAGAATTGGTGTCTATAGCTTTCAATTTTCTGTCAAATTCGTTATCTTAGGCAGTAAGTCTATATCAATTTTTCAAAATTATCAAAGGATACTTGAGACTCCTTTAGGTATATCAACATAAAGCCATCAGTAACTCTGTAGATAGACCACATTCATATTATGTGTTGGTTTTCACAATTCTGAACCTCAAATTTAATAAAACATTGAAAATAATTTTTACTTTCCCTTTTGTTTTGTTTTGTTTTGGAGTGGGCAAGGTGCTACTGCCTATCTCAAAATATTTATTACTGGAAATAGTATAACTTCATGTCAATAATTTTTAAAAGGCTTCAAGTCATGAGTGTACAAAAACACATTTAATTTTGATTGGTTACTTATAGTCATTCACTTAACCTAACCAAAAACAAAGGTTACTTACCAATTGTCTTAGAAGAAGTTCATTTGATTACAAAAGATAAAAAAAAAATCTTCTTGAACTATATTTAAAAATGGAGAATTAGTGTTAAGATATTAAACTTCTTCTTAGAATCCAAGGACATCTTTCTCAGGAAAAATGAACTGGAAACAATAGAGTAGTCAGCATCTAAGCCATTGACTGTCTTTGATTCTTTCTTTTTTTACTGAACCACAGGTTCACTTGCCTGTGTTGTTCCTTCTCCAATCTCTCTGCAGAATAGCTCTGCAGAATGGCTTTTGTGTGTATTCATAGCCAGCTAGTCAGTTCTACATCTTTGCAGTTCATTAGAACAATATTTCCACATGCTGAAATTATTAGGTGTGGGAAGAATGTATTAATACACATAATTCTAAATTAGATTCCATGGTAGGTTTTTATTATCCATTATAGAATAGAAGTTTTAAAGTTTAGAGATGATGAAATTTGTGATGAAAGTGTTAGAACTAGTGGTGAATGTGATGAAATCAGCCACATGCCGTTGGATAGATGTGAGGACAAAATGAAAATTAATTGGCTTGATTTCATTTATGGATGTAAAACACCAAATGAAAAGTAAAAATTCTGACAAACATGATGGCAATTATTTGAAATGTGAATGTTTGTTAACTGGTAACAGTGAACATATTCCATTATGTTAGGGGATACTCTCGAATTCCAGTATAAATCCGTTTAATTTTGTGTACTCTTTTGAAATACACAATGATCCACTAGGAAAAACTGTAGACATTTTCTTAGTAAAATAGAAGGATAGTAGTTATGGTTTAGATGTGGTGTCTCCCAAAATCTCACATGTGATATAATGTAAGAAGGTTTGGAGGAGAAATGATTGGGTTATAGCCTTAACCTTATCAGTGAATCAATCCCTGATGGGATTATCTGAGTGGGAGCTGGAAGTAGGTGGGGTGTGGTTGGAGGAAGTGGTTAATTGGGGGCATGGCTTTGGGGTATGTTTTGTATCTGGAGTGTGTAGTTTCTCTCCACCTCTGCTTTGTGGGACCTGCTTCCCTCCATCACACTCTTCCACCATGATGTTCAGCCTCACCTCAAGCCCTAAGGAATGGAATCTGTTGTCTATGGGTTAAGACCTCTGAAACTGCGAGCCCCCAAATAAACTTTTCCTCCTCTACAATTGTTTTGGTCAGATCCTTTAGTCCCAGAAGCGATAATGCTGACTGAAACAAGGTTAAGTTTCCTGATTAGTAAATGCGCAATATAACAAGGATGAAAAATGCAATATCCACAGCAACCCCCAACTCTGGTTCCTCATAAAGGTAAAAGTACTAACTCTGATGAGGCTATAAATTTAATGACAACTGAAGAAATACTCCATTTCCTGTCATAGGCTTTATTTTTGAGAGAGGCATCTGTTTGTTATTAAAAACTAACATAAATTTTACAAATGCTTGTTTAAAACTTCTTCTTGATTGATATTTAAAAACATATTATTGAAACTCTTCCCAAAACCTCTGGATAATTAATGTTGGAAATGATGCTGTAGGGTTTTTTAAATAACACAGATTTTGGCCTTATAATTAGGACAAAAAACAAAACAACATTTCTTACCTTTTATAACATGAAGTCACTACAGAGTGATCCACTAACATTGTGAACTCAGTCTTACATGTAATATTTTTCCCAAATACTAGCTGGATATAAGGACCTATCAAATTAGGTTTTGCCACATTTAGCAATTCAAACAACCTAAGAAGTGAGTTTTAAACTCACAGTTAAAGTCACAATGACATATAATGTAGAACCTAAATTGTGAGTGCTAAGATCTTTTGGTAAGGGCATTTTTTTCCCAGTGGATTCCAGTGGATATACGTGGAACAAAGTCAGTTTGCTATTGCATGCTCAAAGGAACTCTCTCTCTCCTTGAAAATCCCAGATTAAGTATTGGAGCACTTAATAAGGTTGTTAAACTCATCAGTCATGCTAATGGTAGGACTATGTATCTGACTTTTTTTTAGACCAATTTTACTCAGAAAGTCCGCTCATCTACTCATGTTGTCTGAGGAACTTCAGTATATTTTAGAGGACAGTTTATGTGAGAACATATGATATCTGCTTTGCAAATTACAACATCTTGAGATTTATTTACTTACTGAATGGACAACAAAATGAGTATTTTTTCAAAAGATGAGATTATATTAATATTGAAATGGAAAATGTGATTGCAATAATTATAAAACTGAATTAGTATATATTACTTTCAAGGTGAATCAGATTCCCATAGTTAATTCTAAGCAACATAGGTATGAACTTATCAAAGAATGCACTCAACATGTTTTAAACATTACTAAGAAGCACTAAGAAATGCTGCATGAACAAACTTTCTACGCATTTTTTTCTAACAAGACTACGTCCATGAGTGACTAAGAACCATGTTTTAGTTTTACATTTTAAAATAAAAACTGGACACATTCAAAATAGATTCATGATATTTTCAGTTTGTTGAATAATAGTCACACTATTTCAGTTAGGAATGATTTCCCTATATACACCTCTATCATCATTTTAGACTATACATGTGGGGTGAATTCTCAATGATAGTAACAAAAAATTTTAAGAAATAGAATTGCCATATTGGTATAATACCATATTTTCATCTAAACTAAATGGTATCAAGCTGAATATCCTTTCATTATCGACTCATCTTAAATCATTTTATTCTTCTCACTTTCAGGTCTACATTTCAAAATTAATTAAATTTCTTATTATGTGTCTTTTATTTATTTTATATTTTAATTGTAATTTCTACTTTGTAACATGATACTTTTATATTATTTGTTTTTATAATTATCTTCTGTTTATAACAAGTGATAGTGATTTTTCAGTTGCATAGTAATAAAGTTTCTTTTACAAAAAAATGTGCTCAACCAATTAATGCAAACAAAAATTATTTAAGTGCTAATATGACAAAAAGCATGAAGGTAGAAATTAAATAACTGAAGTTTGGAAAACATTGGGCATAAATTTATAATTCATAAATGAATTATAAATGAATGCTGAATTTACCTGGTAGAACAACTGGGGAGAAAGAGCAAGAACGTTGAAATTAGGCAGATCCCAGTTCAGCTGCAAACCAGCAGTGATTATCTTGACAAGTTAAATGGTTTCCTCATTTGTAAAATGGGCATATTGATAATGATTTCCTAGAGGGTTGTTAAGAGAGTTAGGTTTAACATATATATGTTAAGGCACCTTGTCTAATAAGTGCTTGCTATTTTTCAGGCAGTTAAGCAAATGTATTTTAAAGTATATTTCCTTAAAATCAAATATATGTTTGGCATCTGTATGTTAACATTTCTACGTAAGAATTAGCAGCTAAAAGATTAGCTTCAAAACCTCCTAGAGACTTTAGAAATGGGATACAAAAGTAAAACATGTTATCAAAAATCAAAATGTTAGGATGGTTGAAGGTGAATTCTATTTTAAGTTTTCTTCTATAGAACTTGAAGTGCAATGTAACATTCAGGCTAGCTGTGTTAATCAATTGCAGATACACTTATACCTTGGGCTGAACAAAGACATGGAAGCCAATAGCTTTGCTGTCCAGTCCCAGCTCTGAAGCTAAACCTTAGCTTTCATTTTCAAAGGAATTTCAGCGGGTCTCTTTGTTTCTGTGTTTGAAGTAGGAACTCACACACAGGTGCGTTATACAATTTCTTCTCTTCTTTTTTCAGCATTCCATGCTCCCTGCTTGGGATATTGTATAGATGGGGAACATTTGACAATCATTTTAGAATTTTAGTAATGCTTACAACAGGACCATTCACATAATGAGCCCAACTATTGGTTGCACTATGAAATTCAAAGGTTTGTATTCCATCTGGGTATTTTACATAAAATAGTTACATTTTGTAAAACTTGAGCCCATGAATGGGGGTCCATGGTGGTCACAGTGCATTTGTCATTTCTGAGGTGAAGCTTTTATAATCTTACATATTACTGCAATGTGAGCCTGATGTTACTGATGACAGGTTCCAGGCCAGTTAGATGCATTCTTCATTCATCACTGGTTAGTGCTGAACTCTGGGATATCAACTGTGATTCTGGTCCTGCATTGAAGCTGTGTATGATCTGTGTGGTGAAGCAGCTAATGAGACCATTGACCACAGGAGATGCCATCCCTGTGGGCAGCCTCTGCTCTGCTGTTTCTTGGTAAGAACTTCCGCTTTTCAGAATCATGCTTTTCTTCTTTTTTTTTTTTTTCCTGGCTCTTTCACTGTCTTTAGATTTTAGCCATGTGGTTCAATAGTCACCAGTAAATGCAGCAATTTAAGTTCAAATTAGCCGAGAACACAGAAAACTAAAAATTCAGCTCCTTAATTGTACTGGCGATATTTCAAGTGCTCAATAGTCACATATGGCTAGCAGCTACCATATTCAGCATTACAGAATCATAGGACATTTTCCTTCGTTGCTGGATGTTCTATAGCATAATGATTCCTTCATTTTCTCTGATTCTATTATCTTTTTTGCAGCTATGCTACCACATTCCCACCACTCTCAATCTCACGATTTATCATTTGTAATAAAAATCCTTTGTTAAATTCCCCAGCCTCTTTAGTTCATCTTGACTCATTTTTTAGTTTGATGAGAAATTTACAAATGTTGGAGCCAGAGAGTTTTTGGTTCAAATTTTGGCTCTGCTACTTATATAGTTTCCTTAACCATGAAAAAGGAGACACTGTAATGTCTATGTTTATTGGTTGAGTAATAAGAACCCTTTTGTTAAACTGTAAGAAAATAACTCAAAACCACTGGATTCTTTGAAAGGAAAAATACCAAATTAATATTTGACAAAAGCAGATTCTTTTAGTATTTCTCAAATCAATACTAAACACTTTAAGTTTTTTTTTAAAGGAGCACTTCAATAAGTACAAAAAATTTGATATATTCATTAAATTTTACATTTAGTAAGGGACTTTTTTAAAATTTGAGTAAATCTGTGTAAAGAAGGAAACTTAGGCATTACTTTCTAATGATATTATAGTTCTGTAATGAGAAAATAAACTAATGATATGAAAAACCATTCATAGAACAAAGTGCTTTTCATAGCCATTGGACAAACGGTTAGAATAGTAAATTATTTTTAATACATGGCTAACCTGAACATGTTGGTACTATATGGGAAAAAAAAACTTTTTCCAGTTCATTGTTAATAAATACAATTAGGTTTGAACCTTAAAAGCTAGGAAGGATCATGTTGTCAAGAAATATTTTTAATTTTGAGAAGGAGTATGTTCTGATAACTCAGTTGCAATGATAGGGAAACATTCTAAAATGGTAATAAGATTTCCCTCAAATATTTTGAGTGTAGGGGAATAGCAATATATAAATATAGGTAGACTTATATATTCATAGAATATTTCTGGATGTCTTCCTCTTGTAAAAGAATAAGATTTTTTAAAAGTGTGGAAATACGAATTACTTCTCATTTAATGCCTCCTTGTATATTTATAATTCTGAAACTTGCTCATGGATAAGATGTTTAAAAACAATAAAAATAGAAGTAAGCAATCAAACATATTTGTTAAATGTTTTTCAAAATCCAGAACTTATATGGGCATAGAAAGAAACATTACATTTTCTCATTCTCTTATTAACCTTAATACAAAAACAAAGTAATTTTTATGGGCTCTATTACTTATTGCCTTCTACCAAATACTTTCATTCATAATGTTGAACGTTTGCAGACTTTAATCTTGTCCCATTTCAATGGGATGATACCAAGTCCTGATAGTGCCTAGGAGTATTTCAGAAGCCCAAATTTGACAGGAAACAGGCTCTGAAATGTAATTCTTCCTAAAACTCCAGTACCTACTTTGTCTAGGGCTAGTTTGTGTTTACACACATATTCGACATTAGTCTTCGCAAAATAATTCTTGGAATTAGAAATCTGCTCTGAATTTGAATATATGCTATAATAGTAGACATATCTAGATATTTATATCTATTCTGTAGATATGTATAATATAAAATAAATGAAGGAATACATATACATATATCTATATCTGTGCATGCTTGTTTCTGTTGAATTGAAACACCAACTGAGAAGACAATCAAATAAGAAACCCCAAATGCAGATTCTACCAGAAAGGCTAGACTTTGAACCCAAAGTTTCAAGTACTTGCTCCCAAGTACTGTCTAAAGAACAATTTAAATCTAAAATTATCCAACATTATACTCCCATTAGCTCACTAAAACATGTGTTCTCCAATTCTGTGGCCAAGTTATGTCTGTTGGTAGGGAATTTGCTAGAAGCAAGCACTGGCGTGGCTTCCATTATTGCTGAATGTCTAACCTGGCAGCAGTAATGACCAAAACTGAGCCCCCCAAAGAACACCAGTTAATCACATTGTACCCCTGCCATCATGGTGGAGGCAAAGATTTATCTTCACTGAAATATGCAAGGCTTTGATATGTGCACATTCTCTGCCCCCTAATCTTCCTGCCAGCACCACCATCGATAGGCTAATTGTTTACTGCCTTGGCATTACACACAATATTGTTTCTGATGAAGGAAATAATTTGAAATACCAAAGCAACTGGCTTGTTGGAAAGGTGAGATGATCTACTTATTGTACCACAAATTGGATTCAGTCTTACAGGCTGTACTATATCAGAAATCAATAAATGATCGTGTCTCTAAAAGTCAGAATAAACAATCCAAAAAAGTGGATCCTCTCACTATTAAAACCAATAGCTTACTTGTAGAATTTTTATTTCCATGAAACTTTTAAGTCTTCTGGTATAAAGATCTGAATCCCAAGAGGAAACTCTGGCCAACACAAGATGAAACAATGATTTTATTGAATTCCACAATAACATTGACACCTAGATTTTTGGGGTCCTTATGTCATTGAACCAACAGACAAAGGAGTTGTTAACTTGATGTTTCGGGTGATTGATCTTGTTACCAAAAGAAATTGCTTGTTGCCCCATGATGGGAGCAAGGCAGGCTATATCTGGAACCTAGGATTTCTCTCTAAGAGTTTCTCATAGCACTTCTAAATCCAGTAGCAAAAAATTCATATGAAAGAAGAGCAACCAAAAAGTTAGGTTCACTAACAATTAAGACTCTTCAGGGAGGATATTTTTGGTCATTGCATCAGGGAAGGAACTCTGTCCACCTGAGAACAAAGAAAATACATGGAAAGGCTAATTTAAAAAAAGAAAATCATAATTATCAATCTATGGCATTATGACCAGTTAGAGAACTAGGGATTCTAGTTGCTAAGTATATTTTCTTCTTTGTCATGCATGATGTATATACACAAGCATATATTAATTTGTACAAATTTTGCTGGGGATTAACTTTACAATTTAGACTTTTACTAACAGAATATGGAGAGCCTGTGACTTGATTTGAGGAGACTATAACATCTAGAAATCAATACAATGACTATTAGGGCTGTGCCTCTTCTCACTTGAGAACAAGGTGAGAACAACTTTATTCATATGAATTATAGTAACATATCCTTAAGTACAAACACAGTTGTTTTTTGTGAAAGTTCAGTTTGTGAGAAGGGCGAGTATAGATCATATGTAGCTGAAGAGAACGACTGTGCCAATTAATAAGTATTATGTCTTACCTTCCCCTTACCCCGTTTATTCCAGCTTTGTCTTGCTGGAGCTACAGATCTTCAAGCCCCATTTGTACTTTGCCTCTTGGACCCATGGTAGATTCTGTCAACAAAAGGAACTCTAAAGGCCCAACAAGACTCTAGAAGGAGGAAGGACCTTTCTCTTCTGTTTTCAAACTGACTTCACAGCAGTGCTTCTTCCATTTAGCAACAGTGGCTCATTCCCACACCAGCATTTTTAAAAAGTTTGCAATTTTCCCAACAGTCACAGAAGGAGCCCCCTACCACCACCTTCCAAGTAGCACCCTCTTTGCTGAGGTCTGAATTTCAGCTCATCAGAGACCCTCCTCCAAGCTTCTAAGTTTTAGTAATTCTCCACGTGTTCTACTTTTCCCCTTAGCTGGAAGGACAGATGCTTCCCAAATATATGGGTAGCCTGAACACATTGGTGCTATGTGGGGACTTGAGTTTTCTTTTTACCTTTTAACTTACTCAGTTTACAAATATATGATTAGTTATAAACTACATTATTTTGTTCAAATAACTGCTATAATTCCTATCTCTTAACTGGACTAATACGTTATATAAGCATCTAATATATTAGAAAACAATGCCCAAGTGCAACATTAATAATAATTATTTTGTATCATGTGGCTAGAATGATTTTAAGCTCATTATATTAGGGTCAGACTGCAAAAAGCCTAGTGACCAACTTCAGAAATTTATATTTCAGCTGTATCTAGTGGGGACTTCCCAAAAAAGTTTTTTTTTTTTAAGGGGAATGAACAGATTTCTTTTTAAAGGCTATTCCAAGTATTATTGTAAAGTATATGGTTTTTTTAGGAAAGAGATACTGGAAATATTAAGATAATTAGTTAAAAATTATAATAGTCAGCTGAGCAACAATGATCTCACACAGGATGATAAAAATCTAACCAGAAAAGGAAGGAGGGGCATTAATGAGATATTTCTTAAGTATGATCACTGAGCTTAATGACCAACATAATGTGAGGAATAAGAAACAGAAAAATGACAGTTTAGACAGAACTGTTGGCAAGAAATATATTAATATGAATAAGGAATGAATGGGGAATAAGAGTTTTCAGAGAAGGAAGTAAACAGTTACCAGGTGAATGGTACTATTGTTAACAAGTTGGAGCCTTCAGAGACACTGAGGCAGCAAAAAGATCCCTCTTCAAACCCTGATTCTTGCAATCAAGTCAGAAAGATACCAGACATGTTGTTCAGAGTAACAGGAATGAGTTTATTGAAGGGTTAGGAAAAGGGAAAGGGTCACTCTCAAAGGAAAGTGTGGGTCCTCTCAGAGAGGAGAGGAACAACATGCCTCTCCTGGATTCCAGTTTTATTGGGAATTCCAGAGAAGTTTCCAGAGAGTCCTGCCCAGGTCCACCTCTTGACATTTGACTGACAGTAGGATGATATCAGACTTTCAAGTACCCACTGTCATGGTAACTCTAGGTCACCTTGGCCCATGCTGACTGGTTCTAATTGTATCCTAAACCATACATTCTTACAGATTTTATGGTTAGGGGGAACTATCCTTATCTCTCACAGTTTCAAGATCTGGTCACAAATGTTTCCTGGGTTTCTCCAATCAATATTATCTTGAGCCTGCATTTCTCTTGCAGTTAACAAGTTTGCTAAGTGGACATATCCTGTCCACTTAGGCCAGGCAGGGTTGCAGGTAAATTGCTTCTTGGAAAAGGAAGCATGTGGGGTCAGCATGGTAGACTCATTTAACAGAATTATTCTCTTAACCTTGTGTTCCCACCATCTCAGCTGTCTGTTCCCTAACATTTTCAAGTATATTACTCTGCCTAGTCATCCCATTTGAACCATGTGCCGTGTTGACCCAGCTGGTCTTAGGCTCACACTGGAATCCCAGTATTTCATCTGAGTACCCCCAGTGGGTTCTTAAGTGTGAAAGTTCATTACTACTATATTTAATTGAATCATAAAGTATGCTTTTATTTTATTGATTGTAAGAAATATCCCCATTTAACAGAGATGAAATACAGTATTGTAAAAACATTAGAATAAATATGACTTTTGAAAAGAGATCCCTGTTGTAAGAAATTATCTTAGATGACCTTATATAAGTAAGCAATTTGAAACCCACACTTTGATATATTTTGCCAATATTTCTTAAGAAATTCAGTATTGACCTTAACAAGAAAGCAAAGGAGGAGACAGCTCAATAATGGACCTCAAATTATACTATAGAGCTATGATAATAAAAATGACATGATACTGGCACCAAACAGACATGAAAACTAAGGAAAAGAAGAGAAGTCATAGGGGCAAGCCCACATAGATACAGTTATCTGATACTAGACAAAGTCGCCAAAAACATATGTTGGAGAAAAAATGGTGCTGGGAAAACTGGAAATCCATATATAGAATAATAAAATTTAACCCTTATCTCTTACCCTGTACAAAAGTGAATCAAAGACATAGGAATTAGACCAGAACCTCTATAATTGATTTTATCTGGGCATCAGTTGCTTTCATTATACATGTATTGCTTGAAATTTTAAGTGAGTTTTTATTTTTTTAAAGGTAATTCTGAAGCAATACCAATGTATCTCACTTTGCTTATTCTTGATAAGTAATGCATATATTTTCCTACTTTACTATTCTCCTTTCCTGAATCTTCTTTATCCTTATTTTCTTGGTGGAAGTCTCCCAGGTATTTACAACTGATATCAAGTTCTACCTGAGCTGAGAAATCCATACAGACCATCTCAGCTTGTAGTGATTGACTGCTTTTTTGTTGCAAGTTAACATGCTACTCAGCATGCCTTCCCTGTATTATTATTTTTTTAAATTTGTATTTTAATGTAAAACTTCGCAGGAATTAGACAGCCCTTATAAAATTTTGTATACTGACTATCTAGTACAGAGACTTGTTTCTTGATGATACTTATAAATAGTAGAATTTTAGGGAATTACACACACACATATACACACACACACACATATATAGAATGAATCTAAAGGAGGTCTTTTGTAATCTTTGATATTTTCTATAAGTGTATTACTTAATACATGTAAGTGTAGAATATGAAAATTTATACTATAAAAGGTCATTAAATGATTATGTAAAAATTCATATTCAAATTCTTTAAAATTTGTATTACTTTCAGGTTTTATTTTCTATTTTTATAAACAATATTGAGCAGTATATTATTTCATAACATATGAGAACATAATTATCATAATTATCAATATATAGGGTTAAAATGCATGAAATAGCAAGAGAATTTAATAATTGACTCTAGACCAGGATCAGGAGCTATTTTCTATAAAAGGCCAAATAGTAAATATTTTAGACTTTATGGTTTTTCTTGAAACTGCTCAGTTCTATATACTTGTGCAAAAGTAGTCTAAACAAATAGGTTATTGAACAAGCACTGATATGTTTCCAATAAAATTTTATTTACAAAAACAGGAATGATCTACGAGCCATACTACTAATCTCTACATATCCTCTAAACCAACATATTAATTTTCTCTTTGTAAAAAGTCAAAACTTCCTAGTTTTTCAGTGAAAAAGTTTTATTGTTCTACAAAACAACTCTCAAAATAAAATTCCCAGTGTTTATTTGAAAGATTTTTTTCCCTAAATCCTTTAATAATTTGAGTCTATTCTTTTCATAATTGAAGTCTTCCATAGAGAGAAGCCTGAGATACATTGTGCTTCCCTTGTACATTTTATCAAGTAAATTTTTCCTTTAATTTGGTGACTTTATGAGTTTATTTTGTATTTTAAAAATAATAGATTTTCAGTTCAATTCACAATTATCTATTTGAACATTTATATGACTAATCCTGTGTCAATACCAATAAAGTATTCATTGGTATCTTTTCTATTCCTCAATACTGATTTTCTTCTGTGTTGTTGTTCTTAACTCTGTTGCTACAAAATTCTCAGTTGTTTTCTCATCCCTATAGGATAGACTCTAGATCCCTCAGATTCCTTCATACTCTGACCCAATCCTTCTTACATTTCCAAACTAATTTCATACTTCTTCCCTCATTTGAAATCTCCTCTACCACAATACTTGTCTTATTTAATATGAGAGCCTCCCTCAGTCAGAGAAAATAGAACACTATAGGGACAGGGAAACAACTGAGAATCTTGTAGCAACAAAGAGACACATTCGTTATATGGGATGGAGAAACAAACTGAATTAGGCCGCCCCTGTCTTTGAAAGACCTTAAATATGAATGCAGTGGGAGTCTTTGTGAAAGAGAAATAACTTTTCTCAGTAGTCCTTTGAAACAAATAAATAAAAATCCTATTCCACAATCTTTCACCAATACAATTATGACTTAACTCGACAGAGACCACCCAGTATTTTATTATCTACCTTGAAAAGTTAGCTGTGTGTTCCTTTCACTTTAATTTAACTATCTGGTTTGTTCTTATATATTTCTGTGCATGTTTATCACTCACCCAAGCCCCATCCTGAAAAGACCCTTTCAGATTTTGTTAGCTTATTATGAACATGTTGAAGTGATCTGGTCTCTGATACCAGAACTTAGGGTTCCCTTGTTTCTTGCTATAACCATATCTGGGACCAGTTGACTCATTATTACAATCAAGCCTCACTATAAGAAGAATTTAAAGGAGAAACGGGTCAACCATTAGGGGACTCAGCAAACGTCAATCTTGCTGCTAGTTTTCCTCTGATCTTATACTCCATAGTGGTCAGTACATTTTTATCTTCTTTGCTCTGGACATGCTAAGCTTCTCATGGCCCTAGTCCTTTTAAGAGATAGGTTGCCAACTCCTGTGCTTTGGCCTGACCCTTGCTCCCAGTCGGGGGAGCTCTCATATGCACTGTCTGATCTTCTTATTAATGCCCTGGTGCCAAGGAGTATCTTCCTTCTTGGCTAAACTGTTATCATGTTTATACAATGGCATTTTTATTGAACTTTTCTTCTGATTTTTTTCATAGACACTTGCATTAATCCTGATAGAGTTCTGTATAACCAAGAAGCCTAAGTTTTCAGAGTATGAGCATGTTTTGTGTGTGCTCATTGTAAGACTCAGGTGAAAATAGTAATCTCTTTCTGTGATGTGATGATGACATGCACATAGTGAGAGAAAGGTGGACAGAAGCACACACTGCATTATGATGCTGTGCTTAGAAAGCATATCACCAATTTTACATGTTTCATTTAATCAAGTTATGAGACAAGCTGAAAGCCAGTGGATTGAGGAAGTATATATTATGGGCATGGGAGCCCTAACAAGGGCAGAGAATGAAGATGAACTGTGAACTATCTACCACAGTAGATATAAAGCAACACATCTTTTTTAAAAAGGAGGATGATTTATTAACATAACTTTAGAATTATTTGAAACTCTTAATGCTTTTCCTTTGTACATGATCAGGCAATCTTTGTTTTCTCAAACAGTTTTCTAATAAATTGAACTATAAGACATACAACCCCTTTTTATGTGGTGAATCTTTACACGGGAGTCTGTTGAATATAAGTCTGAAATTGTAGACTGTATTAATGAAATATTAATGCTACTGGTTGTTTTTGGTGTTTGTGTTGGCTTATTTAATGCTGTTAGACTCTGCCTTAATCTATTGCATGGCCTGATATTCAACCACATGCATTAGTGTTTTCTCAAAGCACTATGCATTTCTTTAATAGAAGTGAGTAACTCTAGAAAGGTAAATATTACAGTTTATTTTTGGTTGCTAAACATATTACTTTTTCTTCTGTGCATTTAGTTTTAAAGGAATTCTTTTGTTAAAACTAAGTTAAATTAGAGGACATCAACCTATGCTTTTTAGCAATTTGCTCCAAGAGGAAGCACTAAGGAATAACCTCTGCATTTTTTTAAAGTTTAATTCTTCTTTATACTTGCCAGGGAGAGTAAGGGACTCTCATTTGTTACTTAATGAGCAATAGTATGCAAAGTCACAGAAGTAGACACCCAAAGAATCTAAAGAGCTCATCTAGCTTGATGGCAAGCTTCCTTCCCTCCTCACAACTAAACAGCTTGTCTCTTTTTTCCCTGAGACAAAGTTCATATCCTTTGTGCGTTAGTAGAGAGATTCTGACATCCTGCAATATTTTATTCTCATTAAGTAAAACATAATAGAGAAACATAAAACAAAATCCCTATTTAAAAAAAAAGGTCTACACCTATATGCCTGATAGGCTTTAATAAATTTTTTAATGTAAACTAAGTATGGAATAAGGATGCTTCTTTGTAAAGGAAAGGACAGAGACTCACGTACATTAGTATAAATGTGGGTATTTTCACATTTAGCATTGGTTAGCTAGAATTATGCAAAAAAAATGTTGAAGACAAGGAAAATTATTTATTTGTCCAGAGAAACATAAACTTAGGATTTCAGGATAAAATCGAAAACCTTTAAAAGTGAATTAAAAACAAGGGAAACTTTTCATATGGAGTAAAAACTAAACCAGAAGTTATTTTTATGGAGTGGTGATAAAACTTTCTACAGTAAATGTTCTACCTTAGTATATACTTCTCTAATAATCAAGAGCTAGTATTTTTGGTCCCCCCTCTCTAAGTTCATTGTAGTTATACATAATATTAGGGTTCAGTTTGACATAATCATACAAACATGGAATATAATTTGTTCTAAATCAGTCCCCAGTGCTTTCCCCTTTCCTTCCCGCCTCCCCAACCATTCTCATTCCTCTACTTTCTTCTATTTATTTATAGTTTTTTTTAATTAGAACCTGTGGATATGCATAAAGATGAGATGCACTGCGGCATATTTGCATATGTACACAGGAAAATTTGCTACAGGAAATACCATTGTCACATAACACATTGGAAAGATATCTGAGTTCTTTAGATTTTGCCCAACTCACAGGGAATTAATTACTTAAATGACAATTGTAATGGCATGTTAGACTTTCCATTGCTGTGACCAAAAGACTTGGCAAGAACAACTTAGAGAAAGATAAGTTTATTTTGGCTCATGGTTTTATAGGTTCAGTCCTTGGTTGGCTTACTGCATAGCTCTGGGCACAAAGTAAGGCAGAACATCATGGTAGAAGAGGATGGTTACGGCAAGGAAGCAGAGAGAGTTGAGTGCAAGAAATTATGGATAATCTAATACCCAAGGGCATGTCCCCAGTAACATACTTCCTCCAGTTACATCCTACTTGCTTACAGTAGCATCCTTTAATGCATTCAAATTATTAATGCACCAAATGAATTGATTTACTGAATAGGTTACACTTCGCAAAATCTAATCATTTCACCCTTGAACATTCCTGCATGGTCTCACACATGTGCTTTCTGGTGACACCTTATAGCCAAACCTTATAGCACAGAATAATATTGCTAATAATAATCCAAAAGGTGCATTTAGTGTTTCATCTGTAGGATGTCTGACAACATTTGAAAAATTGTAACTGAGATGTGAAGCATAAACAAATGTCTCTTCTGTTCCTATCATATCAGTGAATGTATTAAGATGCTTATGAAATTATTAATGTTGCAAATAAGAGCTCAATAATTAGGGAGAATTGAATAATCACATATATTTAAAGATGGTAACAACTTCTATTTCTTATAATGTTGTATAGAGGTGCTGGACTATACATTTTTTTCTGATTACTCAAAATCTTTATAATAATCCATCAAGTAAATATTATTATACTTATTTTACATACAAGACATATATAATTAAATACAATGACTTTTCATACCTTTTACTTGTTAGTGTCTGATTTAAATCTTGAATTTTTCCTATCTACAAGGGGATGAATTACTCATTCCCTGTTCCAATTTAGAATATGTTAAGTGGAGGTTTGTTATAAAAATTTGCAGGTATTTTTGAGATCTGACACCTTTCTGGTTGAAGTGTCTATAAGTTCCCTTTTCATGTTAGTGTCATCCTGTCACGAGACTAGATGTTAACCTTGGACAGTGAAAAAAAACTGTAAATTAAAGTAACACATAAAATAAAGTGACAATTGTAGTTTCCCCTCTAGCTGTGAGAAGATGTTGTATGTCAATGTCAACCATTAATCCCATTAATTAAAAACAAGAAGCATCTAGTATATTTCATTTCAGATCACATCAAGTGTGCATCATGCCCTTTATATTACTTAGTCTATAAATAAAATGTGAAGATGTTTATATTGACTTGTTTCCATGGTGATAAAAGAGTCTTCCCTTGAGTTGTCAAGGCGATGTGCAGTGGGTTAGTAAATTGGACAAGCATGGGAGCTATTTGTCAAGTAATAGGTTTGAGAAAAGGCAAGATAATGCAATAAGAAATGGTCCAACTAATAATAGAACCAAGAATCTCAGAATGTGAACATTTTGGTTTTAATGACCTGTTAACATTTTTTCTTTTTGTGAAATAAATGTGAAACTATAATAAGAAAGCAAATCCAGTTAGCTAAGTTATGCTTCTATCAATGACGATTTTTTTTTTTTCCAAATTAGGTGAGACTTATTTTAGAAGAACAGTTAGACTTTTTATCAGCTCTAAGGCTTAGTTGGGGTGGGTAAAATGTTTACCAATAAATTTGATAATTGCTTACGGGTATTTACTTTGAAATAAACAAAATCCTCAATTACGAAAATAAATTAAGAAAAATGATTCTTTGGATTAGCTGTGGCAAGAAAATGTCAGAAAATATCCAAATTCATCATCTCCGTTCCTTGGTACAATCAAAATATGAGCAACACACAATTCATTTTTTTTTATTTCTTGACACAGAGATACCTGATGTAACTGCCAGGTTGGATGGAACCTGACACAAAACTAAAAACCAAAACCAAAACACACATACACATCAAAAAACCCTTCAGTTTTCAACATTTTCATTTTGATATTAAAAGACAATTAGAAACCATTGGATGAATAAAAAAAAGCCATACTACCTTTTGTTGTTGTTCCAGAAACAACGGTTATAGCAACTTGATTGTGGATTATTATTAGAGAAGAGTACATGAGAGTTACATTCCTAAGAAAATGCTGTGGGAAGATGTCTGAAGTTCCTATGTTCAGAGTAAAAGCAGAGTAAGGAAATTACTCAGCTGTCCGCTATGAAAACAGTCATGAAACTGTTGAGCTAAAGTTGTGGCATTGAGTCATTTCCTAACAAAAGAAAAATGTCAGTAACAACTCCTTAAACAATGACAGTAACTCGAATTTTTCTTCCACTTATAAAGGGAACAAAGTTGCATGTCATGAAGACTTTTCTGAAGCATTTTCTTAAATAACATGTGATAATTTAAATAACATTTAATAGGTAGCATTTTCTAGTTACCTACTTATGCCAGTATCTTGGCATCCTCATAGTTGATTGGTCTGGTAATTTATAGTGAAAAATTGGAATTTTAAATGTGTTCAATTGAAATATGATGGATGTGTTGTTTCCATCTGCCCAGTGTTTTTATCCCCTTCGCTGGATAACAGCAGGCACCCTGTTTCCATTTCTCTTTCAGTTCTGCTTCATACTATATGATTCTGGTGGGTTGTCATGGTTCTCACACAACTGGCCACTGGTGCTCAAAAATGTTGCACCCACGATCCAGATGAGAGGAATGAAAGCAGCCTCCTGGAATTTTATATATGGTTACTGGCAGCAAAAAGCTGGTATGCCTCTGTGAGCTCTAGCTAAGATAATATTAGCCTCCCCTATCACCTACCTCTGCCCTCCTGGAGAGAGCCATCTGCAGTACTACAGAATAAGCCAATGCTTGGTCAGCCACAGGAGCCAACGTGAGGGAGAGACAGGGAGAGGAGAAAACCCAGTAAGATTATGTGAGTCCATGGGTTGGTGTCTCACTTCACACTAGATTTTATTGTGCCTTCTTCTTTCTCTTTCTCTCTTTCTTGTTTTCCTCCCTCCCTCCCTTCTTCCTCTCTTTCTCTTTGTCCTCTCTCTCCCCCACTTCATTATGATGAGAATAAGAGAATATAACTCAACACGAGATCTACTCTCAACAAACTTTGAAGGGTACAACACAGCATTGTGCCTCTTACTATAGGTACAATTTTGTGCTACAAATCTCGAGCATTTGATCATCTTGCAGAATTGCGTGTGGCCCGGGTTCGATCCTCAGCACCACATACAAAAAAAGATGTTGTGTCCGCCGATAACTAAAAAATAAGTAATAAAATTCTCTCTCTAAAAAAAAAAAATAAATAAAACTTTAGATTCATCGAATGGCAATTTTCTTTTTTATTCACAGCTCAGCCTCCAGCAATTACCTCCTAGCTTTGGATTGTTTTGGACACCTTGTGTAAATGGAATTGTGCAGTGTTTATCCTTTTGTGACTTAGCATAGTGGCCCTAATAATCAGCCATATGATTGTGAATTATAATATTTCCCTTTTTAAAAAAATATTTTTTAGTTGTCAATGGACCTTTATTTTATTTATTTATGTGAAGTGCTGAGAATTAAACCCAGTACCTTGCACAAGGTAGGCAAGCAGTCTACACTGAACTACAACTTCAGCCCCTGCAGTATTTCCTTTTTAAAAGCTAAATAACACCCTGATGGATATATACATTATATTTCCTTTATTCATTCATCCACTGATGGACATTTATATATCATCATCATCACTAGTCATATCTTAACTAGTAGTGAAAATGTTGTAGTGTATAGGGAACGAAAAAAATGTTTTCAAGATCCTATTTCCATTTTTTTTTAGATAAACACCCAAAAGTGGGACTGCTAGATCACATTGTGTTTCTCCCTTTAATTTTTTTTTAGGTTCTTTCATACTGTTTTCCATAGGCTCTATAGCATTTTATGTCCCCACCAAAAGTGTATAAGGGTTGCCCTTTTTCCATAACCTTGTCAACATATTTCAAGTAAGAAAGAAAATGAATTGCATTATTTTCACTGTTGATGATATTTTATATTGGATATATTCTACTTGAAAAGCCCTATTACAAAAAAAAATTAAAAATTTATTTCAGAATTGTGAATACTCAGAGTAATATTTATAAAAAATTATATTTATATTTTTGTGGCAGCATATAATTTCTCTTGAATACATTTTCCTTGGTTACTTTTGCTTATTTTACATGAAATGATTTGCCTAGCACTCTCTTCAGTTTTTTAATAAGGTCAAGAAATACTCTTGGCAAATGCTCTTAAATACATCAGTATTCTGTCTCCTTTGATTATGCACTTAAGGATATTTGAAATAACTTGGCAAGGTGATAGGCTGCTGTTATTTTTACCCACAGATTCACCCTAAGTACAGAAGTTAAAGTGACTTCTCCTTGTCAAAATAATTTTCGGGCTTTATAAAAAATAGTGACTTCAAGGGATTCAAATTTTTAGATTAATGATTCAAGCTTTTCAAAGATGGAAAGAAGGAGAGAGGAAGGGAAGAGAAGAGGGCTGGGGAGAGAAAGGGAGAAGAGGAAAAAAGAAGAGAAAAAGGCCTTAAAAAGTGATTGTATTCCCATCTTCTTCGTGTAGTAGGGCAGAAAGAATGAAGAAGAAATTGGAAAGCAAGCAGGTAAGAACAAAGTCAGAAAGTACAGGTATACATTAATTCACTTCAAGTTTCCATCATCAGGAAAACTCTCCCATTACAGCAATAATTTATAGGTTCTAGCTTAAAGGAACTGTCAGTAATACCAAGAAATCATACAATAGAAGAAAGCTCCCAGAAAATTATAAAGGAACCCACATTGCTAGGTAATGGAAAAGCAGAACAATCACAGAAATACCACACAAGTAATCCTGATGAGGAAAATTGAGTAATCAGATGCAATTCCAATGTGCATATTGAAACCTAATACCCACTACAGCATGGGTAACCATTTGGGGGTGATGAAGTCATGCGGCTTGGTGATTGTGAATGGTATTTATGCCCTTATAAAAGAGATTGAAGGTGCTGGTTTGCCCTTGAGCTACATAAGAGTGCAGCATCATCGCATATTACCCTTCACATACCTTTCCTTCCACTAGATGAGGACAAAATTAGAAGGTATCATCTGTGAAGCAGAAAGAAAATCTCACAGGACACCTAAGGTGCTGATGTCTTGATCTTGGACAGCTACAAATTTCTATTATTTATAAATTATCTAGTTTAAAATATTTTGTTATAGAAATGAATAGACTAAGACATCAGACATGATATCCAATTGACACGTTTAATGCAAATCATGGGTAGCTTTAGCAGATATAAAACATTATATGATCTTAGCATTAATTAGAATTTTTGTAGCTACTATAAAAACTAAGCATTTCTTAACTATCTTAGTTGGCTAATATCAGACATAAAGTATTACATTAGATTCTCATCCATTGTTTCTGAAAATAAATGTATTTATGAACATCTAGCGATAAGACAACCTTGATTATATGGAATTTAGAACTAAAAACAAAACATAAAACAAATTAAAGGAAATCAGAGAAAGTGAAAGGGGAAATAGAATATCTTATCAACTAACATATTAAAAATTTCACATGTGGAACATGCCATTTCTCTCACATGGCAAGAGAGCAAGGAAGAGAGCATAAGCCTGAAAAAGCTAGAAGCCGCCTCCCACCCATGAAAAGGCTCTGTCTGTCCTTCCAGGAATGCCATGTGACAACCAGACATATTGTCCCTTGTCTTTAGGGAAGACTCAAAAAGGAAGTGGGGAGAGAATGCTGGGGGTCTTCCACAGAGTGTCACTTTTAATTATTGTATTTTTTTATAACAGATTGATGTGATTTATAATTGACTAGTAATCATTTATATATTTAACATACTGTTTTTCTAAACACAAGTGTATTTTGACTTTAAGCAACATGTTAAACTGGGCTTAGATTGATATTTTTATATTCCATTAATACTCCCTATTCTTTTATATCTGATTTAATTTGAATGATTTGAAATTAAAGAACTGAACCAGGAATGTCCTAATTCCCTATTTATAAGAATTATAAAACAAGCCAGAACTTAAAAATACCTGGTAGAGTTACTTTAAAAAAAATGATGGTAGAATGACATCAAACAGGCAAAGTAAGGTTTTCTTAGATTATAAAGAATAACTTTCAATGGCTTTATGTCCCAGCTAGAATCACCACAGGTTGAGCAACAACTGCAAAGAGCCTAATAGTACAACCATTCTTAAAGACATTAATCTACTCCAAAATATCATACTACATATTTGAAATCTAAATTTTTTTCTTGCCTAAAGTCCACCCATCTCTCTCTCTCTCTCTCTCTCTCTCTCTCTCTCTCTCTCTCTCTCTCTCTCTTTCTAATCCAGTAAACTGAAAAAATGTGACTTGGAAACAAGAGAGTTCAGAAAAAATAATTTTAGTTAACGGTAGAAAAGTCACCTTTTAAAATTACATGGGTGATTTGATTAAAAACAAACAAGAAAACAAGCATGAGATCCACAAACTGGATTCTCCTTTCCGTGAGAGCAAACTCATTTATTTCCATGTGCATTGTACCCATAAGAAGGCAGAATGATTCATCATGTTCAGCACCAATTTAATGGTCTCCTAAATACTACATTTTCTAATTACTTCTACTACATATTTTCAGAAAGACAAGTTCTAAGGTCAGTAAAGTTCTTCAATAAGTTATGTGTGTATCCATGCTCTCAAAACTATAACATTTAAAGCTATTACACTTGTGTGGAAAGACACATGATGTTTTTCCGAAGTAGCATTATGTTGGAAAGTCAGCACTACTTCAGAACCAGACAGAATAGTTCTTTTGATATCACCATCATAAAAACCAAACACCTAAATTTTAGAGTTTAACATTGAAGTCATCTCAATTAATTTAAAAAGATTAGGTCATTCTTCCATTTCCCTATGGTCTTTAAGTCTCATGGACTAGTTTCAGGAACTGATTGTGATCTTGCTCAACTTAACTTGATATCTTCCTCTCCCATTCCTCTTCCTGATCTTACTAGTTAATTCATACACCAGTGCACAGTGAGACTTCTCCTGTGGCCATAGAATTGACTATAGCTCAAACATGGAAACAAAAAGAGGCATGAGAACTTTACTTTTAAAAGAGGAACTCAGGCATGAGTTACTCTGTCAAAATCTGCACACTACTCTACCACAAATACACACACACACACACACACACACACACACACACCACAATTCTAAGTCAGTTGAAACCAGATATATATATATATATATATATATATATATATATATATATATATATATATATATATATAGTATATTGGGTTTTCTTTCCAAGGTTTAAGCCAATGAGGGATAGATCCAAGAGAATCACTCATAGAAACTGAGACAGCCTCCCCACCAAGAAGTTATTAATGACACCTCATTACTCCCTGGGATCTTTATTAGAGCTGTGTATTTCCTCATCTGTGTCTCCTATGCCTAATATCAGTGTTTCCATTTGATCTGACCTGTTGGCGCCTCATGCATGAGCTGATGGGCAAGGAGCTCCAGCAGCAAGAGGTTCAGAAGAATAGTATGTGTATGTGCATGTGTGCGTGTGTGTGTTTGTGTGTGTGTGTGTGTGTGTGTGTGTGTGAAGGTGGTGTGGTCATGGAGACAGTTGTAAGAAATCTCATACCATGCACTCATGAGCACTCCATCTTCAAAACCACTATCTCCATCAAAGTCAGTGAACTCTGAACTCCCTCTTGTGCCCTGTGAGAGCATTAGCATTGGTGTCTCTGTCCCCAGAGATCATAGGGTGATGGTGATTACTCATTGGTATCTAGAGAATGAGCAACAATCAACAGACAATTCATAGGCATCACCTGGAAACATACTGGGCACAGAGTGAGTGACCAATAAATACTGTTATTTTATCCTTAGGATTATTTCCAGTTCTTTTCAATCACTCAAAAAGTATTTAGCAGAAAAAGTTAACTTTAAATGTAATTAATGAGCAATTAAATTAAAAGTAAGAACTTAAAAGATCTGATATATATTGTGAGGTATGTAAATCAGAACTCTTGAAATATGAGATTCACTATTTCTGCTTGAGACTGAGAAATATATGCTGTCACTACAAGATATAGATCACTGCATGTAACATTTTAATGTCACTTAAATAAATGTAGGTTCAATCAGAGCACTTAAAGTCACTGTCTTCAAGTATTACTCCCTGTCAGGACTTATAGTGTCATCAGGGAAAGGTACTTTTTTTCCTCCTAAATCTAATTAGATATTTTGAATAAATGGTCCAGCAGAACCTTGGTCAAATTAAATTAGTACAGGTTATTCTTAATTTCAGTAATTAAAGGCTAAGATTTAAGAGAAAAAGTTGTAATTCACTTAAAAATTTCAAAACATAATTGATTAAGCAAAAAGACTTTAGATCTTAAATTGTTTTTATATAGTTTTATCATAAACTATACTTTTATAATTTATTTTCTCCAATTGCTTTGATACTTATGTACTTACACAGTAAAGTTTAAATTTTCTTAAATTACCAAATTATAAGACTATTTGAAAACTAGAAGGCATTTAGGCACTTTATCATGCCACATATTTTAACAATCTCACTCATTTAAACATATTATGAAAAAGAACTACCCCTTGTATTAATTGCCTCAAGAGTATATAATAATTTTAATCATCTTTTAATTAAAATCTGGTCTCACTTTGCTTTTCTAATCTTTGGAGTGTTATGCTACTAATTGCTAGCCCAGTGGTTGTCAATCATTCTCAATCTCATTATGACCTTACATCAAGCAGAATAGGACCTATTGTCTAGTGACTTAAAATATGTCTAAATGAGTAGTGTCTTTGCTGTTCTATCTATAGTATGTAGTGATATGGCTTGAATGTGCTTGTCTTTTTCATGTTTAAATGATTCATGTTTAATTTAAATCCTAATGCCACGGTATTGGCAGACATGGCCTTTGGGGGTGAGTGAGTCAGGAGGATTCCACTTTCATGAGTGGGATTAGATGCCCTTAAAAAGGCTTGCTGTCCCTTTTGCCATGTGAGCATGCAGTGCTTCTCCCCTCTAGAGGATGAAACATATAAATATCATATTGGAAGCAGAGAGCAGCCCTCATGAGACAAAGAACATACTAGTCCTTTGATCTTGGACCTCCCAGCCTCTAGAACTGTAAGAAATAAATTTCTGTTCTTTACAGTTTGTCTAGTCTCAGGTATTCTGTTTCAGTAGCATGAAACACTAAGATAGAAATTGGTACCAGAGGAGTAGGGTATTGCTATAAAAAAACAGCTAAAAATGTGAAAGTGACTTTGTAACTGGGTAATGAGTAGAGACTACATCAGTTTTTAAGTGAATACAGGAAAATGATTGTATTACTACAAATGGAGCCTTGGGGTGGTTCTGGAGAAGGTATATAAGAAAAGAAGAGCTACAAGGAAGGCCTCATTCTTCCTAGAGTTTAGTTAAGTGGTTGTGAAGAGATGTTGGTGGAAACACGGACAGTGAAGGACATTCTGATGAGGCTTTAAATGGAAATAAGGATCAAGGTGTTAGAAAGGAAGAAAGTTTATCTTTGTCACAAAGTGCCAAAAAATTGGGCTGAATTTTGTCTATGTCATAGGACTTTGTGAAAAACGGAACATGAGAGGGATGAACTAGGATATTTGGCCTAAGAAATCTCTAAGCAGCAAAACATTCTGGGTACTTCTTGGTTTCTCTCAACTGCTTATAAAATCACTTAAAGATGGAATTTATAATTAAATGGGAAGCAGAACATAAAGATTTTAAAAATTTTTAAAGAATTTTTTTAAAAAATTTAAAAATTTAAAAATTTAATTTTTTTTAAAAAAAATTCTTTTTATGTGTAAAGAATAAAAGTGTATTTAGGAGAGAAAACTAGAGATGTGGTCAAACAGCTGTTTGGTAAGGAAATTCATATGGATAAAAGAAAGTCAGGTGCCATTCATTCCAGTCCTTTGGGGACTAGCTAGGACTTTGAGGATATAACACTCTAAGGGGAGGGACTCAGAGTACCTGGAGGACCTCAGAGTTCACTGGACAGCGTTGCCTTGAGCCTCTACTCTGCAAAGTCCAGTGTAGCATTCCTTGACCATCTATGCTGTGACTCAAGAGATCCAGTATAGCTCAGGCCTTGGCTCTGAAGGCTACAAGCAGTGATTTGGGGTGGTGTCTAAAAACCACTATAGCTAATTCTTCAGATTTTCAGAATGCAAGAGCTATGGAAGCATAGCAACCTCCACCTATATTTTAAAGGATGCCTCAGATAATCTCAGGGCCCAGGTAGAGATTTGCTGCTGGGTTAGGGCCGCTACAGGGAACCCCCACTAAGATAATGACGGTGGGAATGTGAAGGCAGGACTTCCCTCAAGACCCTACACTTATAAAAATACTAGCATGCAATGCCATCCTGGGAGATCTGAGGCACTGAATTTCAGCCCTTGAGAGCTGAGGCCTGGGCCATGCTCAGTGAGGCCAGGAGGGTGGAGTCTCCTGTGTCATAGGGACTGAACCCTCATTCCAGTGTGTTCAGGAGATGGGACATGAAATCAAAGATGATTCTCAAGTCTTAAGATTGAACATTGTTTGCCCTTTAGGTCTTGAACTTATTTGGGACCTGTTGCCTGTTTCCTCTTGCCCATTGCTTCCTTTTAGAATGAGAACGTCTATTCTACACCGGCCCCATCGTGGTATTTTGGAAGCACACAACTTGTTTGCTTTCACAAGCTTATAGCAGGAATGAATTGTACCTTGAGCTGCACCCATATTTGATTAAATAAGACTCTGGGTTTTAAACCTTTAAGTTGTTGTTGGAACAAGGTAAGATATGTGGGGCTGATGAAATGGAATTAATTTTTCATTTTAGAAAGGACGTTTAATGAGAACATAAATTTCATGGGAGCCGGGACAGAATGCTCTGATTTGAATGTTTTTGTCCCTTCCAACAGTTCATGTTGAAACTTAATCCCTAAATCAAGGTGTGGCATTTGGGAAGTGATTAAGTTAGAAGGGCTCCGCCTTCATAAATGGGATTAGATGTCCTTGTATAAGGGCTTAAAGGAAGAAATTCACCCTCCTTTGGCTGCACTGTCCTTCCTGTCATGCAAGGACAAAGTGTTCCTTTCCTCTAAGGGATGCAAGATCAAAGCATCATGCTGGAAGCAGAGAGTAGTCCTAATGAGACAAAAAGCCTGCTGAAGCCTAGAGCTTAGACTTCCCAGAGCTGTGAAAAATAAACTTCTTTTCTTTATAAATTACCTGGTCTTGGGAGGCATTAAATGGAATAAAACATAGATTATGAATAAACGTAGGATCACTGCACTGTCAGAGGAACCCAATTTGATATATTAAACAGTGTTATTATCTATAGAAGTGAGATTAGACAACAGAGATCTAAACTGTGGCATTCCAGTCTTCGCCAGGGGTACAGGGATATGGATTATAGCATCCAAACAAGAGTCACATCAGACCTTTAGGAAACACCATTGCCTCATTCAAGCCCAGTCTTAATTTTTAAGTTTCTAGTGTCTGCATGCAGGCCAGACTGAATACACACCAGAGAGCACTTCAGCTGAGCCAAATGAATCCCACTCATCTTGGTGTTACATAATGCACCTGGATGCAGGGCCATAGTTCCCCATGAACTGGTCCTCATTTTCATACCCTCCCCAGATAACACACCCTGTGCCTGTGCCTGACACTTTCCTGAACTTCAAACTTGCAGAATAACATTAAGGGTCAGATGTCTCTGGAGACATGCTAGCAAACTCTTAGACTGGCAATAAGACTTATAAGCTCTGATGGAATATTAATAAATATTCCCCTGGCAGTTTTTCCATAAATTCTCCAAGCTCTATCCTCCAGGATACACTGGTACTCTCAAGCTAATGAGGTCATTATCATTTCTTCTACCAATTTATAATTTATGGAGCTTTAAAAATAAAACCTATTTAAATTTTTACAAAAGTAAGATGAGGAAGAAAACAAAAGTGCTTTTGGAAATATGAATGATTAGTACTCTTCTTTAGTTTTTAAAAGGCCCAAAATAGGCCAGTTTACTCTTGCCAAACTAAGATGCTTATAAGCTTCTAAGTCTTATTGCAGGTTTTAGAGCCTGTTAACATGACTGCCAGTGATAACTGACCCTTTTTCTTAATCCAAATAATATATTTTTCACAGAACAAAAATAACATACATATAATATGGAAAATCATTTACTTCAATTGTCACTCTTGAATTTTAATAAGGAGATATTTTTGAAAATGGGTTCAGATATATTTTTAAATATTATATTTGGAGCCTCTGTATGATATAATTTGTTACAGATTTTTCACAGATTATAAATATTATTGTTATTATTCCCATATTTCACCCAGAAAAAAATGTATCAACCACGTCCTATGTAGAAGTCACTTAAAATTGGATGCACTTAGTTTGTTTTATGTGTAGTCACATTTAATATTGGTATGTGGATCATGCAAATTCTGTCCACTGAACTGCATTTGATATCATTATTTGCTAGAAAATCATTATAGGTATGAGTATTATATAGAATGTTTTAATAAATAAAAGCTATATAATGCTTGAAGAAGTTTCATTCAGTATCCTGGTAATCTTTTATGCTACTGGCCACACATATTGATATATAGAACATTCCCTGCTACCACACACACGCGCGTGCACACACACACACACACACACATACACACATCAATTGTGCAATGCAACAACACTGAAAACAGTGATAGGTGGAGAAGAGAAGCAGTGATTATACATAAATCTCAAATAGTGACAGGCTGAGAGCTTGGGAGAAGATAGTTCAATAAAAATGTGTCAGTATTTTCAAGTTTTCTTTGTCACAAGGTCCTGCATACCCTTTTGACATTTGGTTGGTTAAAACAAGCTTTGATAATACCTGTCATATTCACATGATCCAAGAGAAAAGCATCAGGAATAAATGTTTAATGAGAAAAACTAAAAATAATATTTCTTCCTGATTAAAAATAAAAATAATAGTTTTTTTTCAAAGTCTTCCCAGTTGATTTTTCCCATTGAAATAGTTTCTATAGAAAAACGTACATAAAATTCATATTCAATTCAATTCACTATTTTGTACTGAGGTAAAAATTGAATGAAGAGATATGAGATAGACTTAGATGTGTCAAAAATAAGATAATTATCTAGAAGATTAATCTGTACTATTTAAAACTTATTTTGTCCCTTTAACCTGGGATTATAAAGAATTATTCCATGCACAAATAACAAGCATCACTATCATGTAAAGTCTTATCAACTTTAACTGATTCAATCTTAGAATAATCTCAAAGTGTCAAGAACCTGATTAAATAGAAAAACAAGAAAATAAATTTTTGTTTGTCTAGTATTCTATCTATAGAAAGATTTTTATTTAACAATTTGGCTTATATAAAAATTCACCTAATTTTATATTCACATAAAATTGTTTCATTCAAACTATGGTGAGCCTTCAGTCGACACAATGTAGCATTGAATGATTTCTCCTTATTTACTCTGCTAAATGCAATTATAAATCCTGAAAATAATGCAAGAGGCAACCAAATGAGAAGTCTGGAAATCCTACAGAAGAATTGTTTAGGGACAGCAGGACTGGAGGAAGAACATGGCAATGGGTTATCACCTACTCCTTGCTCTTTGAAAAAAAAAAATCATTCAAGACCTGGTATTCCCTATGTACATCATAGGAAAAGAAAGCAACCCAGATAGGCTTGATCCTCTCCCAGAGCCTGCTGGAAACACATAGCAAGCTCAGCAAGAGTGATTCATCATGGACGCTGCTGACAAGAAATCTGTAGTCAGGGGCAGGAACCAGAGACTCCTCAGACCCCAACTCAGGGATGCTGAGCAGGTAGAAATTGCAAGATGGTTTCCGCTGCAAACACCTGGCCCAGGAAGCTTCTTTGTCATTATTCTTCAAAGAAGAGTTTCCCCTACTCAGAGCTGCCAAGTGGCCATGTGCAGCAGCAAAGAGGGTCTTATCATTGGTGACTCAACCTGTAAACCACTCTTTGTCCCCTCATGGACGAGACTCCCGTCCCCAAGCCAGAGGCACCACATGACCAGATAGGAGCATTTCTTCCTCCCTCTCAGGCCCCTCCCCAAATAACTCAACACATTAAAATAATGTGATAGATCTAATTTAAATAAACCTTACAAGGTATAAATGTAAAGGCTTACTATTTGCTCCACAAAACCACCTCAAACTATAACTTTAACTGAAACATGCATTAAAATACAACTATTAAAAATAAGCTCAAAATTTTTGTAGAAACTATGTGACAAAAAAAATCTGTTGTGATCTCAGGTTATGTTTATAAAATACAGGAGGTAGAATGAGTGGTGACAGTTTCTTTCTTTGCATTGATCAAACAGCATCTGGATATTTATTATTTATTTCTTAGCACTATTATTTCAAGGGACATAACTCATCACAGTCTCATGAACAAGACCAGAGTAATTTGAGGAGTCAAGAAATATGTCATTTCAGAAACATTTGAAAGAGGCAGGAAAGCTTATACAAGATTGAAAAACTTGAGGAAAAGAAAATGTTGTCTGTTTGGATGTGGGACAGGTAAGTAGGACAAGTGGTGTGAACGTATAGGGAGATGCGTTTTGTTTCCAAGTAAGACTGAACTATTTAGCTGTCAGAGCTGGTGGAACAGTGGAGCAGCCTTCGTAGGATCATAAAAAAATCCCACTTCAGTGGAGATATTTAGAAATTGGAATGAGAGAGTAAACTGTGTGTGACAAGTTCATCAAGTGGAGTACTACTAAATAATTAAAGCAAATGAACTCCTAAGATACACAGCAATATCATCTCAGAGGGTGACAGAGAGGGTAAACAATCAAATACATTATTACCTGCACATCTGAAAATGTCACACAAAAATACATTATTTTGTACAATCTATATACACTAATAATTACAATAATAAAAAAATACTTAGTGAAATAGGCCAGATATAAAATAGGACATACTCTGTGATTTCATTTATGTTAACTCTTGAACTAGGCGAAAATATTCTGTGTCACAGAAATCAGAACAATGATGGCTTCCTGCAGAGTGGATGATGCCAAGTCTAAGGAATGTTCTTCAGTGGTAGGAATTTTTTACATCTTTAATAGAGTATGTGCAACAGAAGTGTGTGCACTTATGGGAACTATGTACGTTTATCATCTGTGCATTTCATAATATGTGAATTATATTTTTTTGAAACAAGATAAAACATTTTATTAATCCTGTTTCCTCCTCTAGCTACCACCTGTTTCTATACCTCTTCAGATAAAAACTCTGGGAGTTTCTATCTCCAATTCTTCTCCTGTTATGATTTCATGCACATGCTCCAAAAGTGCTTTCACTGTGATTGCACGACTAAAACTTCTCTTTTCAAAGTCATCAATGACCTCCAGTTAAAAAAATCCAAGGATATTGATTTTCTTTCCTCCCACAGTTAATCATTCTGCCACACTCAACACTGTGGGCTACTCTCACCTCTTTAGAATACTTTTTATTTTTTACTTCTCTCCTAGAATATATTTTGTTAGTTTAGTTTCCACCTCACTGGTCATTCCTTTCCACTGCCCTTCTCTGGATCCAGCTCCTATTCCTACCCTGTTATCCAAGTATTCTCATATTCTTGGATCAACATTCACATTTCTCTCTAGTTACATCTGTATTTTAAGAGGAAACACTCAAATCCCATGGCTATAACGTCAATTTTGTAAGCTATCAATTCACTAATTTATATTTTTTAACTCTCATTTATGTTTCTCATCAATGTTTGACTAAATTATCTGAGTGCTTTGACAATATCTCTCCTTGGATGTCCATAGAATTGGATTCTCAATTTAAAATGTTCCAAAAGAATCCTTTCTTCTTTATACTCAACCAGTATCTGCTCCCTTTCAACTAATGTCCTAACCATTTGCCAGATTGTTTCACTGTATGTCACTGAGGTTCTTGTAAAACCTTATGTAAACTACACCAAAGAATGGTTCTATTATATCCTTGAAGATCATCTTTGATTGAATAGACTGCTTTGAGGGGAGCATATGTGAATCTGTAAGGGAGAAAAAGGGGACATTAAACCAATTGAACTCATTCCATCAAACCAGGTCATTGACTGGGATAATATGTCTTAGTAATAGCTATTTCTCATGTCACAAAACAGCTGAATGCACACACACACACACACACACACACACACAAATATATTTAGACCTGCATGTTTATGTGTGTATATTTTAGTTAGAATTGCAGAGCAGTAACTCTGCCTTGATGACTTTAATCAATGGAGGCCAGAAAACAAGGGGTTGTATGTATGTACGTATCTATCTATCTATCTATGTTTATATATCCATAAATATATATGTGTGTGTATATATATATATATATATATATATATATATATATTAATTTATAGGTGAGATGGCTCATTTTTAATTTTAAGACTTGACTTAACTTCATAAAATCCAAGAAGTTTTCCAGATAGACAGTAATAGATGACTGAATTGGGGAAGCTGGAGGGCTATTTCTTTTGATATTTGTGATTCTGTTGTATCATCCACTGAGTATTATATGCATATATCCTTTCACAAATCCTTACTTACTACCAGACAATAAGCTAAGTGGTAATTGGCATTAATATTACAGAAATTGTTTTTTTAAAAAAACTCAGTCTTGTGAGTAATATTAATGGGAAATGTACCATTTAAGTAATACTGTTTAAAGTCAGACATTTTCATCAATATTATATTTTTAAAAATTTGTGGTTCAAAAGGTAGATATACTGAAATAATAAAATCAGAATTTATCTGACTAAGCAAAGATACATTTAGGTGCATGAATGATAAAGAAAAAAATGTACAGTTTCAGCATTCATGAAACCCCAAGAGAGAAGGAGGAACTGGAGTGTAAGTAAGGAAGAATTTACAAGGATGCTGACTGAGAAGAAAAAAAAGTCATGGAAGAATGTTTTGAGTAGGAATGATTGTGTATATTTGTGCCAACAACTAAAAATTGATAATACAACAATATTTTTCATGTTAAAATTTATTCAGAATGTTTTTGTTGAACAATACTGTTAAATAAACCTTAGAGGTTTTATGCAAAAAACCTACATCTATCTATGTATCTATGTATCTATCTGTCTATCTCTGTATTAAATTTGTAAGCCAGAGATTATCTTGATTCCATTTTCCTCTCTCATCCTTCAATGCAATGACCTTCAAATGAACTCATCTATCCACCTTGTCCTTTTTCCCTATCAAAAACAAAAACATAACAAAACAAAGCAAAGAAAACAGAAAAATAAGAATGATAGAAGCAGCTCTTATTCTTTGGTAACTTTTCTCAGTAGATTTAAATTTCTCAAATTTTTAGCTATCTGGAAGAATGACACTTCATTTTTCCTATTGCTGGATGTCACCAAGTGGGAGCATGAGCAAAAGGAAGAGATAGGGGGAGAGCATTTAGGTGGCTTAGATATAACAGTGACTGGCACATTGTCTCTGGTCATATGGCATTTAGAGTCTACCTGGGAATATAGAGATTTAGCAGATAAAAGGATGATGGGTGCTACAAAAGACAAATTTGGGATGATATGAGTTGCCAATCTTTAATATGAATTGGAACCTCATCAAAATCTTTCCAAAGAAATTAACATTAAATTCATAATCTGAAAAAAACTATAAGAATTATCCTAGGAATTATCCAGGTGGCTGTGAGGAGTCAAAGTGTCCCATGATGAAGGTTCAGTGTGTATAAAGTTACTCAGGTGGGAAGAGATTGTCTTTGATAGAGGGGCTGAAAGAAGTTTGGTTTGATGGCAGAGAGAGAAGAAAGAAAGGAATATGACACCAGATACACTAGAGCCTAGGGTACGCCCGCAGAACCTGTTAATCAGAACAAGGGTTTAAGGTTTTATTTTAAGGTAATGGAAAGCTAATGAAGGTTTGTAAGTGGGAGATACCTGATGAGATTTGCATTTGTCAAAGCATTTGGGTTGAGGGAGTACGCATGGATTCACAGACACTAATTAAGAAACTAGTACAATAGACTGGGCAAAAGTTGATGGTACCTGAAGTAGTTGGCAACTGTGGAAATAAAAATATTGGGATAGATTAGAGAGAGAGTGGAGAAAAGTAATAGTTATTAAAGACTAAATATATGTTGGAACTAAGAGAAGGACAAAATAGTAATAACACCAAGCTTTCAAGTAGGAGCAATCCGGTGCTTGAAGATATAATTTATCAAGATAGGAACACTGAAATAAAAATGTTATGGTCTGTGTGGATGGGGGTGTTTAGTGCCTGTTGGTTGAACTGTAACTGCAAGTCCAAGTTGAGAAAGCAAGTAAGCAGCTGGATACTGGATACTCTCAGAAGAAAGTAATTGAAGATGCAAATTTTGGAGTACCTTAAGCTGATTTCCCTAGCGAAAAAAACTGATGCAAAAGAATTTGTCTTATATTTTACTGGAGAATAAAACCCCAGACTAGTAGGGGTGAAGGGGAAAGGGAGATGAAATAGAGAAGAAAAAAGAGCAAATGTTAAGGAGACCTTACCAAGATGGACAGTTGATTCCTTGAATGTCTCCAGAGAGTCTATACGAACCAACTACTGCCCTCAGGTATAGAAGAACCAGGGAAAATTTTTATCTGTTGACTCTCTTTGTTCTCTGGCTTCCTTCCACTGATTAGAATCATCTCACAAAGCAGGGAGTTATGCCTCTGTACTTCTAATTAAAACATCTGTTTTCTCAAGGAAAGTGGTGGAGAAGCCAAGGTCCCTCTGGGTCAGTCTTACCAGTGAGCAGGCCTAGAGGGCTGTCTCTTTGTCAGTTGGCAATCCGCAGCCTTCATCAACCACAGTGGGATCTGCTTCTAAATCCAGGTTAACACAAGCTGTTCTGGGATGATGCAGAAGCCAGGTCTACCTTGGACAGTCTGGTGAACTGATAAACAATAAAAAACTTTCCTGAAAAAAAAAATGCAGATATGAAGAAAAGAGGATCTGAAGAGAGAAGGAAGTGCCAACAAGGGTCCATTGGAAAGTGAGATGATGAGGAAAAATGGAGAATAAAATATTAATTAGTATCTTCACATTTAAATGGTATTTTAGAAATAGACAAATTTGGAAAGCAGGTTTACTCAAAAGGCAGACACAAATGCACAAATAGCACAGAAATAGGTCAGTTTGATACTACCTAGTATCTACAATATATCATAGAAGCTAAATGTATTTGCTTATTTATAGATTTGGTGACTGAAACCCTCAATGGTTTTAAACATTAGGAAGAAAATCTTCACATCTTAAGATTTTCCATCAAAGGACACTTCAGAGTGAAATAAAGTCGTCTAGAAACCAAACTCTCCAATTTTGATTTCACAAAAAGGGGACAGAAAAGCAAGAACCATGTGGAATCATTGGGACTACCCCCAATGAAATAATTAGGTGGAAATACTGGCAATATCAAAGAAAGGCAGGGTTTATGGGACTCCTAAATTTAAGAGCATGCTTTGTCAACCTTCTAAGTTATTTCTATTAGCAGTTTTTAAATTATTTCAGCAGCATCTGATTGGTAAACTGATAAAGATGGTATTGCTCTGGTTCGGGTGGGGTGAAGTGCCCAGGGAGCTTCTGGAGGTACTATGGTAAATGCGTATTCTCTGTTTTTACTCAAGTTGCTGTATTCTGTTTCTGTCTAATACAAAATGCAGTTTAGATGGGTATACTGTAAGGTAATGTTGACAATTCTTAGGCACAAGAGGGAAAAAAAAGCTTGTTTAAAATAAGACTTATTCAAATGCCAAATTAATTTTAATATGCTGATGAATTGCTAACCTGATCTGCTGATTGGGACAATACAGTTGTTATGATAAAAAAGGGTAATATTACCAAAATAAAATTTATGAATATTTTTGTCTTCAAATAAATGGTGTTGAAGTTGGAAGTAAATGGATGGTTTACTTCAGCTATTTGAAAGCTGGAATTCACTTTCACTAGCAAATTTGCTGAAGGGCCAGTCTTCACAAAAGACAACAATACCGAGTAACTGCACAGAATCCTGGAGAGGTTCCCTTTGGAGACAAATCAATTCAAACAATGGGTAGCTTTTCAGAAAAGCATCTCATTCCAAAGGAGACCCTCCAAGGGACAGGGTATGGCTTTGCAGATGGGAAATGTTATTTTTCTTCAGATACAAACAAACAAACTCTCCTCTAAAACAAAAACACACCACCAACAACATAAAAAAAAAAAAAAACCCACAAGCCCCAGCTTATTATCTGCTGTTGAGCAGAAATTTTTGACACTTCTGTCAAAGGTGACTTTCAAGTATGCCCCAAATAAATCCCTTAACTGATCAATGGAAACTCACTTTTAAAGCTCTGTTTAATCCTCTACTTAGGGAAGGTGGCAGGTTGTAGAAATTTAATTCCCTGTGATAGAAATTGTTCAATTTAATGTCCTGGCACAGAGCTCAGGATACCTCATCATCATTGAAGGTCTGTTTCCAGCAGGTTGACAATTTAATCACAGATAAGTAAAACATCACACTAGGAAATGGCCAGTAGACCTCTGTCACACTGAGGCTCCCAGATAAATGTGTGTGCACTTTGTTTTCTATAATAAAACTGTCTCTTACAGGGGAATATTTGGTAGGTCAATACAAAATTGATGTATAGAGAAAAATCACAATTAATAAGACGTGCAGTGTAGTGTTTGCATAGGTATTTGTACTCTACAGCAATATCTGTTATGGTTTAAATATTAAATGTTCCCCAAAAGCTCATAAGTGAGACAATGCAAGAATATTCAGAGGTGAAATGATTGGTTATGACAGCCTTAACACAATCAGTGAATTAATCCCCTGATGGGGATTAATTAAGTAGTGACCCTAGGCTTGTGGGCTATGGCTAGAGGAGGTGGGTTCTTGGGGGCCTGCCTTTGGGGTATATATTTGGTAAGCTGAGATTAGTCTCTTTCTGCTTCCTAATCATCCTACAAGCCACTTCCTTCCACCACACTCTTCTACCATGATGTTCTGGCTTACCTTGAGCCCTGAGGAATGGAACCTGCTGTCTATTGACTGAGATCTCTGAAACCATGAGTCCCCAAATTTCCTCCCAAAATTGTTCTTGTCAGGCCTTTTGGTCACAGCAGTGAAAAAGCTCACTAAAACAATATCTAGTCTCTAGGTGGCTTTGAGAGCTATTGATGTTAAATCTTCTAATTTCTTTTCTGTTAAAAAAATAACTGAAGGATTTGGAGATAAACTCTGCTGTCTTTCTAAATGAGAGTAACATGACAAATGGAAGCATCACGGTAGTGTGGGGACTTCGGACATCAGTTTACCCAATACTGCCCCCTTTCCATTTTCTATATGAGAAATTAAGGACTGATAGAAATTAAACTACTTTTCCCAGTATAGTGTACCTGGTCACTAGTACAACCTAAATTTAATGTCTATTTTATTTTACTTTGGGTAATAAGGATTTCAAAGAAGTTCATTAGCCAAGGTTTATAAATAGATCAATATGGGGAGAAATGACTAGGTGATTTTTTTATTACATTCTTTGAATTAAACACATGTAAGAAGTTTGATTTTGACATTTCCCAAAATTTTGAGACCTTTAACATTTTCCTCTCAAACATGGCGGAAACTTTCACTCATGACCTGTTTAGAGGAACTATGGCTCTGTGACTCTCAAATGGTATGTCCAGAAATCTCTCTGAAGTGCCCAGAGAGACCACATAATCAGGTCCTTCCTGCTCCTGCTCATTGGTTTCCAGTCTTCTCCCCCATCTCTAGGCCTCACTTACATTGCCTGCTTTTCATCTCAGGGCTTCCATTCCCGCTGCTCCCTCTGTTTAAGGGTTTCTCAAGCTCTTTAAGTGGATGAGTCAGTGTCATGATTCAGGAATGATCCAATGTCATTCTCCTCACAGAATCTTTTCTTGTCACCATTTTTGAAGTAGCCTTTCTCCCCCCGCCCACTCTGTTTTATTTCACTTTTAATACTTACTATTCTCTGATATGATACTACTTATGTCAGTTTTAATGTCTGTCACTTGTACTATCTAGTTCTGTGAGGCCACTGGTTTTTTTTTCTGTTTTCCTCCTCCCAACTTTATTTCTAGCCTATAAAGCCTAATAAATATGTGTTGAATCTATAATTGAATGAGCAAATCAGTTCTTCTTTCTACCTACTCTAGACCTACTTGTTTACTTTTGATAGTTGCAGTTGCAGACATTATTTTAGGGCTCAGTATTTTCTGCTCTGACCAAATCAAGCTAGAATAGGATAGTGGTTGAAGTTATTTATTCTCAGGTGGTTAAATTTCGTATCTACCACCTGGTGGCTATGATATCATTTCATCTTTCTTGCTCAATTTTCTCACTGGAACATTTCTTTTTACCTTGTGATATTTTTCTGAGGGTTAAAAAATAATGTGTTTTACTCATTTCACAGGTTTTGGGCCACAGTCAACTGTTCATGAGTGTCACCATTTCTATTAATATTATTGTTATTCCATGTAATGATAGTCTGTCTTTCTGCTTTCTGTCCCTAATCATGGCTACTACTCTAGAAACTCCTAGTTATCCCTTACTCCATAACTGGTACAGCTCACTCTCTTAACCAGCTCTTCAAATACCAGCGTTCCTATAACCCCAGCCACCAAGCCCTAATGTGGGAGAGAAAATTGAATATTGCCTCTTTAAATCTTGATATCCATCTTATGAAAAATTGGTCACCATTATACCCAAATTCACCTTAAAAGATTGCGTGCTAAAGTTGTTAAACAATCCTCCAAGGTCTCACAGCTTAGGTATCTGAGTTGTGATTCAAATTTGGATTTCTAAGTTAACCTTAATTACACTTTCCTTGGAAGTTCATCTTTTTTCTCTGCATGATCCTATGACTTTAATATCACAACACTGAGCATAACACCCCTGAGGCTCACTACTATTCTTACCCTACAGCCTGAAAGGATTTTTCTGAGTACAATGATCCACATAAAAGTGTTGTTTGGGAAAATTAGGGTTTCACAAAACTTTGCTTATGTAAATGATTTTATGATTTTTGCATAAGGGACAAAGTTTAGGAAGGCCAAGCATATAATAAAAATTTATAGAATTAATTGAATCTGTTAAAACCTGACTGAAGCTAAATGCCTATCTTTACAACCTTTCAAAGAACTGGCCTCTTTTTCAACATTTATTTTTGGCCCAAGAAATTAAGACTATAAATATGCAATTTGATCTTTTCTTTTATCCACACTTTAGAGTAAAGCTGTAATTCTGCCAAAGTTTTCTCTTCTGCAAAAAGTTTAAAATTCTTACAATTATTAACATCATTATATAAAAATGAGATGCAATAGCTGCATTCTGCACCAGAGTGCCTCCAATTTGACCATTTTTTGTGTGTGTGTGTGTGACATGTGCTAGGATTTTAGAGAGAAAGATTTTTTTTCTACTAAGGATCTAATCAGAAGAAAAGCTTGATCTTAGCTTTCCACACAAATTGGGAGATGGAACTCATTTTGTGTTGTAAGAATTTCTAAAATTCTTTAAACTATGTCCCAGAATAATTGCCTACAGGTAAATTACTGCATGGCTGGCCTGTTTTTCCAGTAGTTCTCATTATCAATCTGCAGAAGTATTTCTATTGAAAGTATGTACCTCTCTAGGAGAATAAAAATCATTTCTAAACATAAAAAGAAATTATAGTTATCATTAATAAAATACTAAGACTGCAAAAAAACAGGAAGAATTAAAGGTATTACAAGATTTAATAAAATGTGAGCAGTCCATTTTTAAATTATTATTATTTTGTGTCATTAAAATATACAATGTATTTTTTAATCATTTTTAAAAGAACAGTGATGAGAAAAATGAACAGAATGAATCATCCCCACCCCGTTTCCTTATTCCTCAGAGTTCTACTGAAGACATGTAAAATATTGGATAATGCCTTACTATTTTCTTCTCCAGAGCTCTTTTCATTTTCAAAATACATACAAATGATCATTTTTTTGCATAGCAGTTATCTATTGCCACAATAATATTGTATATCAAAACTCCCCAAACCTAATGAGCTCAGAGCAATAGCAATTTATTTAGTTCCTAGGCTTCACTTAGGTCAGCAATTGAAGCTGTGGTCAGGTAGCAAATATTTTCTAGTTTATTTCTATCTGAGGTCAACTGTAGGTCAGGTGGGATAGGATAACCTTGCCTGTGGCAACTGAGCTCTGCTTCATCCTTAACTCTGCACATCTTGTCCTCCAGAAGGCCAGCCTGGGGATATGCAAGCATTTTAGTACAGCTGGGGATATGCAAGCATTTTAGTACAGCTGGGGATATGCAAGCATTTTAGTACAGCTGGGGATATGCAAGCATTTTAGTACAGCTGGGGATATGCAAGCATTTTAGTACAGCTGGGGATATGCAAGCATTTTAGTACAGCTGGGGATATGCAAGCATTTTAGTACAGCTGGGGATATGCAAGCATTTTAGTACAGCTTTTGATTCCACCATATTTTCTAAGGCACAAAGTTGAGCCTGGAATCAATGGATGTGGCAGAACACCCTGTGCACAATGAACTGGGTAAAGAACTGTGGCCAACAATAGGAGGCTTCTACTGCAATAGGCAAAACTTTGTAGATGACTTTGTCATAATGTAAACTGAGAAATGCTCATGCATGTTCATTTGTATCAATAAATATTTTTTAAAATGACATGATACAAAGCATATTCTCTAATACATTGAAATTATACTAGTAATTAATAAATATGTGTGAGAAGTTTCCAAATACTTGGAAATTAAACAACATGATTTAAAATGACCATGTATTAATATGAAGTTATAAGAGAACTTACTATCTTGAATCAAGTGAAAATAAAAACCCAATGTATTAAAGTTTTTGTGAAATTCACCTAATGCAACATTTTGGCAAGTTATAGAATCAGTCTAGGTGTCCCTCAATAGATGACTGAATAAAGAAATGTATACATATATGTATACACACACACACACTATATATATATATATATATATATATATATATATATATATATATATATATATATATATAATGGAATTTTACTCCATCATTAAGAAGAATGAAAGTATGGCATTTGCTGGTGAATGGATGAAACAGGAAAACATCATGCTGAGTGAAATAAGCCAGGCTCAGAAACTCAAGGGTCAAATGTTTTCTAATAAGTGTGGAAGCTAGAGAGATGCAAGGAATTCAGAAAAATCTAGGGTGGGAGCATCTCATGAAAATAGAAGGAAGAATCATGGAAGACAGGAAGGGTAATGCTGGAGAGGTAAGAGAGATGAGAAAGCAGGGAGGAATAGCAGCATGAAATTAACCAGACTGATGCACATGTGTGAATGTATCAGAATGAACTCTACTTTTCTATATAACTGTAATGTACCAGTGAAAAATACATCAATAAAAAAGAGGGAAATTTATAACATTAGAAGCATAGAGTAGAAGAGAAAGTTCTCAAATTAATGATTTCATCTACCTAAGGAAACCACAAAGAGAAGAGCAAATTAAATATAAATCAAGAAGGAAAAATAAGAATATTAAAATAATGAAGGAAAAAAATCAATGAAAACAGAAGTTAGTTATTTGATCGAATTAATTTTACCAGCTTCTAGCCAGATTCATTGGGAAAGAGATCAGTCAATAACTTCAATAACATATTTCCAATTTGAAATATATGAAGAGTATAATATATCATTACTGAGATTTCACACGAAAACATGAATTTGGCTTAAAATTTTAAAAACCAACCAATGCACCATGGTAACAGCCCTAAAGAGACCATACAATTATTTTAATAAATGAAGAAAAAGCATTTGACAAAACTCAATATCCACTTCTAGAAAAAGCAAGAGACCAAGTAAACTAGACTTTAAATTGTACTTAAACCTAATTAAATTGTTTCTGTGCAAAGTTACAGGAATAAATGCAGTTATGTGCCAATATCAACTTGTCACTAAAATAGTATATGCAAAGATAAAATTGACCAAAATTCAGTTTTCAAAGAAAGAATGCTATTATTTCCTTAAAGCAATAAAAGGTAAAACTGCTTCTTTTCTTTATAATTTATCAACATATAAACTATTTTTTCTTCATTAATTAAACCATTCCTCAAGCTGTTTTTCTCATGGGCATACAATAGAAACCAAAGAAATGGAGTTAATCTGTTTTATAATAAATTACATTAAAATAACCAATAAACTTATAATAAGAGACCATTCAATTAATGCCCAACTAACTCCTAAAACCAGTTAAAGAAGGAATTGATAATAGAGTGTCACAGCTGTTAACAATGCTAATTTATATATCTTTAATATCATTTCTTTTTATAATGTGAACCAAAATTTGTCAATACATCAAATTAGAAATACTGAAGGTCAGTTCTGGTCCTATACTAATGATTCAAGATATTTACCCTTTTTATTTCTTTGCAATTTTTTGTTTGGTAAGAGATAGAGTTCCTATCAAGTATATAAAACTTAGAAAATAAAACTATGAAATGGTAAGAGTCAATGAAATTTCAATGCAATTTCAAACCTGGTTTTAATTCCAGCAACAAACTAAACCATTAAGCATTTTAAAGTAGATAGTAAAAAAAAAAAAAATAGTACAGTGATTGCAAGAAAACACTCAATTTCAATTGTGAGAATTATGATTTAAGTTAAAGTACACCTTTATATACTTTTGAATTCAGATGAGTATAAAGAACATAAAATTATTGCCAATAAAATACAGAACAGTAATAGATTTCAGGATTTTCCCAAAACTTTGTCAGTCCATTCAAATTGGTCACGAGATGGCAAAATCAGTAGGTAATAGCATAATCCAGCATGACTGATCTGCACAGCAAAACTGCATGAGACGATAAGGAAAAAGTCTTGTTCTGTTCTTTTTTAGGACTTTGATAATCCATGCATAACCGGGACAATCATATTTGCAGGTTTTGAATCTGATTTACCACTGCCTTCCAGATCTAGCTGCCCAAATGAGATTCTTATAACCATAAGGCGATCTGTAAATGCATGCTTACATTCCACTTATCCCCTGGTGAGAAACACCCTACAAAACTCACAGTCCTAGGCAGATGATTAATCTCTTCATAATCTTTTGCTAGACTTAACATTCTATTCATCCACTTTTAGAACTTCTCCTAAGAAATGTGGAGAGAGTCCCCATCTGCCTATGTAAAAGTAAGTATTTTGACAAAAATACTTACTTTGCTAAAATACATAATCTTATGAAGAATATTTAGCAAAGACCCACATTTGTTTTATCGGTTTCTTCCACTAGCAATGTCTTCTCTATTTAACCACCTTCAACTTTTTAAAATAAAATCACTCTATGGTAGGAAGAGGCCATTTATAAGAATGTTAATAAAACTTTTAATGATAAGTGGTGAATATCAATTATCCAGCTTCTGCCACAATTCCAAACTTAAAAAGAGTACAGATGTGGAGTCCCTAATTCAGTGGAACAAGTGGACCAGATGCTACCAGGCTAATTCATACCAATCTTTAAATATTTTCTCTGGCACAGTAAAGGATGATGACTGAAAGATACACTGGAAAATTATGTTTTCTAAATTGAATTATAACATAATATCTTAATTTGACTGAGAGTTTCCCATATACATATTAAAACTTCAATATAGTAAATAGACCCAAAGAACCCTCAAGTATCTGTGAGAAAACTGTGTTAAAAAAAAAAAGAATGCAAGAAAATGGAAAAATTATAGTTGGAACTTAAGAAAAGATATAGATATTAAAACATGGTGGAAGATGCATTAAAAGAATGTAAAATGTGACCAATTTGTCTCCAGGCACATTGTATCAATTGCCTACCTAGGAGCGATCAAGTAATTCAGAGGCAGCACCAAGCTATCATAATAGGCATTAGGGCATTTGCATATTTATGGTCTGAGTCATAGAGACAGCTATAAAAACAAGTCTATGCAGAATCTGGAAAAGCAATAAACAGTTGGGGAGCAAGGATGTGTTTTAATGTACATGTTATTAATGGATTTAGTTATGCAGCATATTCACTTAAAACATCTGTTTCTCAGTTGCTCTCCATGTGCAGTGGTATGATTATTAGTGGCCTTGTTACTTCCCAAAATATAAAGTTTGTTATTAACTTTGATAAGTATATAATTTCACTTTGCTTTTTCCATATGTATTGCTGACATATGACATAATGCTTATTTCTATTTCAATTTGGCACTACTTTCTATTGTTTCTGGAGAACAATTGAATTCACATTTTGAATGTTTCCCAGGTGGATTATGAAGTACACAACCAGAACTAAAGAAAATCCCCAGCACATTTCTGTAATATTGTAGGGTCTGTGAAATAATAGATAAATATAAAATGTATTGACTCTGAAATAATAAAAAGGATTTTTGACTCTGAAACAATATAAAGGATTTTTTACCTCAAAAAAGTCATGAAATTTGAAATAATATGTCATGAAATATGTAGAGGAATTAAAACATGCTCCAAGTTCATTCAGATGATTCTAGAAGCTGTGATAAGAAAATCAATATGGTTTGTACCTATATTCCTACAATCTCACCCTAAAATAATTAGTATATACTATGGGAAGCATGGGGTTCCATAAAAAATGGGTTATAGTTGTTTTTAGCATCCTTTTGTATATGGAAAATGGCAAGCTTTTCCTTCTTTCTCACTCTTCTCACTTGCATCCCATTTTTACCATTTGATGACTGGCAGTGTAGACTAGACCATTGGTTGTGGACTTGGATGGTTTGGGTTTTCTTTTACCTTTCTCTTTGAAGACTTTGGCAATTTTCAAAGGTTTCCTAAGTGTCTGTGCTGTATGCTGAGCATATAGTGGCACGTGCTTAGTGGAAAGCAGCAGAGACTGGGCACAGCAACTCAAAAACCCAGAAGAAAGATGCTCTTCCAGTTTTCTGCTGCTGAAGAACGAATATCTGCAAACTTAGTGGCTAAACACAACACTCTTTTGTTCACAGTTCTGTAGGCTGGAAGTCAGGAGCAGCACGGCGGCAACCTCTTCTCAGGGTATCATAGGGATGAAATCAAGATGTTGGCTGGGCTGAATTCTTATCTAAAGGTTCTCAAGGCAACTCCCAAGGTCATTCTTTCAGTGAATTCAGTCTTTTTTTTTTTTTTTTTTTTTTTTTGAGGTTGTAGGATTAAGGTTCCTTTTTTCTTGCAAGTTATCCATGAGCATCTTGAGAAAGTACCATGCCTCTTATCACTAGCACAGAAAAATATCAAAGTTCAAAATTTGAAGTACAATTTCTACTGAATTGAAGTCACCTTTATACCATGATAAAGTAGAAAAATCCTAAATTCAATCATTAAAAGTTGGGGACCATTTGCACTCCATTGATTACCACTATTTTCTCTCCTGCCAGTATCTACATGCTACAAAAAAGCAAATAATTATTTTTCTTGACAATATCTACTACCCTCCTCATCTAAATGTTCACTCTTTCTGTCACATCTCTAAGTCATTGTGACATAGGAAAAAAAGGGGGGAAAGTTCTGAAAGCAGATCCAGAGATGTTGGTTTTATTGTCCCCCTCAAATATGACCATTCACTACTCTGTCACTTAACTTAGTCTCTGAGATTCAATTTCCCAATTTTCAGATGGAATTTACCGACCATTCAATAGCACTCTCTATGAAGCATGGTAGAAAACATGGAATTTTCCTTCTAGCATTTTAAGTGTGTATATGTGTGATGGACATCATTTGAATACAATGTATTTATATTCCAGAGTTTTATCCTTTGTCCTCTTATAATTTTACTTAGAGGATCTGAGAGAGCTTTTAGTGTAACAGTTTCAGTAACCATATTTTCATCTCAAGCCCTACGTCTATCAAACTGGAAATTAGTATTACAAAATTGTCTATGAAGAATTCAAGATTACTCGAAAACAATTTAAAATGGAATTCCCCATAAAATCTAGTTCTTCATATTCTTGACATTTCTACTGAATGTTGTCCCAAGTCACCCTTCCTCAAGTATAAAACCTTGGGATCAATCACAATTTCCTTACCACTTCCTTTTCAAGTTACTAGAATACACTAGGTACTTAGTACATTGTACTAAGTATTATACTTACACTAAGTACCTAGTATATTCTAGTAACTTGAAACTTTGTCTAAGGCAGGAATCTTAGTTTATTCTGTTTTATAATACCAGATACTAGGAAAACACAACATAATAAATAAATGACTTTACCAATCAAATCAATTTTGATATATAATATAGCTACCATTAACAAAGAAAATATGATCTAGTACACTCAGAATTTCTAGTTTTATAAGACATTACAATGTTATATTGAAATCAATCCTTATTCTTATGTTCATTTTTATTAGAAATGCAAGTTGGAATGTTAAATGCGCATCCTTAAATAAAATATAGATTCCTTTGAAATTTAAAGAATCTGCTTTCACTTTTCTTTCATGGGCTATAAATAGGAAATATTCTCTTTATAGAATGGAGATATTTGTGCAAAATTTGCATTTAAAATAAATTAATACTGAGGATATTGCCATACTAAACAGATAAATGTGAGATTTTGTTTATTGTATACCATTTGAATGTTTGGGACAGTCCAAAATTATTCATATAAATGAGCTAGCTATTTAAATAATATAGTAATGCATGAAGCCATTCCAGGAATTATAAAATTTAGACATCATTTTTATTTTTCCCTAAAGGAAAGCTTATTTATAGATTATTAGTTAATAAATTACTACATTGTATTCCATCCTTTAAATTTCAATTCTGCTTTGGTACTTGAAACAAAAGCATGTTCATAGACTCCAAACACTGAATCTGGAATTCTTGCCAATATTGTCTTTTTATATTGCTAACAGCTTAATAAACAAAGCAAAGAAAGAAGAATCAGACATTTGGAAATTTTACCTAATTAATTTTATGTCTTTAGAAAAGTCACTTAACATTGCAGATGTGACTTCATTATTAGTCCTGGGTGTAGCAATATTCTATTAGAAGCCCCTTATTAGTTAGAATTGTAGTTACAGTTCTGTTATTTTTCCCATTTTAACAATCTCCCAAAAGTAAATAAGGGTAAAGAACAGAAACATCACTTTCCTTGAAACAGTGGGGATAACTAAAGTTTCAGTATAAATAATAGGAAAGTGGTTTTTAGAAGCCATGGAAATAAATAGTATGAGAAAGCACATTTAAGGTGGTCTGTAGCTACAAATCTCATAATAATAAGGCTGAGTCCCCTTATCTAAATATGTAGCACAAATATATTTCTTGCAGCTGAAGTTAACAGCTTAAAACAGCAACCATTTTTACTTTGATCCTGGATTTGTTGATCAATGCCTTGAGCAGTATTCACCTAAGATTTTTTTCCCCCCAATTTGGCCTTGGCGTTGATGATTCCATCAGTACCAAGTGGTAGAGAACTTCTCTGAACAGCTTCACTTACATTTTTGGGGCTCTGGTGGAGATGAATGAAATTCAGGGCTCTGCTGGGACTGTCTAAACTGCTCCTCCACTCTAGAGACCTGAGAGTAGTGGGACTTATATCTTAGTTCAAAATTTCAGAGCAAGTTCACATCAAATAGGGCAGAATCCACATGGCCTTTAATGACCTCCCCTACGAAGTCACATTGCATCACGTTTCCTATCCTCTATTGGTCAAAGCTTTCACAACCCACCCAGACGTAAGGGAAACCCCAAACCTCAAGGTCTTGACCAAAGGTATTTCAATGAATGTGTAGTGGTATGTTTCAAAACTGCCACAGTGAAAAGCCAGGAAAATATCACCAGCTACGTGGAAAACATGTGAATAGGCTGCTGTTGAGAGCTTCCCCATGTCTGGTTTGGTTGTCAGGAGAAGCTAAGTTAGAGCTGAAGAAGAAAACAGATCATCTGTATCATAGAAAGGATGAAGGTGAGAAACACAGCAATGAGATTAGTCCTAGAGCTGCTGATCTCATTAATGAGTGAAGAATAAATTAAAAACAAGACAAATCACAGTAAGAATTATTGTTAAGAAGATTTGTTAGCCCATAATCCCCTCTTACTCATTCAGGAAGGATTACCTTTCTTTGAGATGGTTAATGAAAATAGAACCAAAAGAATAAATAAATAAAATAAAGACGGATAACAAATATCAACTTTTTAAAAGTTGCTAATATTGATGTATAATGGAATAAACCTGTAACCAAACATATGGCTATGAAATTAAACTTTTAGCTGGACGTGGTGGCTCATGCCTGTAGCCCCAGCAACTTGGAAGACTGGGGCAGGGGGATGGCAAGTTCAAAACCTGCCTCAGTAACTTCACGGGGTCCCAAGAAATTTAGCGAGACCGTCTCAAAATAAAATTAAAAAAAAAAAAAAACTCTGGGGATGTGCAATGGTTGATCACCCCTGGGTTCAATCACCAGTAGCAAAAATAAGTGAATGAATGAAAGGAAGAATGGAAGGAAGGAAGGGAGGGAGGGAGGAAGGAAGGAAGGAACAAATAAAGAATTTTAAAACTTGATGAAAAAGTCACTTCTATAATACAAGAGTTAAAAATGAACTATTGGAAATCAGGAAAATATTGTTGGACATTATAAAGGCATCATATATGGTCTGACTTGACTTATTAAAGAAACGGAAGAGAAAAATGAAGCTACCCACAGACAAGTCTGTAATGCAATCTCCCGTGAAGAAAGAGACAATGACAACTCAGGAAGAAATGTAAAGGCTAGGATTTGAGTAAAATACACAAGCAAATAATAAAGCCAGTTTTGTAAATTGATTACACTGAAAATGTTAAATATGGAGTATAGGACAAGGAAATGAAAAAAGTTCATAAGCAGAGCTCTAGAAGAAGGGAAGAAAAAAAATTGGATTTAACTCCAGAAAGCATTTCATAAATAAGTAGAAATTGAATCTAAATATTGAGTGTACCATACCAGTATCCCAGGAAATATGGTGTAGAATGATCACTATCAATTCATATCTTAGTATATTTACTGAATGTCAAAAGAAATAAAAATAATCTTTATCAATATTTATAACAGTACAGTTCACAAGTTAAGCTATGGAACTAACCTAGATGCTCATCAACAGACAAATGGATAAAGAAAATGTAGTTTGTATACAGAATGGAATATTATTCAGCCATTAAGAAGAATGACTTTATGACATTTGCTGGTAAATGGATAGATCTGGAGACTATCGTGCTAAGTGAAATAAGCCAAAAAGAGTATCCAAAGAGATCATTTAAAATGATTTGGAAAGCCACAGATGTATATTCAAAATAGGAGACAAAAATATTAAGTATATGAATTAATAAAAAATATACTGGCAGAGAGAAGGGGAGACAGAAAAAGAGGTAAAAATATGCTCACTTGATCATCTTTCAGAAGAGGAGGACATAGAATCAATCAACAAGTACATGAAAAAATGCCCACCATCTTTAGCAGTCAGAGAAATGCAAATCAAAACCACCCTAAGATACCATCTCACTCCAGTAAGATTGGCAGCCATTATGAAGTCAAACAACAACAAGTGCTGGCGAGGATGTGGGGAAAAGGGTACTCTTGTACATTGCTGGTGGGACTGCAAATTGGTGCGGCCAATATGGAAAGCAGTATGGAGATTCCTGGGGAAGCTGGGAATGGAACCACCATTTGACCCAGCTATTGCCCTTCTCGGACTATTCCCTGAAGACCTTAAAAGAGCGTACTACAGGGATACTGCCACATCGATATTCATAGCAGCACAATTCACAATAGCTAGACTGTAAAACCAACCCCGATGCCCCTCAATAGATGAATGGATAAAAAAAAATGTGGCGTTTATACACAATGGAGTACTACGCAGCACTAAGAAATGACAAAATCATGGAATTTGCAGGGAAATGGATGGCATTAGAGCAGATTATGCTAAGTGAAGCTAGCCAATCCCTAAAAAACAAATGCCAAATGTATTCTTTGATATAATGAGAGCAACTAAGAACAGAGCAGGGAGGAAGAGCAGGAGGAAAAGATTAATATTAAACAGAGTCATGAGGTGGGAGGGAAAGAGAGAGAAAAGGGAAATTGCATGGAAATGGAAGGAGACCCTCATTATTATACAAAATTACATATAAGAGGTTGTGAGGGAAATGGGAAAAAAATAAGGAGAAAAATGAATTACAGTACATGGGGTAGGGGAAAAAAATAAGGAGAAAAATGAATTACAGTACATGGGGTAGAGAGAGAAGATGGGAGGATAGGGGAGGGGGGATAGTAGAGGATAGGAAAGGTAGCAGAATACAACAGTTACTAATATGGTATTATGTAAAAATGTGGATGTGTAACCGATGTGATTCTGCAATCTTTGTAATGTTTTGAATAACCAATAAAAAAATAAAAAAACCAGAAGAGTCAATAATAGGAAATCAATGGCTGCAAGACCAAAAATTAAAAATGAAGCATAATATTCAATAGACAAAAAGCATAGACTTCAACACACACACACACACACACACACACACACCACTGAAAACTAAGTAATTAAAAAGATGATCTAGACAAATGCAGCCAGAGATCAAAGGTTGTGATTTAAATATTAGAAAAGATTGAAGATTGAATTCAGAGTAAAAGGCATTAAATGTGATGGAGAATTTAACACTCAGTTTAAAACCACACGAAAACCTAACAGTGTGTATATATCTATAACAAATGATATTCTATCAGTATCTGTGAAGGATAAAAGAGGGAATACAATATATACAAATATTAATATAGAATATTAATATAGTTTTATATATACAATAATATGTAAAACTATATTAATATTAGGGAACTTCAATTCACTTCTTTTAGTCAATGACAGTTCAAATGGAGATAAAATTAGTAAGAAAATAGAAGACATAAAACATGATGATTTTTAAGGTAGAATTCATTAACATATATCAGATTCAGTGTCCTGAAAATAGAGATGCCAATTTCTTTCTAAGAACAGAAGAAATATTCACAAAAATACTTATATTTGTTTTTTAAAAGAGTATTTAAGAGAATAATAAATTAATTGCATGTGTATCAGCTGTTCAAATTACAATGACTGAAATTATAAAATAAAATTAAAAAAATAAACAAAATTTACTCTTTTTTTTTTTGAGAGAGAGAGAGAGACAGAGAGAGAGAGAGAGAGAGAGAGAGAGAGAGAGAGAGAGAGAGAGAGAGAGAATTTTTTTAATATTTATTTTTTAGTTTTCGGCGGACACAACATCTTTGTTTGTATGTGGTGCTGAGGATCGAACCCGGGCCGCACGCATGCCAGGCGAGCGCGCTACCGCTTGAGCCACATCCCCAGCCCCTACTCTTTATAAATTTTACTATCATTAGCCTGTTCCCTACCCATAAATATCTTTAAAAACTCTGATGTCCTATCTTAAACAACTCTGTGGTTCAAGAGAAAATCAAACAAAAATAACAGAATATATTTAAATCAAAAATAGGGGTCTAAAGCCATAGCCTTAACTTTTTATATTATTCAATTTAAATAGTTAAATATCTAAATAAAGAACTGAAAATCCGTATTTAGAAAAATGAAATTAAACCTCTATCTCTCACTCTACACAAAAATCAACTCAAAATGGATCAAAGACAGGCACTAATACAGAGATCCTGTGCCTAATAGAAGAAAAAATAGGCCCAAATCTTCACCACATCAGCCTAGGATCTGACTTCCTAACAAGACTCCTAAAGCACAAGAAGTAAAATCAAGAATTAATAAGTGGGATGGATTCAAATTAAAAAGCTTCTTCGAATCAAATAAAAGAATAAAATGAGGAGAGCGCCTACAGATTGGAAGAAAATCTTTAATCTTTACAACATGCACCTCCAATAAAGCATTGATCTCTAGGATATAGAAAGAACTCAGAAAACTTAACACCAAAAACAACAACAACAACAAACAATCAATAAATGGGCTAAAGAACTGAACAGACGCTTCACAGAAGAAGAAATACAATTGATCAACAAATATATGAAAAAAGTGTTCAACATCTCTAGCAATTAGAGAAATGCAAAACAAAACTACTCTAACATTTCATCTCACTCCTTTCAGAATGGCAAACATCAAGAATACAAGCAATAATAAGTGCTGGTGAGGATATGAGGAAAAAGATACACTCATACATTGCTGGTGGGACTGCAAATTGGTGCAACCACTATGGAAAGCAGTAAGGAGATTCCTCAGAAAACTGGGAATGAAACCACCATTTGGCCCAGCTATCCCACTCCTTGGTTTATACCCAAAGGACTTAAAATCAGCATACTATAGTGACACAGTCACATTAATGTTTAAAGCAGCTCAATTCATAATAGTGGGACTATAGAAACAACTGAGGTGTCCCTCAGTAGATGAATGGATAAAGAAAATTTGGTATACATACTCAATGGAATATTAGTCAGCTTTAAAGAAGAGTGAAATTATGGCTTTTGCCAGTAAATGGTTGGAATTGGAGAATATCATGTTAAGCAAAATAAGCCAATCCCACAAAACCAAAGGCTGAATGTTTTCTCTAATATGTAGATGCTAATTCACAATAAGGTGGAGGGAAGAGGGATACTAGGAAAGAATAGTGTTACCTTAGATTAGATAGAAGTGATGGAAAAGAGGTGGAGGGGATGTGGGGATAGGAAAGATAGTAGAACAAAGCAGACATTATTACTGTAAGATATATGTGACTACATGACAAATATGATTCTGAAACATGTACACTCAGAAAAAAGAGAAATTATACCCCATCTATGTATGATATATCAAAGTGCATAAATGCATTCTACTGTCATGTATAACTAATCAAAACAAACTTTAAAAATTTTAAAAAAGAAGTTAGAATATGAACAAACTGATTTAAAGAGGAAATTCAAAAAAGTAGAAAGTACTTAATTTGAAATATTAACATAGTAGAATTAATTTTTTAAAGCAAATAATATTGTTTTAAAGAATAACAAAACAATAAAATAGACTTAACCAAATGAAGACAAAAAGGAAAAAAAAAAACCCTTAACTTATTGTATTAAAATGATAAAAGGGAAATATCAACAATGAAGGAATTACTACTATAATGAGTGTCTACTTGTCCTATTCTGTGTAAAAAATGATGATAATCTGAATAAGCTGGTTTTCAAGGAAAATATGAAGTACTTGAAGTAGCCTGAGAAGAATCTCAGAAGAATCAGGATGTATAAAGATACTAATTAATTTGGTTAAACAGTCAAGGACAGAGATGGTTATCTTGAAATGACATGTCCCCAAAGGTATTAGGATTGATTTACAAGTATTTTCCCCAACATTTTTTTGGGGGGGTACCAGGGGTTGAACCCATGGGTGCTTAACCTCTGAGCAACATCCCCAGCCCTTTTTATTTTTTCTACTTATTTTCAGACAGGTCTTGCCAAATTGCTTAGGGCCTCAATAAGTTGCTGAGGCTGGCTTTGAACTTGTACTCCTCCTGCCTCAGACTCCCAAGATGTTGGAATTATAGAGTTGTGTCATTGTGTCCACTTTCCCTAATCTTTTAAGTATATGTAATTTCAGTGCTATTCAAAGTGGTCCAGAATATTGAAAAGGAAAGAAACTTCAAATGATATTATCAAACTTATAAAACCTATCAAAGGGACATGGAGAAAAGGAAAACTAGTGGTTCTCAAAATGTAGCCAGCAAGCCTCTTGGCCCTCTGATGACACTTTCAGGAAGTCTGTATGATCAAAATGGTTTTCACAATAAAACAAGGGCTTCATCTGATATGGACTGTGCTCACACTTGCACTGAGTGTGCAAGAGCAATAGGTGCTCCATAACAGTGCTGGCACCTGAGCATGCATCAAGGCAAAGACAGCGAAGGGTACTCTGCATGGCTCTGCACTCATGTTTAGAAAGAAGCCAGTTTCACTTAAGATTGGGAGAGATTGGAAATTTTGTTAAATCCTGTCCCTTGAGTATATATTGTTCATGTTCTGTGTGTAGGACTAAGTCTGCAGAAAGCACCCTGGCTCCCGTCAGAGCCCAAGGCTGGTCAGAGGAAAAGAACTTATGTGATTGTTTAACAGAGAGCTAACTTAGCCCGCTCCCTTCTTTTTTTGTCCCCCTATGAAAATGCTTAATTGCTTAATTCCTGTGAAGGCATGAGACACCATACAGCCTCACCTTGAGTTGGTGCCCTGGAATGTGGATAAAAAACAGGAAACTAAGAAAAGGAACAGTGCAATTATACATACTTACTAAACACCATGGCATGATGAGTATTTTCTTGGAGTCATTTTGCAGGGCATAAGGCCCTTTCAGTAAATTCTTCAATAAAACATTTGTCTTAACTTTGTTGATGAGATGTGTATATTTCAAGGCAGAATAAAGATATTTTAATAAATCACAACCATTTCCAGAAACTTCATCCTAGTCACCTGGCCAGAGAGGCTGTCCTCAGCATTTCCTGTGTATATTCTCAACATTTAACAGTGTGTTCAAATACTAAGTTCATTTAACTTTCAATAAAAATATTGCCTGGAAATTCCATGATGAAGTTAAAATTGAATATGTACACATATCTAATTGTCAGCATTCTTACCTCACTGTGTTGCCACTGATACAACCAACATTTTTTTTTTTTTTTAACTTCCTGGCTCCAGCAGTGTGTTTCTCTGACAATACATGGAATAAGCATTCGGAAGGTGGAAGGTGAGCTCTGTGACTTGTATAGGGTTCCACTTGGGGTTTTTTTAGCATCCAGACTTCAAACATAAAACAAGTGATTTCGCGTGTTTTCTGGATTCTTAGTCTTTGTAGTTCAAAGGTTTCAGATATATGAAAATAGCTTAATAAGTAATTTGACTCTCTTTTAATATTGTTCCAACTCCATCACTTTATAAATTGGAACTTGGAAATCTAGAGGCACCAAAGGACTTGCTCAAGAATACAAGGCAAGAAAATGAGCAGAAATCAAAGTTTGGGGGGTTGGAGATGTAGCTCAGTGGTAGAGTACATGCCGAGCATGCATGAGGCACTGGGTTTGATCCTTAGCACCACATAAAAATAAAAATTAAAGAGATTGTGTCTACCAAAAACTAAAAAAAAATTTAAAAACTCAAAATTTGGTATTTGGAGCAAATAATCAAGACAACTGCACACTGCCCCTCCATCACTATTAGGAAACCAATGCTTGTATATTTACAATACCAGTTTTGGGGGAAAAGGAACGCGTGCTCACACACACAAACACACACACAGGCAGAGGGAGTGAGCGTGCACATGTGCTAAGATTGGGGAAAGCTAATAAAATACTACATATACATATATAATGGTTATTATTGGGGAAAGTCAGTGTTGGAGAAAAATAATACATATTTTTATTTTTATGGTATGTAATATTATATAAAATTATATACAATTTCCCCCTGCCAAAGCTACTATATGCATATGTGTACATGATGTATATACTGTATATTGCATGTGTATATGTATTTGTGTGTGTGTGTCTACTGGGGAAGACCTCAATTAAAGCATTTGAAGAGATGATACATGTTATGGAAGGAACCCCTCCATCAACTTAGATGCAATATTATATGACAGCAAGTTGGGCTAGAGGCCTGCCTGTGATAGCTAATCATAACTTCGGAACAAACCTTCTCCCCCTACTTCACTAAAGTAGCCCTCCCAGTGATTTTACATAAGCTGAAATCCATTACCATGTTCCACTTTTTACCATGTCTTTGAGATAAAAAAGGAAAAGGACCCAGGATGTCTAGTAAGTAGTTCAAGACCTGAAAAAACAGCATATGGCAGTGGAAACGTAAGTGTTGCTTTGATTTTGGAAAAAGAAGTGAGAAACAGTATTCCTGAGTCAAAGCTCAATTCCACCTGAATGAGAAGATTTATTTTTATGTGACAGAATGAACTTTGTGTGGGCACAGATTTATGGCAAATGCACAAACACCTGCCCAGATCTCATTAGGGGTGCAAAGAAACATGATTTCCCATGACAGAAATGATTATAGGTGCAATAATAATAGTATTTTCATTTAATGAAAGTGTGTTTTTTACTCCTAAAATCACAAAGCACTTACTAATTAACTTATTTTCAATGAACTTTTCAGCAAAAGAGGGAGATAGATAAATGACAAGTTAGCGCAAACCAACAAGCTTAACAAATAAAAGGAATCAAGCTCTAAGCAAAGTAACTTTAATTTAAAACAATCAAATGAAATAAAACTAATAGTCTCTCCCATTAACCCTCCAGATGTTTTCTACCCTGCCATCCAGTTTTTCTAAAAGCTTATAAAATTTTAGTAAAAATTGGAAGACTCTCTGAGGCTGTGTGGGCACTCCCCAAGAGATTGTCCAGATCTAAAATCTTGATGAGAAACATTCTTTCCCTCTTGGCTTTCAAGAGAAAAAGAGATACCATCATCAACACATGTGTGTTCAACAAAATATCTTGTTCAGTCTTGCTTCGTTTTAATGTTTTAAAGTTTTTCTATGAACCATTAATATCACAAGTATAACCACAAACCTAAGCGGGTTGGCGAAGTTGGTACGTTACTTTTATTGCTACCCTGGAGGGGAGATGTCTGCCAGAGACCTGCTCTGTTTTGCCTATGAAGACTTCAGCCATCTCTTTTACAAAGTCATTCCCAACTATCAAGTATTTCCAAGAAACACTAAGGAGTCTTCTAACACAAATCTAAAGCTTTGTGCTATGGCAACAGCAGAACATCCACAATATCTGCTTTGCTTCCTGGTTGGTATCTACTGTTCATAAAGTCTTGGGGGCAAATGCCACTTTTGCCCTGCTGACAGCACTCAGAACAATGCAGAGCCCTTGCCAAAGAGGCTTCCAATAAGTCTTCACAATTCATGGCAATGTACATACCATCAGTTTTGTTCTCCAGTGTACATTCAGCATCAACCACAGTGCTTAGCAAAAATCAAACAACACAAACTCAATGAATAGAGGTGCTTTTCCTCAATCATCATCATTTTTAAGATACGACAAAATTCTTAAAACAAATTCACTTTGTCTTTCTCTACAAGTTATATGACACACTGAGCATTTATTTTTTCATTAAAATAAGATCATAATTCACTAACCCTGAGTAAATGCAGTGATGCACAAAATCATTTTTAGCACAGCATGAGCATAATCGTCTGGTAGGATTTACTCACTGCATCTGTCATGGTCTACTGAACAAATATATGGATGTTCCTAAGTTTCTTCAAGTGACTTTGAAATCCTTCACCTCCTTTTGCTCATGTTTGGATCATTGACTCCTTTCTCCAACGCTCCAGTTTGCCCAGCTGATTTGTAGCTCTCCTGGAAGTTTATTTGTCTTAGATTTTGCATTCTCAAGAGACTCACTGTGTCCCACTGTACCCTTCTCTTGTGCCTACCACATTCACTACATTCTGTGCACCACGAGGAGCACACATACTGCCCCACCCCCTCCGAGTTTCATGGCATGTAACAGACTCTGGATCAGGACTTTGTTCTTTGAGGACAGTGAATGCTTTCTAATTCATTGTATCCCCAGAGCTTTGAATAGAGCCTGTTTTCCATGAAAGTTGAAAGTGCAGTATAATGTCTCATGGCAATGTATTAAATGCTTGTTAGACATATTAAATATCTATGAGACACTTAGCAAAGTTGAAAGGGATTCGTTTAATTAGTCATAAGGAATCTTATTGATTGAACTCTGTTCAAATAGAAAGCAGCTTGTTATTACCTCTCCCTGTTCAATGGGAAAGGGGATTATACTCTTGAATTTGTTTGTTAATCCCAATATAAATAGCTATTTTATCTTTTTTTTAAAATTTAATCCAACTATTTCACTTATGTCTGATGTGACTCAATGAATAGATTTCATTCCACTTAGTAAATATTGCTTTCCTGTCATTCATTATTCAAAATTGTGTTTACTGGGTACATATTATATGCCACCAGATAGTCAAGGTACTAGTAATTCAACAGTGAAGGAGACAGTCAAGGTCTTTACTCCCTTGGTACTTAAATTCACGCGGGATAGAGGCAGACAGTATACAAATAAAACACGAATATGTTATCTAGCTATGTACTAAGGTGCAAATATATGAAAGTGCTGTTTTAGAAAAACAACAAGAAACTTCACTTTAAGAAATCAAAGAGGTTTCACTGAAGAGGTGACATTTAACTTGAGACCTGAAGAGCAAGAGAAAGTCAACCATGGAAAGAAGCTCTAGGGAAATTGCTTTCCAGCTGAGAACACAACTAATGAAATCACCCTAAGGCAGGACCCAGCTTGGCATGTTCACAGAAATAGCATGTTTGCTTTCCTTCAATTCTCACTTCTTCTTTTCAGCTAGGGATCGATTCTCACATTTTAAAGGCATGCTATGCTAGACACTTTCACTTAAGTATCTGTGGATGACTGCAGAAATGGGCAGAATGTCTTCATTTATAAAAGAGAATTGCAAACTTCATGATTTATAAAATAAGGGGGGAAATTAAAAAAAAGCGAGAGTTCCAAGGAGAAATCTTCACAAAAGTTTCAGCAATTAAATAAATGTTCTCAATTTTTGCCCTCTGTATTGCCTTTGGGAATTTTTTTTTTTTAAACTTTAAGTTCCAACATAGACAACACCCAAGATTTAGCTGATCTCCTTTAAAACCCAAATCCAAATTTAGACAAAATTCCTTTATTTGCCTTCATTTAGTTGAGATAGGCCAACATGACTACTTGTGTTCCCAGAAGGTTGACATCACCTTTGGACACTTGGCCGATTCCTAAACCAGGGAGCCTCTGGACAATTTTATTCTTCCTTTTCCCAAACCCAATCTGAAGCAATCTCTTCTCTTGTTAGTAACAGATTCAAAACATTCACTCTTCACGATGTGTCTGCATTTTCCTGATTTGAAATCATCATCAATTGTCTTACTCTAAATTAGTGTAGTCTGCTGAGAGACAGACTTTATTCATCACTCTGATGAAAGACACAGTAACTTGGTTCTGCCCACTCTATCATGCCTTTTGGGTTAGACCTTCCCCAGTAAAAGTTTCCTATAGCAGAATTAATGAGTAATTTTTTTTCCTGTTCTCCTTACTTTGATTCTCTCTTTGATTCTTTAGAATCAAAATAGTCTAAATACATTCCAGAAATCGAAATTCCTTTCTGTTTGCTCTACTTTTAGCCAATTAATTTATTTATAAAGCTTTGGCCTAATCAATTATTTAGCCAAAGTGATGAAGAGGTTATTAGAATAAGGATGAGCTGATTGAGGAAAGGGTATGAAGAGGCATCCATCTTTTCTAGGGTTAATTTTTCCCACACTAATTGAAACTGAAGTGGGATTTCAGTGGAGAAAACAGATACAAAGAAAACAATGGTGAATACACTGATATAAAAATGGACATTTCTAAGGAGAAGACATATAAATGGCCAATCTGCATATGAAAAAACCATCACTTGTCATTCAGGGAATGCAAATTAAACCCACAGTACCACTCAGATTTGTTAGAGTTGTTATTATCAAAAAGAAAAAAAAATAACAAAAGCTGGCAAAGGTGCGGAGAAAAGGGAACACTAGACACTGTTAAAATGTGAACTAGTACAGTTATGGGGTAAAATAATATGGAGGTTCCTCAAACATTTAAAAATAGAGCTATCTCATAATCTAGTAATCTTGCTTCTAGATATATTTCCAAATCATTATGCTGAAGAGTTATCTGTTCTACATGTTTATTGCCGTCTTATTCACAAAGCCAAGATATGAAATTAAAACTAAACATACACCTACAAATAATGAATGAAGAAAATGTTGTTACATATATTCAATGGAATATTATTGAGCCTTAAAAGAGAAGGCAATCCTATCACTTGCTATGACATGGATAAAGATGGAGGATATTGTACTAAGTGAAACAGACTGGGTGCCAAATGACAAATACTGCATGATTTCACTTATATGTGGAATATTACAATGTCAAAGTCTTACAGGCAGAGGACAAGAATGGTGGTTGCCGGGAGCTGGGAGTTGGAAGACATTTTGGTCAGATTTTACAAAGTATCAGTTATGCAGGATGAACAAGTTCCTATATTATGGTGACTGCACTTAATAATACTGTATTATATACTTGATATGTGCTAAGAGAGTGCATCTTCATTGTTCTTACAAGAAAAAATATAACTATGTCAGTGATATGTTAATTAGTTTGATTGTGGTTATCATTTCCCAATGTGGTTATCATTTCAAAATATCATGTGGGTTTTTTTTTTCTTTTTGGTGGGGGGGGGTACTGGAAATTGAACCCAAGGGTACTTAACCATTGAGTCATAAGATCTTGCTAAGTTGCTTAGGGCCTCAGTAAATTACTGAGGCTGACTTTGAATTTGTGATCCTCCTTGCCGCAGTCTGGCTAGGCACAAATCACGAGCCACTGAAGCAGGAACAAACTTTATTTTTGAACTCCAGCCTTCTCCCCGACACACCACACACCAACCGGAAATCCCTCCTCTAGAAATCCCTCCTCAGGCACTTCCCCAACCAATGAACTCCCCAGGAATCCCCTGAGAACTCCGATAGCAGGGGTCTAATATACAATTGAATACACAGCTTAACATAACCATCATCATCTCAGTGGCTTGCTGGCGTCACCTCTCAACCACTCCGTTCTGGCAAAAATGCCATGCGTCATCCCTACTCCGCTGCGGCCCTCAACACCCCCTGTCTCAATCTCCAGAACTACTAGGAATATAGGTGTAAACCACCAAACTCCGCTAAAATATCACAGAAGTCATACACAATTTTTATTTGGCAATTATACCTCAATTAAGCAGTAAAGATATGTTAAAGAAACAGAGAAAGAGAGGTTTCTAATTTTGTAAAATTATAAGATTAAATAAAGATGAAAATGGGTATGAGGCAGGCAAAGAATGAACACAAATGCAAGAAGAACTCTCAAAAGCCACAAGTGCCTAATTTCTTCTTCTCCTTCTCCTTCTTGAGCGCCTTTCTTCATTTTCTTTTCCTTTCTTCCCTTCCCAAATAACTTGGTCCAAAAGCCATGAGACCAGAAAGGGCAAAAACATGCTGGTATGAGGAAGAGAGACGGACTCAGATTAGTCTCAGACCTTGAGGGAAAAGGACCCTCACCTAGAGGGCAGCCTTGCTCAGGGTGTAGAACCCAAGGTGCGAAGGAGGATATCAGAGGAGGAGAGTGGCCCACTGTGGGGTGTCGGGGCCCAGGCAGAAGGAGAGCGCGTTTGTGCTAGAAAATGAATATATGGTCTAAGACTGCTACTTACAGAGGACTGATGGAGTCAATAGATATTTTAAGTATGATAAGAACCAAGTTTCTCGCTGTTGGAGACAAAAAGTTGTTGTTGCAGTGAAAGACCCACCGATTCCCTGTCCAAGAAAGACGCACGAGGCACTGGCTGCAAACGCAAGAGGTTTATTCAGACACAGACGCCTGCGGGTGCTCAGCAAAACCTCAGCCGGAGCTTTGGTGAACTGGCACACCTGGCTTTGGGGTACAGGTCTTTTATAGGATAATGGGACAGGTTTCGCGCGCGCGGGAAGTGACAGGTTTCTTATTGGTTATTTTGAACCCAACATATAGATTACCTAAAGGGCAAAGTTGTTTTTCACTTTATGTTCCTGGATAAACCTCATGACAGTTACATATTAACACTCTGGTTTTTCTGTTCCTGCTTATCATTATCAGTTCCTGTTTGTTCAGGCATGCCTTGGGATCTGCTTTTCTGTTCTTCCTCAACCATCCTGTCCTCTCACAATAGACTACCCTTAACTGATTAACAGATAGACCTCTCTTTACATGGGTTAGCAACACGCCCTGATGGTTTCACAATGGGGCCTGGGGTTTCTGGGCTGGGGTCTTTCAGCAGCAACAAAGAAAACTAGATTAATATTGTGGCTTTAGTTTGGAATTAGAGGTATTGATGTGAACCTGTAGTTTTCATTATATATGGATAGATTATAAGTATAGTTGTAAATGTGAAGTTTTACAGTTGTAAATGCATAGATCTATAGGTACACATATATGCGAGCACACACACACATATAAATACATATATACATATATACACATATATATATTTTCTAGTTTTTGTCTTGAAAATCCTGGAAACAAACATATCCCAATAGCAAAAAGAATACCTAATGAACAAATCAGTTCCTAAATACCCATTTCCACAAAAAAGAATCAGAGCTGGGGCTAGGGTTGTGGCTCAGTGGTAGAGCGCTTGCCTGGCATGCTTGAGGCACTGAGTTTGATCTTCAGCAGAACATAAAAATAAAATAAAGGTATTGTGTCCACCTACAACTAAAAGAAATAAACATTTTTAAAAAGAGAAGAATCAGAGCTTATTGGACAATTGGTTGATTTCAGGGCTCAGGTAGGAAAAATACAAAGTGATTCCAGAATACTTTTTTTTCCAGAAAATAGAGAAATAAAGAATAATAGGGCCATGTCAAAAAGTCACAGAAAGCAACTTGAAGAGGTTTTCACTGTCAAATATGGGACAACTCGAGCATCAAATAAATTATAATAATAATAGACTCAAGTCCATGGATAAAATAGAAATCTGAATGGATATAAATAAATGAAAGTGAAAATTTGATAAGAAATAAGATCCTTCTCTCATTTTATATCTCTAGCTCAATATTTATATCAATTTGTCCTTAAAATATCCCCTTATTTTAAAGGGTAAATCACAGCTTTACTGTGTAGAAGCTTGGCAGTTACTACTTTAATCAACTTCATCAAACTTAATGTCATTAGAGTCATTACAGCTGTACAAGTCAAAATAAGATCCCATAAAAACACTTCTGTAGTATTTCTGCTAAAAATGCATAAGTCAAATCTAAACAGAAAGGAGCATCGGCCAAAACCAAATTGAGGGATGTTCTACAAGATATTTACCTGTCAAGGTCATAAAAATCAAGGGCAGACCAAAGCACAGGTCCACATGAAGGATCTAATGAGACATGTCAATTAGATATGACAGCTACATGCAGCAAATGATTTATGGATTGCATTCTTGGGCTATAAACGATGTTATTGGCACAAATGATGAAATTTAAATAAAATCTGAAAATTAGATGATATTAGTGTTAGTTTCCTGATTATGATTTTCAGATACTGGTTGTATAGAACATTGTCCTTGTTTGTAAGAAATATATACCAAAATATTAAATATGACTAGCTATGCTATTAGCAACTCTCAAATGGTTCAGATGTGGGAAACATTATTTGTACTGTGTTTGCAATTATTGTGTGGACTTGAGATTTTTTGTCAATAAGTAAATAAAGGGACAGCTGCAAATAAATGATACTTGTTTTTTCTAACTTCCTCATCCTTCCTCCTTTCAGAATTGGAGGGGTTGACTATGACTCTGGGACAAGATAGAAAACCACCAAGCGTACTTGTGCACAAACACATAGGTGTTATCTGTTTCAAGCTGCCATCCCAGGCCTATCCTACCTTCTTTTCCTTGGATGAGAATTCAGGCTATCTTGTTTGATTAAAAATAAATCTGTGAGATATAAAGATAGGACAGTGTTTAGGCAGTCATACATGTTATCTTTTCCAATTTTCTCAACAAACCAGTTTAAAAAGTATTATTGTTACTACTTTTTTCTTTCTTTCTTTTTTTTCTTTAGTGTGGGGGATTGAATCCAGAAATACTTAATTGTTGAGCCATATTCACAGAATTTTTTTTATATTTTAGTTGCTGAAGCTGGCTTTGAACTTGTGGTTCAAAATCTCCTGCAGTCTCCTGCCTCAGCCTCCTAAACTGCTGGGATTACAGGCATGAACCACTGCACCTCATTTATCACTAGATCTTAAATGATGAACCTGGAGCTCAAACAAGGTTTTGAGTAAATATTGTATACCATAGACTGTGAATCCAACCTGGTTTTGCCTTTTGTTTGGGAGAGTAGTTGATCTGAACTTGGTATGACAGCCCACACAATGCAGTCTGATGCAGTCAGAAATAGCCTCCCTAAACCAGGTGTAGTGGCAGATACCTGTAATCCCAGTGGCTCAGGAGACTGAGGCAGGAGAATTTCAAGTTCAAAGCCAGCCTCAGCAACAGCGAGGTGCTAAGCAACTCACTGAGACTCTGTCTCTAATTAAATATAAATAAATATAATATAAAATAGGACTGGGGATATGGCTTAATGGTCAATGACCCTGAGTTCAATCCCCAATACCAAAAATAAAAAAGAAACTATATATTAATAAATATGAATATATATGAGTTTATCTTGATATGATGTGTGGTCTGTAAGATAATACTAAAACAAAAAAAAGAAAGAAAGAAAGAAAGAAAGAAAAAGAAATAGCCTCCCTATGTAAAAAAAAAAAAAAAAAAAGATCGAATTATTTGAAATGATTACAGGTTATTTTGGTGAAAATGAAGGAAGGCCAAGGAAGAAACTGCAACAAATTAACATATGCTCTTGGAGCACACATGCACTGCCCACTGGAAAAAGATTTACAAAATGGAACTTATTCTTCCAAAATGTAGACTCCAGGCAGGACAAAAAGAAAAAAAAATTTTTTTTTCATCCACCCAAACAAAATCATAAGTCACTGTTTTTGGTAACATCTATTTCCATATTCTTGAGCAGAATAAAGCAAATACATTTTTAAAATAGAAAGAAACCCCAAGTTCGCAAATACATTTTTAAAATAGAAAGAAACCCCAAGTTCTTTTTATTTTTCTCATCATTAAAATTGATCAGTCAACCAGAGAATATATGTAATTATTAGACCTTAGTACCAACTATCATTTATTTCAACAGAAGAATCACAAATTTTTAGTTTTTAGTTTGCTCAGAAAAGTGCTACGGTTTCAAAATTTGTCCCTATTAAAACTCATATTAAAATTTGGTGGTGGTCCTAGCCATGCTGGGAGGTGGAGTCTGAGAGACTATGAGGCCTTGAGGGCTTGGGTCTCATGAGTGTGATTAATGCCATTTAAAAAGGGCAAGTTTGGTTCTTCCACCTTTTCATGTGAGCATCCATTTTCTCTGAAGGACGTAGATAGAAGAACACCATCTTGGAACCAGAGACTGACCCTGCTAACTGTGAGCCAATTTCATATCTTTTCTTTATAAATTACTCGATCTGTGGTGAAGGCCAATATGTGTGAATTTAAAGTTTTGTGGATATGTGAGGGTCCTTGAACTTTGCACACACAGAACTAGTAGGGTCTAAATAAATAGTTTATAAATAAATGAATGAGCTAGACTCATATTTCAGCATTTTCCAGCTGACTGAAATTCCACCTCCTCTACTTTACTAGTGGCAAGTGCTTAAGCATGAATGTATAATTTGTCTATATCTATTTATGAATACATGTCTGTATGGGCCTATTTATTATTTAACTCTGGCAGAGAGCTTCTTTTAAGTTATGACACAATGAGTAGAACATATTCTATGAAACGTGCACCATGCCGTTGTACCCCCAGAGGCTTTGTGCAGCCGTGCAAGAGCCCTTTAAAGCTGAAGAATTAGCATCTCTTCAGATGCTTTGAGAAATATCATTCTGATTCATAGCAACAAATACTGGAATTTTCATAATTACACAACACTTTATTCTTGTCAAGTCAAGAAGAGCAAAGGCGTAAAGGTTTAGAGAGGTGTGGAGAAAAACCCAGCTATAAAAAAATAGTTTTGAGTGTTTTAGATTACTTTAAAATTTCTATTGTCCTGCACTCATTTTGCATTTGTCTTTCTCAAAAGAGTCTAAAATTCTGGTTAAAAATAACTAAGGTTAAAAATAACTATTTAAAAAATGAATTTGAAACTAGTTAGCAAGTTGATTTATAATTTAGAATTTTCAGTAAACCTAAAAACACTGATGGTGTGCGTGTTTTATCACAGTTGCCATGGTAATCAAATAAGTATCCCGAGGCCCTCACAGCTTCACTGTCATTCAGATTATATTTTTCTCACCATCATTTTTCAGCAATATATTTTAATGAAAGTGATATTATATTTCAGTGCAAGTTAATAAAGATCCGACAGCCATTAATTTCCCAAGCATTTGTTTTTAGTGGTTATAAAGGTTCATGTCAGAATACAAAATGCCAGGAGATTATCTTCATTGAACCCTTTTGGGCTGAGCACTCACAGCTGCAGAGCCGAACATAATTACATTTCTTAACTGCGAAGTTCATAACTATTAACCTTTTGGCAATGATCGCCAAAGCCACCATGTCATAAATCACCTCCTGGCCTCCTTATATCAAGAGGGTCTAAAAGAAGAGCTGCTGGTGGTGGCAGCCTGGCATGAGCCACCTAACCCAGCTCAGCAACCAGTGCCGAAAGAGCCCTGCAATGTGCAGCTTCCTCCTGGCTGGTTCTTTCGACTAATTTTAAAATGAAGTGCTTGAACTCTTTAATCAGTATCACACCACTCTGCAGAGCAACTCTAAAAATTGTGTTTCCATGGTAACAACTAGAGACATTCACAAGTCCTCATATTGCCTACATAACCTGTTTAATTACACAGGAACCATAAAACTATGTGTGTATGTATGTGTATATATGTACACACATACGTGTATTTTTTATATATATTAAAGTTATATGTATTGAATATATATATGTGTGTGTGTGTCTGCATTTATATTTGTATATATACATACATAAAATATATAATTTTTCATGGAATGCTACATGGAGTTAATTCTTCATGGAATTAATTGTCATGCCTCATCATGTTAATGGGATTTAAAAATACTTACACCTACAAAAATATACAACATGTAGGGAACAAGACAATAGAGAATGAAAATCCTAACACACATTTTGTGATCTCTTTCTCTCACAAGCTCTGCATAATCTAAAATCTGCATTCTCAATCCTCACTAGAATTATTCCTAAAAATATTAAATTGTCTGAAATATAAAAGCTAACCATAATGACTTTCAATTCACCTGAATGCAAATGTAAATATAAATATAAATAAATAAATGATAAATAAGGTGGATTAGGGGAGAGTGATTTAGGTCATCTCCATCTCTTTCTCTTTGTCTCCTCCAAATCACACATTTGGTTTTTCAGCCCACATCAATGTAGATTTAGATTCTGTACCAAGTACTGGGGTTAAAACAATGAAAAAGGCACTCAAGCAAACAGTTCCTGTTAAAATTGGTGAACATACTATGTGCAGAGGCACCATTAATGCAGTGGTAGGAATGAGTAGACAAAGTTTCCTGGAGGAATTGAAATCTGGGCTAAATTTTGATGAATGAGGAAGAATCTACAAAGTGAAATGGTATGAATGAGGGCTTTTGGTATTCTTAGAAGATAAAAAGCACATGCCAAGCCAAGAAGGTACTATAAGGGAGTTCAAATAGTTTGTTATGCTAAAACATGGGATGCACCAAGGCTGGCAGGTGTAGAGTTAGGAAGCTGGTCATGATAAAGAGAGATAGAGAAGGGTTTGAAGAAGTGATGGGATTTAGAAAGACCCTTCTGGTGAATAATGCTCTGAAAGAGGAATGAAGGTAAGAGACCCATATAAAACTGAAGAGAGTTCAGAGGGAGCCTAGTGGAGATAGTGAGGATGGTTCTGAAAAAAAGAAGTAGAACTCCCAGTTTGGGGTGATTGATATTCATCTTGGCAATGAGTGAGAGGATCAGTAGTGGACAGCCTAAACTTGGATCATCAAGTTATTAAAAGAAGTATCTGTAATTTCTGCCTCCATTTGCTTATATTAACCTTATATCTCAGCCCCACTTAATTCTGAATGCTACCATCAATCTGAAATAACTCACACTAAAAACCTCTCTGACTTCAGTGTTGCTAAATCCAGTGGATGCTATTTGGGCTCACTTGACCACATTCACTTATCTAGAGCATCTTCTGTCTTTAGTGTTCTGTGATGCTGCAGCCCTGAGTCTCCTTCCTTCTAAACTCTCTACTTCATTCCATTCCCAGATTTATTATTCCCTTTAGGACTCAGATTTTTTCTGAGTTAACACAAATCATTATATCAAATCCTAATTTCATAAATTTTCCCAATTGCTCCCCCCACCACTGTATTTCTCTTTCAGTGCTCCCAGTGGTACAACTCACCTTAGTTTTGAAAGCCCTAACACTTTTTGAAAACATTAACTGTTTCCTCTCCCTTGAATTCTATATTCCACCAAAGTTCAGGTTCTGCTGATTCCAGCACTGAACTCTCTCCATTCCCATTGCCATCACCATAATCCAACCCACTATCATCTTTTAATAACCTCAATCGCCTGTCTGAATTCACTCCTGTCACTCTTAAATTTGTTCTAGATAGGAGTGTGATTTTTAAAAAAAATGCATATCTGATCTTATCACTCAATTGCTTAAAACATTTGAATGGTTTTCAATTTCATTAATGTCCAAAATCGGTCATATGGTTTGTGTCTACTTCCATCATCTTGCTGTGGCCAAAATTTCCATCCTTACCTCATGTTACATTTCCCTAAGATGTTGGTGTTTAAAATGTCTGAGATGGAATATTTCTTATCATTGGCTAATATTCAATATGTGAGCAGGAAAACAGATTGAAAAGTCAAATTAAAGGCCAAGGGCATAGGAGGTGAAGGGAGTGTCATTTGTGTGCACATTACATTTACACTGTGTGGTATATGGTAGCATGAATTGCAATAGAAAGAGCATAATTGTCCATGAATTATTTGTTGGTTTGTTTTGTTTAGTGAGTCTTATAAGAGTGAGTCTTATAAGAGTTACAAGGAAATGAGGTAATAGAACAACAGCTCTTTTGACTAACATCCCAAGTTTCATTCAAAGGAAGAAGTAATGGTTTAGTAAAAAAACAGTAGGCAGCTACACTAAGCCAGAGGTTGGTTGTTTTCTTTTCTTTTTTTTTTTTTTTTTTTTTGGTATCAGGGATTGAACCCAGGAGCACTTAACCAATGAGCTATATTAGCAGCCCATTTTATTTTTTATTTTGAGACACAGCCTCACTGAGTTGCTTAGGGCCTCACTAAGATGCTGAGGCTGGCTTTAAACTTGCAATCCTCCTGCCTCAGCTTCTCAAGCTTCTGGGATTACAGGTATGCACCAACACACCCAGAAGAGCCAGTAGTTCTTAATATCTTACAATCTAAGTACTATCCAGAGGCCACAGAATATTTTAGCAAGAGATAAAAGTTCTGGGTTCTAGATCTGATTTTATACCTCATTTTTTTCTGCTCATGTTGGGCACTGGAATATCTGAAACTCAACATTTGTCTTCAGTTAAATGGAAATTAGGACAATTCTCTGACTACCTCATGGAAGTGTGAAGACAATTAAATGAGATGATACACATAAATTCTTCATGCTTGTAAACCCTATGAACTTGGGCGTTATATTTTACCTCTCATCCTTATGTAAAGTGAATGCACTCCAGACCATTTCTGAGGTCTTGCTGTGTTTAAATAAACTTTAACTCTTTAATTATTTTTCAGGGGTAATTTAAGAGGTAGAAATTGGTTACTAAATTATCACTAAATGCATGAGAGTCCATCATCATCTATTTAAGCATATTACGGAAATGAATCTGTAAAGCAGAGCAAAATAGACAAATTGTGTGAGGCTGAGTTTCCTCCTCTAGGCTGCAGAATGTGTTCATACTCTTCCTCAAAGGCACGCTGTTCATGATTGGTTCCATTTGCAGTCTGTGTCCCCTCCTAAATTAATGAGAGTCCTAGCTTCCAGTTTTCCATTGCTCTCTCCTCCTGTGATGGCTGGAATTCTCCTACCCAGGCAGGAGATAAAACCGCTCACTCCTTAATTGCTGCCACTAAATGCAGACCTTAGCACTCAAAGAATGAAAGAATTGCTAATGTTATATCTGAAAAAAGACAAATAAGCAATATAGTTTCTGAAAATAAAGACTAGCCATGCATTTCAAGAGACTCCAGGCATGACTTTAATAGCTTTACAAGCTTTGTGTTTTCCAAACCCCAAAGCATATGTCTAATGTTCCATTCAGGGAGTTCCCATTCCAAATAAGCTACTCAACCTTCAAGTTTGCATTCCCTTGGGTCAAGAAATTTCCTTCATCAAATATAATTCTTGTGTGTAGCAAAGTGCTGAGTTAATGAATTATTAAGACTATGGGTTCCCCACCCCTTCTGCCACAAATCAACATTCAGGTGAATACATGTCTGCAAATTTAGTGGGTGTTAAAGATTTTGTGATTCTTAGATTTCTATGAATATTTTTTTCTAGCAATAATGCTTAATGTTTGACAATTAGAAAGTCACTTAATTTATCTAGGGCAGCTACAGAAAGCAAAATTATAATGCTATCTAAACAAACTCTTATGGACATGCTGAAACCACGTTAATGAGGTTTCCAAGTGTAGAGATTACAATGAACTTTGCAAACGAAGTGACTGTTGTCTACATTTTATATTTCGTGTTCAGCTGTATTAGTCAATAGCAATAAGGAATGTTAGACTTTTCTTAGAACAGAGTAATTGATTCTTCTCTCTTCCATTCCAGATGTACAGTGTTATCAACACGTATTTCTTCGAATGAAGATTATACAGCAAAGGCTCTAAGATATTGGCAATAGAATAGAAATAAAGTTGTTTTCAACTCCCTTTTAATAACCTAGACCAGGCGAAAGAGGGTAATAGCAATAAAGTCATTGCTGTCAAATATCATTATTATATTAACATGTAAATTAGATTCAAAACATCTATCATATGCTCTGTGTACCATAGAAAATAGTTCCCAGTGGTCAGATAACTAGACATTCAACAAAAACAGGTTACAGAGAATATATGTGGAAATAAATTATGACAGATATTGATGGAAGAGTGAATCTAGAAAACTCACAAAATGTCATATTTGGGATATAATAGGAAATATATTGAATATTAAGTTATAATTAACTTTTAAAAGTGAAATAATAAAAAACATTTACATAATTAATTCATCTACTATTTGTGGAGTATCTGCTACATGTAGAAAGCATTTCATCAAACAAAAAAATCCCCTGACATTATCAACATTATTTTCTTTTAGAGAGACACACACATAACACATAAATAAAAGTTAAGGCATGAACTTCTTTTGGCCAAGATGAAGTAACAGAAAGTCATTTTACTCTCTGATTTGAGGCAATTATAAACTGGATAACATAAATAAAACACCAGTTCTCAAGATACTGAACATCAGGCAATGAAAGAGCAATGATCCCTGAGATCAACTACATTATTTTTCTCATTGAGTTTCTCATCCAGCAGTTTGTAATAGATGCAATTAAATTTTTAGTTATTTCTCTTTATTCATTTAACAAAAGTGTAATAAGTATCTACTGTGTTCCCAGTAATCTTCCAGGTACTGGTCATGTAGCAAATGGATTAGGAGAGATGTATAGTATATCAGAGATTGTAAATGTTAAAATAAATAAGGTAAGAGATTGGTTGCATGTGGGAAAGTGTTCGCTATTTTAAATGAGATGAACAGAGAGAGCTTTGTTTAGAAGATGACATTTGATCAAAGATGTATAGTTTTTCAAAAAGAAAACTATGCAGATATTTGAAGGAAAGATGAACCAGCAATGGAAATCAGGAAAATTGGTATATACATGCCATGAGCTTTGAGGAATTTTGTAATAATATAGGATATGTGGTTCAGTGTAGAAGCAGACATATCTAACCAACTCACAATTCTTCAGAATGGGAAAAAGATGTTGGGGATATAAATGAAGGAATCTCAGAGAACCCTATATAAAACCCCTAATTTGGCAAGGTAAAGGCAGGCAGTGGGGCAGGTAGCCAAAACAAACAAATTCAGTGCAACAGGGATTCCTTACAAGCTAAAACAAATCAACAAACTGCGTGGTGTGGCTTCCTTCCAAAGCAGATGTCCCCCACAGGCAACCAACACAAAAAACAAAGTCATAGAGAAAAATGCTACCCTAATGTGATTTTCTTCCAGTGCAGGTGGCCAAAGACAGAAACCTATGGCCCTAAATCCACTGAAACACACAATACAGAAAAACAACTATTACATATAATAGAGAGGTAATGGTTGAATGCTTTCTTGTAGACAATGCTCCATTATGAGAATAACTCAAATGGTGTTCATGATATGTACAGAAAAATTTTTTTAAAAAAATGTGTTGGAAGTCACCAGAAAGTATTAAGTCAGCCAGGACTTGAGAGGGTCCCAGAGAAAAGAGGTGCTCACTAGAGACACCTAACATTATGCACTCTTTTCCCCTGTGGCCGGATTGCAGAGCTAATCCAGAAGTGGCTGCTGAGAGACTGAAAAAGCAAGCAGTAATTAATAACAAGTAGCTACATGGGGCAGGCAGACTACAACTCAAGTCCAGGACACATGAAAAAAGATGTGTTTTTACTCTAGGCATCAAGTTAGGATGTTGGAAGAACTATATCGGAAGAGAAGGAAGACCTGGCCATGGACCAACCATATGAAATACTGAAATCTAGTTTCCAACCAGCTCAAGACTATTCTGGATGATGGTCATCTGTCTCACTCTAACTGCCAACTAGAAAGAAACTCACCTGTGGATGAAGATAAGCACAGCTAATGCTTCAGGATTTCTCTGCACTTTTTCAACCATTATTATGGTTGAAAAAAAAAAAGACTACCATGAGTCAGGCAAAGAAAAATAAATAAAAAACAGGAAAAAACCTGGAAAAATAAATATTTCCACAGTGCTCTACATATTGGCCTACAAAACATGAACTTTAAGTGTACTTAAAATGTTTTGCATATGAATTATGAAATGCAGAAATTCAACAGAAATAAAAAAATTATAAAAAAGAATTATATAGAATTCTAAATGTGAAAAATATAATACCCAAATTTAGGGACTCAATTAATGGGTTTAACAGCAAATTATATATAGCATAAAAAAAGATGAGAGTATTAGTGAAAGACCAATAGAAAATATGTAAATTGAAGGGCACAGAAGAAAAAAGATTAAAAGTACATGAAAATATGTGTAATAGCAATGGAAGTAGGGATTGGCAAGCCTTTTCTCTTTATGCCTCTGGGGCCATGTGGTCGCTGTCCTGATAATCCTGCGGTTGTAGCACAGAAACAGCATGGGTGATACATAAAGGATTGGGTGTCGTTGTGTCCCAATAAACTTTGGTGTGTGTCTGTGTTACCTTACCAACTGAATCCACGTCATCTGAAGATTGGGATAAAATTTTATAACAGCCTTTCAAAATATCTGGTTTAGGTCACAGTCTACCAAGGACTGAAGATATTCTTAGGGAGTATAGTATCATCCTTTGAATCCTGGATCAATCAAGTCCTTGGAATATTACAGAGATAACCAGACTTGTGGAGTAAGAAGCGCTGGAGATTAATTGTAGGGTTTCAAGACATAGTATTTGGGATGAACATTAAACAGAAAGTTCTCAAAACATCTACCTCTGAGACACTATCCTTGGCAGTCCCCAAAGAAAAACACAGTAGGGTAGAGACATAACCAGGGTAATTATGTTGAACTAATCAGTATAAGGCAGCAAAAAGAAGATAAATTTTCTATGTATGTTCAGACTTGGAAGAGTTTTATCAAGAGCAAGTGCTTTGGTAAGCAGTTTTGAGAACCAGGAATGGTAAGATCAAGTCAATTTATAACCAAGAAGATTCAACAAACGTATGCCTCTCTCTTACCTAAGTGAAGCTAATTCAATAAGAATATTTAAAGATGATTATCTTCAGGGAACATTAATTGATTGTTTTTGCTGGGGTAGAATCATAAACAAAGACCTGGGAAATTAAAAGTAAAATTGGTACAACTCAACACCCTCACGTTGACTGTCAACAGGCTCAAGGTGTACAGATGTTTTCTCCTCCAAGTAGAAGTGTCATCAGATAATGCTAGGTCTGATCTGGGGATACTGCTACCTCATTTGGTAGATTCTGAGCAGAACTGGTCCCCAGGTGGTTATTTTTTTTAAAACTACATTTTGTAGACCCAACATCTTAAAAATAGTTTTAATAACAAACATAAAACTGCATGAAGTTTCTTGAACTTCTTTATAGTTGTTTGAATTATGGCAAGGAGACGTGCATTATGGAAGACTGAACTATGCAGAAGATTCATTACCAAATACAAAATACATGTTTTTTTTTTCCCGCCCCCTGTAGAGGAATGATCACGCAGGGAGGGACTGAGGGGGTAACAGTTTCGACTTACTACAGTCCCTTTGAATCTTGATGGTATTGTTTTCCATTGGAGTTACAACTTCCTCACTGACTTTTCTTTCTCTATTTTTCCTCTTTCCTCCTCCTTTCTTTTTTCCTTTTGGTACAGATACAGTAACCAGATTTATTCAAACTCTAGTCCCAGGGTTGGGGAAAATCTAATGGAAGTTCTGCCTTTACAGACCTGTATAGATATAAACAGTTTGTTCTGCTTACTTGTTGCTGTATAAAACAACTGCCTCCAAACACAGTGGCTTAAAAAAATATTTTTGCTAGCTCATTAGTGTGTAATTTGAGCATGGCTTGGTGGGGACTGCTTATCTTCCTGTTAATCAGAATGGCCTGAAACCTGGGAGCTGAACCTAACTGAAGACTAACTTGCATATCTAGCAGTTAGATCCCTACCAGGCCTGTGAAACGCACCTCTCAGTCTCATAAGTCACCCATCATCTTCTGGAGAGTATGGGGAGATGATCTCCATATATCTCTTGTGCTTCCTGCTGTCTTGTGAATAGAGACAGTGACTGCCTTTGGTCCAGGTGATCTTTTTAAAGGATGTTCAAATAATTGACAGAATTGTAATATAGAGTGCCCTCTAGAAAAATGGGCAGTCATACTTACTACCCACTATAATAAAAAATAATGACTCCCTCCAAAGGGAAAGAAGATGATGAACTTACTGATCTTTGCAAGATTTGGGGGTTCCGTAAGCTCAAATTTCTCTCCCGTGTGTGCATCTGTCACATGGCTCTCTTTGTGCTTCCCTGGGGAAATTTGAACCCAGCAAATTAGGGAACAAGAAAATGCTGGTACTCTGGCTATTACTATTGTTGTGAGTAATCAGGTTCTTTTCTGACCCAGGAGTCTCATTTCTTCTGCAAGCATTTCTGAAACTGTGACAGGCCAACTCATTGACTTGAAGGTAGAATATGCTCTCAGGCCCGTTATAGTTTTTCACATTGATTGGTCTCTGTTCAAAGGGAGCAATTGGACTCTCTCTTTTGATGGAATAGGTGTCAAATTTTTGAAAAATCATTTCATATTCACTACAGGGGTCCTATCTGTGAATGTTGGAAATCACTGCTGACAGATGTTGTTGGAACAAAGTATACAAAGGGAATAGCTGTGTAGAGAGTAGGTCCAGAAAGGAGAGGAAGCTGATGGCAAATAAGACTCAAGAAGAAGCTAAAAGAGGTTGAACAACTTGGTGTGCAGAGTATAAAACATTTTTAAGGAAAATATTTGAGTAAAAAATATAATTAAAAATTTTTGATTAATTTAAGAGTTTGAGAGACCATATGTATAAAAAGGTATTATATGTATGTGTATATATATATATATATATATATATATATACACACACAAATATACATATTTTGAAGGATTATATACTATATATTATGTGTATGTGTGTGTATGTATGTGTGTGTGGTACTGGGGTTAAACCTAGGGCCTCACACGTGCTAGAACTCTTCCGCTGAGCTACATTGCCTCTCCTGAGAAAGACAAATTTTTACTTTGTGCCTAGTGCACAAACAAAGGCAGTGGAATATCTAGATTTTCATCACTGAGCAGACAGCTGGGGATACAAAGCAATTGGTATCACTATTTATAAGACATTTGGAATTGATATGGGCCATTTGTATCCATTTCCACCTATTTTTTTGTCCAAAAATATGGACAAACTGAACCATTGTAACAGCAATGTAAATGATACTGCTAATTTGTAGGTTTTTAAAAACAATATTCTAAATTACGACTCACCTTCCTATTGATAACTCTGTCTTCATTATGGCTGTCACTTGTGCTTTGGTTTCCACTCTGGGGTCAGGTTCTCACCTGTGATTTCTGATGTCAGTATGCCTGCTTCTCAAAGGCTCTCCTTTTCCAAATAATAGCTTTCAAAAATTCTGTGGTCCAAGAGGCAAGACAACACCCCTTCCTAATGTGTTACTGCTTATAAAACACATTGACGCATATTAGTTCTTTGACTCTTCATGAAATGCTGTTTTTGTCAGAAAAGAAATTATCATCTTCATGGTACAGGCAAAAAATCAGGACTTGGGAAAGGTGAGTGTTTTGTCTAAAATTAAACAGCCAATGAATAAAAGAACCAAACTTAGAACATATAAATCTTATTCTGGTACTTTTCCCACTATTATCAAGCTGTTCCTTTACAGAGCAGCAAGTTGGGGGAGCAAATATTATATTTCTCAGGTTTTGTTAGAGACAAAGCCTCTATTTTTTTTTCATGTTTTTTTTTTAGCCCCAAATGACTGGGGTTTCAATGCCATAAATTCAAATTATACCATTTCTTCTGACATATTAAAGGTGAATAATTAGACTCACCATTCTCTTTCAATACTTAGATTGGGTTATACTGGATGAAGATTGCCATCTATGTTTCTTTTTCATAGGACATAGATCTAGATTTACCATTCCAGAAAGCCCCATCACCACTAAATGCAAGATATTTAAAAAAAAAAAAAAAAAAGCAACTGGAGAGCTTCCACATACCTAAGAGCAAGGCTCTATGGTTTCCATTCTACAGGATGGCTTAGGCCTGCCAATCATTCCTTCTGCACAGAATGCCATAAAATGCTCAAGAAGATCAGCAGAATCTGAACACTGAAAGGATTAGAGAAATCTACTTCTCAGCCAACTAAGTTTTTTCTCTGACAACTCTGTTGAGGATAGATTGAATCTTAATGTCAGAGTCTCACAAGATATTGATTACAATGTGTGAAAACATCCAAAGTGTGCATATCTAAAAACAAATTGGCTTTCATAAATTCCTCAATTTAGAAAATTAAATATTACAAAAGTCTTTTTTATATTTATATGACCACTGAAGTGAAGGTTCTGGTGTTTATGAGCCAAAATTAGATGTTAGCGCTCAATATTTTTGTTTTAGCTAAGATCTTCTCCTCTCATTATGCTTTCTTAAAAATTGTAATTACCCATACCAAATGCTAATATTTAGTATCATATGTATTAGTGATATGACCTTTAAGTTTTTCTTAGTCATTAAAAGCAAACGTAGTTGTATTAAGTATCAGAGACTAAAATTTCAGCTTAATAGCAAACACTCCTTATCCTTCACCTCTTCATCTTTGTACCTGTATCAGGAACTGGCAACCCATGTGTACATATTTTGTGTAGTTTATAATATCTGTATAAGCAAGAATTATTCTATTAGATATAGACTACCTTAGCCAGGATGGTACATAAAAGCAGAGACTTAAAAAAAAATCATGAAAGAGAAAGTCTAGATAAGGGATCACCAAGTCTATTTTCTCTGTGGCTCTGGAGTATCAGAGAATGATGCTTATCTGTCACAGTCACAGGATGACTGCTATAGCATTCATTATTATGTCCTTGCATGACAATATCCAAAAGTGTCAAGGAAAAAAGTAGGTTTGTTGTTGTGGTCGTTTTGGTTTTTTCCCATTAGCTCTCTAAAGGGAGCACTTTTTCCTATGCCATTGCATATAGTTAGGTGCAGACCAGGGGTGTTGGAAAATGAATATCCAAAATTTTTCTGTCTCTTTGGACAGATCTTCTGACAGGGAAAATGTGGGAGAAAATAGCTACCAGATAGGCAATCACCAGAGTCTGTTCTAGAGACAAATGTTTCCTGACCAGGCTCCCAACACTAACATTTTCTCACTAGATTTTATCTTAAAAGCAGCAAAAATGTTTGAGTCTGTTGTTTCTTCCTAAAATACTTGATAAACTTATTTCTCAAAGAAACAAAAACGTTCTTTGAGAACATTAAATATGCTTTTATAGTTAAATTTTAATGTATTATCAAGGCCAATTAACTCAGTCTTTAGTCACTATTTGGAGTATGTCTAGTCCAAATTTATTACCACAAAGTAGAACAAGAAAAGATATATTTGTGAAACCTAAATATTGAACATATCATCCTTTAGGGCTGTTAATGTTTGAAGAGAAAAAATACCACTTTAGTAGTACTATTGCTCATTCACAGAAAAGAATTCCAGTATTAAGCTCAACTTGAAATATCTTTGTTTTGACATTCACTACAAACTTCATATAGTGGCATGAAAATAGGCAGAATTCCCAGTATGTTACTATTATTAATAATAATAAAGGCCAGCATGAAAAGATTTATAATACATGGAAGCAAATCTTATTGGTAAAAAGGATTTTTTTTTGATATAACTAAGATGAATCATAGTTATTAAATTTCTGTGATGTTGTGTTTCTTCATATTGCATTATCTTAGTAACTAAGTGTGGGAGGACACAATGAAACAGAATTTTAGGTCAAGTTTTATTTCATGTGAATTTCAATATCTGCAGTAATGATTTTTTTTTCAACTTAAAATTATGATCACAAACCAAACAACAGAAATTCTAAATTGGGTACCATTAGTGATGATTTCTTTTGACAAAAGAGACACTAAAATTATACTAAATTCTGGCCTGATAGTTTTTTGTTTTCAATGCTTTCCTAGTAGACAATTGAGGTGGGGAATTCTAAACATCTTTGGTCAAAATAGATCTATAGATTCACACTCTGGATTAATTTTTGTTACTGTTGTCACAGTGATGATACATATAAAATAGGAAATTCAGGTTCAAGACATTTCTAATGTCCAAGATGGAACAGAAACCTAAAATATTGGCAGAGTGGAAGGTAGTGATCAATTTGGCTCCTTGTTCAGCCGTGGGCAGCTGGGGCCAGGTCTTGGTTCCCATTTGATAGAAAGGTCAAAGTTGTTCTGAGTATGTGGGGTTTGGGGAACTAGAAAACCAAAGCCAGAACCTCTGAAGAAGACAGAACCTCAAGGGCCACTAGTAATTATCTTTTGTGGTTTGATGAAGGATATAGATTCATAGAGAAGAGAAAGCACAATCAAGAGACACAGATGAGAAACACAGATTGGAAAAGACATGACAATCAAATACAACATGATATATTGGATTAAATCTTAGAACAGAAAAAAGGACTTTGATGGAAGAACTAGAATAATCTAAATAACACCTAGAATTTAAATTAGAATAAATATGTTAAATTTGAAGATATCTCTGACAACATTTTATAGATACTCAATTAGCAAGATGACAGCTTATTTCATTGATAAGTGTTATTAAATTATGAAACTTGTCATTAAATTGTGAAACTTGTCATATTAATCAGTAGAAACTTGTTTTTGCCTTCAATCTTATGTGTGATTGAAAAATGTTATGTTCCTTCTTTTATATGTAAGTATTGAGATCAGTACTGAATTATCACATAATTAAGCAAGGCTGATAGTCTAATTCACATGTTAAAAAACTGAGCCCAAGTAGGTTTCTAATCTTTCAGGAACAATAAGATATCCTGCTGTGGATCTAACACTCCAACAGAATGTTTCTCCTAAGAATGATTACTCTGGAAAGTGATCATCATTACCAAGTATTAACTGTTATACTGTCCATTTTTGAACAATAGAGTAATTTTAGTTGACATGTTAACCTTTACCTAATTCACGTTCTATATCATTATCTACATGGTTCTGCTGATATTGCCTCTCAATAACCATTGCATCTCAGTATATAATAGGAATAAGAGAAAAAATTAACTTAATAAACTAAAATTGATCTTAATATCAGAAAGCCAAACTAAGACAAGTATTTATAAACATCAAGAAAAAAACGACATAAAGCACTATCAATGAATAGACAGTTACATTATGTTTTGAAAAATTTTGTTTTGCCGTTCCTATGTAGAATTTCTTTTGTCAAAGAAATTACAAAGAAAAAAATAACCTTATTCTAAAGAACTAAAATAATTAAAAAAAAAAACTTTGAAATATCTCATTCTATAAGGTTAGAATAACTTGAAACTAAAATCAGACAAAGATAGTACAAGATCAGAAATATATAGACCAATCTTGGTTCACAACAAATGCATATATATATCCTCTAAAAATTTTAACATAAAATGTATAAAAAGAAAGATGAATCAGAGGCAACTTGGTTTTAACCCAGAAATGTAAGAAGACAACATAAGAAAATCTAATAATAAAGACTAAAACACAGTGATAAAAGAAAAAAAAAATCCAGAGTAAAATCACAGATGTTGGTAAGTATTCAATAATATTTAGCAACCAAATATTAATAAAAGAAAAAAAAGAAAAGTAAACTGGGACATAAGACATCATGAGCAGATAAAAATCACCTATATAAAACCTAAATCTAAAGTCCAAGTTAATGATGAAGATTCAAAAACAGTTTTTAAATAAGAAACCAAATAATGCTTCTATCTAAGATCATACTAGGAATTTTAGCTCTTGAAATAAGACAATTTAGGAAATATGGAAAACATAAGAATTACAAAAAAATAAAAGTAGAGCAAAAATACCCACAATTGTCATCCTGGGGATGATGATTTTTTTATGAAGATAATATGAAAGAATCTACAGACAAACCAATAAGACTAACAAAGCTGAACACGATTTCCAAGTACCAGATGACTATACAAAATCAAGAGTGCTCCTATATGTCAGTAATAAATATTTGGAATGGCAAAAGAAAAAAAATCCCATTTAAAACAGATTTAAAAACCTTACAAGTGAAAATTAATTGAAGGAAAAATGTGAAAATTCTTTATAGACAAAATTATAAAGACTTACAAAGGTTTTAAAATGAAACATAAATAAATGAGAACATATTATATATTTTTATGGTAAGGTCATATTCAGATATTATTTCTTCCTGGAATATAAATTCAATGCAATTCTAACCAAAATTCATGGGTATTTTTGGAACTTACTATACAAATCCCAAAAATACAAAGGAAAGGGCTAATAATACATAATTCAACTTGAAGAGTATATTATATTAATATAATCCTATATTAAAGTTTTATGTAAAGATAGAATATATAAATGTGAAATAAAATAATTTGGTGGGCGGGAAATGCACTACAAAGTCTATTCTTTTTGGGGGGGGGCAGGGAACTTTGCTGCCAAGGTCATGTGTGTCAGCTTCCAGTTCTTTTGGGGTCTTCCTCAGGCAGAGGGTGACCTTTCACATGGTACAGGTTTCCAGAGTTGCCCACATTTAATGACTGATTTGGAAGGGAGAACAATGAAGGCTTGTTCATTTGTTATATCCCAAGCTCCTGCAGAATTGGCTGAGTTGTTTGTTTGTTTGTTTGTCTGTTTTTTGGGTCTGCACCATAGGTTGACTTCTCATGTACCCAATCTTGCTTTCTACTTTCTTCCACAGGTGTTCATCACAATAAACACCCTGCATACAAATCTCTATCTCAGGTGGGAAGAGGGTATTTGGGGCAGGAAAGCTGATGAAATGAGATGGACATCATTACCCTAGGTACATGTATGACTGCACATATGGTGCAACACTACATCGCATAGAACCAGAGAAATGTAAAGTTGTGCTGCAATTGTGTATTATGAATCAAAATGCATTCTGCTGTCATATATACCTAATTATAATTAATTAATTAATTAATTAAAAAATCTCTGTCTTACTACTACTGCTACAGGATCTCTCAATCTTCCACATACAAAGAATCCAAATCTAAAGAATCAAGAGAATGATAGCAGTGATGTTGCAAATTAACCACTAAGTAAACGTTTTCAGTATCATTACTTGAACAGTAGATTATATAAAAGAAAAACAAAATACATTTATCTAATGTTGTACACAAAAATCTAATGATTATTTTAAAACCTAATATGAACAGAAATACTATAAACTTAGAAAACTATACATACGACTTTTTAAAAGAATTTAGATAAAAATTTTGTTATGACAGAAGGTACTGTAAAGACAGAAACCATAAAATCATAATGACATTATATTTGGTGCACATATGATTTTAAAAAACCAAGTACCTGAAATGTAAAAATAATTTCTATAAGTTATTAGGTAAAGGTAATCAAAAAAGCAAATAAGTAAAAGTTATAAATGATAACTTTTTAAGAAATCCAAATTGCTGATGACAATTATTCCATCTACAGTTGACATCACTCCATCTACAGTTTTAATCTATTAAGGGTGTCTTTCATAGGGATTGTCTTGTTATCTAAAAGAATATTCTGCATTTTAAATCCTGGGGGACTTTTGGCTAAATGGAACTTTGTTAGTTAGACTTACTAGGTAAATTATCAATATTGGAAAAGAAAAGATGATTCAATACTAGGAAAGGGTGTATAAGAAATGTCTATACCACTCAAAATAAAATTTTTTGTTCCTTTATATCTATGCTCTGTGGATTCAGTGTTCATTTCAATTTCTAATGCTTTTGTTATTTTCCCTGAAATAAATGATATCTTCCAACAATCTGATATTAAAACAGAGCAAAATACAATATTGGGTATGTTTGCAATTCTCTAATTCCCTATATACACTCAATATTACAAATGCCCTTTTGCTGCATGATAAATTGTCCAAAGAATATGAATCTTTAGAACACACTCTTTGCTAAATTATATTTTTAGTTCAACATGAAACTTTGATGACATTTCATAGAAATATAGCAAACATTTATTTAAGCAAGTCTTTAATTTTATCTTAAAATATATTCTCTCTTTTCATTACATAAAAAAAAGAATTAATACAAATGGAATACAAGATAAAAAGTCATTCATAATAGTCTAACGAATCAAAATGCTATTAATGTTTTGTCTCCAATTCTAGTACTTGAGCATAATTACATACCACATTTTACACATACCCTGAAACAGTTTTATCAGGCACTATTGCTGAAAGAAATTTACCAACCTAGCTAGCTCAACTCGTGTTCTAATATTCAATTTCAATTGTCTATTTGCTTCCATTAAAACCAGAGAATGATCTGTGGGCCCAAGACTTACAATGATCACCAAAATCCATATTTACCACTATTCTGTGGATGCACTGTTAATCTTACTTCTATTTAGACGTGGATAGGTGACTTCGTGCAATGGATGCAGGTGATGTCTGTTCTATCTGGGATTCAGTTGCAAAGTACAGCTGTGTTTTCTACATGCACTCTTTCACTTCACCTGGGACAAATGGGCAGGATCCACTGCAGGACTCTGAGGGCTTAGGGGGATGTAGAGAATAATGAAGAAAAGAATGACTGTGACCCAATTGGTCTGTGATACAAGCCAGATATAAACCTATATTACACTAGGATGAGATGGTACCATTTGCGTTAATAAAAGGTAGCATTATTTGCTAAATTACCAATTTTTGTTTGTTTGTTTGTTTGTTTGGTACTGGGGATTGAAACCAGGAGCACTTAGCCATTGATCCATGTCCCCAGCCGCCTTTTTATATTTTCTATTTAAAGACAGGATCTAAGTTGCTTAGGGCCTTGCTAAATTGCTGAGGCTGGCTTTGAACTTGTGATCCTCCTGCCTCAGCCTTAGGAGCCACTGAGTTTACAGGAGTGTTTTAAAAACATCTTTTTAAAATTGAAACAAACAAACAACAACAAAACAAAACATTTCTTGCCATATGGAGCTGAGTGGGACAGCAAATTGGTGCAGCCAATGTGGAAAGCAGTATGGAGATTTCTTGGAAAATTAGGAATGGAACCACCATTTGATCCAGCTATCCCTCTCCTTGGTCTACACCCAAAGGACTTAAAAACAGCACACTACAGGGACACAGCTACATCAATGTTTATAGCAGCACAATTCACAATATCCAAACTATAAAACCAACCTAGATGCCCTTCAATAGATGAATGGATTAAAAAAATTGGCATATATACACAATGGAATATTACTCAGCAATAAAGGAGAATAAAATTATGGCATTTGCAGTTAAATGGATGGAGTTAGAGAAGATAATGCTAAGTGAAGTTAGCCAATCCCCAAAAATCAAATGCCCAATGTTTTCTCTGATATAATGAGACTGATTCATAGAGGGGTAGGGAGGGGGAGCATGGGAGGAATAGACAAACTCTAGACTTATCTTAATATGATAATAGTCAACTAGGCAATGCTCCCCACACCCACACACACTTCTGCCCAAACTAATATGATAGGGCAGAGAGGTGAGGGGGAAAGGGGAAGCATGGGGTTAGAAATGATGGTGGAATGTGATGGACATTATTATCCAAAGCACATATATGAAGACACAAATTTGTGTGAATATACTTTGTATAGCACCAGAGATATGAAAAATTGTGCTCTATAGGTGTAAGAAGAATTGTAATGCATTCCTCTGTCATATATAAATAAAAAGTTAATAAAAAAAACCTTTCAACTGCTTTATAAGTAAACTCAAGAGAAAAAAATCAATAGAAAGTGATATCTTCTCAGTGAGGGCTTTCATGATGACTTACTCGACCCACATTTAACCCTGCTTATACAGGTCCCTGCTGTGTGGGAAGCCATCCGTTAAATACATAAGGATCTTCTCTCAGCATGAAGCCAGGGAGATTTAGGTTTGGCCTTAGGAACTATCTGTGGCTCTCCCACTCCAATAGACTGCCCAATGCACATGACCTTTATCTATGCTCTGCTAGGAAGATCCTCATAGTAGCTCTGGAGATGGGTGTAACCCGTTAGGAACTTAAAGCCCACTTTTAACCTTTTTTGGTGAAGACCACTCTAAAGCAGGTGCAGGCTCAATTTTGCCATAGTGTAGAAGATGTCTGTCCTGCCCCCGACTTTAAAACTACTTTCTGGGTTCTGTGTTTTTTTGCCATTCTATTTTCCTTAGTGTTTATTTCTCAGCCAGCCCATTCCACTGAGGGAAACCCCATTTCTACTGCCCATGTAGGATGTGGATGAGACTGCTGCATTTTCCATGGCACATGTCACCATCTGGTATACCATAAGTGTGACTTATTCCTGTACTTATTGTCTGAATCTATCCATTAGAATGCAAATTGCATGAGGACAGAACTTTTGTTTTGTTCACAGTCCTATTTCCAGAACTTATGGCAATGTTTGCCACATGCAGTGCAATTGCAAAATAGCTAATCTCATTTAATAATCAAAATTTCAAATTATTAAAATTGCTTTCTGTACCTGTGATAAGATTTTCTGAATTATCTTCCAATAAGAGTAGGGGCAAGGTAGATCTCTATCTTCTGCCTTATTTGGCTAACCAAATTCTTTTGTTGCTATTGGGTTGTAAGAGAGACCAGAGAGTTTGGGCAGAAGTGTGTGTGGGTGTGGGGAGCATTGCCTAGTTGACTATTGTCATATTAAGATAACTTGAAGAACTCTGAGCCAAGCAGATAAATGAAGTAGACTCCCACACAGACCTGTGGATTATTCAGAACTCCAGGGAAACTTCAACTGTACTTTATACTTTATCAGTGATATATTTTCCTCTAGGTGCGTATTTATTCCTATTCCCTTCTTGCACTGCTTATCTCACTCTAAACTCACTGTCACTCATTCAGCTAATCTTGTAGAAATAATTAAAAATATCTGTAGGGCAGATCTATTAGTTCCAACTTAGCCTAACTCCAGTCCACTGGAAATCAATATTCTTTGCATAGTACAGTTCAATTTTGTCCTTGGGTCAAGGTCTTTTCATTCACCACTGAAGCTACTAACCAGTCCATCTTTCATCCTCTAGATTTCCCAGGCTGCAGTAAGTCACCAGGTTCTCTGAATCATTCTATTGGAGGTTCTTGAACTGGACTTGAGAAGAATGTTGATTGATGGTGGGAAGAGGAGTAGGGTTGTGCAAACATGGTGCATCTTTGTCCAAAAATGTTTTATGCATAATCCTTCCTAAATGTCCTAAATGTCAACAATTATACTCATTTATATATTAGAGGTAGGTGAGGTACTTAAAAGTTGTATAAAACAGTTTTTGGCTACATATTTTTGAAATAATCATGGAAAGGCTTATATCATGGTCAATATGAATTGTCAATTTGATTGGATTATGAGATGTCTGGAATCAAGGGGCTTCTGAGCACATCAATGAGGGCGTTTCTGGGAATGATTGTCATGTGGAACAGCCAACCAAGATGGAGATCCAGCCTAAGTTTGAGCAGCACAGTCCAATAGGTTGAGGTCTGGATGGGACAAAAGTTGAAATAACAAGGAAGCAGCAGCAAGGTGCAAGCTTGATTATTCTTGAGTGGTGGCTTCAATTGCTACTTTGATCATCTGAGAACATCAAACCCCAGTTGCTTCACTCTTTCAAAGCATACTCTGACCATTGACTCTCCAAGTAGTTTACAAGTCTTTGATTCCAGATTGGGGCTGCATCATTGATACCTCTTGTTCTAAGATTATGGTGTCTTAAACTGAGCAGCTAGTGGTTCCTCCAGCTCTCCAGCATGCAGACAACCATTGTGGGACTATCCAGCTTCTGTTTGTTTTTATAATCATAGCTATCTATATATAAAACCCTCTCTCTCTCTCTCTCTCCTGTTGGTTCTATTCTTCTGGAGAACCATGACTACTACAGTGTATCTCACAATTTACTTTGGTTTCTGATGATTATTACATTGTATCTTAATGAGGCCAATGAAGCTTACATAATTGCATTCTTATGCTTTTATATGCTTAGGTTTACAGCTCTCTGCTCTGTATAGTTTTCTTTCTATATGTACACATACTTTGGTTTTATATGGCTGTGCAATAAACTCCATACTAGTATCATGAAATAGAAATAACTTAGTATCTCTCATGGTATGGGGGGTTGACTGACTCCAACTAGGCACTTTTTTCTCAGGAGGTCTCATGTGGGACCTGGGACTGAAGTCATTGGAAATCTTCCTCACTTACATGTCTGGTGGCTGGACTAGAAAGATTCAATAGCCTGAGGCTGGAACAGTTAAAGGCTGAAATAACTGTAGCTCCTGTAACACATTCCTCTACATTTATATGATCTCTCCACAGGGTCTGCACAGCATGGAGGCTTCAAGGGAGATGCACTTCTTTCATGGCAACTCAGAGCTCCCAAGGCAAATGTCTCAAGAGATAGCAGCAGATAGAATTTTATTATCTTTTATGACCTAATCTCTAAAACTATACAGGGTTATTTCTGCTATATTCTATTAGTCCTAAACTGAAACAGTTTCAAAAAGAGAGAACACAGCTTCCACCCTTCATTTATTGGAGTTTGTATTAGTCAGGGTTCTTCAAAGACACAGGAATCTATATATATATATATATATATATATATATATATATATATATACATACATACACACACACATATACTTACATATGTGTATGTGTGCTTGTGTATGTATGAAGTGGGCTGGGGATGTAGCTCAGTTGGTTGAGTAATTGCATTACATGCACAAGGCCCTGGGTTCAATCCCCAGCACCACCACCTAAAAAAAAAAAAAAAAAAAAAAAAAAAAAGTGTATGTATGAAGTTCCCAGTTGAGGTCAGTCAATCCCAGAACCCCAACAGATAAATACTATATATCATATATATTTTGTTACACACACACACACACACACACACACACACACACACATACACACACACATGCATACTTACTGGCTCACACCATAATGGATACTGACAAATTTCAATATAGTTGTTGGCAAGCTAGAGACACTAGAGAGATAATGTTATAATCCCAGTTTGGGTCTGAAGACCAGAAAACCAGAAGAACCAATAGTGATGTGTAAGGAAAATAAAAGGAGACACAGAGACAAGATACAGAGACAGGAAAGATGGCAGAATGGCAGAATGGCCAAGCTGCCAGTTTTATTTATATCCATAGGTTATTTAAGGTCATTGACATCATTAGTACATATTGTTCATTGTGTTACTAGGCAAGTTGCAGACTTAGCAACATTATGCAGCTTATTCCTCAGTTAATATTCAATTGTAATGTGCAATGTTGGGAGTTTTATGTAGCTCTCAAGAAAGTCCATTGTATAAAGTTAGTGTTATGTGAAGAGATTTAGGTTCAGTGAAACACTGTGGTTGTCTAACAGGAGAGTTCCTTTATTCCCAGGAGCTGTGTGCCTGAGATCAAGGTTGAAGCTGATAAGACTCTAGCAGCATTGCCACAGCAGCTAGACATAGCACATACATTAGTTATCTTAGTTCCTGGGAGAAACTTCAGGGAATTCTATGGTGGGAAACAGAGTTTCAGTTACCCTCTAGGAGTTTGTTCACCAGAGGAATGCTTCCCTGTATATTTCCATGGTCAGAATCCCTACAGTGATGTTTCAGTCTCAATGTGGCAGTCAAGAGCCAAAGGCAAGAAAAGACTGATGTCCCAGCTCAAAGCAGTCAGGCTGTTAAGAGCTCCCTTTTGTTCAACCTTTTTGATCTCTTCAGTTCCTCAATTGATTGTATGAGGCCTGCCCTCATTAGGTGAGACAATCTGATTTAACCTATTTGAATATTAATTTTTTCCAAACACTCTCACAGACACATCCAGAAAAATGTGTGAACTTGCCTTGTCTTTTTTTTTTTTAATAAGAATTTTAAAAATACATATGTTCACAGTGTAAATAAAAGAGTATAGGTCAATTTTCAAATCTAATCTCTTTTCCACATAAAAATGAAGACACATTTTTAGGAACAGCAGAGAACACATGTTTGCCACAGTGGTACCTAAATTCCCATAGTTTATCCTATTTCTATGTCATAAGTTGATCCCCTTTCTTGTGCCAGGTGATTTCTTCTTCCTTGTTCTAAAACTTTTGCGAATAGTGCCTCAAATCCTGATCAGATCTGTTCCCAGTTGATCAGTATTCGGACTTTTAACATGAAGCCTTCACCAGTTACCTTTTGACAGCTCTCACAAGCCTACTTGTCATTTGCATTTTACGAATATTTGCAACCCTAGAACTTAATGGAAGCTTGCTGCTGTTACCAAGTACTGAAAAATGCCCATAGCAGTTTCCACTTGCTGGCAACTGTTGTTCTCTCCTCTAATGGTTGAGAAAATGAGCTTGGAATCACACAGCGTTGGCTTCAAACACTAGCTCTGCCACTTATAATTTGTAGCACGTTGAAAAATAAAATTAATCACTTTTGAGTTTTAGTTTTCTCACCTAAAAAAATGTACCAGTTAAGACCCTGCAAATTTGTTGTGATAATGAAATAAGATGATGAATTTTACACATTTAATACCCTGCTTATAACAGGGTAAAATCTCAAATACTACCAAATTTTTTTTTTTTTTAACGTTTGATGATTGTTGTTGTTACTTATGTTTTTGTTGTACCAGCTCTGGAAGGGTATTTACATAGACCACTTTAACTTTGGCAAGAACTGAATGGCTTCTAGCCAGCAGGCTCACTAAGCTCCACAGCGCACTCGACTCTTGAGACTCCCTGGCACACATAAGATCTGCAAGCAACTCCCTGGCCTGTAAGACAGCCCAAAAGTTTACTCTTTAATAATTGTTTGTTTACCCAGTAGAAAAAAAAAAGATAAAGAGAATAACATTAACCAAATAACATTAACCATAGAACCAAATATATGTCTGTCACACTATTAGAAAGTTTACAGTTGTTAAATTAAGCCATTTGAGTCTCAGTCTCCCTATCTCTAAAATGGAGATAAGAGTAATATGAACCTTATAGTATTGCTGTAAGAATAAAATGATATAATGGGTTTTAAAATGCAGTGCTGGAGCAAATAATTACTGTGGCCTGTGAGATATCATTAAGACAGAGTATTTTATTTTAAACCCAAGTATATATAGTTGCTGCATATTTTTTACAAGATTTCCTTATGCTTTGGGAGAATTACAAAGAAGTGAAGCTCATTTGTTTAGTTTGAGTTTGAGGAACTAATTAGAAAAGGAGGTGAGTTGTTATAAGTCATATATCTCAGACTCAAAACAAGTCGGCCTTTTGCTCTTTTCAATGCACAGCTTTCTCCCATACATGCCTCTATTGGGTAATTATCCACAAGTTTTAAATGAATCTTGCACCAGTTACTGGAGACTGGAAGTTCAACAATCTTTTAATCTCGGAACACTTTTACTGTCTTAAAAATTATTGAGCACATAGCATTCAGATCTTGGTTTCTAATATCATGCTGCAAAAAGGGAACCAGGCCTTCTTGGAGAAATGACTGATTCTAGTACCAGGTGGGACTGAAGTAGCTTGTAATGCCAGAAAGTGAGGGAGTGCTTCTCTTCTCCTCCAAAAATGCCATACCACACATCAATGGAAGTATGTTAGAGGCACACAAAAGCCAACTGAAAGATTGCTAAATGGCCAAATTTATTGAAATTGAAACAATTTGAGCATCAACATAAGCAATGTAGTAAGGAGCTATAACCTAGCACACAAAATAAATATCCATGAGTCATACAGATATGAATAAACAGATAGATTGACAGAGGCAAACAGATAAATTTGTTATGCATAAAGAAGAATTCCAAATAGTTTATATAGATTTTCCATCTTCAAGGAGGGGAAATTCTCAAATCGGACTATATATGTTGACTTTCTTCCATACAGTGCTGTATTAAAAATGGGATGAGATGAAGAGAGTAACTTTACATTGGAAAATTCTACCTTGGTCAGGAGATTAAAGTTAACACAAAAGAGAGAAAAAGCTGTGAATGTTAAATCTTGGGATAAAACCTGGTTGATTATCATGTGATTATTATTTTATAGATTGCTGAATATAATGAATGAATTTTTTTTAGTTTTTTGGGCATTAATAGAAACACTGCAATGATCATTGTCATGTATAAATGTGCATATCTAGATGCTGTTATTTCTGGTGAATAGTTTTCTAAAAAAGTGAAACTTTTGAATTTCAACATATTTGCAAGATTGCCTTTCCAAAAGTTTGTAAAAATTAATTCTTTTCTCACTCTACAAAATATTTTCCCGTAATCTTAACCACACTGAATGTTATAAACATTTTATTAATATTTATTATTAAGGAAAGTAATCTCAAGAACCTCTAGTTCTTAGAGCTCTTATACAGTTATCAAGTAGAAATCAAAATTACAAATTATATGTAAACTAAAAATTCAGTACAAGTAAAATGTTAATTGAATGTGACTGATGATATTGATATGTTAAAACAAACAGCAGACGCTGGAATTAATATTTGAGAAATGTAGCCTAGGTCTTTTTCTACATTTAATCAGTTTTCTTGTTTTTATTTCAATTAGACTAATAATTGATTCATTGCTGGTTGATGGCAATCAGACTCAACACAACTAAATTCTACCAGTGAGCCATCCCTAAAAGCAAGGTTTATCATAATGTCACTAAATACCTTTTTAAGGTTCTCCTGTGATAAAAAAAAAAAAAAAAAAAAGTTGCCCTTTGGCTCCACTGAAATCTGAGTATCACTAACTCATGTTTTCTTGGTTATGTGCCTTTATTTTCTTATTAACTGAGTTGCATATTTTTTCGTTCTTTTTCCCATTCTCACAATAGAATGCAAAATCAAAATTTATTTCTATATCCACACCTCCAACCCTATTCTTGGCCAAATAAACACTTGAATGAATTAATGCACAATCTAATCATTCCTGAAATCAAGTGCAGAAACTACTTCTTTTCTCATTTATTGCAACTCTTAGAGTAAGCAGTATGTACACAAATGAGGTTCATTTAATGCATTTTTTTTAAATGTGGAAAATACTGATAACTTCATTACCTATGTAGCAAATGTTGCTTGGCAAATTCAGTTTTAAAGACAAATGGGGAAGCTGAGATTGCAAAGCAGTGCTCTGTTGTAAGGTGATTACTTAAATTACTGAGGATTAACTGAAACATTTTTTGATGATAATTAAAATGAAGGTGAAAAAAACTCTTCTAGATAACACATGTATGAATTTCCTATAGGTCATTCAGCCCATTTGGGAGACTCTTGCATACAATGCAAGTACATGAACCATATTGTCTTTATTGGAAAAAAATATTTTTTCCTCCAGAAAATTTATAGCTCTCATATTCAGAAGCAATTGCTTTCAATGTGTGCATAAAGTTTCTGAGCATAAATCAATTCCAGGAATTAGGGTGGTACAACTCAGAGGGAGACTAGGGACAGTGGTGATACCCCAGAGTTCACAGCTCCACATAAAGGTCAGGGTCAACTCAGCCTTTCTTATCTGCTCCTGGGAGTCAAAATCCTAAAGGGAGATTTATGAATAAAAGAAATAAAAGTAAAGGGCTTACGAAGAATATCTATTTTTCTTTTCATAAGTTCTTGACCTGTGAAAGTGGTTGAAATGATAAGCTCTTAAGAGCAACTGAGGTGGCCCATTTGCTTATCCAGCCACAGAAATACTAGGAAAACAGTAATATAATAAATAATAGGGAATAATTCAAGGGGAGAAAGTAAAGGGGAGAAGAAAGAGGGATTTTGCTTTTGTCAAGAGAAATTTAATTCTTTGTTTCTGATTAAATTGCCTTTACAAAGGAATTTTGGGAGGCATGGAAAAGAGATTAATTACACTATTTTATTTAAGGCTATATCTTTAAGTAATAAGGCCTACCTTTCTCCTCTGCCTCCCACTCCCCAGAATAGACCCATTTGGTAAACACCAATATGCTTTCTTGCTCCCTTTTCTCCTGTCTCTGGCCAATGGGGAGCCCTAGGAATGGGAAGGAAGAGAAGAGTGAGGCCAGAGAGTCTCTTCCCAGTCTCCAGAGCAGTTAACCTCCCTGAACATTTCAAGGTGATCTTCTAGTTCTCCTTGTGCTCAAGGTGACCCCTTTACATCACGCTACCTTTTCAGATTTAGGTTATTTTTTTCCGTTGCTGATACTGGGCTGTGATTATTCCTCACTTGACTTCTTAAATGGAAACTTTGAAAAACATTCCTCAAATTATTTTTATTTCAAAGGGTACTTTGTTTTCTTATTGATACATATTCTTTCTTCTGACATTTACTAACTTCTGTTTCCATCTGCTCACTTCTCCCTTTCTTCATCTCTAATTTCTAAGGGAAGACCCCCAAATTCCTTGTTGCCGAAAGTCTCCCAAGAGGAGCTGCCTTAGGTCACCCATTTCTTAGTTTACACTGGGCTCAGAAAGTTTAGGTTTGAATATTTCCAAAGTTGGGAAACAAAAGCACCTGCTGAGAAAGCCCATCTTCTTTTCCTAAAGTATAGCTCAGGGGTGGTGCACTTGCCTAAAATGAGTGAGGCCCTGGGTTCCATCCTCAGCACCAAAGGGAAAAAAAAAAAAGAAGAAGTAGTACACGAGTCCATACTGACATAAATAAATAAATAATCCTAAAAAATAAAACAGTACTCAAAGTCATAATGAATAAATGGTAGTCTTTTCTCCCTGTTCACCTGCCAGTCACATTTCTTAGGGACAACCACATTCAACACTTTTAACTGGGCTCTTCTTTTGATTATCTACCTATTTCTATGAATAACCGTAAGCTTATATTGCTACTTTTATCTGTTTTTCATTATCAGTTAACTTCCTATTTTGGTACTTGATTATTTCTTCCAACTTTCCAACTCATTGTGTTAAATAACTGCTCAGCATTTGTAAAAATATCTTTCATCATTGAACCAATACCATGATTGTTTCCTTTCTCATGTACACCTGTGCTTTTCTTACAGTTCCTAGAATTTTGTGGGGAATTTCATTTCCTTAGGTTCTATATATCTATCAAAATATTTTACCAGATAAGTAAAATGGTTACTAAATTTTTTTAACCTTCTAAGTGTATCAGATAATATAACAATTCATTTTATATATTGGAAAAAAAATAAAGTATATATTTCATTTTATTATTTTATTTTTTTTACTAGGCCAAAGTCTGTTTCTTTCTGGGTCCTATATACTGTATTGGCTTTTAACCTACCCCTTCAAGACTGTAGATAATATGTACAATGCTTTTTCATGTTTTTATTATAGGAAGAAAATCACCCTTGATGAGGACCTACTAATCACCATATGCTGCACAGGGACCTTTGTCTCCATTTACCATGGAGCCTAGGGCCATTGTTGTGAAAACACTGGTTAGATGGCAAGTGAGTGGCAGATTATAGATCTGGTCGCAGTTTCTGTGCCTTGACATCATATGTTCTTTTTCTAAAGCCAAGCTGTTTCTCTTGAAATATCTGAAAATAGTGATCTTACTTCCCACCCATTTTTTTTGTCCTACAGTTGCTTAATGATTCCTTGTATAACATCATTTTAATTGCGCTCCCATTTGGTCATGAAATGCTCCCTGTAGTTCATCAACAAAATAATACTGTGCTTATTTTTTGGTGTTCAGAACTGATGGGTAGTTCACTCTGACTACCACCTATTTGTTTTCATGCTACCCTTGTAGCATTTTGCCTAGGGGTAACTGTTCTTTAAACACATCACACTTTAAATCATCTGTTAATGAAAACCTCTACTTCTTTCATATGTCTACCTCAATCTGTGATTTTGCAATTGGATATTGAACCTGAACTACAATGTGTTGTTTTTCTTGCTAATATTCCCCATGTCAGTGCTAACCAGTCTCCCTAGCCTCCCAAGTCTTCTTTTCATTCTGAATCTAGGTATTGTTAACATCACAAAGCCAAGCAGGCTTCTTGATATCAGAATGCACTATCAAATAAAATATACAAAAGTATGACCATAAGAGCTTTAACTGCATTGTATAAGAACAAGTCCTTAAAGTAATTATTAAAAACGCATCTTTTTTCCCAAAATGTTACACTCGTAGCAAGTATTCACAATCTCATCCTCTTTCCCTTTAGAATTCACCACTGACTCAGATTTACTTCACTCAACTCCATGACCCAAGCCTGTCATCCACTGTGTCACTACCTTCCCATTCTAATCACTGTTCTCATGGAGACAGTTGCCTGAAATTCTCAGGAATCAGTTTCCTAGCTACCCAGCATTATACAAAATACTAGAATGATCTTTACTAGCCTCTTATGTACAAATCTGATGGACATTTCTTTTATATTTTTATCTGAGTCAGGGCTAAAAAAATTTTGTCTTATTATTTAAAACCTATGTCACTCCAAAAAAGCTTAAGAAGGATTTAACCTTGCAATAATATCTATCCATTTGTAATAAGCATATAAAGTCAAGGCCATGCAAAGAAAAAGAAGCAATTAAAGTTTATGTAATTGCAGTCTGTGAACATTGCATTCGGTGCTAGGCATTCTGGAAACAAGAGCAAACAAGAGAACAAGTCTAAATACTATAATTTCCAATATCTGCCAAAAGAAAACACACCAATTCTTTAGGAGAAATAAGTATTTTTCTCACACAGTGAAGCTTAATAAAAGTATTCTTTGTGACAGCCGAATGGATTTAAAGCTTCTTAAAAATGGGAACTATTTTTAGTCTTCTCATTTATACTCATCTCTCCCTGATTTGTACTGTGCTCAATAAGAGAGAATTATGGTGATAATATATATGTTTTTTTTTTTTTTGACAAGACTATTAGGCATGTTGCTTACTCCCCACCCCATCCCCCACAAGCGTGTTATACAGGGGAAGAAATGGCTATAGTTTATGGATCCAGAGGTTGTTAAAGAAGTAAGCCTGTTGAACAGGTCTTTAAGATATTCTGAAGAGGTCAAACTAATAGGAGAAAAACATCAATTAGTGATAGGAATAGGGGCAGAAGGGTAAGAGTAAGGGAGTAGATTCTAAGAGGCCCAAATATGTAATGAATATGGAGATAAAAATGAATGCTGTGGAGTTTGGAGAATAGCAAAAATCACAGAAGGCAGAAGCAAGTTAAATTGTAATGCCTTACATGGTATCAACATCCATTCATTTGTGGGCAGCTTCTGTTTAAAGAGTTAATTTGACCCAGTTACCATGGTGCTTGACTTTGTCCATCTTCCCACACCAAGTTGAAATTCTTTCCTTTCCAAAAGCTATGATGTTGGCCCAAACAACACATCCTTGTGGGGGTACTCATTGGATTTTAATGAGCATCTGGGCAAACCCTGGGAGAGAGCTGTGTTCTCACAGTGCAAGGGCAGGCTTGATGCTTTCAGCTCTTGGCAGGGCTCACAGGAGATAGTGTTCTTGGGAGAAAGGGTGTTAGTAAACCTTCATTTGTGTGTGTGTGTGGCTGAAGAGAGTTGGCTGCAAAAGAGAAGTTCAATTCTCCTGTTTCTGAAAGCAATAAAGAAGTTTCCAAATGACTTCCTTTAATGCAATTGGTAAGCTGCCCTCAAAGACTATTATTTGAGTATCTCAAAATACAGGCATAAACAGTTCCCCTTAATATCTGTCATTGCAATAATCTGTTTAATATTTGCAAAAGATAAGTTAACAAATTTTGCCAGAGTTCACATTTGGGGATAATATTGGTACCCCTGATAAATCCTGGAAGCAGAGAATGATGAATGGGGGAGGGGGTTCAATGGGAGTCAATGTGAGCTACCCAATTCAAGAACTACCCAGAAGAATTCCTTTGAATACTCCACCAGGAGCAGTGGAAGTACTGATGGAATTCACTGAGTATCTTCAGGAGAGCAGAATCAAACAAGACTAGAAGGAACTGCCAGTAGGAAGAATCTCACAAACACTTGGCTCATTCTGTAAGGTCAAATTCACCTAGGGATTATTCCCTGTTTACCCCACTCCCTGGTTGGTTTAAGTTTTTTTTTTTTTTTTTTTTTTTTTTTGAGGAATAGTGTTTATTTTTGTTTTATATTTTTACCTATTGTTTTTAAATATGCATGACTGTAGGGTGAATTTTGACATATTATACATATATGGAGTACAACCCATTCTACTCTTGTAGTTGTATATGATGTGAAGTTACACTGGTCATGTATTCATACAGGAGCATAGGAAAGTTATGTCTGATTCATTCTGCTGTCTTTCCTGTTCTCATCTCCCATCCCTTTCCTTCATTTCTCTTTGTCTAATCCAAAAGACTTCTATACTTTACCTCCCTACCCTCCCTTGTTACAGGTTAACATCTGCATATCAGAAAGAACATTCAACCTTTGGTTTTGGGGGACTGGCTTATCTCATTTAGCATGATAATCTCCAGATCCATCCATTTACCAGCTAATGCTATAATTTCATTCTTCTTTATGATTGGGTAATATTCTATTGTGTATATATACCACATTTTCTTTATAATATTCATCTTTTGAAGGACACCTACATTGGTTCCATAGTTTGGCTATTGTGAATTGAGCTGCTGAAAAGATTGATGTGGTTGCATCACTGAAGGATGCTGATTATATTCCTTTAAGTATAAGTTGAGGAGTGGGATAACTGGGTCAAATGGTGGTCCATTTCCAAGGACTCTCCATACTGCTTTCCAGAGTGGTTCCACCAATTTGCAGTCCCATCAGCAATGTATGAGTGTACTTTCCCCCAACATCCTTGCCAACATTTATTGTTACTTGTATTCTTGATAATTGCCACCACTCTCACTGGAGTGAGATGAAATCTCAATGCAGTTTTACTTTGAATTTCTCTAATTTGCTAGAGATTTTGAACATTTTTTACTATATTTTTTTCCATTTATATTTCTTCTTCTGTGAAGTATCTGTTCAATTCCTTTGTCTATTTATTGATGGGGTTATTTGTTTCCCCACTCACTGTGTACTTCCTCTACAAAACTTTACTCAGACATTCTGAGCAAGGTCTATTTTCCCCATCTTGATGCTAAGTCTCATTAGTTGCCAGAATATTTTCTTTATCATACCTTGATTGAAGCTTATATCTTCTACTCCAATGTCCATTTAAAGGTTTATCAGATTGTGAAGTCTTTTAGAAAAATGGTTTATTTCTTTTCTTATTTCTCCTTCCAGTAACAGTGTGTAATATTGCCTAATGACTCCACAAAGAAATGGACAACAAGCTAAGTAGAATAAAGAAGAATAAGGCAAAGATGGTTGAAGGGATGAGACAAAAGAAGAAGGAATAATAAACAAGAGAATGAAAATTAAAGATTGCTAGATGCTTGAGACAACTGGAGGTATGTTTCCTCTCGAGAGCCAGCTTGGGAAAGAAAAATACAAAAAGTAGGATAATCAATCTGTATCAAATAAAAAGAACAGAGGGGCAGTAACATTTTCTAAAAGACTAGAACTAGAGAGGTACTCTGCTGGAGAAGGCCGAACCAAAAATGCCAGATCTTTGTTCCTTATAGGAAGCCAAACTGGAAGATTACACAAGATAAACCCTAAACTCCTGCTCATCTTCAAAACTTCTCCAGTAATTTGATTGATGACAACCCTGGCAGTGGAAATGTGGTTGCTAAAGCAGTTAAACCTAACATTCAGAGAAAAGTGAGACTTATAATAGGAAAGATGTTACTTCTGATGACAAGACCAAATGTGTATCAAACCTTACTCAGGGATTTTTTTATTCAGAGTCTGTACTGCTGTAGATTAATTAAGAAGTGCAATTGAGAGGCTTGCTTAGTTCATGAGCATTGGTCTGCTAGGGAAGTCTTCCTAGCTCTGAAAGTCTGCCTGCTGCTGTGGATATAGGTCAGGCTGTATTGCATATAGATTCGCTCTTCTCTCAATGCTCCTAACAAATGCTATTATCTCTTGTGCACTATCTTATTATCTTATGATTCTCTACCAGACTCCAATTTCCTCAGGGAATGGACTATTGATGTGCTTCAGAAATCAATCATGATGTGAAACTGACTGTAATTATCAAAAAATGGTGTTCAATATTGTGTTTATTTTGATATTGATCCAATTTGACAACCTAAGTTACTGCTTGATGTTTGAGACATCTTTTCCTTATTGCTTAATCTTTTTCTCTAATATTAATGCACTTTGCTTTGGTAATGGGGTGAGGATTGATCTAAAGATTTTGTGTCTGTATTGTATAGACTGTTTTCTCAAGCTCTCCATACTAGAATTTATTTAGTTGAGTCTTATTTATTTTCCTCAAAAACCGTCCTCCATAGCTTCCATCCTACTCCAGGCTTGAGTTCTTGCTCTACAGGATGCCATACATCACTCATGCTTTTCTGTTCTTCAGTTCGAAATTGTTACCCAATTTTTTGTTCTTTTTCTTAGTTGATACCATTATTTTGTTAAGCAAGATCTTCATGGGATGTCTAAAGACAGGGACATTAATTTTCTTAATTGATTATGACAAGATTCTGTCACCACCATTGAATGTTATCCTGGCTACATTTAGGATTCTAGAGCAGAAACACTTTTGCTTCAATCATTGAAAATATCACTCCACTGTGTTCATTCATCTATGATGTAAATTAAACTTCTTAGGCCTGTTTGATTTTTTTCCCTTCATTGCTTAACTAGTTTTGCATCCTTAAAAATTTTCAGATATCTTGTCTTTAATCTTTGGTATTTTGGAATTTCTTCTCTCTCTCTCTCTCTCTCTCATAGGGAAAATTTTACTTTAAATGGGCTTTGAGACAGCTGGATTCTAAACTGCAGGGACCCTAATTGTCAAAATGAGAAAGGGTTTACCCTCTGGATACATCCAAGATACCTACCCTCTTTCTCTTTGCAGCTTTCTGAGATAAATTTAATGGATGTAGGTAATTCTTTCAGAGAAACTACAAACCTTTAGTCCCTTCATATAAGTTCAACTTCTTCTTATTCTCATTCCAGTCTCTGAATTGGAAGTCTCTCTGAAGTTCATTCCCCTTATCCATGTACAGCTGAAGCTACAGTTTCCATCTCTTTCATTCACCAGTTAATGTTTTCCTAATATGTTTTTATTTCTTTCAAAAATTGTTGAAATTTCTTTTTGCCAGTGACCCTACAGTTTTCTTTTTTACTCCGTTTAAAAAACTCCTTTAATATAATTTTAGGAGGAAGGAAAAGCAATAAATACCTGTTTAACCTACCATATCAACTGGAAGTTGGCAAACCTGGTTTTATCTTCTCAGTCCCCTTTTCTGGTGATTTTATGGAAAACTTAGTTTCTCTAGTCTTCAAAGTGTTCTGGGTGAAAAAGAGCTACCAAGTTAATCACCAACCAATATTTATTGAATATTTACTTCTTATTACCACTGTTTTGATGCCAATAATCTATAAGTAGAACAAATCTGTCTTTGGGGAACTTTCTTTTTAGTGAGAGGAAAGTTCATAAACAGTAAATATAGGCCATCAGAGGCAATCAATTCCATGAGAGACATTATAGCTGGGTAAAGAAGAAAGAATTGCCAGGGGCAAACGAATGACCATCTGAGAGAATAGTGTTCTGGTGGAGGAAAGAACAATTTTCAGTGGCTTGTTTTTTATTTGGTATGTTTTTCAGTTTAGAATCACTATAATGAAATACCAGAGACAGGAAACTTATGAACTAAAGGCAGGTGTATTTTGGATCACAGTGCTGAAGTTTCAAGTACAAGATTGGGTAATCCCATTAATTTGGGCCTGTGGCAAGGGCTGGACGTCAAGGTGGAAGAATGTGCCATACCTCAATCCAGGAAACAGAGCAGAAATACTTTTTCTTCTTTCTACTTGAGAGAGAGAGAGAGAGAGAGAGAGGGAGGGAGGGAGGGAGAGAGAGAGAATATATCAGTGAGGTCCCACAAACCCTTTTGAGGGCATGCCTCCACTGACCTAAGTACCTCCCATAAGACCCACTTCCTATAGGTTCACAGCATCTGCCAAAAGCACCACACTAGGGAACAAGCCTTTAATATATGAACCTCTGGGGGATGCTATGGCATCTGAACCATAGCATTCTGAGATGAGAAGTCTATTGAAGAGTTTTTGAAAAGGAGAGACAAGACCAGATTTATGCTTTAAAGAAATCACTCTAACTGCTACTAAAAACAAACTGCAAGAGGGCAAGGGCTAAATGAGAATAACCATTTGAGAGACTATTACAATTATCTTAGTGAGAAATGATAATTCCTTCTCTCTTTAGGGTGCATCAGTGGAGAGCATAACAAGTTAGATTAAAATATTTTGAATATTTATTATGGATTGTATTTTAGTCAGCTTTTTCATCAGTGTGACCAAAAGTCCTGAAAAGAACAATTTTAAAGGAGGAAAAGTTTATTTGGCCCATAATTTCAGAGGTCTCAACTCTATCCCTATGAGCCCAAGATGAGACAGAACATCATGAAGGAAGATCATGGAATAGGAAAGTAGCTCAGGACATAGTACCAGGGAGGAGAGAAAGAGACAGATAGTCAGACAGACAAATACCCACCTCAACGCGGACGAAATAAAAAACACTAAGGGCATGCCCCTGGACACTCATCTCCTCCAGCCACACACTAGCTGCCTACAATTATGCCCAGTTAATCCTTATCAGTGGATTACTGCACTGTTAGTTTAAAGCTCTCACTACCCAATCATTTCACTTTTAAAATTTCTTGCGTTGTCTCACTCATGAGCTTTTGGGGGACACCTTATATCAAAATCATAACAGATTATATGAGCGATATGGAAGGAAAAGTAAAATCAAAGAAAATCCCAAGAATGTTTTTATCTTAAATAATTGAAAACATAAATTGATGTTGGTTTAACTAACATAGAAAAGGCTTTGGGAAGAGAAAGATGTTCAAGAAGTATAAAAAGAATGAGAGAGGGACCCAACATGGCTGCCGGCAAGGAGGCAGCACTTTCAATGTCTCTGCAGGAACGGGAGCAGAGAGGACCATTAATTCACCTGCATACAGCCTGCTGAGGGACTTCTAGCAAAATTCCGCTGAAAGGAGACCTGCCGGGAATTAGTAAGTCTATTAGAGGGGTCACTTTGTCCCAGACGAGTGAATCTCAGCGAGTGAAACTCAGCAGAAACTCATGGCCAACACCGAACTCCTGCTGCCGCCCACACTTTGCAGCGTACTTACAAACGGCCACAGCCTGCTTGGGCCCCAGCCGGCCTAGCGCAGAGGCGGTTCGGCGCTGCAAACGACCACCCCCTCTGATCACCCCCTCCCCCCCCCCCCCCCCCCGCCGGCTCGGCGCTGTGAACAACGACCCCCACCCCCCACCCCTGCCCCGCCGCGCTCGTGTAAACAGCTCCCACTGGGGCGCGGTCCCGCCGGTCAGCCGAAAAACCGCTGCTCACACATTGCAGCGAGCATACGGAAGGCTGGGTCCTGCCTTCACAGCTCTGTGAGCCGCCTTTGGCAGTTCGGCACTGGAAACAACCACCCCAACCCCCAACCCCGTGCTCGTGTGGACAGTCCCCGCCTGCCGGGCGCTGCTAAAGGCCCCGCCCACCCGGCTCTTGCACGGGGGAATCAGGAGTGGCGCGTGACCCGCGGCGCGGAATTCCGGCTACCGCTATCACCAGTGCTGACAACTGAGGTCTCTTGCACCAGCTTCCAGGGGCGTGGCTACCAGAGGGCAAGCAAATTCGCTGGGGGTTCTCAACCCCAAGCTCTACAAACTTAGGGTCCAAGGGAATGGCAAACAGGGAGAATGTGCCCAGGCGTTCTTGAAAACAGGGCTCACAGGAACAGCAGACTTGGTGTGTAGCCAATATTGTGGTGAGCTTCACCGGTGCACTCAGGATTAGAGACCCGCCCAGTCCAGGAGGAAGAGCTGATGCACAGCAATTGGCTCCCGCCTACTGAGAGGAGAAGCGTGGCCCGGTGGGCACAGCTCCACCTACTGGAAGAATAGTGAATCGAACTCTAAGACTGCATTTTTTTTTTTTTTCTTTTCTCTGGACTCCTGTTTTATTCACACTATGGATGATCTCTCTCATACCAGAATTGTAGTTAACAATCTGAATTGATGAGTCTAAAAGACTGCATGTATTAAAAATTTTTTTTTTGGTTTTGTTTTGTTTTTGTTGTTGTTTTCCCCAAATTTTTATTAATTCATTTTATCTTATTTTTTAATACTAATTTTCATTTTTATTATTGCAATTATGATTTCTTTTTAATTCTTTTTAATTTTCTGTTTCCTTTCTCTCTCTCTTCTTTTCTTCTGTCTTTGCATTTATTTTCAATTCTCATATTCCCCCTTCCTTGAATTCTGCCTGCTTACTCTCATTCTCCTTGGTGACTTATTCCCTCCCCCTATAATACCTTTCCTCCCAAGCAGCAAATAAATTTATAGGAGTAATCAACAACTCAGTAGTCAAACAGAACAAGAAGCAATATGAAAAAGCAAGGAAGGAAAGGAGTACAAACAATGCAGGAAGGCCTAAATACCCAGGAGAATATAGATTCATCAGAAAAATGGTCATATAAAGACCTCAAGGAATACCTTAGACAGATGGAATGGAACCTTAAAGAGGATACGAGACAGCAAATTCAAGCAGCAAAAGAACACATTGAGAACGAATTACAAAAACAGATAAAAGAAGAAGTTAAGCATCTTTATCAGGAGATAGAGATTATAAAAAAGAATCAGACAATAATCTTAGAAATGAAGGAACTTATAAACCAAATTAAAAACTCAAATGAGAGTATCACTAACAGAGTGGAGCAAGTAGAAGCCAGAACGTCAGATAATGAAGACAAAATATATCATCTTGAAAAGAGTCTAGCCAACTCTGATAGGCTGGTCAAAAATCACGAGAGAAGCATCCAAGAGATATGTGATAACATTAAAAAACCAAATTTAAGAGTGATCGGGATAGAGGAAGGCACAGAGATTCAAACCAAGGGAATGTGTAATCTACTACATGAAATAATTACAGAAAACTTTCCAGAAATAAAAAAGGAAACAGATATACAAATTGTAGATGCATACAGAACACCGAGCATACATAATCAAAGTAGACCAACGCCAAGACACATTGTTATGAAGATATCCAATATACAGAACAAAGAGAAAATATTAAAAGCTACAAGAGAAAGGAGGCAGATTACATTCAGGGGTAAACCAATAAGGTTAACAGCGGATTTTTCATCTCAGACACTGAAAGCGAGAAGATCCTGGAACAACGTATTTCAAACACTGAAAGACAATGGATGCCAACCAAGAATTCTGTATCCAGCAAAATTAAGCTTCAGGTACGACAACGAAATAAAAATCTTTCATGATAAACAAAAGCTAAAAGAATTTGCAGCCAGAAAACCAGCATTGCAGAATATCTTGGGCAAAACACTACACGAGGAAGAAATGAGAAACAATAACCAAAGCCAACAGTGGGAAGTGCCCCAGTAAAGACTGACGGAGGGGGGAAAGCTAATCATGGAGAAATAAACTAAATTTAAAAAAAAAAAAAAAAGAGAGAGACAAATAATCAAACATGGATGGAAGTACAAACCATATAGCAATAGTAACTCTAAACATTAATGGTTTAAACTCTCCAATAAAGCGACATAGACTGGTAACATGGATTAAAAAAACAAATCCAACAATATGCTGCCTCCAGGAGACACATCTGACAGGAAAAGACATACACAGGCTGAAGGTGAAAGGTTGGGAAAAAATATACCATGCACACGGTCCTCGCAAACAAGCAGGTGTGGCCATCCTCATATCGAACAAAATCGACTTCAAGACTAAGTTAATCCAAAGGGATAAGGAAGGCCATTATATACTGTTAAAAGGAACCATTCACCAACAAGACATAACAATTATCAATATTTATGCACCAAATAATGGTGCTGCGACGTTCATAAAACAAATTCTCCTCAAGTTCAAGAATCAAATAGACCACAATACAATAATTATGGGTGACTTCAACACACCTCTCTCACCATTGGACAGATCCTCCAAACAAAAGTTGAATAAAGAAACTATAGATCTAAATAACACAATCAATAACCTAGACTTAACTGACGTATATAGAATATATCAACCATCATCAAGTGGATATACTTTTTTCTCAGCAGCACATGGATCCTTCTCAAAAATAGACCATATATTATGCCATAGGGCAAACCTCAGTAAATATAAAGGGGTGGAGATAATACCATGCATTTTATCTGATCATAATGGAATGAAACTGGAAATCAATGATAAAAGAAGGATGGGAAAATCCTATATCACATGGAAAATGAACAATATGTTACTGAATGATCAATGGGTTACAGAAGACATAAAGGAGGAAATCAAAAAATTCTTAGAAATAAATGAAAATACAGACACAACTTATCGGAATCTATGGGACACAATGAAAGCAGTTTTAAGAGGGAAATTCATCGCCTGGAGGTCATTCCTCAAAAAAAAGAAAAACCAACAAATAAATGAGCTCACACTTCATCTCAAAGCCCTGGAAAAGGAAGAACAAAACAACAGCAAATGCAGCAGAAGGCAAGAAATAATTAAAATCAGAGCGGAAATCAACGAAATTGAAACAAAAGAAACTATTGAAAAAATCAACAAAACTAAAAGTTGGTTCTTCGAAAAAATAAACAAGATTGACAGACCCTTAGCCATGCTAACGAAGAGAAGAAGAGAGAGAACTCAAATTACTAACATACGGGATGAAAAAGGCAATATCACAACAGATGCTACAGAAATACAGAAGACAATTAGAAATTATTTTGAAAACCTATATTCCAATAAAATAGAAGATAGTGAAGATATCGATAAATTTCTTAAGACATATGATTTGCCCAGACTGAGTCAGGAGGATACACACAATTTGAACAGACCAATATCAATGGAGGAAATTGAAGAAGCAATCAAGAGACTACCCACCAAGAAAAGCCCAGGACCGGATGGGTATACAGCGGAGTTTTACAAAACTTTTAAAGAAGAATTAATACCAATACTTTTCAAGTTATTTCAGGAAATAGAAAAAGAGGGAGCTCTTCCAAATTCATTCTATGAGGCCAACATCACGTTGATTCCGAAACCAGACAAAGACACCTCAAAGAAAGAAAATTACAGACCAATATCCCTGATGAACCTAGACGCAAAAATCCTCAATAAAATTCTGGCGAATCGGATACAAAGGCACATCAAAAAAATTGTGCACCATGATCAAGTAGGATTCATCCCTGGGATGCAAGGATGGTTCAATATACGGAAATCAATAAATGTTATTCACTACATCAATAGACTTAAAGATAAGAACCATATGATCATCTCGATAGACGCAGAAAAAGCATTCGACAAAATACAGCATCCCTTTATGTTCAAAACATTAGAAAAACTAGGGATAACAGGAAATTACCTTGACATTGTAAAAGCTATCTATGCTAAGCCTCAGGCTAGCATCATTCTGAATGGAGAAAAATTGAAGGCATTCCCTCTAAAATCTGGAACAAGACAGGGATGCCCTCTATCACCACTTCTATTCAATATAGTTCTCGAAACACTGGCCAGAGCAATTAGACAGACAAAAGAAATTAAAGGCATAAAAATTGGAAAAGAAGAACTTAAATTATCATTATTTGCGGATGACATGATTTTATACCTAGAAGACCCAAAAGAGTCTACAAAAAAACTACTAGAACTAATAAATGAATTCAGCAAAGTAGCAGGTTATAAAATCAACACACATAAATCAAAGGTATTCCTGTATATCAGCAACAAAACTTCTGAAATGGAAATGAGGAAAACCACTCCGTTCACAATATCCTCAAAAAAAATAAAATACTTGGGAATCAACCTAACAAAAGAGGTGAAAGATTTATACAATGAAAACTACAGAACCCTAAAGAGAGAAGTAGAAGAAGATCTTAGAAGATGGAAAAATATACCCTGTTCATGGATAGGCAGAACTAACATCATCAAAATGGCGATATTACCAAAAGTTCTATATAGGTTTAATGCAATGCCAATCAAAATCCCAAAGGCATTCCTTGTAGAAATAGATAAAGCAATCATGAAATTCATATGGAAAAATAAAAGACCCAGAATAGCAAAAGCAATTCTAAGCAGGAAGTGCGAATCAGGCGGTATAGCGATACCAGATTTCAAACTATATTACAGAGCAATAGTAACAAAGACAGCATGGTACTGGTACCAAAACAGGCGGGTGGACCAATGGTACAGAATAGAGGACACAGAGACCAATCCACAAAGTTACAACTATCTTATATTTGATAAAGGGGCTAAAAACATGCAATGGAGGAAGGATAGCATCTTCAACAAATGGTGTTGGGAAAACTGGAAATCCATATGCAACAAAATGAAACTGAACCCCCTCCTCTCACCATGCACAAAAGTTAACTCAAAATGGATCAAAGACCTTGATATCAAATCAGAGACTCTGCGTCTGATAGAAGAAAGAGTTGGCTACGATCTACATATAGTGGGGTCGGGCTCCAAATTCCTTAATAGGACACCCATAGCACAAGAGTTAAAAGCAAGAATCAACAAATGGGACTTACTTAAACTAAAAAGTTTTTTCACAGCAAGAGAAACAATAAGAGAAGTAAATAGGGAGCCTACATCATGGGAACAAATATTTACTCCTCACACATCAGATAGAGCCCTAATATCCAGAATATACAAAGAACTCAAAAAATTAGACAATAAGATAACAAATAACCCAGTCAACAAATGGGCCAAGGACCTGAACAGAAACTTCTCAGAGGAGGACATACAATCAATCAACAAGTACATGAAAAAGTGCTCATCATCTCTAGCAGTCAGAGAAATGCAAATCAAAACCACCCTAAGATACCATCTCACTCCAGTAAGATTGGCAGCCATTATGAAATCAAACAACAACAAGTGCTGGTGAGGATGTGGGGAAAAGGGTTCTCTTGTACATTGCTGGTGGGGCTGCAAATTGGTGCAGCCAATTTGGAAAGCAGTATGGAGATTCCTGGGAAAGCTGGGAATGGAACCACCATTTGACCCAGCTATTGCCCTTCTCGGACTATTCCCTGAAGACCTTAAAAGAGCGTATTACAGGGATACTGCCACATCGATGTTCATAGCAGCACAATTTACAATAGCTAGATTGTGGAACCAACCCAGATGCCCTTCAATGGATGAATGGATTAAAAAAATGTGGCATCTATACACCATGGAGTATTACGCAGCACTAAAAAATGACAAAATCTTGGAATTTGCAGGGAAATGGATGGCACTAGAGCAGATTATGCTTAGTGAAGCTAGCCAATCTCTAAAAAACAAATACCAAATGTCATCTTTGATATAATGAGAGCAACTAAGAATAAAGCAGGGAGGAAGAACAGGAAGAAAAGATTAACTTTAAACAGAGACATGAGGTGGGAGGGAAAGGGAGAGAAAAGGGGAATTGCATGGAAACGGAGGGAGACCCTCATTGTTATACTAAATTACATATAAGAGGTTGTAAGTGGAATGGGAAAATAAACAAGGTGAGAAATGAATTACAGTAGAGGGGGTAGAGAGAGAAGATGGGAGGGGAGGGGAGGGGGGATAGTAGAGGATAGGAAAGGTAGCAGAATACAACAGTTACTATTATGGTATTATGTAAAAATGTGGATGTGTAACCCATGTGATTCTGCAATCTGTACTTGGGGTAAAAAAGGGAGTTCATAACTCACTTGAAGCTAATGTATGCTAATGTATGAAATATGATATGTCAAGAGCTTTGTAGGGTTTTGAACAACCAATAAAAAAAAAAAAAAAAAAGAATGAGATCATTGAAAAATTACATTTAAAATATGTATTAGTTACTGAATTGAAGATAGAAAAGTATATGAAGTATAAGTATATAATATATAAGTATACTTCTTATGAAGTATAGAAAAAGAAGAGATCTGGAGCAGAGAAAAAAAAAACTTTAAATGAAGCATGTAAATTATATGCTAGTAACAGGATCCTGGCTGGGTCCGCTATGGAAGCGAGTGTGCACAGAGTTGAGAAAAACACTGTTATCAAGTATCCAGAAAGACAGAGAAAACAGAGGGAAAATGGCATTCAGGGAACCAGGGGAAGAATAATTTTTGAAAAGCAGAAAATGAGCACTCATACTGCTGATAAATAAGTTGCTATATGACCCTGACTCCTGGTCAGGTGCTGACTGTCCTTTGAATAGCATCTGACTCAAACTGGGCCAGTAAATAAATACTCTCTTCCCATTTTTTAAAAATTTTATTTGTTTTTGTTTATTTAAGCATGTTGGATAAAGACTATAGAGGTAAAATTCTGATGCCATCATTACACATGTTTGCATTGCTTCACTATAATTGGTCTTCAGGGAGAAAGATGCAGGTAACCAAAGAGCAAAGACAATGGAGATAAGTGATAGATCCAACCAGGCATTGTTTGAGATCCTCATTAGATTTGTTCTTCTCACCCTACCACGTTTTTACCTTTTGGGTTCTATGAACTATTCAATGTGAATTGTAATACATTTCCTTTTGCTTAATCAAACTTGGATCATATTTTTGTCATTTTCAACCAAAATAGCCCTAATTAAGATAGCAGTGTCCCAGTTGTCACTTGCTTCAATTTTAGAATTTACTGATGTATTAGAAAATCTTTCCAAAAAATGGTTAAGTGAAGGCAGAAAGAATAGCATACTCTTTTTTTTTCTTGAAACATAGAACATGAGAGTATAAAGGCAAACTTTCAGAGGGGTATTGTCCTTTCAAGATTAGAGAAACATAGATCAGTTATAACTAATGTGGTGATCAATTTTATGTCCACTTGCCTGGATTAAGGGATAGCTATAAAGTTGGTAAGACATAATTTCTGGTTGTTCATGTGAGGATATTTCTATAGAAGCTTGGCATGTGAGCTTGGCATTCCTCCGTGGTAGGAGGAAACATCCAATCAGCTAGGAGCATGGATAAAACAAAAAGGTAGAGGAAAGGTGAATATGCTTTTTCCTTTGGAGCTGGGACCCACTTCTCATGCCCTTATACATTAGAACTTCAGGTTCTTAGGCCTTTGGCCTTATACCATGAATTAATTATCAACTTCCCTGATTCTGAGCCATTTGGTTTTGGAAAGCCGTACTACTGGTTTGTCCAGTTCTCCAGTTTACAGATGTCCTATCATGGGGTTTCCAGGCCTCCATATGTTAGGAGCCAATTTCCCTAATAAATTCCCTTTTATCCTTATCTATCTATCTATCTATCTATCTATCTATCTATCTCATCTCCTTTTGGTTTTGTCTTTCTGGAGAACCCTTACTAATATAGTTAAGTATATTCATGGTCTATTTAATACTTGAATTCTTTAGAAATTAATGAAAACTTGATTTTTTATATCAATTTTATATAGGATGTTGTCCATTTCCAATATTATATAGGACATGATGCTTACAATGAACATAATTTTTTTCTAAGAAAAAAAGGATTGAGTCTTATTAAACTTACAAATAATAGCTCTCTGTATTGACAACCTTTGTTTTTTAAAAGTGTGATTCATTGCCTGTATTCCAAAAACCATATTTGTAAATTATCTGCAAGAGCAGTGGAATAGAATCCTTTAGTTGCTGTGGCAACAGCAGAACGAACCAGTAAAGCAACATGAAAGATAATGCTTAAGCTTCATGGAGAGCTCCACATGGGTAGAACAGGACGGGAGCTTCATTTTTATCTGATATACAAACCCGCTAAGTGATAATTTATAATAATGTTTTGGCTCCTTTGGGTTACTCGTTTAAGGACTTTATCAATTACTATAAGAAAGATCCTCAGAGGCAATACCTTCCAGCTTAATTGCTTAATAGCTAGAATAGGATCAAATCTATTCTTATGTCTATATTTATCTATTGTTTAGCTTTTAAAATTAATCTTCACATTTATACCCCCAAAGACCCAGTATCCATATATTAACATTTCCTCAAATGCAAACTAGGAATAATAATATCTACTCCATAAGGTATTATTACTAGAGTTGCTATAAAAAGTAGTTAATAGTTGTGAAATTTTTACAATGGTATATGGGAGATGGTAATCATCATTTATGTATTATGTTTTATCAGGAGCAAACCAGACCATGGATATTCACACTGTTAATATAAAATATAGAATACAAAGTTATAGGAAGGGCTGGGAATAAGAAGCCAGACTGTGAGAAGGCATCAATGAATACTGGAGGATTCTTGGGGACTGCCGTGTGTTCATCCCATAAATGTGCATGAAACATAGGGCATGCCTTCAGTACTATGTTGAGAAGTACAAGAGAAAAGAAGATCATTGACACATGGCTCAAATACCCTTTAGAACATACATAAAAATGAGCTATAAAAGTTATGCTCAAGTGCCACACTTTAAATTGAGATAAATATTATAATAAATGTATGATATCAGATCTAAAACAAGTTTGATGAATTATTGGCAAGGAAAAAATAAGGAGGAAGCAAAAATCATAGAAGAAAATGGTGAATATGTTATTGAGTGTAAAAGAAGGCAGAAATACCTATCATGGAGAGCACATATGGAAATGTTAATTTAAACAGAAGGATAGATATTTAATCATTAGGTCCCTATGGTAAAAGCATTAAGTCTAAAAGTGGGCTTTGCTAAGTTGGCAGTTTGATTTACGAAGTCAGAATATAAAAATGAGAACCCACTTGATTTGTCCAATTTTTATAATTATGTTTGTCAAATGGACAAGTCATGTATAGGGAGGCAAGTTAAAGAGGATCTTGCAAGATATTGAAGGAAGAAAACAAAGCAAAGCATTCATTCCCAAATATCTGACACAGTTGAGTAGTTTATTTTATTCTTAGGAACTAAGAAAGCTGGTGACATTGAGTTGAAGCCAATGATAACTTACCATTCTAAAAATTCTAGGACCCTTAACAGTTATACTAAATATATGTTGCTATGTTCTACAAATGGGAAAATAAAATTGTATGATAGCACAACTGTTGAAAAACATGGTTTACTAAATATTTTAAGTCCATTTTTGAGACCTGCTACCCAGGCAAATGGATTTCTTTTGAAATATCACTGCTCTCAGGCAATACATTTTGGTCACTCAAGAGTTCTGATGCAGGCAGACAATGACATTAATATTGTTTTTATGCCTTCTCACACAGCTTCCATTCTAGTCCATAGATCAAGGAGTATTTCAACTCTCAAGTCTTATTATTTAAGAAATACATTATATAAAACTACAGCCATAGCTGCTATAGACAGTGATTTCTCTGGTGGATCAGGAAAATTTCAATTAAAATCCTGTTCTGGAAAGAATTTATCATTCTAGATATCATTAAAAACTTTTATGATTCAAGGGAGGAGGTTGAAATACCAGGTCAGGAGTTTGCAAGAAGTTGATTATAGCCTTCATGGATAACTTTCAGGGGTTCTAGATTTCAGTGAGTGGAAGAAGTAGCTGCATTATGTGGAGGAAATAGCAAGAGGATTGGAATTCAGAGTTGCTACAATTTCATGATAAAACTTGAATGAATAAGGGCTGCTTCTTATGGATGAGCAGAGAAAGTGGTTTCTTAAGATAGACTTCTTTCCTGGTGAAGATGCAGTGAATACTACTGAAATGACAAAAGATTTAGAATAGCACATAAACTTAGCTGATAAAGCTACATGGCAGAGTTTGAAAGGATGACTACAATTTTGAAGAAAGTTCCAATGCATTTAACCACATTGGAACTTTCTTCAAAATTTTTATCTCTCTTAGCTCCTAAGAAGATAATCAGCTTGTTCTTTGAAGCTTTGAAGACGAGCATTGACTTCTCCGTACCTATTTAAGTTCTAGTGGCATCCTCTTTCAATATCAGGCTTTTAGATCTACATTGAAACCTGCTGTCCAGTGAAGCCACCTTAATCAATTATCTTTGGTAGATTTTCTGGATAACTTGCTGCACATTCTAGATGAGCACCTGCTGCGTCATCTTATATTTTTATAGTATGTAGATGGGTTCCTTCCCTAATCCTCATGAACAAACATCTGAAAGGTTCAAACTTTTATTATGTAGCTTCCTCCCCTCTCTCAGATTTCAGAGGATTGGAGAGAGTTAGGGCCTTCCTTTGGAAATCGCAGAGAATAGACAATAAACTGAAACTAAAAAGCAAATATAGAAAGGTTCAGGATACAGGGTTAGTATATAAAAGCTGATCATTTTCCTATGTACCCATGATGAACATGTGAAATTTGAAATGAAAAACAATATCATTTACACTAGAAGAAAAAAATACTTTGGTATAAATTATACTATGTTATGTGGTGTGTGTGTGTGTGTGTGTGTGTGTGTGAGAGAGAGAGAGAGAGAGAGAGAGAGAGAGAGAGAGAATATCTGTGTGAAGAAAACAAAAATTCTCTGATAAAAGAAGTCAAAAGCTAACTAAATTGTGAGATGCTCTATGTTAATTACAGTTTTTTATAAAACTAAACATAGTTTCATCATACAATCCAACAGTCATGTTCTTTGGTATTTACCCAAATAAAACATATCTACACCAAATGCCCTCACATGGATATTTATAGCAGCTTCATTCATAATTATCAATTTTTTCAAGCAATCAAGATGTCCTTCAGTAGGGGAATGGCTGAAACAATGTTGCACATCTGGACAATGGAATATCATTTGGTGCTAAAAACAAATGAGCATCAAACCACGAAGGGACATGAGGAAACTCCAATGTATATTACCTAGAGATAGAAGCCAATCCAAAAAACCCATGCACTGTATATTTTCAACTATGACATTCTAGGAAAGGCAAAGCTGTGGAGAAAGTAAAAAAGATTAATTGCTGCTAGGAGTTAAGGGGAAGTGAGGTACAAATAGGCAGGGTACAGAGATTTTGGGGAACAGTAAAACTGCTATGAGGTACCACACTGGTAGATAATGTCATCATACATTTGTCTAAGCCCCTAGGATGCACATCATCAAGTGAACCCTAAAGTAAATTATAGTCTTTGGGTGATGATGTGGCAATGTAGTTCACTGATGTAACGAATGTGCCAATCTAGAGAAAGAAAGTGATAATGGGGGAGGCTAAACATGTGTGTGGGAGGTGGCAGATGGGAATTCTTTATATCTTCTGATCAATATTTCTGTGAATCTAAATAAAGTATATTTTTAAAAATAAATGTTTATTGAAAGCCACTGAGACTTGGAAGAGTATACCCCTTCAAGTTTTGAAGATTGTCTTGCTTTTATATTACCTTGTATACTGGAAAAATAATATATATTTAATGCATTTCTTCATGACTATAAAATTTAATGCAATGTATGAGATATCTTATATCTGGGTGAAAATCCAAATGCTATCAGTTTTTGTTTGGAATCACTTTCATCCTCATCATTTCATTCAGAGAAGATGTTTTTCTTAAGAAAAGAAGTAAATGAAAACTTGAGAGTTAAGATTTAATAATGCAAATATCATTTTCCTAATTTAGTTAATCTTGTTGAACTATAAATTAAAAATCAAAATTACAAATTTTACAATAAAATGATTATATAAGTAAAGAAATTTGACAATACATAAATGTTTACAGTTTTAATATTTTTATTCACTGTGAGTTATAATTGAGAAACTGACTTTTAAATATTGCTTGTTGAAACATGATTCTATTTTTCATGATTAGTGTACAACTCAGAAGACACGAGACTCAATCACAGGAATGGAACAGATGAACTAATTTGCCCAAATATACGAGTTTACCAGTCACTCATTTAGATAAGAAGCAAAGAGCTTGAGGATCAATACTGATCCATGGACTAAACTTTGGTAGCATTATGTGCCTCCTTAGGCTTTTACTAGCAATAGGTTTAACAGTGTTTCTCGTCTGTGCTCATGACTTAGGCTAAAAATGTATTGCATTTTATTATTTACATAAGTTTTGAAAAGAAAGCCTACTTCTTGTAATCATGAGGCATTTATGTTTTCAGAATATTATTTCTGTGTCTTTCTTCATATTACAACCATTTTCTTTTCAAAAGTAATTTGCCCTTACCTTTGTTTATGTGTCTCTGACTTTGAGTCCAATGCAGTCCAATGTAGTTTTGTTGTGAGGATTTACCAACCCCTGTTTATGCTTTTGGGTTTTCTACCTATCCCGAAGAGTTGCTTACTTTACATTTCTTTAAATTCTGAAGATAAAAGTTCATATCTCACACCTTTCCCAGTGGATCAACTTCTTAGGGTTGCTCTAACAAAGTACCACAAAATAAGCGACTTTAAAGAAATCTATTCCCTCAGAGTTCTGGAGACCAAAATTCTGAGATGAAGGTGCCTGCAGTATCATACTTCCTTTTGAATGCTCGAGAGGAGAATTCCTGTTTGCTTCTTCTGGCTGTGGATGATTGCCTTAAAATCTTAGCATTGTTTGGTTTGTATATGCATCCCTCCAATATCTGCCTGTCTTCATTCGGCCATCTTTATTCTGTCCATGTCCATATCTGTGGCTCTTCTTTTAATTAGAATATCAGTCATGTGGAATTCAGGACTGACTCTAATCTATTATGACTCAGCTAGTTGCATCTGCAAAAATCTTATATCCAGATAAGTTCATATTTTGAGGTTTTGGGAATAGAATAGATTGAGCACTACAACACAGAACCTCAGCATGCAGGGCATCCAGTGATCTATCTTCTATCTTGTTTCCAAAGATGGTTTCTCTTTTCATTAGGCATTCTAAGACCTACTGTACTTATATCTGTACCCTTTTGCTTTCAGTCTTGTGGCACACTTGCAATTCCTTTCTGTATAGACGGATGAAGAAAAGAACTGAACTCAAAGGAAGAGAAAGAGATAGAGGAAAGTAGAACATGCTTTAGCAAAATTAAAAACCAAATTGCTTTAAGATGGAGATCATTTTTTATTGCTGTGTTTTGTTTCTTTTGTTCAGTGAACACCCTATATTGGAGTTAGGACCATAGAGGGCAAAGAAATAAAGAACCCTTACAGATTCCTGGGATTATACTATTCTATACTATGTATTTCCCAAAAAAAATGAGATATAAAAATGTACCTTTTGACATGCATCTCCATCAAAGAAGATATTAGTGCAAGTTTGTCCTTTGAAACAGTCTTAGTCATTCTGTTTTTCATCTTTTTTCTTATATACTACTGTCATATGATTTTGGTGTATCCGATTCCTTCAGCTCGTAAGACCCGTCTTGCCATGAACATTTACATAAAACAATAGGGCCTTTTCTTGGAGTTTAAGGGCTGCTTCTGTGATCTCAGCTCATGTTTATCAACCCTTTCTCTGAACCCCAGGTCTTAGCTGTTCTTGGATTTTACTCTACTGAATGCTTTCCTATTTCCATGAAGATTCATCCCAAGCATGGTTACAACTGAGGCATGACCAGAGTACAGGCGAAGACAAGAAAGGAACAGAGTTGATACATGGCAGATATGCCAATCTAAAACCTCAAAAATGTTCTTAAGATTGGGAAATGTTCCATTTTCAGTGAATTTGGCTATTGTAATAAAAACAGCATGGTTCTGGCATAAAAACAGACACACTGACAAATAGAACAGGAGGGAGAGCTCAGAAATAAACCCAGGCATTTATGGTGAAAAGTTTTTCAACAAAGGCACCAAGAACACACAATGGGGAAAGGACAGTTGCTTCAGTGAACTGTGTTGGGAAAACTGGATATCCACATGCAGTGAAATAAAATTGGATTTTCATCTCACACCATAAGCAAAAATCAACTCAAAATGGTTTAATGACTTAAATATAAGACTTAAAAATCTACAACCATTAGAAGAAAACACAGAGAAAAAGCTCCATGACAAAAACTGGGCAATGCATTTTTTTAAATATAAACCCAAAAGAACAGTCAATATAAGCAAAACTAGGAAAAATTTATTTGTCAAAATTTAGTTTGACTCCATCAAACTAAAAAACTTCTTAATATCAAATGAAACAACTATCAACAGAGTGGGAGAAAATATTTGCCAACCACTCATTTGAATTTGCCAGCTTTTACATTGGCAAAAAATATACTTATCCTCCCTGAGATTTTGTTTTTATACCTGTAAAATAAGTGAGTTACTACATTTCTATTGTTCCTTAAAAAAGTTTTATGTTATGATTCTATGGATATTGGTCAAAAGTTAGCTGAATTATGTTAGGTAAAATAATATTTATTTGACATCAAGTGTTAAAGGATAGAATTGGGTACTTTAGGAAATTTAAACAACCCATATTGAAAGTCTTTTAAAAGTATCTATAATTTTAGATAAATATCAGCTAAAGATATCAGATTTTAAATATAAAGTTTCAGATCTTAAATTTTGCTATTCTAATCATTGCTTTAACTTCATGTTAAATGTGAATGATGAATATGATTATAACTGGTGGAATCTAAGTGCAATTTATTCTTATTATTGGGATAACAGGCAATTTTAATTATAAAAGAACATCAGCATTTGTGGTTGACCTGTTCTGATCAAACTAGTGGAAAAATACCTTTCAATAACTTTCACAACTTTATTCCAACATGGGCCAATTAATGCCCTAAGTGGTCACCATTATACAATATCAGTGTTCTTGCTGTTAACTGTCTTGCTCGAAAGAAAGTACTACATAAGAAGTATGATTAGTTCAAATAATTCAAAAGATGAATAGTTTCTTTTCCCCTGTCCCCATTTTTTCTCTGTTCTGTGGTAACTGGTGACTCACATGTAAGCACCTCAGGTTTCATAAAAGCATGTCTTTATCTTCAATTTCTCCTCATTTCCATATTATCCTTGAGAGGCAAAACCAAGCAAATTAAGATAAGTTGAAAAAAATGATCTGAAAATGAATCTCCCCAATTGCAAATTGCTCCATGAGATTGGGTGCACTATGTGTTTAAACAAAGTCACGATTCATTAACTATGGCCTTTAACAATCAAATAAACAAAACCATACTCTACAAGGCATCCATTAGCGCGTTGAAGTGCATAAATCACTAACCATGTGACTTAGGGCTTAACCATTTGCCAAACAGCTGTTTTCTCAGTTCAAATAATGAAGAGAAAAAAACAGCTGAAGCCAATTAGTGGATAAGCATTCATTCCCAAATATCTGAGACAGTTGAGTGGTTTATTTTGCAGGCCAGATATGTTGTTATTCAAATCCAAGGAAGAAAGCTCCTTTTACAAAAAATTGAGGGTTTTACATTAACCCTTGTTTGTATTGGGCTTTCTTCCAAAGAGCAAGGAGAGAAACAAACAAACAAACAAACAAGCAAACAAATAGCTAATTAAGATTTAGTATCCTTGAAAGCAGGGCTGTGAATTATTTGTTTAGGATTGCTTGTTTCTTTGCACATGGAATATTTTAAGCATTCAGGAGAACTAAGGAATGTAAATGTAAAATTCTAATGCAAAGCAAAATATCTCATTTCAGGCAGAAATTATGTTTACAAAAGGGAAATGATCAAACAGGCTCAAAAGTAGACAAAGCATACTCTACATGCTTAGATACTGAAAGGAGATCTATTCTTAATGAAAGAAAAACTTTAAACACATTGCATTTCAGGTTGGAACCTGCTCTGTTGCTAGCAAGATAATTTATTGAGTTCTCAGCAGGAATCTTTCAATGAAGGGTTCTATATAGCTTCTCCTGCCATGACAAGGGCATAATCCGGAGTTTCCTTTACTTTGACTGTTTTGATAACTAAATCAGCTAATATCAATCACCAATAAATATTCAAGAAACATGCATGTTTTTCCCCTCAAAGGAATCATCACTAAGCAGGGAACCCAAACACAGTCTTTCTCATGTAGATTGCCTTGATACAGACAGGAAAGAAAACAGATGTTTCCATTAGACCAACTAGATTCTGATTGGGCCACTTACTAGTTGGGCAACATTTAGTAAATTGAAATCCTTCTAAACCTGTTTCTTTATCTATGTAAAATGGATAATACTTTCTTGCAAGTTTGTGCTACAAAATTTACTTTTTTGATGAAGTTGAAATATTATGAGTTTTATCCAAAGCTCAATTCTTACCTAATGAAATGTGAAAATATATTTTTGCCTGTTGTAAAATAAATTGTTCAAAATAAACAGTAGCTCTTTTCATTATTGTTTCACAAATTTATAATGTCATGGATTGTCTTAGACTGGGTCTTTGTAATTGGAAAACAATGGGTTGATCATTTATAAAAGTTATAAGTATTAATTTTCTAGGATAAAGACCTAAGCTTTCTTTTTGAGAGGAAACCCCCTGTGAGGCTATCTGATTAATTATGTTGATTTAATGCAGTACTTAAGGGCTGTCTTTGGGAGGACTGCGGGATGCAAAATGCAATCTCTTTGAAGAAAAGGTTTTGTACTTTGTTGTATTTGGGTAGTTTGTCCTGGGGAAAGTTCACCTCCAAAATACAGAGAGGTGAGATTTATATCAAGAAAATGGGTAATTACACTACTAATGATTCTATGAAGAGGAAAGGAAAATAAGGACTTTTGGAGAAAATAGGAAAGTGTGGTCTCCAGGGGGAAAAGAGGACTAGGGACCTTCAGGTAGGAGAGAGATGCTCAGGGGCAGTCTTGCTGTACGAAGGTGGGCCTGCTATCATGAGACTATGGCAAACTCCGAGTATAAAGGAAAACTAACCTCAGTACATGAGGAAGTCAAGAGCCAAGAGCCCAGTGGAGAGCCTTCTGTTACTTGTGTGAATTCTCCAATCTGCTTTTTTCTAATTATAATTTTTGACAAATCTTTATTTTTACTCAGACATGGGAAACTCTACCTTTTGTGGAGATTCAGAACATATGAGCAGATTTTAATATAGTCCATTACTGAACATTTGCTCTCTATATAAAATAATGTCTCCATCTAGAGCTTCCTTACTCTTCTGTCACATTTTTCTCTTACTCTGGTTGCTATTTGCATTTTACAAGTTTTATATATGTTTGTGACCACATGTCAGAAGTAGAGTGGCTTCAAAGCTAGTGTTTTTATCTTCCTGGCTCTGACTGCCAGTGTAATCTGTATAGAGCTATTATTTTAAAATTAAATGCATCTTTGTTAAATACATGAACACAACAGAGTTTACAAACTTTAAATTTTCCAAATAAATAAAATGAACAATTCTTTTAAAAATTACAATGCAATAAAACCTAACACAGACTAGGAAAGTATTCTCATTTATTATTGTAGATTGTAGATAAATACCATACCATCAATTCAAATTATTAGAAAAATCCCATAGCATTGTTTAAAAATCTTAAAAATATCAACAAACAATTCAAAATAAAAAAGTGGTCTTCTAACAATCATAACTCATATAATATTTTCATTTCATTCACTATATAAATAATTTCTATATAAATAATTTATAAACTATATGTGAGAAAAAATTCAATCTTTTAAGAAAATAAAAATAATTAAGCTAAATAAATAATGTAATTCATATATAGGAAAACTGTCAAATTGCTTACGGTGCTCATAATCTATTGAAAAAATTCTTGTGAGGGCTTTATTCTTATTAATTTTTAGTAGGATCATAACTGTTAAAAACTTCTAGAAAAGCAATATGGACATTTGCTATGAGAATCATAAATAAACTTGCTATGGAAATTGAAGATGAAGACATTCTTACTAGGGAGATAATTCTGAATAAAAAAGCATAAGCAATACATATGATTACACTATTTATGACATTATCTATAATAAAAATAAAATTATTTATCTTGTATTATGTGAAATTATGTAGCACATCCTATTCCAACAACAAAATAGAATATTATATGCCTATTAATATATTGTCATTAAAATAATAATTGTAAGATTGAGTGAAGTAGCAATTATGCTAACAATATTATATTTGTCAGCTTTTCATTACTGTAACAAATTCCTGAGATAAATCAATTTTTAAAAAGGGAAAACTTACTTTGGCTTACAGTGGAGGTTTTAGTTCATGACTAATTGGCCTCATTGCTTTGGGTGTGTGGGGGCAGTCTAGCATGGCAGAGGAAGCCCATTCACCTTCTAACCAGATGCAAAAGAGGGAAAGGAAGAGGCAGGAGCTGGGGTCCCACAGTGCCCTTGAACAGCATGCTCCCAATGACGTAAAACCTCCCATGAGGTTCTACCTTTTACAGATTCCACTGCTTCCCCAGTGGTGCCACTCTGGGGAACACTTGGACTTTTAGGAGACATTACAGAACATTTGATGTTACAGGCAAATGTCACATGAAACTATCAAAAGCAAAGTTGTAGGTATGGTCTGCCTAACTATGCAAAAATGTGTGTATGTGTAAAAGAATATTAGAAAAGTTCTTGTGTTTTGGTAATTAATTATTTTACCAAAATAATTAGTGAAAGATATAGTCTTGCCAACAAGTAATAATGGTGACATTTATATGTGCATGTTGGCCTGAGACCATGGCACTTCACACTTGCCTTGGCATTACTTTCAGCGATTAACATGACTCACCAATTTCCTCATCTTTGGCAAGATGTCCTCATAACCAGAATATTGGAATTTAGAATTCACCGCACCATTTAGTTTCCTTTTGTGAGAACTTTCCATGAATTTCTTTTTTCTTCATCAGGGTAGATCCATATGTGCATTTGAATGTGTGTTTCAAGACTGAGAGGAGTGTCCTCTTGGATTCACGATGTGGTGTTAGCATTAGAGGAAAACAACTTCAAAACAAGATTTTTTGTTTGAAAAATCTTTGAATTCCACTTAAAAGGCTGAGAAATGATCAAAATTAGCCTCCCACAAGCATTATTGGCAGGGATAGGTTGTGTGTTGAACTTTTCTTTATTCTAGGAATTGACATTTGTTGAAGAGGTTTGAAAACACAGTGAATACATTGAAGAAAGAAGTGCTTCAGCTTCAACTAGCATATGATTAAATTAATGAGCCTGAATTTCTGACCCCTGGACTGATGTTGGGGTGTCATGAATGATCTATGAAGCCTTTTCACATCCTCTACCACTGGTTCCAGCTGAGGCACAGACTTCTTCCCAATATAGCATCAGTGAGGGTTTTTGGGGTGGCTTTTTCTGGAGTTGTATGTGTAGCATGGATAAAATTTCACAAGTAACTTTAAAATTACTCTCATTTAAAACAAATGACATTAGTCATTTTTTTCTTGAAAAGGAAGTGTTAAAACACATACAAGAACTCGTTTGGTAGACCTACTGTTGGCTCTCTTCACTGGCTTTACTTTAAAGGCATTTATTTGGTCTGAACTGCTTTGATTTATGGTCACTTGAAGTGACCCCTAATGCACCTCCTTTGTTCCTATTTCCTATTTAGTTGCCAGCCCTCCCAACACAGTCTATTATACTGGAATTGGTTTAGTTGGCTTGAAAGGGAGCTTGGTTTATTTGGTTTCAGAGTTTTGAGATCTGGGGTGTGTGTGTGTGTGTGTGTGTGTGTGTGTGTGTGTGTTCATCAAACATAGAAAGAGCTGGATTTTTCAATTGCAATTCAATGTTTTTATGCAATTTCATACTTCTTTGGTGTTCTTTTTGATAAACATACCAAAATAGCACCACCTTTAATGTAAATTGTGGAAGCCCTAGTAAATGTACTTAAAATTCTAAATTAATGACTCTTGACTAGGTTTCAGAGTACTATAATTATTGCTCTGATGTAAAAAAAAAATATTGTAGAAAAATAGTAAAAATTTTATTACTTTCACTCAAAAAACCTATAGGTATAGCTGCTTTATTTCTTTGTATTTCTTTTAATAAGTTTCAGTCTAATGATATATTTAGAAGGATAGCAGTTTAATATAAATTTTAAGAATAGGAAAGAAAAAGCCTCTTTTGCATTTTTTTTTTAAACCAGGAATTGAACCAAGGGGTTCTTAACCACTGAGCAACATTCCCACTCCCTTTTTAATATTTTATTTAGAAACAAGGTCTCATGAGTTGCTTAGGACCTCACTAAGTTGCTAAAACTGGCTTTGAACTTGCAATCCTTCTGTGTCAACCTCCCAAGCCAGTAGGATTATACGTATTTGTCACCTCATCTGGCCCTCTTCTGTTCTTGTTAGAGGCACATGTAATTATAAATCAAAGTCTATGCTTCAGGCTTTCATTCAACAGGCTTGACGCTGCTCCTAGAATAAGCAGGAGAAATTGTTCAATAGAATTACCTCCCACTTTGGTAGCATGATGACCTACGTATCATCAGAAAAAACACTTATCAAGAAACACAGATGTTCAGAAATCCAAGGTGACAGAATAGAAGTACCCTGAACTTGCCTGCTCCTCCACAAAGAACGACCCAAGTAACAAGTGCACAGCTACATTTTGAGGTGAGTGACTGTCGAAAAACACTGGAAACAAGCAAGAGAGAGAGTAGAACCTTGCAAGATTCACAGATCTGGGAGAACAGTATAGCAAGAGAAACAAAATACTCCAGCATATGTCAGCCCACTCCACAGCAGGAAGCAGAGGAATCTCCCTTTTGCAGGGGTAAAGGAGAAAAAGGAAATCGCACTAAACTATCAGTATAGAAACTGGAAATTCTAGCCACCGGAAAGTCTTTTGACTCTTACAGGCTGATCCAGCCCCCATCCCTTATTTATATAACTAACCTATCATCTGCACAGTAACCTTGCTTTAGAAAAGGACCTTAAACCATTTGCCAGCAAACACCTAGGGTGCTGTAGCCAGGAGCCATCTTGAGAAATGAGCTATTATGAGTTTGGACTGCTCTAAGTGTCATAAATTCCCACATATTTCCTGGGATTCCACATTCTACTGCACTGGTGTGAGGGGGTAGCTGCCTTGTCAACCCAACTTTATCCATTTCGTGACTGTAAGTTAAGCCTGCTGGGTACCCTGCACTAAAAGTGATGAATATTGTGACATGGATTGGAATGGAAGGAACAACCCTTGAGAACTTTGTTCTCCTTGAGCACTTTGTTCTCCAAGATGGCATGCATGTAAGTCTAAGCGCATGTGGACTAACACTGGTACCAGAACTGAAGGCAGACACCCATACAATTTCTGCCACTTTTCCCCGTGATACCACATCAGGCACCTGTTACTGACAGGGAACGAGGGAAAACCATGGTTTCCACCACTGTCCCACAAACAAAATCTAAGGGAGCTACGAGCAACTCCTGGCTCTATCTACCTCTGAACCTGGATGAATGCTACAGCTGAAGGAGTCAGGAAGAGAAAAGGTTTGACTCCAATGTTTCTGCATCCCTGGAAAGACATCTGGTCTTGTACTATTGATTGCTTAGAGGAAAAAAAGTATGGTTGGAAGTCTCAACAATGGAATAGACCAAGTGGAAGAAAAAAATAAATGAATTTGAAGAGACAGATCTTTTGAAATGATCTAGTCACACAAACACACACGCACACACACACACACACACACACACACACACGCCAAAAAAACAAAACAAAACAAAAGCACAGAAAGGTTATTCAGTGAAATAAAAAAGAATACAAGAATACTTCCTTAAATTTGAGAAAGACATGGACATCCATGTACAGGAAACTTATAAGGCACCAAATAGACATGATCAATGAAGATTTTCACCATGACACATTACAGTTAAGCTGTCAAAAGTAGAGGCTGAAGAAAAAATTCTAAAATCTGTAAGAGAAAACTGCTGAGTCACATTTAAGAGGTATTCCCATTAGACTAACAGTAGATTTCTTAGAAGAAATAGTAAAGGCCAAGAGGAAATGAAAGGATATATTCCAATTCCTGAAACAAAATAAGTTGCAACCAAGAATACTATACCAGGTAAGGTGACCCTTCAGAATTAAAATGAAAATGAAATTGTTCCAAAGCAGGCAAAAACTGAGGGAATTCATGACCATCAGACTAATCTTATAAAAGAAGCTTAGGGAAGTCATATCCAGAAGTGAAAGAAAGATATCTATCACCACAAAAGCTGATAAAAGTATGAATCCTACTAGAAGGGTAGATACACAATAGGAGATTGAATCAAATACTATCAATTCAGTAATCCATCAAATCATAAAAGATGAATGAGAGAAAGAAATGTGTAAAGCACTTTCAAAACAACTAAATGAAAATCAACAAAGTTATAGAATAACTACTTATGCATCAATAGTAGTCTTCGATGTAAATGTCCTACATTCTCCAACTAAAAAAACACAGACTAGCTGAATGGATATAAAAATAAAACCCCAAAGAACATTCCATTTAATAGTTATAGAATAAACAACCTTTCAATCAACACATGGGACATTCTTTAGAATAGACCATATACTAGGCTACACAACAAATTTAAACAAACTGAAAAAATTTGAAATTATACTAAGTATTATTTGTCATCACAATGGAATAAAACTAGAAGTTTACAGCAAAAGAATTTTTTAACAAATAACTGGAGAATGAACAACACACATTTGAACAGTAGGTGATTGAAAAAAATCAAAAGGGAGATTTAAAAATCTCTTGAAACACATGAAAATGGAAACACAAAATACCAAAACATATAGGATACAAAAGAGCAGTACTAAGAGAAGCTTTCATAGCAAAAAGTACCTACATCAAAAATAGATTATGAATAAACAACCTAATGATGCATCTCAAAGATTTAGAAAACCACAAGCAAACCAAAACCAAATTTAGTAAGAAGAAAGAACAAAGATTAGAGGAGAAATATATGAAATAGAGACTAAAAAATTACAAAAGTTCAAAAAAAAAAAAAAGAATTGATATTTGAGAAGGTAAACAAAACTGTTAGGTAAGCTAAGAAAAAGAATAGAGAAGACCCTAATTTAAAAAAAAAAAAAAAGATGAAATAAGAGAAGTTACAATCAAAACCACATAAATAAGAAAGATCTTTAGGGATTATTATGTAAACATACATACTAAAAACATTATAAAACCTAAATTACAAGAACAAATTTCTAGACATATGTGACTACCAAAACTGAGTCATAAAGATATAAAAAATCTAAGAGCACCAATAACAATTTATGAAATTGAATTAATAATTAAAATTTTCCCAACAAAGGAAAGCCCAGGACCACCTAGCTTTTCTGGTGAATTTTATTAAACTTTTAGAGAACTAACATCAATTCTTCTCAAACTATTCCAAATAAATGAAAGAAAGGGAACCCTTCCAAACTCATTCTATGAGGTCAGCATTACCTTGTTATCAAAACTAGACAAGTAAACAACAACAAAAACAGACCAATATCTGAACATATAGGTAAAATTTCTCAACAAATTACTGGCAAAACAAAATTGACAGTACATCAAAAATATCATTCATCATGATCAAGTTAGTTTCATTCCAGGGATATGAGGATGGTTCAACATAAATCAATAAATGTAATATACAATAGAGTGAAGGATAAAAAAATCATATGATTATCTCACTAGATGCAGATAAACATTTAATAAAATTCAACATTCTTTCATGATAAAAGATCTGAACAAATTCGTTGTTGAAAGAACATATCCCAATGCAGTAAAGCCTCTATCTGACAAACCCATAGCTTTGACAAACCCATTACAGATATGACAAATCTTATTTTTTTATTTTTATTTATTTTTTTACAAGTACTTTTCAAAAGTAATATGCCTAAAATTTCACTGATATTTATGTTTTCTACCCTTTTTGAGTTTTTTTATTAGTTGTTCAAAACATTACATAGCTCTTGACATATCATATTTCATACATTTGATTCAAGTGGGTTATGAACTCCCATTTTTCCCCCGTATACAGATTGCAGAATCACATCAGTTACACATCCACGTTTTTACATACTGCCATACTAGTGTCTGTTGTATTCTGCTGTCTTTCCTATCCTCTACTATCCCCCCTCCCCTCCCCTCCCCTCCCATCTTCTCTCTCTACCCCACCTACTGTACTTCATTTCTCTCCCTTGTTTTTTTTCCCCCTTTCCCTTCACCTCCTCTTATATGTAATTTTTTATAATGATGAGGGTCTCCTTCCATTTTGAAGATCAGGGAAAATACAAGATTTTCTACTCTCAGTTTTTTTTTTTTTTTTTTTTTTTTTTCAGAAACATAATACTAGTAGTTTTGGCTAGAGCACTTAGGCAAGAAAGAAATAGTATCCTTTGGATGTGAGGTATCCCCCAAAAGCTGACACGTGAGACACTACAAGAAGGTTCAGAGGAGAAGTGATTGGATTGTAAGAGTCTTAACCCAATCAGTGATTTAATCCCCTGATAGGGATTATCTGAGTGGTATCTGAAGTGATAGGGTCTAATTGAAGGAGGTAGGAATTGGGGCATGGCTGGTAAGTTGGGTCTGTGCTTTCTGATCACAATATGAGCTGCTTCTCTCGGCCACACTCTTCTGCCATGATGTTCTGTCTCACCTCAAGCCCTGAAGAATGGAGCTATCCTTCTGTGGACTAAGACCTCTGAGACTTTGAGCCTTGAAATCAACTTTTCCTCCCTTAAAATTGTTCTGGTCAGATCCTTTAGTCACAGCAGCGAAAGAGCTGACTAAAACAGCATGGACATAGGCAGGAAAGAAGTCAAAATTATTCCAGATTGCAGACGATGTGATTACATATATACAGAAAAACCTAAGTACTTCACTAAAGGGTATTATAACAGATAAATGAATTTAGAAATCATGAAAACAATCCCATTCATAATAGCTCCTAACTTTAAGTGGAAAACCTCTACATAATAAATAAATAAATAAATACATAGGTAAATAGATAGATAGATAAATCACTGAATAAAGAAATTTTTAAAAAGATGAAAAGACTTCCCATATTTATGGATTGTAATAATTAATAGTATTAAAATGTGTATACTACCTAAAGCGATCAAAAGATTCAAAGCAATACCCGTGAAAATACCAATGACTTTTCTTCATAAAACTATTTTAAAATCCTAACATTCAGATAGAAGCATAAAAGTTCCTGAATAAATAAAGCAATATAATCCAAAAGAACAGAGCTAAAAAAGGCATCCCAAGTTCTAATTTTAAGATAGACTATAGAGCCATATTTACCAAAACAGCATAATATTGGCCCCCAAACTGAACACAGACTAATAGAAGATAATTGAGATCCCAGAAATTAACCCAGGCTTCTATATCCAAGTGGTTTTCAATGAAGTTTCCCAAAACATACATTGCAGAAAGATCGCCTTTTCAAAAGGTAATGGGAAAATTGGGTATCCAGATGTAGAAGGTTGAAACTTAACTCCTGTGTCCCAATGTGAACAAAATGAATTCAAATTAGATTTAAAAAACTATGCAAAACCTGAATCTGAAGCTACTAGAAAAGCACATAGGAGAAACACTTCAAGGTATTGTTACAGGCAATTCTTTTTTGGATAGGCCCACAAAAGCACAGGAAACTAAAGCAAAAAAATTTACAAATGGGATTACATCAAACTAAAAAGCTTTTTCACAGCAAAGAGCAGAACAGAGTGATTGCTATCTATGTAATGAGAGCAAATACTTGCCAACTCTTCATCTGAGAGAGTTAATGTCAAGAATATACAAGAAACTCAAAAACTTAACAGAAACACCCCAAGTAATCCACTTAAAAAATGGGCAAATGATCTGAATAGATAATTGTCAAGATGTCCAACAAATACATAAAAATGTTCCCAGTATCATTATCTACCCAGGAAATTCTAATCAAAGATAATAAGTGCGACGTCTTAATTATTACATGAGTTAGGGGAAAAGGCTGGTTTGCCCAATAAAGAAGCCCAACCAATATTGTGGCTTAAGAACCTTGAAGTTTCCTTTCTGGCTCATTTAACAGTTCTGAAGTGAAACTTTCATATGCCCTATGGTAATTTGAAGCTGCAATCTGAACGGAGAACTGCTATCTTCTACTGATGACTTCTAAGGTTATCACAGTCATTACCTTTCAATCCACTAAAAAGGAAGTTTGGTACTAGGTCAGTTAGAAATTGCACATTTGTATCTGCTCATTTTCACTGATCAAAGATAGTCACATGGCCATCATTAACTGCAGATAAATGGGGAATTAGAACTTTAGATGGGAAATGGGGATGAGACACATCCCAAGTCCAATTACTATTAAGAATTAAGAGAAAAATGCATTTCTGTCTTTTCATCAAGCAATATCTTTCATGTTGTACAAACTCTGAACAACTTTAGTACTCTAAAAAGAGTAATTTTTCATTCTCATGGAGGGTGATTATACTCACTGTATTGGGTGGGCATAACTCTTCCTCAAGCAATTACAGTATAATTGCCCAGAAATAGACAATATGTTCTGATGATTTTCTGATTTATCTATCTATCTATTTATTTATTTATTTATGACAGTGGAATGCATTACAATTCTTATCACACATATAGAGCACATTGTTTACATATCTCTGGTTGTATACATAGTATATTCACACCAATTCATAAATTCATACCTGTACTTTGGATATTAATGATCATCATATTCCACCATCATTAATAACCCTCTGATGATACTCTTATTCCAATTAGTAGGATCATCGTACATCATTGCGTATTTAGGGAAAGCTTAGCTTTCACCTACTATAAAAACCAACTGAGTACCTCATTTAATGGTGGTTCATATAACAAGTTAAATTGTTACCCATCAAACATCAAGAAAATTAATCAGAACATCACAATAGACTCTGCTCAGGAAATTTTGAGCCTGGCCTAGAGAATTAGAATTCTAAGCCTCATGTTTTAGCCAGATTTTTCACTGCTGTGACTAAGGAACCAACCATAACAACTGTAAAGGAAGAAAGGTCTCTTTAGGGGTCCTGGTTTCAGAGATCTTAGTCCATAGAAGGCTGGCTCCATTTTCAAGGCTCCAGATGAGGCAGAAGAACATCATGGCAGAAGAGTGTGGTAGAAGGAAGCAGCTCACATGATGATCATAAAGCAGAAAGAGAGAGAGAGAGAAAGAGAGAGACAGAGAGAGAGAGAGAGAGAGAGAGAAAGAGAAAGAGTCCATATACAAAATACATACCCCATAGCTATGACCCCAATGAACCACTTCCTCCAGCCACACCTCACCTGCCTCCAGATACCACTCAGTTAATCCTACCAGGGATCAATTCTGATTAGGTTGAGGCTATAATCCAATCATTTCTCCTCCAAACCTTCTTGCATTTTCTCACACATGAGCTTTTGGGGGACACCTCATATCCAAACCATAATATCCCACTAAAAATTTGCAAGAGATCTGTCACACCACAGTGGTGCAAAGACATATTTCCATATCTAGCATAGACAGGAGATGATACTCTCTTTCATTTCCTGTGTATACACATTGCCTTCTTTCCACGTATACTATTAAATTTCTTAATTTATTGATTGAAATAACTTATTTGTATACTACTGTATGTACCATTTAATAAGTTTGTGTTTCAGCATTTTTTCCCAACACTGTTCACCTCATAGTTAAATCTATGATCACTCTAGAAAATGTAGGCTAGTACATAAAATTTAGTAAAGACTGACCTTCAGAGATATATGTTAAAGATCAATAGATAATGATCCGTAGTTGTATAAGGCACTGATCAAAAATGGGGGTGAGAATAGAAACACTTGACATTTATACATATTATTTTTATCCTTTGCATCATCTTGTTATTATTTAGTATTGTAAGACCATCTTTTTAACTTTTTAAAAATTCTGTAACCTGTGTCAATTATCCCTTGTTTTCTAATAAATGCTTTATGTGAACCTTCTAAAATATTCATCAATGGACATAAATATATTTCACAAAGGACAAAAGAGCCACACTTTTGGAATATAAAATAAAAATATTTATTTTATAATTTCAAGCATATAAGCTATGGGATGACCTAATACAAAATATAGATTTCTTGCTAGCAATTGTCATTAATAATCTGAACTTGAATTACAAATTGTGGTCTTTTTTATATATAAAGTGAAAGGTAGAGTTTATACAGATAGGGTTTTTTCTACACTGTAATTCTGAAAAGTAAAAATATCCTGTCATTGTTTAAAAAACACATTAGCAGAAAAATGTATTGATGAGAAAGAATAAAGCTGAATTTGAATTGTGTGTGCCTCAATGAACAAAACTAGATACCCTCCTAAAATTTTCTCCCAAGACCCAATATGATTAACAGTCACATTTCAGAAATTTACACCTAGAGAGAATTTATTTTCCATTGAAAGGTGCCTTCTGTTCAGAAAGATTCCTATGTTGCAAAGTAAATTAGTCATGTTGAAGAATGTTGGTATATTGAGGTTGGGATGATTTATTCAACTTTTTGCAGTTCAAACTTGGAGGAACATAAGTGAAATATCTATCAGTAAAGCTGTTTGTACTCATTCCTAAAGGCATAGAATTGCTTTTAGTATTATTTCTGGTGTCTTGCCAGAGCCAGGTGTTGGTATGTACAAAAATAGGGAACAAGACTAAATAACATGTGAACAAAAATGAGTCCTAGGAACTTCAAAGTGTAGTTGGAAATTAGATTATTGATAGCAAAATATAGCTGCTGCAGTCATCTAAAAGGTAGGTATTTGCTATTTGATCCAGGTTCCAGGAAAATCCTAAGATGCACATTTTGTAGAATTTATAAGCCGGCTCCACCTTTCACTTTATATGTCTGCCTCAGAGTGATTGCTCTAATTCATTAAAAGAGTTATTTCTATAAGTGAATTCACCTGTGAATGTTTGGAAGTAACCCTTCTCTCTTTATTCTGAAGCATGCTTGTATGTATTTTGCCTCTCCAGGGTTATGGCATTTTCTCTGAGTCAGGGGTCATGCTTTTCTGTCACTTTCTTGCAAAATCCCTTCACCTTAGAGAAGCAGTGGGTGGAGGCATCTGGTTTCTACTTACTGAAGGACTCTGTGCTCCATAACACAACTAGGAGAAATAATGTCCTCATAGTAAATGAATTTCAAAATGACTGCAAAGTCTTTGAAAAATTGTAATAACTCCAAAAGAATGCTAAATATATGAGTAATGTTTATTGAGCCAAATTCAAATTTGAATACTACCACAGTTTACAGTGGATTTGTTTGCAGTCATTGAAACTTAAATACCTGTGTGTTTGTGTTTGTGTGTGTTAATGTCTCTGTTCTCATACTACTTTTAAAACTTACATTATGAAAAAAGTTCTTTTAAGAAGTCATAAAAATAAAGATACTACCACAGTTTAAAGTGAATTTGTTTGCAATCATTGAAACTTAAATACTTGTGTGTTTGTGTTTTTAATGACTCTGTTCTCATACTACTTTTAAAACTTACATTACAAAATTCTTTAAAGAAGTCATAAAAATAAAGTTTATTTCTGAGATATTAATGGATTTTTCCATTCAGTAAGTACCTTTCTAGGCATTGCGAATAGAAATATAAGCCAAACAGACAAGGTCCCTGCCTTCCTGAAGCTTCTAATCATGTGGAAGAAAACAATTCAGATCAATTCAAAGGTATAAATGCAATAAATAGCATGACATGGGAAGGAGAGGTTTGGGGGATTTGCTGGGATTAGGGTGCTCTGGAAAGGTCTTTGAAGAATCAGTGTCTCAAAAACATCAGAAACATTCAGTTAGAGAGCCAGGAGGATGCTTCCTTCTGTGGAGGCAAATGAAAATGTGGAGGTCTTAAATGGGGGGAGGGGATGAAGTTAAGAAACCCAAAAATAAGATATTGTGTGTAGCTCTGAGCATCAAGGCAGGGGAATTAGATGAACTGGAAATATGGGCCAAGCCCTGTAGGTGTGTCATGGTCCCAGGTTGAATTCCTGGGAAGCAGTCTCTGAGACACAAACTAGCATGTGGGCCACTTTTGAGGGGATGCTCTCCAGATCAACTTGGGAAGGTGTGCAGGATGCAGGCTGGGGCACAGGCAGAAGGTGTCCACTGACTCCTGGGGAGCTGGGATGGCCCTCTAGAGAGGTCCCAAGTCTTGTTGCAATGCTGCTCAGTCACTGGAGATGAGCTGCTCCTGAGAGGAGGTGTGACCTTGGGAGAAGCAGCTTTCTTCTGCCAAGGCAATCCACTAAGAATGGTGATACCTGAGGGCTGACTTGGCAGTATTCCCAGCAGGGAGTGAAGTAAATCCTCATTCCTGAAGGGAGAGCCGGGCATATGGATTTTATTTCAAGCACAATGGGGAGCCACTGAAGAGTTTTGAAAATGGATGTTGTAGTCTGATTTACATTTTCATATGATTACTCTGGATACTTTTAAGGAATGGACTGAATAGAATGCAGGAGTAGAATTGGGGAAATGAAGAATAATTTTTGCATAAAAGCAAGAGGTTTGGTTAAATTTGCCCAATGATATTTTGTCTTAATTAGTGAAAGTCACAGAATTTGAATAAATTGAAAGAAACAATTTTTATTTGGACTAGGTGATACTAAACCTGATAGGAAAACTAATATGACTTCATTAAAAGTTCCTTTGCTCAGTCTTTCCTGAGAACTGTTGAAATGAGAAATTATTTCTAACTGTGATTTAATGTGTAAGAGAGAGAGAGAGAGAGAGAGAGAGAGAGAGAGAGAGAGAGAGTTTTAATTATTTTTGTTGTTGTTGAAAAGTTAAATCTGAATTTTTGACTCTTCCGGGTCTTCCACTTCAGGATTCTGAATTTGGGGGTCTCACTTTAGAGATTCATGATGGTTGTACACGATAGAGCCACCATAAGCCATTAGTTTTGTTTCTTTGAAAATTCCAGAGTTTGTGCTCAGCTCACCTCTACTCCTTGGCTGATTAAAAACCAAGATGTCTATTGATAAAAGTGATGGTAGGAATATGGCTAAAAAATAAAAGCATAAAGAAGACCTTCATGGTGATAGGATCTTGATTCTGTTAGTAACTGAACAATCTACATATGTGGTCCATCAACATACAACTATACCAATTCATTTCATTGTACCTGGAACAGTGGCATGGTTTTGATATTGTGCTATTATACAAATATCACACTGGGAAAAAGTGAATGATGGGTATGTAGTATTTCCTATAAATCTACAATTATTTTTAAAAAGGTTTGAAAACTTATAAATATGCTGGGCATCCCACTGCACATTTTCCTTGGGTCACTGCAGCCACTCTGATGACTAAAACTGTTTCAGGGATGTGGAGGACTTGAGATCCTCTACTTCATTCAGACCTCTCCTCTAAACTCTAGACCACACAACCAGATGAATGTCTCTATGGGCACCTTAAACTCAACCTGGCCAGTGTTCATTCTCTTTCCAAACCACAAAATAGATTTTATATTGAAAAGTTGTTATCTCTGGGCTGAGGTTGTGGCTCAGCGGTAGAGCGCTTTCCTCACATGTGCGAGACCCTGGGTTCGATCCTCAGCACCACATAAAAATAAATAAGTGAGATAAAGGTATTATGTCCAACTTCAACTAAAAATAAATAAGTATTTTTTTTAAAAAAAGAAAAGTTGTTATCTATATTTTATTTTCTCAAAACATTTAAAAATACATATTTGATTTTCACAGTATCCATCCTAGTTGGCTGGCAGAAATATTATTATGCTAATTTAGGAACTAAAGGAATCAAAGAAGGATGTTAGAGACTTGTCTGAGAACTATGTATAAAATAGTGGAAGCAGAAGAATTAGAACCCACGTCTGACATATTCCAGTGCTTTTTTGTCAACATACTATTAATGCAATCTCAAGTTGAATACATACTAGTTCATCTATGATATATTGTAATTTATAATACCTGTCTGTTTATGTTTGTTTTCCAAGCATCCCGTTAAATAGTTCTCAAAGGAAACTCACATGAAGCAGTTCTATATTCTTGAAAATTTTAAATGGGCTACTGAAATGAAGTGTCTCTGATCAGCCATTCAACCTGTACTGTTCTCAATTTATCTATGTTTCTCTGTGCTTTAATTCCAGGTGATAGGGGCACTTAATCTGACAAGGTATAGCATGCAGTTCTATCTTTTCTTTCTTTCTTGGGGATTTATAACCAATTGGAGAAATTAACATTCTCATGGAAGAAAAAAAACTGAAATACAAAGTCTCTTACATCTGTTTCCCTCATTTATTTGGATCTTTTAAGATCTGCTTATCTCTCTTGGCTCTTGGAGTCTTAAATTGAAAACACTGCTTTGATTTATGTATGCTGCCATGATTTATGCACTGTTAAAATGAGTATCAGATGGCTTTACATTTTTCCAAAGGCAATAGCTCAAACAGGTAAACTTTATCTTACCATCTAAAAACCAAGATGCTAAGACATAGTATCAAGTAACCTTGCATAATTGTTTTAACCACCTCAATATTTTAAAGGCTGAGCCTTAACAAAAATTAATTCAAATTGAGTTGTGGGAAATAAATCCAGCAGATATTTATTCAATACCTGGGCATAGATATAGAAAGCTAAGAGGCAACTTTCACCAAGGAAGTTAGGCAAAGATTCAGATAAATTCTATTTTAAAGAGAAGCAGATGACTGAAGAAAAGGCAAAAACCACCAAAGACAAGGTTGTGCCTGGATGGAACAAGCTATGAAATGAGCTGTGCAGCAGCATTAATCCCTCAAGAGGAAAATAGCAATGGATGAGCACTAAACACTAAGTAAAATGCCTGTGGAAACTCTTTTTGTAAGATATATTCATAGGAAGGCTGGGGTTGTGGCTCAGTGGTACAACACTCACCTAGCACATGTGAAGCCCTGGGTTCAATCCATATAAAAATAAATAAATAAAATAAATGTATTGTGTCCAACTACAACTCCAAAATAAATATTGTTTTTTAAAAAGATATTTTCACAGGAAATTCAAACCTGATGAAGAACAATAAAATCCAAAGAGGTTGCTGATAAACTGTGATTTTTAAGTTTCTTTGTGTTTCTTTAGATGAATGATTTGATGACATAAAGTCAAAAGACACCAGACACTACATTGTCCCTTAATCCTTGGTTCCAAAGCAAATGTACTCCTGCTTCACTTGAATAGTGAATAGCACAGGAAATAGATTCAACAAACGGATACTACTCTTATTGAATGACTGCCAGGTCTAAGGTCAGGATGTTGTCTGTGTATTGGAGGGGGGTAGCTATCAGACAATATAGGTGTAAATTTCGCTCTTGTGGTAAATTCCTGAAGTCTTATTAAGTCATATTAAGATTTTACACTTGTCGTGTCATGGTACCTGTAAATCCAAACTATTGAACATGAAACCTACAGGAGAAGCTTTCCAAACAATATAGTGAAAAGTGACTCCACCAACTCTTCCACTCAATGATTTGTACCTCTTCAAACTAAACTTTTCCATATGTCTTCTGAACATAATTGCTCAGCAGAGATGTGAGGCTTGTTGATATGCAAAGGCACCTTTTCCATCAAGATTATGAGGCCTTGAAATTATATCACAGGAGAACCTGATTTCATGCTTGAGGTGCCTTAATAAACCCTCTTCCTCCTTCAAAGCTAGCCCAGACAAATTTTGCTATGGTGATGGTAGTAGGAATGGAACAAGGAGAGCAGAAAGGCTAGAGGCAGAAGAAAGATGCAGTAGCCACATTCTTATCTTTATACATCTACTCAAAAAATTTCTAGTAGAAGGTATGGGATACCCTCCTGTAAAGAAGACTGAAAGGAAAGGTGAAGCCCAATGGCCCTAGCATTGTCACCTGCAGAGCTATCTTCCCCTCACACCTTCCTCTTGTTATTTCTTCCACCACAAACTGAGTGTGTGTGATTTTGGGTGTTGTTTCAGTTCTGAACCTGGGGCATGGATCTGAGAGAATTTCCTAAGTAAAGAAACTAAAATGCTAACATTTTTCATTTTCAAGTAACATTGATCCTGAATCACAGGCTACAAACTTGATTCCAGAACTTTACTTCAATTTTCATGATTTTGGTAAACATTATTATGATACAAAAAGCAAGAAAATAGATAAGTCAAGGCCAAAAATGATAGTAAAAGCAGCAAAGCAATTAACTTATTTGTAAGTATCTCTAGAAGTACTTGTAAATAAGTAATTATTTAGGGATATATCTCTTAAAAATATACATGTATTTTACAATAAAAGTGGGAACAAACCTATAATGCTTCTAAGTAAAACTCATTAATATGCACATGTGGTTAGTCTAATAAATGTTATTGACTTGAACATGGTAGACTTCAGAAAGATAACACTTTTGATCTACTATCTAGATTTTTTCTTTCAAGTTTTGTCAATAGTAATAAACAAAATAATAACAAAGTTTGTAGTAAAATTACACTTGCTGATCAGCTTATTATTTGGTGATAAAATATTGATGAATTCATATACACAAGAGAAAAACATGACAAAAGTTCACAGACGCTATGTCTGTAGCAGCATAACAAAACTATGGCTTTATGATACATGCAGTCAGATGAAAACAAATTTTTTTTAAAAAAAAATCGAATTTCAGTGGAAAAAATAAGATATTTTGCCTTTCCTCCCAATTTTCCTTTACACACTTCCTGTCATGATTTATAATCCCAAAGTGAAATTCAATAGTATTCCCCTTTTTTGCTTTCAAAAGGAATATCATTTCAAATTCCAGTGTTTCCAAATCACTTTGATACTAAGATTGAGCTTGTATTTTGCCTTAAAAATTTTAACATTGTGGAGCCAATTACCTAACTATAAAATATGCTTAACTGAAAATGATTTATCTAAGTCACAAGAAATAAATAGATTAAACAGTAGAGAATTATAGAAATAAAAAGATTAAACAGCAGAGAATTTTGATACCCAACTATTTGCTTTGCATGTTTTTTTAATCTACTTCCAATTATTTCATGCCTCACTTGCATTGCTTATATGTATTTACATTTTACTTAGATCTGTTGGCACAGTTAACATTGTTTTTTTAAAGTGTATTTTCCTGGTGTAATAAATAGTTTTTAAGATGAGGCATTACAATCATTTCTTACAGAAATAGTTTTATACTATAAGAGCTGCATGTTTTATTTCCCACTATCAATAACAAGATATTAATAGAAAGTATTGAAAATGAGGTGTCTGAATTATTTTGAGTTACCTGAAATGCAGCCTACTCTCATTTTTATATATAATGGCATAATCAAAATATTATAATTTTTTATATGATGTGATACTAAAGTGATCAGATACTAAAGTGAAATACACAGTGGAGCAGTTTTCATTTCAAGGAAAGAATAGACCATCTTCTGATATTTCATTTGGATTTGAGCAATATGTGATGAGTGAGAAATGATTCTTTGTTCATTTAAAGTGATACAAGGATTAAAAAAATGGGGGAGATCATAGATTTTAAGCAAATACATTATCTAAGGATATCTATTTTACTGTAACCTACTTCCCATGGTATTAGAAAAAGCATAATGAAAAAGAAGAGTGATTGAAAAGCCTCTGATCAAATCCTCCCTGAATTATTCCATAAAACATTCAGCAAATACTATTCCTGTATAGATTTTAAAGCAGACCTGAATTGAATTACTGCTTTAGTTCTCAATCTCCTTGAATATCATTATTTTCTAAAATATGTAGAAGTGGGGGTGCATGAAAATTAATTTACTCAGAGCATTCCAACCATTTAATCATCTGTACTGCCCAGAGACAAATAATATTTATGGGGGTTGGGAGATTGAAGAAATTATTCAATTTCCTTTTTTTACCCATGATGATTTAAAAACAGCTAATGGAAAGAGATGTTTGACATGAGAATCTCTGGTATTGGGAGGATTAGTTCCCAAGCTACGATTCAATAAACATTTCCGAGACAATTGTCAAATGTGAGCATTCACATCAGCTTAATATTAATTCAGTCCCTGCTCCTGTCTTAAACTCTGAACCAGATTATGAATTTGAATCTCATCTCTTACAGAAAGGCCATCCTTAATAAATGTAATACCCATGGTATTACGTACCCAATGGATTATGAAAGACCCTAATGTTTTTCCCCTATACTTGTACTAGAAGGGAAATAGTGTCTTTCACTACAAATATTTCCAGAATAACATTCTATCAGTAAGTATGTTATCAGTCGAGGGTCTGATAACACTTCTATTCTATCAAAATGTAATAAAAACTAACTACATGGATGTAATAATACTAGTAGCATTTGTACGATACATTATAATTTAATAGCCTACCAATGTTTATTTCACTTGATTCTCACATTTAGAATCCATGCAGAATTAATTTTCTATCATTAATATCAAGGGTCACTGTCAAGTCAGTTCTCTAATATTATGAGAACTGAATCTATGAATGCTGAACTACAAACTACATTGTAAGTGTGACTATTCCTAATTCATAGGTGAGGAAATTGGGACTGTGAAATGTGAGGCGACACACGAAGGTCATTTTCTCATTGAGTACTACAACAAACTGGGCCCTCTTAGGTCAGAGATACTTGCCTCCAGCATGTGGGAGTTTATGGAGACCTCCAGGTGTAGGTGTATAAGGGGTGTTTTGCTTGTACTTGAGTCTCTTTCTTTTTTTTCTTTCTCCCAAACAATCTCAATTGTGATTCTCATGAGAACATAATTTGTTTGGGGGAATTAGCATGGGAAAACAAATTAACATAGACATTTAAAACTTTATATTTATTTTATTCTTGAAAAAAAATAAACATCTAACTGTTAGATCTGTTTTTAACATTAAAAATATACACAAGTCTACAGAAGTAAAGAATTCTAGTAGTATAATTTTTTTTTTCAGTTTGTCAAGATGGATGACCTGCCTATCATTGACTATGAGAATTACAAATATTACATTTGACCAGGAAATTGATGGATGAATAAAATAATAGTTTATTTTCAATTAAAGAGAGTTAATATCACTTTTATTTTTTACTTAATACATCTTAAGTGTACAATCTAAAATTATGTCTATTCAGAGAGTAAGATTTAATGATTAATACCTCTAAACAATAAAATAATTTTCCTCATGAGCGAAATCTTAAATTTTAATTCTGTGCAAGAGTTATAAAACTAGTAAAGTTAAGGCCATATGCTTGCATTATCTTTCCTGTTTAATACATGTTAATCAACAATAAATGCCAAGAGCCCCTGGGATAGTTATAAAATAATGCAATCATTTAAAGCTGTCAGTTATTGTTATTTTTATTTTTTCCAATAAAACACTTGTATTCTTATCTACTTTACCAAAATCTTTACTAAAAGGTTAGCAATCAATAAGTTTTTGTTGATGCATGAATGAAAGAATGGTACACGGATGGATAAAAAAATCCATACTCAATCCCCACAAGACTTTTCATTTCTGTCCTGCATAGGGAGACTGAGGCAAATATATTTTAAGTAGAGCATCTTCTATGAAGTCAACACAACTTTCCTTCCTTTCCACAGAAAGAACATGGCAGAATGAAAGAGAATATAATTCCTGAAAAATGAATTAACCATAACAAAGCTCATTTGTCCATTACTCAATCCAAGTGCTCCTGGGCATCTATGTCATAAACCATTACATCTTGGTCTCTTGTAGATTCTGCTAATAGTTTAACCAAATGAGAAACATTCTTTAAATTCCTTCTACACCCAGCATGTTGTACAGTTACAGAGACTAGATCAGAGCCTTCCACTTTGTGAAATAGGGAAACCCTGACTGGTAAATATCAGTGTATGTATAACTCTTTAAAACTTCATCCTCTTGCTTTGCTCTAACTTCCTTCATTCTTACTTCAGATGGGCTTCTACTTGGGCTCTTCTTTGATATGATGATGCATATATGATATATATTCTTGCAGCTGCCAGTGCCCCATGAAGCTTTCATGGGAGTTTAGGATCGATTACATAATGTCTAGGTCCAAGATTGCACACCTATGCAGTCCTGCAGGAGGTTACTGTCTAAGAGATGCACCCTCTCCTTCAGGTGCATAACCTCTGACTTGGGCCTTTTAATCTCTGGAGCTCATTCACATTGGGGGACGTGCATGTATCCAGGAGATGGCAAATTAATTCAGTCCACAGATACCACGTCTGTTTGACCCAGATTTCATCCTGAGTCCTTCAAATTCATGTTGTCCTTCAGATTTGAAGAAGCTGCTGCCATTGTGCATACAGATATCTTTAGTTCTGATTTTATTATCATTTTATGGTTAAGAAATTTCAAGTAAATAAAGAAATAATTATAATAAAGATATTTTGATTTTGTTGTATTTTTATGTTGATCTTTTACCATAAGCATATGTATTTATCAAAATTGTTTTGTTTTGTTTTGTTTTTGTACTAGGGATTTAACCCAAGAAAGGTTTTTTTCATTGAGTCACATCCCTAACCCCTTTTATTTCTTATTTTTAGATAGGGTCTCACTAAGTTGTCTAGGGCCTAGCTAAATTGCTAGAACTGGCCTCAAAGTCAGAAAACCTCTTGTCTTGGCCTCCTGAGTTGCTGGGATTACAAGTGTGTATCACTTTATTTTTCAGGTTTTTACCACGGAGAGAAAAAATGCATCACATGGACAGACATGCCACCCCCCCACACACACACACACACATACACACGCACCAGGCCATCAACTACAACATACATTGGATTAACAAAATCCAGTCTTCTTTCCTTGGTTTTGCATTATTTAAATTCCTTCTACAAGTTATTGAAATTGTGGGTATGTCTTCATGTGTGCATACTGTGGGTGTATGTGTGTGGACTCAAACACATTTTAGAAGTATCTGTGGGAAGCATTGCCCCACCTTGGGATCTAACATCTGGGCTCCCCCTGTGGATTCTGTTACTTCTGTCCCCTCACCAGCTAACCTCTATATGTGATGTTTAGTGCACTTTTCCCTGGACCCAACACGAACTTGGGATCAAGCAGACGTGGCAAATTGTGGAAAGAGTGAACTTCCTTTGCCATTTTCTGGGCACATGCACTTGCCCCAGTGTCCCAAAGCACTATCTCTATACCTCAAATCCCTGTGTCTTAGTTTAGGTTTCCCAGGAGTGAGTTCTAAGTCAAAAATTTGAATGAAAATGATTTACTTGTATGGTGAAAGAAGTATTGGTGTCTTATTGTATTTGGGCTGCTTTGACAAAAATATTATAGATGGGGTAGATTATAAATAACAGGGGTTTATTTCCCCCATTTCTGGAAGCTGAAAGTTCAAAATCCTTGAGTTGACAGATGTGGTGTCCAGTGAGGATCCCTTTCCTAGTTTGTAGGTATTTGTCTTCTCTGTGTCTTTGTGTGGTGAAGAGTAGATAAAAGCAATTTCTCCTGGTACTTGTGAAAGGGCACTAATGTCATTCATGAGGGACCCATCCTAATGACTTCAACTAACTCTGATTACCTCCTAAAAAACCCTTCCTCCTATACCATTGCACTGGGGACAGAGTTTCAGTATCTGAATTGGAGGTGGAGGGGTACACAAACATTTAGTCCCTAATGATTGATAAAGAAAGGAACAATTGAGAGTAGTAGGAAAGGCAACAGAGGGTGCTTTGCCAAGTCAGCCACCACCATAGGCAAACTGAGTTTCATGCCACTGGAAACCATGGAAAATAGGGAACAGCATGTCCTCAGAGATATTCCACTTGGAAGTTCCCAGGAAGCTGAAGTATTTATGCAGAAACTCCAATAAGTCACAAATCAAGGGCTGCTCCCTGAGGCATGAATTCCCTGGCTTGTTCTGCCTGCCACATTCTGGAGGCAGGAGAACATTTTCAGGCCAAGGAATGCAGTTTCCAGCAGTTAACAATCAGGTCCTGTGTATTCAAGTGTCAAGGGTGAAGTGATACAGGCAGGATACTGACACATCAATCATAAGGCCAAGAGTCAGTCAGTCTCCTGACTTACCTAAGTGTTGAGCTGGTAGTCATGCTGTTCTTTCTCTGCTCCTCCAACTTCTGATCAGAGTTCAGAGCAGGGGGTCAGATTAGAGGAGTGCATGCTAGGTCAGCATGCATGGGCATAGGTCTTCCCTGTTCCTGAAGTCAACCCCACTAGAGCTAAATGACTTTTGTTCAGTTTGAGATGCTTTCCTAGACTCCTTTCTGATTAGTACCCAGGAAACAAATGAATAGATGCCAGAACACAAATTTGAAGCTAGCCTCAAATTTTATTCCCTAGAACACCTTGAAGCTTATGACTAGAAAATTTGTATTCTTTAGTTTCCTTAAGCCTTCCATAATTATTGAGCTTCTGAGACTTTCAACGGTAGAATTTATGCAAAATACCTAAAATTCTCTCAATGGGATTGTGTGGTAAATTTGGGTTTTCTGATTACCATTTACTTTTTTTCCTCAGTAATAGATTCCTGGGTGGCCCAACTAAAAGGCTGTATTTCCTGCCCCTTCTTGCAGTTACATGTGGTCATGTAATACAATTATGGCTAATAAGTTATAAGTGGAAGTATTTCTTGGATCTTTCCAGATGTCTCTTAAAGTATGATGAGGTTTCTTCTCCCTCACTTTCTCTTTTGCCTTTGTTGAAACACAGAAGAATTAGGTCTCTAAATGCAATGTCGGGTCAGGAGTTGACTTTAAGAATGGTAGGTATGCTTGGAGGATGATGAAGTAGAAAGAGAAAACCACATTCTCAATCATACTATGAAGGCAATTTATGGTTCTAGGTTATCTTCCTTAGGAATTCCTTCCTATAAGAGAAAAATTAACTTTTATGGTTTTTAATCTACTGTTATATATTTTTTGATATACACAATTGAACATATTTTCAACTAATATAGAATTTGTTGACTATATGCACATACCAACCTATCAAGGTCTATTCTCTCCTTAGCTACAGTATTGCTACACTAAATTGCAATAATACTAATTGTGTTCTGATTTTTATTTCACTATATTAATATCTCATAAGTCATTTCCTTGATTATCATTTAAAATTTTTTCTCACCAATTTTCTTGTTTGTCATTTTTAATTACTTTATATATGACACCATCTATTAAGTTGATGGTATTTTAATTTGTTTAACTGCCTCCTCCCAATGTAGGCTATAAAGTTACTTCTACTTCTCAATGGTTACCACGCACAGAATTGTGCATATTATACTTAATTTTGGTGTGTTTTTGTTGTCAATATCCTTCTCTGATAAAATTGATATGAATAGAAAATTTTGCAGCCTGCCCTGTATTTTCTCGGTTTAAGCTCTATTGTTCTTTATTCCCCATTTCAGGGGCAGATTTCTTTTCAGATTATACATAACATGCTGTTTACTGCCTCTGGCCAGCTGATTTCTTCTTGCCCCATTACATCTTTTGTTTTTGGAAAAATCTCCAATATCACCATGTTATCACCTAGCAATATGCTAAGGAGGATAAACTATTCATACAAGGCTTTTGATTTAAATTCAGTGATTCAATTTTAAGTACCTTAGAGGGGCACTTACACAGTGACCATTTTTGCCAACTACTTGCACAAGGAAAATAAAAGTTCAACTCTATTTAACTTCAAGAAAGTTCCATTAGATCACAGAGCGAGGGTGGGATTGACTTGAGACACCAAAACCAGCAGGTCTTACATCTGGCTGCTCATTGATATCACCAACCAAACTTATAAATACCTTGATCTCATTACATACCCATTGAAACATATTTGTGAGAAAAATATTAGGAAAAAGATAAAATATGGAAATTTCATTACTAAAGCATCCTCATGTGATAGTGATGGGCAGTCAATTTGAGGAATTACTGGCATAGATATACCAATCACTCACAAACAAGTTGATTTCATATTTTACAAAAATAACAGATGAGTATCTTTTGATTCGTCTTTCCTTCCAGTATTCTGCCATCATGCCAGTGTCTTTATTGGCCCTCGCTTGGATAATTAAGCAGTCTCCTAGGTGGTTTCTTTCCATCCTTTTTCCTTGTCCATCAGCTACTGTGGCACCACAAGACTCAGCTCCAGGATTATACTCTTTTTTTTTTTTGCCTTCCCTGTCTCCCTGGAGTTCATATAGCCAGTGTTATGGCAAGGTCACATACATTTCTTTATTCAGTCTGAATCTCTCAACTGCTTTGAAACATCTTTGCAACTGACATTGAGTGTCTTGGAATTCAATTTAATCAAAAGCGTTGTCACTATCTTCCCCACAATCTCCTCCAAATTTTCATAAAGAAATATTTGGTTGTCTTTGTCTAGCATTAGCATGTCTGACTACAAGCAGCGTTTCAAATTTTGTCTTTTGTTACATGTTTGCATTTATCCCCTGGGCACACAAACCTATGTTCTTTCCTCCAAATTTCTCAGGGTCTACTTACTCTTTCCCTTCCCAGTTGGAGTCATATCTGCAAGTGGCTTTGCTATTCTTGAAAAAGTCTCTTCTAGCCTTTTTATTTCCTGTATATATATTTACATATTTAGGCTTCTTCTGTGTAAATAGTTGTATAGGTTAATTAATTTTCTATGGTAGTCTAATTTCTAAAGCAGCAAATGCAACATTATATTGGTGGTAAACATTAATACAATCAGGAAGTGTTTCTGAGATTTTTTGTTAACAATAGTTTTCAAAGATGGGAAATGTTCTATGGTATCCTATGATTCAGCATATAAATGATCTTTATTAGCAATTGAAAGAGTTTGGGGAAAATTGTATGAAATTTTGCCAGGACATCAAAGGAAGCTTTCTATAAGTAAGTATGCTGATTCTAATAATAAGACATTTATTCATGCATTCACTCACCCACTGAAAGAACACATCAAGGAAGCAGATTTACATTTGTGCTGTCAAGGATCTCATGTTCTAACAAAGAGGATGCACAAATCATAGACAAAAAAATGGAATAGTTTTATCTGGGAAATAAATTTAACTCCATGCAAGAAAAAACATGAGTTTGCATCCAGGGCCACAACCTAATAAAAATGAAATCTTGTCCTCTTGGTTTACTCCATAATTTCTTCATCTGTAATATGGGTTTCCTGAGAGAAGCAAAAGAATTAAAGTTCTTAGTAAAGTACCTGACACTTGGGAAGCTACAGAAATTGAGTTAACTGTAATAATAGTAATAATAATAGACAATTATTGTCAATGATAATTATTACTATTATTATCTACTTTCGCAGATGCTAGTTTTAAGAGGTTGAGCAATCTCATTTGATATACAGTCAGTATATTTCCACTGCTTTTCAAAGTACTCTCTGTGAATAAAACCATGCTTTAATAAAAATTCCTTGCATATACGGTGACAAATGTCCTTTCATTTGACATTCATAGCCTCTTTCTGGTATATTTATAAAGGTCCCATTTCAGATGGCAGAAGCATGGTTCAGAAGATTTAATATCTTGCTTAAGATCACACAACAAATGCCACAAATTTTGTTCTATATTATTCTAAGCATGCCATGTAGTTCTGATCTCAGTTTTTTTTTTTTTTTTTTTTTTTTTTTTTTTTATTCTTAGAGGCAGGTAGTCCCAAACTGAAAAGAGCAGTACATCATTTTAAAAAACATGAATATAAATGTCTTCATGTGGATGGATCAGTGATCTTACTATTTACAGATCCTCATACTGTTAAATACACACACAGCTGGCAAGTTGAGAGTAACAACTTTAGCAAAAGCAGCTGCTTAATATGCCCCCAACCTTCTGGGTGTCATGCCTCAAACCTTTAATCTCAGCAACTCAGTAGCTTGAGGCCGGAGGATTGCAAATTCCAGAACCAGTTTCACCAATTTAGCAAGATCCTGTCTCAAACTAAATAAAAGAAGGTTGGATATGTAACTTGATGGTAGAGCTCCTTTGGATTCAATCCTTAGGATGGGGAATATCTATACATAAAATAAGGCATTCATTCATATGCTCACTCACCCACTGAAAACACTGTCCTTAAGAGAACCAGATTTACATGTGTGCTGTCAAGGATCTCATGTTTCAGTAAAGAGGATGCACAAATCAACGATGCACAAATCATAGACAAAAGAGCTTTGTTTCTTTTTAATTTTTAGTATAACTTGTGTGGGTCTTGATTAATTTTTTCAACATCTGTGGATACTTTTTCTGTGAAAAAATTTCCTTTATGACTTGGAACGAAAGAGATTTATGGTCATCTCTAGACCATACTCAAGAAAAAGAACTAACTTAGGACATCTTCCTAGGTTATACTCCCCAAAGCATTGGGCAGAGGTGGAAGATATATTGTGCAGCAGAAATGGTGCATTTACCCATTTAACACCTCTTACACTCAACTTCTTTTTCTTCCTCTAATATATAAAAACAAGTATTAAAATCCCAGCTTCATTTGCAGATAAAAGTGTTCAAGAAATATTGTTCTGTGCAGTATCTACCAATGCTTCTTTCACTACTCTTCTTTTTTTTTCTATACATTGAACAAATGATGTTTGGCAGTAGACAGTTTCAAAATGGTACATTGGGAAACTAAGAAGCAGCCCATGCACTGTCCCTAAATCTCTGCATGAAAGGAATAAACTACAAGGTGTTGGAGCTGCCCTTAAGCAGGGTTTTGCTATCCACTGCTATATGGAATTCCTACAAGAGACTGGCTGGCTCTCAGGACTCTGGGGTACAGGTACCATGTTTTATATTTGTGCTCCATGGAAGAAGCATCTGGTGGGAATTTTTGATAGTGTTTGAAGATAATGCATTGGAAGCATGAAGAACTGATCTTTCACTGGAGGTAATCAATAAATAATAATCATTATTTTGCTACCTTAAAAGTGAGAATTTCTCTTATGGAGTAAAGTGGCTAGAAGCAGAGTTATTTCTTATTCAAGAATAAAATATCTCCTGTAGTGGTATTTAATAGAAAATAAATATTAAAATAGATATGTGAAGACAAAGTAACCATCTTGAATAATGAGCCCAATGAAAGGGTGACAACAAGGGGGTTTGGACTTTCATTACTCTTTCATGCAGGCCTGAGATGGATGGACAGGACACTCATTTCCTGAGGGAGGTGCTGGTGGACACAGACCCTGCATGGTCAGGCTGTGTTGTCAGGCTGATGGTAGACCCATTGCTGGGAATCCACCTGAACTCAGCAAGTCAGAAGCCCAGAGGTCCTCCTTAACTGCTGTCTCCTCCTCTTCTGTATCTGACCCGTTGACAGCTTCTGAAATTGATCATGTTTTCTTCTCCCCATCTCTTTCATTGCTCTGTCCTAAGCTTCTATGTTGGTCTGTCTCTGATCCATCCTTCATATTACAGCCTCAGTTATAATTCACTCCCTTATTAAAAAATAGACAACTGGTAATGAACAGTTTGACCCTTTTCTTTTGGGACCCTTGCTTGTCATCAAATATTTCTACTTATCTTCACATTCCAGCCGCTCTGCATCTCTCTCAGTTCCTCATATTTCCCATGTGCCCTTTTCACAACCTACTCCACATATTAGAAAGTGCTCCCTTCTTCTTGTTACTTAGGTTAGTCTTACTTAACCTTCAGACACCAATTCTTGTTCATTCCCTCCAGGATGCCTTCCCTGACTCTCATGGCCTGACCCAGTAGCTGTGTAGACTCTCATACCTTCTGTGTGTGTTGTTCTCCTAGTGCCCATCACAGTTGATGCTGGCTTTATATTCATTTTTTCTCACTCACAGGGTTAGATCCCGGGATGAGATTGTGTATAATGGCTTCCCACCATGTCACCAGTGTCTTCTACAGTGCCTGCCATTCAGTGGGCATGCTAATAGACATGTTCAGGCCAGGAGATTACTGGTAGGATAAAATTATTTATTAAAAGCATTAAGCTTTTTATAATTGGAATCACATTAAACAGCATAAAACTTCATTTTTATTAATAAAGAAAATGTTGGAAAAAATTGGGGGGGGGCGCGGTTAACCAGAGATTAAACTCAGGGGCACTTAACCACTGAGCCACATCCCCAGCACTTTTTATTTTTATTATATATTTTTTATTTTAAGATAGAGTCTCACTAAGTTATTTAGGGCCTCACTAAGTAGCTGAGGTTGGCCTTGAACTTGGGATCCTCCTGCCTCAGCCTTCTGAGGTTGGTGAGATCTGAGTTGCTGAGATCACAGGCATGTGCCAACAAGCACATGCCACATAGTGCCACATAATGTTGAAAATTTTTCAAACACCAATATATTTCAAATTCAATGAATTTCAAAAAGGTAAATAAAGTAGTTTATTTCCAGTCTTATTGAACAACAACTAATATACACTAAACTTAAACCTATGTAGTATATGACTAGACAAAGTTAAATTTAAGTTTATAGTAGGTTGTGAAACCTCACTACTATCAAGCAAATGAACATATCACATGTAAATTTTCTTCTTACTCCTGGATAGTCCGTCCAGCCTTCCCTTTCCTTCCCCCATATCCTTGGGAAATCACAGTTTATTTTTTCTCTCTATAGTAGATTGCATTGTCAAGAATTTTCTGTGTCATCTCACTGTTTTCTTTTACTTGCCACAATTATTTTGACATGTATTCTTCTTGTGGCATCTACCAATAATACATAACTTTCATTGATAAATAGTATTTCATTTTTAGGAATATAGTTTGTTCAAACATTTACCTGTTAATGAACATATAAATCATTTCTATTTTTTACTACTACATATTAAACTATTATAAATAGTCATTTACAAATCTTTTATGTAGATGTATACTTTCATTTATCATGGCTAAATGGTTAGATCTTAAGCTGGTGGATGTTTAAACTGCCCATTATTTTTTAAAGTGATTGAATTATTTATAATTAAATGAGTAGTATATGAAAGTTTAAATTTTTTATTTTTTAAATTTTATTAGTTATTTTTAGCTATAAATGACAGTAGATCCATTTTGATATAATTATATAAGCATGGAATATATATCTTATTATAATTAGCATCCCAGTCTAGTGGATGTAATTGTAAATAATGTAAATAATGGTGAGATTCTTACAATAAAATGTGTGCATTTTTCTTCTAAAGAATATAGCAACTTTCTACATGATCAATACAATTTTGCTTTACTTGAGAAAATTCCTCTTTCTTTGATGTGTATGCTGTCAACTATCTGCGTCTGTGGGCACTTTGGAAAATAACATACGGGGAAAACATTGACAATACTTCAGTGATTGACTTGACTTTTATTTTTCATCTGGCTATTTTTAGTGCCTGGAAGATTCTACTTTATTTTAGAATTAATTTCATTCAGTGACTTTTCAGCGAGTATACTCTGACCCTTCCCAATCATACCCACATATGCTTTTATCTCATTATCAAGTATACTTTATTGTGCCATAGACCACATGAAGATCCACTCTACACCCAGGGACCTTTATGTAGAACTGCATTTAGAAGAGTGTCCAGATACATACAATATCAGAAGGAACACATGTATGTATACACACATACATTTATTTAACTATATGCATATAAAGATACACACACATATAATATGCTTTTAATCATCAAGAGCTTATCAGAAAAATAGAAATTAAATTTTGCTTAAGAAACTTCAATAAATAAACAATCCTTCCTTTTATTATATCCTCAAATCTATCTTTGAAAAATCTTGTTATATGATTTTAGAAGAAACATATCTACTAAAAGTGCAGGTTTATATTATATGCACAAACATGCACACTCTCACTCCCCCACCCACACACACAATTTGAGATAAAAATATAACTTCAGAAGTTTCCTATTTGGAAAACCAATGATTGCCTAACTGACTGCTCTTGTTGATCTCCTCCAGGACCGACCTCCCAGGATGAGAAAACAAACCCTGGAAAGAAGTCCAAATAAGCTATTATAAATGAAATTCTTACATTCTTGAGGAAGCTACATTGAGATCAGGGAACAAACTTATTAACTTCATCTCCAGATGTGCCGCCTCTTGAATTTTTAGTCCTACACTGAACAGCTAATCTAATTGTTTTTTTTAATATTAAGAGCTTCTAAATCATATTTCATGTAGCATTTCTTAAATACAAAGTTTTAAAAAATAATGTAAGTTACATGATACATAAAACTGATCCAAAGAAATTACTTGGAATCCTAACTAATATTTTTAAAATTAGTGAAAGAAGTGATCATCAGAGAAAGGCATTAATAATTTGTGAAGTCCCCCCAAACTGTCCCAAGAGCTCTCCATGTTGCGTTCCTCTTGGTGTATGAGAAGCAAGTGGCAGAAGTAGTTGAAAGTAAATGAGCTGTTCTTTCAATTTAATTCAAGATGTTTTCAGTACTCTAAATAAAAGACTTTAGAAACTGTTATTTTTTTTTTCTTCTGATCTTTATAATGCCCTTTGAATTAAAGCTAAGCTGGCACTTTAATTGTGGTCAGGCCAAAGCAGTGTATTCATAGACTGGAATGAATGCTAATTTGTCAGCCAGGCTAAATTATGCATGTCCTCCTATCTTTCAATTTCCCATGACTGTTCACAGTTGGGGGTTGCTTCTCTCTCCCTGGTTTCACAGACTTCTCTAGAAATCTTTCCAAATGAATCACAGAGATGCTTCCTGTTAGCAAGATATCTCTCTGTCTTTCTCCTCCCTTACCCATTCTGAAGCTTCTGTTTTCTATAGAAATATTTCTGAGTCCAATGCAAAAAGAGCACACCATGTGGATTATTTCCAAAATTAAATATTTGAAATTAAAATTCATTTTTACATCTGAAAATTTCCAAAACCTACCAAAAAGAAAAGAAAAAATAGACAATCCAGTAATAGACAAAGAAAAGCACTGAAGGATTCTTATTTGTTATTGGAGAAAGTAAAGGGACTTGAACACATTTTATTTGAAATTTGTCATAAATTTATAAAGTTGTGTGGAATTTTATTCTGAGAGAATTTTTAACAGATCATAGTTTCTACATAAGACTACAGAAAACCAATGAGGCAAAGATAAAATACAAAAGTAACTAAATCAGTGCTGTTCAAATTACATTCCAGGGAGTCTCACAAGTCACCGAACTCAATGAAGGCGTTTCAAGCAACGGAATTCTATCGAGTCAACATGAGCCACCCCTCTTTTGACTGATTTGCATCTTGAGATTTTCTATTTGGTTCTTATATTGCAACTATTAATTTATAAAAAATATGGTTTACAAGTCACTGAATTCAAGTTCTAGTTATGTCTGTCATACATGAATATTATACAATGGCAAAAACTATAAAAATAAGCTATTCTGAGCCTTCCAGCAAGATATCTAGCATTTCTTAAGTAGAGATCATGTTTTGTTGGTTTGACTGTTGTTTATTCTGTGGATAGCAAAGCCTTCAGAAATGCTTTCCCCATATGAATAAATTAAATGTTCTGAACAAGAAACTTCACCATTTATTTGGTCCTCCAGCAGAGTCCCTCTTCACTGGATAGATTTAGAGTTTGGAAAACAAAACCCCAGGACTCAGGCCCCCACATAAAGCCCTGTTGGACAAGATTCACCACGGAAAAAAAAAAAAAGCACTTATTCTTCAGTACTAAAATAAAAGAAGTTTGAAGCATCCCAACACACACACACACACACACACACACACACACACAAATGATAAATGTTTAAAAAGATGGAAATGATTTCGTCATTATATATTGTATACATGTATCAATTATTACTCTGTAACTCAGCAACATACAATTACTATGTATGAATTAAAAGCAAAATGGAAGATTTTTAGAAGATATACGACTATTTTTTCCTACTCGCACCTTTACTTTTTTAAAATCTGTAATGATTCATGCACTATCATGTGTGCATGATTCACTAGGAAGTGCAACATTTAAGATATCATAAATCAAATCCAAATTTTCATATGGTCACTTATCTGGTTGAATTTTTAAGACAGTATAGAAGTTGGCAAACTATGCTTTGCAGATCAAGTCTGATTCACAACATGCTTGTTAAGAAAATGGTTTTATATTTTTAAATATATGAAAAAAAATAGAAAAAAATATATTTATTACACATGAAAATGACATGAAATTCAAATTTAGCATCTATAATAAAGTTTTATTGTATCACAGCTATACTCCTTTATTTACGCATTGTCTGTGTGTGCCTTGGCACAGTAGTTGATTAGTTGTGACAGGGAACATATGGCCCATGAAGTCTGAAATACTTACTACTAACCCTACACAGAAAACATCTACTGACCCTTGGAATGGTGGAACTCTTTTATTTATAGCTGATTCTCAGTCCTAATTTTGCATCATTCATTCGGTTTCCCCATTTGGGTTCCAATTTGGGCACAACATTTTCTCTGCTAGCTCTTCCCCTAACATATTGAAAAGATGTTCTGCTGATACCAACTAATTTAGTCAAATACCTAATATCCTCTGTGTTTGCTCATGTTGATACTTTCTCCTATCATTTACAAAATAAAAAAACAAAATCTGATCAATAAGAGAGAAAGAACATCACATTTCCCTTTGTATTCAAGGGACCTAGAATTGGAGCTGGTATTTTAGAATATATTCAGAGGTAAACACTCTCAATCAGACCTGGGATAGTCTTGCTTTTTCGAATTCTCTCTTCTTGGAGTGTGTATGGGAGGGGGGAGATTTTCTTTCCTTTTCTCCTTAAAAACGCATGTGCTAAAGCTTGTCAGTTGCTTAATGGTCTTGTCTGAGGTTATACCTTGAAAGATATTTAGGGAAGATAATTTTAATTTGGCAGTGATTTAAGAGGCCTGCAAAGATGTACAGTAGTTCATTCTTTTGTTCCATTATGGTATAAGATACAGGATTACTTTGTGATATGGGACTACTTACTAACCTATGATTTTTAAACAGATATTTTAGTGATGTGACTTCTTATTATCCAGACTCTCCCTCACTAGAATAAATCTTGTTTCCTGGACAAATCAGTGTAGCATAACATCTTCATTATTTGCAAACACCCTTCAAATCTATCTATAGCACAATAAAACTAAGGAATAAGAAGCAGTAGGGCTGTACTCTGGAACATTTTCCCTAGGTGTTTCATCTGCAGGAACTGCTTTGGAGCTGTGAAAACACTTTTGTAAGTGTTTTCAATTTAAACTTAGTGAAATGTGTTAATTATTATTACTCCATTTATAGAATGTTTCTTCTCACATATATTTGGGAAAAAATAAATTCATTTTACAGTATATATACTGTACACACAAAAGCAGATGCAACTTCTAAAGACATTAAGATCATGCAACCAAAGTTCAAAACCTGACTTCCAGTATCATATATATGTGTGTGTGATATATATATATGTGATATATGTGTAATGTATAGATATATATGTGATATTTGTGTGATATATGTGATATCATATAATGGATCAAGTTTGATAATATAATTAGCACCTACTGTTTTCCTTAAATTTGACAATATTGTTAGATTTTTTTTCTTTAAAAATTTATAGTAAAGAATACAATATCCATTGCAGGTATAAGGTATAATGCAAAGGATTAAATACGAAAGCATTTTATAGTACTCTACTGACTTTATATCACATATTTGTTTATTGTCTGTCTTCCTCCTTGAGAATATAAGTCCCATAAGTAGGGTCTTCAGCTAATTCACTTTATCCCCCATCACCTAGAACCATGCCTGAAACATGGTAGGTGATCAATATGTATTGAATAAGAGAACTGTGAACATTACTCAATCTTTGAGATCTGGAATAGCAGAATTAACATGTGATGGATGTTATGAATTTGCTGCAAAAATCACTTTAAATGGCTCCATAATTCCAAGTTGGTAAAATGATAGTAAAATCTAAGCCCATCTTGAAAATTAGGAATCTGTAACTATGCCAGTGATACGAACATCTGAACAAAGGATATTTTTACATAGAAGCCAGAGAAATGGAACCTATGTGAAAGTCTCTGTCATAGTGTTTACTTCCCTTTGAGAAATGGGAAATGCTCTGAATAGGAGACTTCAGTAAGTAGACCCCTCCCTACATCAAAGCAGGTACACTTCTTCAGAGAATAGGATCATGAAACCTGATCTCTCTGCTCTTTAAGTATCATTACCAGAATGTTCTATAGCATTTAGTTTGATTTTATTTAATTCATTTTTTTTTACCTTTTAAAAAATTAATTGATTTAATTTTCTTAAATACACTACAGCAGAATGAATTACAATTCATATATATATATATATATATATATATATATATATACCACAATTTTTCATATCTCTGTATATAAAGTATGTTGACACCCAATTTGTGTCTTCATACATGTACTTTGGATAATGATGTCTATCACATTCCCCCATCCTTGCTAATCCACTGCCCTCTCCCTTTTCCTCCCTCCCCTCTTCCCTATCTAGAATTCATCTATTCCTCCTATGCTCCCCCTCCCTACCCCACTATGAATCAGCCTCCTTATATCAGAGAAAACATTTGGCATTTGTTTTTTTGGGATTGGCTAACTTCACTTAGCATTATCTTCTACAACGCCATCCATTTACCTGCAAATGCCATGATTTTGTTCTCTTTTATTGCTGAGTAAAATTCTATTGTGTATATATGCCACATTTTTTTTATCCATTTATCCACTGAAGGACATCTAGGTTGGCTCCACAGTTTAGCTATTGTGAATTGTGCTGCTATAAACATTGATGTGGCTGTGTCCCTGTAGTATGCTGTTTTTAAGTCCTTTGGGTATAGTCTGAGGAGAGGGACAGCTGAGTCAAATGGTGGTTCCATTCCCAGATTTCCAAGGAATCTCCATACTGTTTTCCATAATGGCTACACCAATTTGCAGTTCCATCAGCAATCTATGAGTGTACCTTTTCCCTCACATCCTCACCAACAGTTATTGTTGTTGGTCTTCATAATAGCTGCCATTCTGACTGGAGTGAGATGATATGTTAGAGTAGGTTTTTTTTTTTTAATTAATTTTTATTGTAGGTTGTTCAAAACATTACATAGTACTTGATATATCATATTTCACACTTTGATTCAAGTGGGATATGAGCTCCCATTTTTACCCCATATACAGATTGCAGAATCACATCAGTTGCACAACCATTGATTTACATATTGCCATTCTGGTGTCTGTTGTATTCTGCTGCCTTTCCTATCCTCTACTATCCCCCCTCCCCCCTCCCCTTCCCTCTTCTCTCTCTACCCCCTCTACTGTAATTCATTTCTCCCCCTTATATTTTTCCTCCTTTCCCCTCACTTCCTCTTGTATGTAGTTTGATTTTAAATAAAGGAGCAAGTCTTACTAGTGTACTTGAGATTGGTTCTTCTCATCTCTAAAACAGCATTTTAGTTTATTCTACACACTTTTTTTTTTTTTTTTTTTTGTACTGGAGATTTAGAGACAGGGTCTTGGCTGAGTTGCTTAGGTAACTACTGCCTCAGCCTCCTGAGCCACTGGGATTACAGGCGTGCATCACTACACCAGGCCTATGTACTTTTTATCACTTCCTGAAACAGACCACTCTTGGGTACTCTGAGTATACTTTTTGATAGCTTACTCTTTGCTGAGGTATGGCATCCTGACTTAGAAGATTATCAACTTACTTAAGCTAGGGCTTGTTCTTCTGATTATGGAGAGAACAGAGATTTCTATGTTCCCAATGTTTAGTATGTCACGGATATTGTCTTAGTGACATTATGCCACATTACGCTGGAGGAGTTGAAATTACATTAACTTCCAATTCAGAGGTCAAAGAAAATCGAATGGAGAATAGGTCATATTCAAATGTTTTGGAGAAATGTGAAAGTACTAGTGAGTAGCACTTATAAAAACTACCTGTTGAAAAAAGAATTAATTTAACCGCACCACTTAAATGATGGCTTCACAGTATTTAACATATCAGTATTTTAATGTAATGCATAATTTTTCCACATGCCAATATGGATTCACATATACATACACATACAATAATTTTATATAATTATAATCACATAACTGTTAACTTCTTGATGATGAATAAGCCTTTGTGCTGATACCATAAATTTGTTAAACTAATTTAGTCAAATACCATATCTGGAAACGTGGAAATATTTCTTTTTTATATAATTAAAAGAATTTTAAAAATCTCTATTCAGAATTTGATTCATAAGAATATGGGAAGAGAACCATTTTCCCCTCATAATTTTATTTTCATAAATGAGGAGAAGTTATTTTCACTTCAATCTAATAAAAGTTTGAAGCAAGAATACTACTAACTAAAACCTAAGGTTTCACTTCTTCCAGAAAAGTGAATACATATTTCTACTTTCCTGGCTTTTAGGGGGAAAAAAAATTAAGAGTTGGATTATTCACTACAGGAAAGGTGTGTCTCGACACTGAGAGGGAACTTATCCTTCATCCTGCTAGTCTTGAGGAGCAGTATGAAGATTTTCTGTTCTGATATAGACAGCAGAAACTGGATGCTATGGGCAACAGGGTATTGTGTCTTTGAGTAGGTAACATGGGCCTGGAAAAGGATTGTCTCAGCATTGACCCTGATGGACCAAAGACCAGAGTCTTTTGGGGAAAGACCTTCCATTAGTCTTTTGGGGAAAGTACTTATTTCCTGAAACAGCATATGTGGGGATCCTTATTTCTTATATTACACATCTCTCTCACTCAAAATTTAAAAAAAAAATGTTATTTGATAATGTGTTACTCAACTTTGTTTGCTATGACAAAATACCAACTTAAATAATGAAAGATTTATTTTGGTTATTTTCAGATGTTTCAGTCCATGGCCACTTGGTCTTGTTGCTTTGGATTTTGGAAAAGTAGAACATCAAGGCAGGAAGCAGTGGTAGAGCAAAGCTACTCATCTCCTCATGGTGGCCAGAAAAGAGAGAGAGAGAGAGAGAGAGAGAGAGAGAGAGAGAGAGAGAAAAGCAGGGGTGAGAAAGAGACAGACTGGGAAGATGATATAATCTTCAAAAGCATGCCCCAGTGAGCCACTTTCTCCAACTAGGTCCCACCTTCTGAAGTTTCCACCACATTCCAATAGCACCCACCAGCTAGGACAGCTGGGAACCAGGCCTTCAACACCTTCGCCTTTGGAAGACATTCCAGATCTAAACTATGGCAGATGAAGAAAAATAATGTAATTGGATTTTTATTTTTTGGTAAGTAATTGTAAAGGAGCATGTGTGTGCAATTAAAAGAAAAGTAAAATTAGTCATATGCATAAATGTAGTTATCTAGAGTATTACTTCTATGTCCTGCATTAATGATATAAAAATCCCAGATAGGAATATATTGGGTATACTTAAATTAGCTTAAGGCCTTTAAAAATTATTGTTAAGATTAATTTTTATTTCAATGTTGCCTACAAGATATTAATGATAAAATTTTATGTTGGTTAAACACATTATCATTTCATCTTTGCATATTTCATGTCTAATATAGTGTTTAATAGGGCAAATGTTATTCTAAGTGTTTTTGATATCTCAAAGCTGTGCACTGTATAAATAGTAAATAGTATACAATTGATCGAATGACTCTATTATTCTGGGAGAAGATCACTTGTCATATATTTAGTCTATTGATGAGATATGGTATTTTACCTTATTTAACAATATAATAGCTTTAACAATAATCATAATAAAATCTCATCACTACCATAGATTCAATGTTTATCATGTACCAGAGTAGTACTTAGAAATTTACATATGTCACCAATCCTTGAAGAATACCATCATTAGGTCCGTTTTACAGACTCTGAGATCAAGTGACTTGATAATGGTTTCAGAATTGGAAAGGAGGGGAGATAATTTCTTGGGAATAATTAACAGAGTACACTGTGTCACTCTGATGACTAGAATAAAACTGTCCTGTTTAGATAAATTATTTTTCCAAAGCATTATTTTATTAAAAATTTAAATATTCAAGACTCCCACATTTTTTTCATAAATGAGAATATTTCTCTAATTTTTATAATCTTTTTATTTTAGAACAGCTTTAGAACAATTTTAGAACAGCTTTGCTCACTTTAGATGGAAAGGTTGCAAAAATCATTCCTGTTTCTCTTACAACACTCAATTTCCGCTATTATAAACATTTTATGTTAGACATAACCAATGAATTATTTGACTATATTATGAATAAATTCCATTCCTTCCTTAAATTTACTTGGTGTTAACCATTTAATGTCCTTCTTTTTGTTTTTAAGATTCCATCCATAATACTACATTGTGTTAAATCATCTTGTCTCCTTTGGGTCTTCTTGGATGTAACAGCTTCTCAGGTATTTCTGAGTTTGTCTATCATTTCTTTTATAATGTCATTATAAAATTTTTATTTTGAGCTTGTGTGGTGGTGCACGCCTGTAATCCCAGGGGCTCAGGAGGCTGATGAAGGAGGATTCCAAGTTCAAAGCCAGCCTCAGCAATGGCAAGGCGCTAAGCAACTCAGTGAGACCCTGTCTCTTAATAAAATACAGAATAGGGCTGGGGATGTGGCTCAGTGGTCAAGTGCTCCTGAGTTCAATCCCTAGTACAAAAAAAAAAAAAAAAAAGTAAAAGAAAGAAAGAAAATCTTGTTTGATTTTTCCCTTTTTCTGCCCATACCTTGTTTCTTATTTGCTGCTTCTGATTTGCTAGAGATAGAGATTAAGGCTAAGTAAATATCTAGAGTAAATGACACACAAATATAATACCTAGCAAGTTTAAATGTCTGGGGATATTATGTCTGTTCATCTCAGCAGCATTCAAAAGTACCAATTTTCCTCAGAAAAGTCAATTAAAATTATGGTACCTGCCCAAGATTACAGGTGGAAGGCAGCAAACCCAGCAAACCTTGTTTTGCCCTAGCAGATGACATGCTGTTCATTTCCCCAGATTCTTCTAAGAGCGAACTCAAGAGTAAAGTACAAAGTTTTAATATAGAGATTTTTAAAATGACTTCATATTTAAGAACTTTTTTTCTCCCTTTCAGCTAAAAAATTGTGGAGGTTAGAATTTACCAGCCATTTGACCTTTGAAATAAAGACAGATGAATTTTCTTTTTCTGAATTTATGGAGAGAAGGACTAAATTTCATAAGAGGTGAGCGCAAATATGTTATTTCCATTTTACCAACATGTAAAAGTCTACATCCATGGACTGTTCATCAAAATAACAGCTATTGCATTGAATGTCTGATTTATAAAGCATGTCCATTATGTTTTTTTAAAAACCCTATTCCAAATGTCTAGCTGATGAAATAAACCCCTTGTAAAATAATCTGTTATAAAAATCAGAAATAGGAACTTTCCACTTCCTCAGCGTCAGGTGGCCCTAATGATACAACACTTCCCAGTAGATTTGAGCCTCCCTTGTCATAACCACTTCAGAACTTATCATTCTAAATAGAGATAATTTCAAATTAGAAAAAAATGTGTTTCTAAAAAAAAAACCTTATGTTTGGGGAGAGGGGTTCCTTCATTTCACTATAAAATATTGCTGCTTTTAGCCCCTCTTATTTGATTTATTAAGTAGAAGATGACAACCTTAAGAATAATTTGCTTGAAATAAAATTTTATAGTAATATTTTATCATGTAGACCTATAAATCTCAATGGAATGTCACAAAGATAAACTGTCACTTTATTTTATAAGATGGAACTATGTTTAGCTAAAGGCTGCTTTTCTTTGAGTGTATATTTTAATTACTAGGAAAAATCTTTACATGTGATCAACACCAACATACATTTCCTTTTTTAAAACATCCACAGCAAGATAAAATTACAAACAGCAAAATTCACTATTTAAAATATGCAAGTAGATGTTCAAAAATTTTATATTCCCATAATCACAACCCAAATCATTTTATAGTAAATTTCCATCATCTAAAATTGTGTTTCTGTCCACCTGCCCTGCCTCTCTCCAGGACATCTTCTTTTCCTTCCTTCACTGTAGTTTACCTTCTTTCAAAATTGCACGTTAATGGAATCATATGGCACATGACATCCTGTATCTCATTTTTTTTTCACTTGGAAATATATGTTTTTCAGGTTTTCTAAAGTTGTAGTATGTATAATAAGTTCATTCTTTTATATTACTGAAAAGTATTCCATTGTTTGAATCTGTTTATCCATTCACAAATAAATAGACATAAAGGGCTTGTACTGGACATAGTTCCAGATGTGTGTGTGGGACGGGGGCAGTGGTCTCATGATTAAAGCTGCTGTTAAAATGCATGTATAATTTTCTATGGCCATCTATCTATTTTCATGTTTATTGAGAAAAATCTTGGAGTAGAATGGCTGGACCCTCAAGAAGATGAATAATTATCTCTATTAAAACAACTGCCAAATTGTTTTCTGAAAAAGTGTGTACTGTTTTCACTTCCATTAACAGCAGCAGCACATAACTCAGATAGGCTGCTGCTAATGAGGTGAAAATGGTATACATCACAGCCTTGTTGAGATGGTTGATTTTGTGTGTCAACTTGCCTAGGATAGTTAAGGGATGCTCATATAGATAGCGTGGCTATTTCTGGATGTGCCTACAGGATGTTTTTGGAAAAGATTAGCATTTGAATTGGTGGCCTTGTAAAAAAGATAGGTTTCACCAATGTGGTTTGGCACCAGGGAACCTACTGAGGGTTTGAATAGAACAGAAAAGAAGAACAGGGGTGGACTGGTTCTCTTGGGCTGTAATGTCCATGTTTTCCTGCCCTTGGGCATTCTTGTTGCTCATCCTTGAACCTCTGGACTCTGACCTAGAACTGCACCATTGGCTCCCTGTGTTCTCGGACTTTCGGGCTAGTACTGGACATAATCCTATGGCTTTCCTGGGTCTCCATCTTGCAAATGACATTTCTGGGGCTCTTCAAACTCTATCATTTCATGAACTAATCCTTCATAAAAAAATCTCTTCTTATATACTTATATATTCCCTTGTGGTTCTATTTCTCTGGAAACCCCTAAAACATATTCTTCCAATAATTAGTAATGTTGTTACATTTAATTTTTATTGGAAATTATATTAACAGTATTTTATTGTAATATAGTTGTAGCTCACTGAAATTTTAATTTAAATTCCTTAATGACTAATGGTGTTGAACATCTTTCATGTTCTTATTTTTTACTTACATATCTTATTTTGTAAAGTGTTCGTAGTTCTACCCGTTTTTAACATCAAGTGGATTTTCATCTTACTATTGAGATGTAAGAAATCTTTGCATTTGAAACAAATACATATTATGGAATTATTTCCTCCCCATCCATGATATGCCTTTCCATTTGCTTAAAATAGTACTCTGATGAGTGTTTAAGAAAAAAATTATGAAATGCTATTTGCTGATCATGTTTCTTTTATCATTTATGTGTTATGGTTTTGATGTGAGGTGTTCCCCAAAATCTCACATGTGAGGCAATGAAAGAAGGTTTGGAGGAGAAATAATTGGCTACAGCCTTAACATATTCAGCTAATTAAACCCTAATGGGATTAACTGAGTGGTAACTGCAGGCAGGCGGGGTGTGGCTGGAGGAAGTGGTTCATCAGAATTGTGGCTACGGGGTATATATTTCGTATTTAGAGAGCTGAGACTCTCTGCTTCCTGGTCATGATGTGAGCTGGTTGAGGGTGCCATAGAAGAGTATGGCACTCTTCTGCCATGATGTCCTGCCTCACCTTGAGCCCAAGGAATGGAGCCAGCCTCTTATGGACTGTGACCTCTGAAACTGTGAGCCCTCAAATCAACTTTTCCTTTTTTAAAATTGTTCTTGTCAGTTCTTTAAGTCACAGCAGTGAAAAAGCTCACTGAAACATTATGTTTCTGTATCCTATGTAGAAAATCTTTATCTAAGTTCATGACAGATAAAGGATCTGCTCTGCTTTGTTGTGGAAATTTTATGAATTTTACCATTATCTTTCAAAACATGATACAATAAAGTTAATATTTACATATAATGTGAAGTAAGGGTCACAATTACTGTTGCCCCTCCTCTTTTATTGCATATGAGATCCAGCTGTCTATTTATGGAAAGAGTCTTCTTTCATCATTGTGTTACCTCAAACTTGGAATTTTCTCTGTACGAAGGCTTTTAAATAAAAGTTCGATTTCTTTATACATATGTTTTTTTTTTTTTTTCTTTTGTGATGCTGGAGTTGAACCCAGGGCCTTGTGCATGCAAGGCACTACCAACTGAGCTATATCCCCAGCCCACATATAGGTGTTTTTTAATTTTTTTTTCTTTTCCTTCTTCAGTACATTCTGATTGTGTCTTTCAAGGTCTTTATCCACTTTATCTAAGTTTTTAAACTGTATGCATATAAAGATGATGTTCCTGGCATTGTTATACTATTTGTTAGCTTTTCAGTGCAGGATGTGAACTAAATACTTGCCCTTTCTTCCCCTGATATTGCCAATTTGTGTATTTAAGGTTGTCGTATTTTTTAATAAATTGACTCTCTTATTATTATGAGATGACACCCTTTTTTCTGGTAATATTTTATATTCTGAGTCATTGTGATGGTTCTTTGTTTTCATTTTTTATTGTCACCGCTGGGCATCAAACCCATTGCACCATACGTGCTAGGTAAGCACTCTTCTATTTAGCTACATCCCCAGACTTTTGAAGCATTTTAAAGTAATTTTCTTGACATGGTATATATTTCCGAATCCTCTTAATATTAACTTATTTGTAGGGTACTCTTAATTTGGGATTCACATAGATTGACATATAGTTGAATCTGACAATTTTTTCAGTCTGACAATTTCTGTATTTTAATTGGAATGTGTAGACTTCTTAAATCTAATGTTATTATTTACATAGTCAATTGTAAATCAACTATCATACTAAATGTTTCTTTTATTCTTTGGTCATTTTCCTCCTTTCTTTTGTTTTTATATCTATCAATTCTTATATAATGATGAGACTTTGTCTCCACTGTTGGCTTCTTGGCATGTATTTCTCTGTTTTATATTTTAGTTTTCCCTAAAGAGTTTGCAATATACACCTTTGACTTATCCCTATCATTTTTATGTTACCACTTCAAATAACACCATTTCACATCTAGTCCTTGACTTGATGCTAATTTGGTCATGCATATTAATTTTACATATGATATAAATCTTACAACATACTTTTATATTTCAGCTTAAACAGCCAGTAATCTGACATTGCTCATTCCCTCCAGAAGATCCAAATCTCTGGTTATTTTCCTTCTGTTTGTAGGCAGTCTGATGACAATAAAGCAAATGAAACAAAATTTTTCTTTCTTTCTTTCTTTTTTTTTTTTTTTTGGTCTGAGAAGTCTTTATTTTGCTGCCATTTGTGAAAAAAAACAACAACAACAACAACAAAAAAAACACATCATGAGTACAGAATTTAGGGTTGGTAGATTTTCCCCCAGTAATTCAAAGGTGCTATTTCCATCTTTCAGCGCATTCAACATGTGACAAGAAGTGTGTCATCGTCTCTTTGATCTTCCCTATCTTGTGTCTTTTCTCTGTCAGCTTTTTAAGATTTTCTGTTTATCACCATTTTTTAGAAATTTGATTTTAATGTGCCTTGGAATACTTTTCTGTTTATTCTCCTTGGAGTCTTTTTGAGGTTCTGAGAATCTGAGGGTTTAGATGTTCCATCACTTCTGAAAATGTTTCCTCCTGGGGTACTGTCAACACACTCTTCTGTCTCCCAGCCCTCCCCTCCTCCATACTTCCTGGAGTTCTAGTTGCACTTTCCGGAGATAGCTCCATGTCACTCCATGGTTGCTGACACTGCCTTCTCTCTTCTTCAGCATGCTTTTGCTCTGAACTTCATTTTCATTAGTTTCTACTAATGTGTACTCATTCATCTTTTCCTCTGTGGTGCTCAGTCAGTTATTAATACCATCAAGTACATTTTCATCTAACAGATATCTCAGTGTTAATATGTCTTTTTTTTTTTTTTTTTTTTTGGTGTGTCTTCTATTTTCCTTTTCAACATATCTAAGTTTTCTTTTTTTACTCTTGAATGTTCTTTATAACATTTCAATTTCTGTTTCATAGTCTTCATCTTGTAATTCCATATTTTCTGTCATTTTTAGATCTGTTTCCATTGATTAACATTTATACTTCCCATAGGTTATATTTTCTTGTTTATACGTCATAGACTTTTGGTTTGAATGACCTAACTGATGAATTTAAAGTTCTTGGTTACTGGTGTGTTGAGCTTTGTTTGGCTCAATGAAACCATTCAGGATCAAGTGGATCCTTTCAATTTTCTTTGAAGGTTTGTTAGGACCAACCCCAAACAACTTCTACTTTAATTCTTTGGCTTTCTTAACCAAAGTACACCTTTCTTTGACTTTCTCCAGTACTTTACTTCTCCATTTGGACTTCTGGGGATGTAATTTTCATGTCTTTGTGAGCTTGGAGACTTATTCAGTCTGATTCCAGGTGGGGTTTTTATTTGTTTTGTTTTTTTCCAGAGTTTTAGTGAGTTCATTCCCATATGTGTTCTGATACTCAGCCAAAGATGTCCACACATGTCCAGAACTCCTACACATGTCCACAACTTTTTCTGTATTCATCTCTGGATCCCATTGTATTCTGTCTACCCATTTCTAGCCATTTAAGCTCATCTAAAGTACAGTTTCTCTCTTTTCACCTCAGGGAGGTTTGAGTTTACCATCCTTTGCCCTGGGGTCTGAAAGTAACTTCCCATGGCATAATCATAGGACTCATCTTATTTGTTTTCCTTTTCTGAAGAATCTGGTTTCTATTTCCTGATTGAAATATCTAGCAATCATTATTTTGCATACATATTAAAAGGTTTTTTTCAAGTTTAAATATTTATTTTTAGTTTTTTTTAATAATAAGAGAGTAACTTTCTTAGAAGGTAAATCTTTATGGATGGAAATAGATCCTGGTTTTATTTTGATAACTTATAAATGGAGTTCATTTTTTAAAGTCAATATTTCTCACATGTAGGCCATAGAGCATCTCAATCAAATGAGACTGATTGTTTGTGTATACTCCTAGGATGAACATACAACTTATTATTTTATTTTAAATTTTATTTTTTTTATTGGTTGTTCAAAACATTACAAAGCTCTTGACATACCATATTTCATACATTAGATTCAAGTGGGTTATGAACTCCCATTTTTACCCCAAATACAGATTGCAGTAACAACTTATTATTTTAAATAAGATTATCTGGGAAGTTGTTCCAGGATATGATTTTTTTGGCAAAAAGTCTAAATGTTTGTTTATCATAAGAAAATTTACTTAACTGACCTACATACATTTATGTTAACCATTTCTTGTTTATGTGTGTGTGTGTGCATGCTCATTTTCTGGAATCATTTAAATTGAATAAGTACCCAACAGCAACATGGCTCCCTAAAAATAAGGTGCCATTTGTAATAAAATTATAGCTTGGTCTTCTTTCAATACCCTGATATTAAAGAAAGTCTCTTTTAAACCAGTGATTCACCCAGAAGGAAAGCTGTACTTATACACTGAAGTTTTCAGGATCAATCCACTAATACTAACTAAGACTTACTCCTTAGATTTTAAATTCTGGGAGATCAAGGACTCATTCTATCTTCTTCAGCCTTTTTATAGACTTTATAGATTTTTGTGGGTTGTGGCTGGAATATGTAGGTCTCCAGGAAATAAGTGCTTCCTGAAGAAATAAATAACAGAAACATAACTGTCAGTTCTTCTTTTTTTTTTTTTAAATTAATTTGATATCATAGAGTCTAAGGAAAATGACCTAAAAGCTAACAGCTTTGCAGAGTACACATGATCTCAAGTTCATAAATCCCTAATTATTATATATTTTCAAATTTAACTGAAATTAAGATTGTCTTCCTAAAGATGTAGAGAAATGCTATAAATATCTGATGAGCTCTTCATTTGAAATGTACCAAAAAATGTAATCATGCCTACATGCATTTGTTGATATTTACCTCATGTGTACACGTGTACATTCTCTCATCATGGCTTGAAAGATATGACAATACAAAACAATAATGAAATCGGGCAACCACTTTCAAGGATCACACTTTGCAACTTAATGTCGACTTAAATTGCAAACTAAAACACATTAAAATATATGAAGGAGCTATAAATAGTTCAATTGTGAAAAAGGCATTCATGTACTTTATGATTTAATTTTGATGAACATGGGAAGTGCACAAGGTGAACCAAATGCAGAGATATGAGAAGATGCAGTTGAATTGTAGGCTTTCCACATCACTCTGCTGCCTCCTTCAATGACCTTTCTCCTGGCAAAGCTTTGTAGGAGGGTGAGTTGGCCTTAAGTCTCAATTCTTAGGAGGAAGGGAGCATTGCCAGGAGCATCCTTCTTATCTTTATATACAGCCTACTGATAGACTTTGGCAGCTACTTATGCATGTTTCAAAGTATATGAAAGGGTCGATCTCGGCTAAATCAGAATGTGCCTAATTACTTTTGCTAGGTGCCCTGGGTATTTTAGACAGAAACAATGTGTGGCCAAACAGTATCAAGCTTTCCTAACATATTCTACAGCTTAGTGACTCTGCTGACAAATGACCTTTCAACGCTCTGCCCTCAAATACCTACAGGTACTTTTTCCCTGGATCAAAAGTTAGAATAATTAGGAGTGTGAAATTTCCTGGAACTCTCTAATGGAGTTTTGAGTTTTCAACAAAATAAATTATCACTTAGTCAGACATTGCCTCCTCACATACCCCATCTTGACTGCTTTAATGGTAATGTTTCTAAGACCATAATGCATGAGGCAACACCTACTCACCTAAGTTAAGGCCATCACTCTTACATTTCTCTGCATATAAAACAGCTTGTCACCTCACAGCTGTAAGGTGAGAAATAGGATAATAGATCTTTTAAATGAAAACAGGTATTAAAGTGACTGAATGTTACTTCTGAAAAAGCAAAAGCACAAAATTTTATTGTTTAAATAATGAGAAGATTAATGATACACAAGTCCCTTTGGTCTAACATACAGTCACCTTAGTAATTTATAGATGTAAAAGGTCATGTGCACATGCAGTATCAAAATTTCATGACTGCAGTGTAGTTGCAAGTTAAATTTATGAAGTCAGAACTGCAGCATATTATCAAAATAAAATTGAATTTACTAATGTAATTACATACCAAGATTGCAAATTCACTAAATTTATAATAGACCTCTTGATGACTAAGAATAGTTTTGTCATTATGAAATCCTTGCTTCTAAGGTTGTGTATTCTTTTATTTCATAATTTTTAGATTAATGTTTTTCATAACAGTTATCAATAGCATTAATTTATTTATTCTCTCTCATAAAAACCTATTCTTATAGGGTGAATGGCACTTGTTTCAAATGGAATCTCATAACCATTTCCACGATAGCATATGTCTTTTAAAAAATACTTTCTGCTCTGTGTGTGTGTGTGTGTGTGTGTGTGTGTTTTAACTATAATGCCTTTTATTTTCTCCAAATAAATGAGTGAGCTTGATAAAAGGAAGAAAAGTAGTAACCTGTAAAATAGGAGTAAAATTAGAATATAAGTAGAAGCACCAGAAAATGTATACTTTATGGATAACTAGATATTGTGATTTGAACACAAAAACACTCAAATGCTATTTGAAAATGGAAATATTTAAAGAATTCACATACATTTAGAATCCTGGCTCTCTTATATAATCAACTTATTTTGTTGCTTTTATCAACTTTTAGTTGCATATATAAAATTTATGATAAAATGTTGTCATTATTGGTCTGGAGAGTGACTCTGTGTATGTGTGTACATATGTATAAATATCTATATATGTACACACATATATCAACATATTTATTTATACACATGCATTTATACATAATTACATACATTCATGCATATATAAACACCTATAATATATAAAATATACAATATAATACTATTGATTTAGTTAACCATTCAAAATTCAAATATGCATTTTAATAAAGGTACTATGTAGACTGGATCTCTAGTATTCTGTGACCATTCTGAAGTGTTGAATAAATGTTCAATCTGATTTTCTCTATGAAAACAGTGCCCAACCACCCATGGGTCTTTCTGTCTCTCTATCACCTGCCTTATTTTCTGAGAATATTTCTATTAATTTAGAATAAACAATTCTGTCAGTAAAACAAATATTTTCTTACAACAGGAGCCTTGCAAATCTTGCAAATTTACTGCTTCATTTCTTGACCTCAAAGCATTCAAGCCATTCATATTTCAACCAATCCTGTAGTTATTGATTGAGGGCAGAAAAGATAATCTAAACAATATTAAGTTGAACAGTTTTAGTTTATTTATAAGGATTTCTGTCACATGGTAACTCTCAACTTCGTTTAAAAAATTTTCTCCGTTTGGACATTTTTCTCCTTTGTAATTTAAAAGAGATTTTTATCTTCAATTGTAGAAGTGAAACACATATTGAAAGGCATATAAAATGAGGGTTTTCAGATAAAATCCAGGAGGTCCAGATAAATTTAAATTTTGATAAGCAATAAATAATTTTAGTTTAGCTTTGTCCCATGTATTGCATGGAACATACTTATACTAAACATTCCTTGTTTACCCAAATTTCATATTTTAAATGGGCATCCCAATTTTTGTTTTGTTCATTTTTGGTTTTTTAATTTACAAAGTCTTGTTCCTGTATGAAACTGATCTCTAGCATCACTGACCAAAGATCATAACTCCTCACTGTAGACTTTAACCTGCAGAACAAATAAATGAAGAGTGATATTGCTCCTAAAGTGTCTGGACACATTTCTTATTTCATTATGTTAGAGGCTGGTTGATTTCAATGAAGAAGGCCAGAGTCCTCATTAATTGGGTCATTAAATCCCAATCAGGGAAAAGGTACGTGGGCAGGAGTGATTTTTAAAATATAAAAATCTCATCAAATGTCAAGTTAAAAGGCTTCTTTTTTCATTCTCTGTTCATCTTCATTTCACTCTCCTCAGGTTTCTATAAAGAACTTGCTGAAGGCTGGAGGCTGTCAGGTGAACGTGAGCAGGGTCACTTATCACAGTGATAGGTGCCTCTGGCAGCCATAGCAACTGACGTTAGCCACATGGCACAAGGGCTCTGGGACTAGGGCATGAACCTGGCTCTGAGGTGCAGAAGCCCTGGGGATAGAGCCCACTGGGTCATGTGGCTTCTGAATCTCAAGTTAGCTCTATACCAAGGTAGTGCAATGGAGTTTTTATGTTTTGTGGATCCAGAAAAGATGAATTGAGATCAACTGTGGATCTTGCTTTTAACTTTATAATGAATATTCATACATAGGTAAAATAACTGCCAATCAGCCTTACTGGTGATTAGGAATCTAAGAAAAGAACAATTTCTATGATAGTTATACTAAAGTTTAACCTGGAAATTAAAAAAAAAATCTCATCAGAGATAGAATTCTTTTTCTGTAAAATAGTAAATAACAGTCCAGAAATAAAATTTTGTGTTAAAATGCATCTGAGTGCTGGCCAAGAGTTGAAAATGAAAAGGCAGTAGTCAACACCATCTGCCAGGGCTGTTCTTTGAGTATGGGTACAACCAGTGTCTCCACTTTCAGTTTTCTTCCAGAGAGAAGAGGCAAGACACTCTGAAGAATCTCCATAAAATTTCAAGTAAAGCTTGAGAGGTATATTTCTGTCAAGAATTGAAGTCCATTATTAATTTGCAACTATTCAATTTTGAGGAATATCCATACTGATTTCCAGCCTAAGGACCCTTCAACAGATGAATGGATAAAGAAAATGTGGCATGCATATATATATATATATATATATATATATATATATATACACACACACACACACACACACACACACACACACAATGAAGTATTACTCAGTCATTAAGAAGAATGAGTTTATAACATTTGCCAGTAAATGGATGGATCTGGAGTCTATCATGCTTAGTGAGATAAGCAGTCCCCAAAAGACAAAGGTCAAGTGTTTTCACTGATATGTGGAAGCTAACCTACCATAAGGGCAGGGAGCATGAAGAATAGAAGTTCAATAGATTAGACAAAGGGGAACAAAAGGAAGGGAGGAGAAATAAGAAAAGGAAAGGCAGTGGAATGAATCTGACATAATTTTCCTATGTACATATATGAATACACCCCAGTGAATTCCACCCCTCTGTACATTCACAAGAATGGAGTGCTAACTAGGATAAGATATATATTTTCATGCTTGTATAATTATAATAAAATAGAGTCTACTGTTATGTATAACTAAGACTAATAAAAACACATTTATAATTTGTCATTTATTATATGCATACTTGAAATTTCAGAGATTCTTAGTGCTTTGCTGATACTTTATAAAAACAATAGTGAATTACATGACCTATGTAATTTTACATCATGTACAACCAGGAGAATGAGAAGTTACACTCCATTTGTATATGACGTGTCAAAATGCATTCTACCATCATGTATAACTAACATTAGAATAAATAAAAAATTTTAAAAATGAAGATGAAAACTTTATCTTCAGCATATAGTATATAATAACATTGAGTGTCAGTATAAAAAATTTCAGTTGGTATCTATATAAAGAAAATTAGGATAATGTCTACAATTCAAATTCACATTGAGTATTAATGCTACCTTTTAAATAAAATAGCCTGTATGTAGACAAGTTGCTAATTTCCAAATGATATTGAAAGAGAATTATATTTACTTTTTTTTTTTTTTTTTTTTTTTTTTTTGTCTTTTGTAAACAGACCTCAATTTTCCTGAGGCTATCTTTGAACTCGTAATCTTACTGCCCCAGCCTCCAGAGCCACTGGGATTATAAGCATGTGCCACTGCACCTGGTTTACACATTCATTCGTGCTACTATTGTCCATAGTTCCTTATTTTAAATCACCTTTTACCTTTGTCATTTCTCTTAAAGTAATCATGCTTTGCCCTGTCCTATCATATTACTCTAGTATAATAAATTAAACTCTGGGTTGTAGATTACCATGGTAAAAATAGTTAACCATTCCGTCAAAAGAACGGACACAGCTGCATCTTACCCCATTGTTTATAAATCAAACCAGTTTGTTATTATTACTAATATATAGATCTGAGAGGAATTCTTAAAAAGCCCTTTAGTTTTCAAAATAAACATTAGTGCTTTATGAGTATGAAGTCAAACTAATTAGTGTAGCAACTCATTAAAGAGCTGGTGTGTATCCTTCTTTGAAAAATAATACCTTCCGATGAATGGAATGTGAATGAAAATAGGGAAAGAAGGACCTAAAGTTCACCTTAATTGAGAAGAAATTTGGAAATGTTGAATGTGATAGATTAAACATGACTGCTAATTCTTTGCTATTTTTCTCATTGAAAAGTGAAGTTCAATTGTCTTCCTCTCGAATCTGAGCTGGTTCTAGTGACGTCTTTGACCAATAGAATGTAGCAGAAATAATATTCAGGGATTTCTGTGTCTCTGTCAGGAGATCTTTCTGGCAGTGCTCATAAGACATCCAGGATTCTGAGACCACCACTCTAAAGAGGTCATGTACAGGTGTTTCTGCTGACATTCTTAGCTGGGCCCGGCATTCCAGTCCTCTCTATCAAGATGTCATGTAGAGGTCCCTTGGGCCCTTCAGACCAGCCCTGCATCCACTAAATACTAGCAAGTGGTATTACTGAATACCACATGAAATATAAGAACCACTCAGCCAAGTCCTCCCCAAGTTTCTGACCCACAAAAATCATACAATGAAGTATTTGTTGCTTTAAACCACAGAATTGTGGGGTTAGATAATGGAATAGATAATGGAAATAGAATACCAGAAACTAGAGTTGGCTTGTTGTTGTTTTTTTCTTTTTTTCTTTATTGATTTAAAAAAAATTAATGACAGCAGAATGCATTACAATTCTTATTACACGTATACAGCATAATTTTTCATATCTCTGGTTGTATATAAAGTATGTTGACACCAATTCATCTCTTCATACATGTACTTTGGATAATGATGTCTACTACATTTTTTTGTACAGGGAATGTCTCTTCATGTGGGTAGCAGCTTAACCCTATTGCTTTGACTTCCATCCTATGGATGTGGTTGGACTTATTTCCAACAATTGGGAAATACTAGATCTGGGTTTATTAATTAGGATGCCAGAGAAAAGGTGAGAATTAGAATGATTTATTAATCTCCACTGTAAAATAATGTTACTGTCCAAATACTCTATTTGTTTTAAGTTCTGGCCCTCCCATGTTCTCACAGGTTCAGAAGGTTGAGCCATGATTCTGCTCCACAGATCTATATGTGGGCTTGAAGTAACTGCTGCCAGATTCCATTGCTGGACTGGCTGAAACCAAGAAATGCTTGCTTGCTGGTTACCTTTCTCCTCACTCAGCCTTTCTGATGGGTATGCACTAATGCCAGAAAACTGCTTGAAAAATGCTCAGATGCAGAGAAGAAACTAATCAACTTTGACTGGTGTACAGAAATGAGTTAAAAGAACAGGCCTGGAACTGCCATCTTCAGAAAGGCCTCCTTTTAAGCTTGGCCCTTGGCTGATTTGGAACTTAGATTTGGGGAGGTTTCTCAATATTTCCTAATTGATAAGAGGGCTCACCATGCCTAAACTGTTTTTACAATGTGATTTATGCTGACCACTTGTTTTTCTTCTGGGAGTCTGGAATTTTGGATGTGCTAGACAGAGAGTGCCTATGCAACCAGCCCCCAATAAAAACTTTGGGCACTGAGTCTCTTATAAGCTCCCCTGGTTGATAATATTTCACACATGTTGTCACAATTCAGTGCTTAAGGAATTAAGCATGTCCTGCATGGCTCCATGGGGAGAGGACTACTGGGAACTTGCACCTGGCCTCCTCCAGACTTCACCCCAAGTGCCTTTCCTTTTGCTGATTGTGCTTTGCATCCTTGCACTGTAATAAATCACAGTCATGAGCCTGACTGCACGCTGAGTCCTGTGAGTCCTCCTAGTGGACCCCTAGAACTGAGGTGGTTTCAGAGACACTGCCTGAACAGATATGGCAAGTGCAAAATCAAAGGACAATTATATATAATTGTATACACACACATACACACACACACACACACACACACACTCACACACAACAGTGTTTCATTTGAGACTTTCCTGCTGAAAAACCTTAAGATCTTTAATGAAAAGATATTTTGAGTTTTCATTAAGTGATACTGGTAACATGTATGTTATAATGATTTCTCTTTGCATAACTTAACTGTGTCCATTTCTTGTTTGCTTTCTTTTAACCTTGAGTTTCCTCTCAGCCCACTCCAGTGAGGTCTCTTTCCCAATTACTCGGCCACAACAGATCTTATCCAGATCACTCTAGCCTCCATCTTGCCCAATATCACTTCTCATCCTTCCTCTTCAACTCAGCAGCATCTCCCACAGTTGAACTCTCTCCTTGAAACACTTTCCTCCCTTGACTTGTGTAATATTGCCAGTTCATGAGTTTCCTTTGAACTTTGTACTTTTAAGTCTCCTTTTTTAATGCTGCCTCCTATTTCAATGTTCCAGATGTGGGAATGACTTGGTTTTGAACTGCTCTCTATTCTGACACATTCTTCCTAGTCTTGTGGCTTCTAGTCTCATGATTTTTACATAGCATCCATCAGCTTGGTAATCCTAAAATTTTTATCCCTTGAGCTCTGGACTCATATGAAACTATTTAGCTCTCTGCTTAGATGTATGCAGACTTTCAAACCTAGAATGTTCAAAACTGAACTCCAGGTTCTTTGTCCCATTACTCCTGCTCCTGCCCAAACTTTCCCCTTCCCTTCTCTTTCTCCCTTAATAAGTGATACACATTCAATAATTGCTTTCTCTTCCTCCTCGCTCTTTATACACACACATGCACATACACACACACACACACACACCTGCTATATAAATAAACATGTGCTACATGTATATGTAAATTTTTAAATAAACATAAAAATTTCACATCTTAAACCAAGATGTGAAAAAAACTCAAAATTTTAATAAATGAATTATAAACAAGCTTAAGGTATAGGCTAGATATGCTGTAGTTACAAATTGACCCTTTCAATATAAGATTAGAATCTGCTCTAAAACCAACCAATGTAATTTCTTTTATGAATTTCAAAATCCTTGTAATGGTCTCTCTTATTTCATTATTGTTCCTACCCATAGTCATTTATTTATTTATTTTTAAGTTATAATGGACCATGGAGTAGAAGATAAGTGAGTGCTGGAAGTAGCTTGAATGAATGGAAATCTTTGGCCTGAATTTTGCCTGGTTTTGGCAGTTTTCTTTTATCTCAAATGGTGATCAACTATTATTAGAGTTGTCATGGAAGTTACATAGGGTGACACATTTAAGCCTAAAGTATTTATATAACACCTACTACAAGAAATAGTGCTAGCAATTGTCTTTATTACTCTATTAGGTTTGCCAAGAAAACAACCAAAAGGAAAGAGAAAGAGGTGGGGGGGGGGAGGATGAATTGAAATGGATTAGCTGATTGTAAAGTATGAGTCCCAAAGTCTGCAGTCAAGCCCTTAATAATACAGATTGAGCATTTCTAATCTGAAAAAAAAATCCTCAAATCTTAAATATTCCAAAATCCAAGACTTTTTGAATGCCAACATGGTTCCTACCACAATGGAAACTTCCACACCTGATTCGATGTGACAGGTCACAGTCAAATGCAGGTACATTAAAAATATTGTAAAAGTTACCTCAGGCTATGTGTATGAGATAAATACCCCTAAGATAATTTGTTATTTATATGAAATATTCTACAGTCCCCAAATCCTGAAATCTGAAATAATTCTGGTCCCAGGCATTTGAGATAAGGGATACTCAACCTACATATGACTTTTATGTTAAGTGAGTTTCTTTCTGGACAGTTCTGTGTCATTGATTCTTATCTTAGTTTTTTGCCATGACCAGCATTAAAAAATTATTGCCTTCTCATAAGCATTGCTATTGATTTGGGGGACTATATGGCAATATATTTAATTCAATTTAATTCTTAAAGTGTGTGTGTATGTGTGTGTGTGTGTGTGTGTGTGTGTGTGTGTAGAAATGGAATAAAATGTGAAGAAGTGGAACTGGTAGAGTCAATGTACAGACTTTATATATTTCTATGTACTGAGCACTGATTAGATCTTTGGAGACTGTTTTTCTTTGACTGATTAAACTCCCAACCAAGAAATTTATTTTGTACAGTTGATTATCTGTGAAGTTCTGAATGGAAATCAGTAGATGAATGCACTCAGAGGTGCTCTTTATTCAAATTGTGTTTTCCTCCCCACTCCCGGCCCAAGGTAAGACACTTGAAAAGCTAGCCACATCTCAGCAAGAGATGTCTATGCTAGGGAACAAAAAAAAAAAAAAAAAAGAAAATTAAAGCCATTCTCTTTGGTCCAAACTCCTGGAAAAATTGATAGGGAAATTTACTGAATTCTTTCAAGGAGGACTTGTAAAATAGATTTAGTATTCTGTGTTTGACTTTGAGGTACAAAATGGCAGGTTTTCTTTCCTATTCTTTTTATTCCATGATTGCTAAGATTGATGAGTAAATGCAGACCCTTAAATAAGAGTAATTAAAAGAGTGAACAGGAAGCAGAAAAAAAAAGAAATAAGCAAATAGTTTAATTTGGATTTGGTGTGCACACTTCTTTCTAAAAAGTGATCATCTCTGCCTTTTAATGAACACTTCCAAATAGGCAGTTTTATTGGAACAGAAAATATTGGCCTAATCTCACCTTATCTATTAATTAAAATGTGTAAACTTTAACTTTTTTGTAATTCAAGCACATTTTTACCGAGTCATCATCATTTATCATTTTAGCATCTTAGGAAGATAAAACTTTCAATATTATGATAAAATGAAAGTGTTAAAACTGTCTGCCAGATGTTTGGGCCAATAGTTCTTGGGTCCTGGAGAGTGACTTGATGGCAATTAGTGGGAGGAGGATAGTGTGAGCCAATTTCCTTTCTCCTTCACTCTGTTTCCCTTAATAGTTTCACTTAAAAGACTCAGAAGTATTCTAGTAGTTTTAGATCCTCTGCAAGATAAGAATAGGTTTTAATGTAATCATATATCAGAATAATGCTGAGAAAAGTAACTGATACTCATGAACCCAAAGGCTTATATTTATTTTATTGTAAAACAAAAGATGTACTAGAGCAAAACAGGACTTGACCTTGCTGATAGAGCATCTCAGTGTTAAAGATGACAAGAAGAAGCTGAAAATATAGGCTTACATATGCTTGTGTGTGGATTAGAGGAGAGGAGGAGGGAGGTGAAGATGTAAATCGAGGGGAAGAAGATAAGAATGAGAAGGGCATTTTGTATGCCTATGAGCAGGGACCTTGGCATAACCAAAGGGCAGCCCAGTGGGTAAGTGAAACGTCTCTACCATCTCCTAGGTTCCGACAGCTTTCCTAAGCATCTCTTTAGCAATTCAGGGTCCTTCCTGGTAAGGGGTGGTGCCAGGTGCCTTACCTACCCACACAGACACTACATTAAAGTTACATTTGGCACATGTGCTACTTTCTGATAAGCCTGGACATATCAGAGGTATCAAAAGATTTGGCTTTGAGAAGCTGATGATATAGCTGATGATGGTAACTGATGAACTGAATTTAAACCCTTTATCCCTTCAGTGAAGAAGTTAAGCTAAATTGGATACTTGTCTATGAACCTAAACACTGTTAATTGATTAAAGCTTTTTCATTTTGAAGTGTTTCTCTGACAAATTAGAGATAGATAGTTTTCAGGGCAAGAGAAAAATACACTTAGGAAGAATTGGTTTCTAGATTTTGCTATGAGAAGTGTTTTTGTTAAGAATGGAATCTGAGCATCATGGCATAGATCAAAACTTTCACATGACAGCTTTGGTCGAGCCAGCTCAGACTTCTGTGCAGAATTTTAACAGAAATAGCCTGTATTCTCGAATTTCACTTAGTAGACAAATGACAGGAGATCAACTTTTGTCTGAAATTATATTAGTGCTCCGTGAAATTATACCATCACACCTTTAACTCAGTTATTAGTACACTGTATGTACACTTTCTTGAAATTTTTATTTTTGGTTAGAATAATGGAGAGTTGGTACTTTTTTTTCTGCTACCCAAAGAATAATTGTGGATACTGTTAAGTTTCAGAGTTACCTATCTTGACCACTTTTTAAACAAATGGTTATACTATTAATTTTCAAAATAGCTGCCTCTCTCTCCCATGAAAAATTACATTCATTAGATTTATATAATGATGCATTCATATAGATGATGAATCTTCTCTGATAAATTACAGATTTATCAGGGTCAGTAAATGCTTTAAATATATCTATGAAAGAACTTCAGTCCAAATACTACCATTAATTTTGTTGTGTCCATCTACAATGAAAGAAAAAAGATGATTTTAATTCAGGACATCAAGATAAAATATGATAATGCCATAGAACATATTTTAATCTATATTCATATTTAAAAACCCTATAAGATCTCTATAAAAAGATAAATATTCTAAACAAATAGAAAATATGAAAGCCGTGTTCACTATCATGGTCTTAATACAGACTTAGGACCAATATTGAATATCATTTTTAAAAATAGACCATAAATACTACAGTATAGTAAGATACACTAAATATCTTTGTGAACAATTTACTGTAACACAGGAGACACAATTGAGTTCCCTAAATATTCCTCATGTGTTCAGTTCCCAAAAGTAATTGTAGTTTGTCTGTGATCAGTTCTGTGTAGAGAGTGGTATGTGTCACTCTCATTCCAAGCCAAGTTCAAGGCATATAGCAGTTCTTCCCATGCTCTCTCTTCCTCTTCCTTTGTTTAAGTGTTCTAGGTCACATGGAAGAATATGATAGTGGTGTGGGTCTTTTCACTAAACATTGCAAGGGAGCTACCCTGGAGAGTCAATAGGCCCACAGTCACTCCAACTTATATAAATAAATTTTTTATACTTGGTTATGATGATTTTGGAGTTTACTACTACAATATTGTATAATTTTCTAAGTGACACACATTGCCTATTCTATGTAATATACTGGCTCATTGGTTAGACCAACAGGCACTGACATTCACTAGAAATTTCATAGGTGCATTTGTATATTGTTATCTTAGTAATTGTACATCTAATAACACACAATTTGTACACAAGAGCTATATTTTAAGGTTTTTGCTCCAAAGGTTGAGGGACCATTTCTGTTAAGTATCTATTATGGTAGGCAGTATGCCAGGCTTTAATATAAGTTTATTGCCTAATACACAAAACTATCCATGAGGTAAGTGTTTTTATTGTTGTTAGTATTATTATTATTAAAACTACCCCATGAGGAAAGTGTTTTTATTGTTGTTACCATTTTTAGGATAGGTCAAAGTCACTCATCAACAGAAAGCACAGCCAAAATTGAAGCTCAGTCACTAGCCAATGTTGGCTTTAGTCTCTGAACTATTTCTTACTTAGACTGATATAAATCAAATAAAATTTTCTTTCTAACAGAAAGTGATTTTGTTACTGAGTAAATAGGATCTCCTCCTGCTTCTGTTTTATTTAAAGCAATTTATAACTCAGCATGTTTACAGAAGATATTTGAAAATCCATTTTTAGAGGAATGAATCGAAGAGAATATGTGTTAGCAAAATAATATGAGTGTTGATTTTAAAAACCTATTATCTTAAAAATGATATCCAGAAAATGGATCTAAACATACTTACCTTTCTTAAAATGCACTTTTTAGGCTAAGGTGTTAAAAGATGGGAAAGTATTCCCATGTGTAACATCAAAAATGTAATAGCATTTTCTTTTTCCTTTCTACAGTGTTTTAGAATTTATGTTATAGCTTTAAATATATTCCAAGTCATGTATCAACCTGGCATCTTAGTCTCTGTAAATTTTATTTAAATTATCTGAAAAATACATTTGATCCCAAGCAAAGACCGAATACTTATTTTATGTTGATTTTCCTGCTGCTTTATATTCATTTTTTTTTAAAAAGATTTTGCTTTTCCAAATCAGAGAATCTGTTAATCTGTTCATGTATTTATAAGCACCTCTATGGATCATATAAAATTTTGATAGATTTATACAACTTTAAATAAAATGTAGGAAATGGATGTTATCTCCTCTCACTTTATATGTATTTAATAGACAACTTCAGCTCTGAAGTTGATCTAAAGTAGAGAAATAAAAATTCTGCTTGTTTATTGCAAAGTTGTAAGCAATGACATTATATAAATATTCCATATTAAATCTATATTGCAAGTTATAATTCACTATGACATAAACTAGATATGAAGGTTACTGAGGCAATTTTGCATTGTAGGAAGAATGGTTTCATTCAGTGGTTTGATTTTACTATTCACTATATTTAAATTAGACTTACAAATAAACTTAAAAATGCACATAAACACAGATCTTAAGCTTGCAAAGATGAAGCCACATTCTACTTCTAACATGTTTGTCTAGGGTCAATTTAAATTTTTTCTAAATTAGACAGCCTATCTGCTTTATATATCCTATTTCAGCAGAAAAGGACAGAGAAAGGATAAGTTTATTTTACCACTTCCAAGACTGACATCACTCTGTGAAGGCCATTCAACACTTTTAATTATTTTACCAACACTACCACCCATAGCTTTTGTTCTATTACAACCAGCATGTTTCTTTCAGATTATAAATAATCGTAAATCCATTCAGGGCCAACTTTGATGAAAATTATTTTACCTAGATTCTTGGAAGGCTCCATGTGGCTAACTTTTGACATGTCATTTTAATTCTTAATTAAAGAATTACTATAATTGGGAGAATACATACATTTTAAACTATACAAGGAAACAACATGGTCATTTTAGTTGAATATGGACCCCTGTCTTCTCCATTTCTTCTATGTCTCTGTGATTAAGCTCCAGAGTTTTCTAGATGGGGGACAGGAGCAGGAATGGAAAGTTAGTTCTATGAGTACATATTTCCTTGACATTAGATTGAAGGTCATTATTATAAACTAATAATTGGCCCTTGGTCTCTCAAACTCTATTAAGCTTAATAGTGTGATTTAATTTGCTTGGCTGGTCTTTACTCTAAAAATATCTTCTGCTCCTCCTACTTTTTCCTCCCTGATAGGAACAGACAAGGCCTAATTTTAATATGTTACATAAAACTACCAAAAGGAACCAATGAGCATCTATTAGTGAAAAAGATTTATGGTATATTATCTTCCACTTTATCACAGAGTGAAATTGCATGGCCCATACAGAGTGGGAAGACAGATTTTAATGATGTTATTACCAAAATTTACCTCTCTGGCTGGTGTAAAAACTTGGCCTTCAGGAGTTAAATGTCCTTCTTTCAGTATACCTTTCACAATCTCACTGTTGTCTTGGACCAAAAACACCTTTGACTCTCCTAGAGGTTTCCACAGCTACTGTTTTACACTAATGTGCCTGTGTAACAATCTTTCATTATTAAGTTCCACAGGCATAATAAAAAGGAACAAAAAGACAAAAACATGAACTTGATATTTGTTGTCATTATTAAATAAATAAATAAATAGTAGTTAAAATTTAAAATCTGAAAACAAAATGACTTTTCCCCAAAACAAATTAAATTAAATAAATCTATGTTTTGAAGAGAGGAGGGAAGGAAAAACAATAGCATCTTCCAATGAATCTTTTATTTTGATATGAGTTTAATGATTTATTTTTTTAATTGCAGACCACTTTATATAATGTTGTATTGATTTTTCAAAATTTCATCAGTTCCCATTTTTATATAAATTATTTTCAAATCATTTTTATTTAAAATGAAGGAATGCTTTTCTTATTTTAAGGATGTGCTTTTTGTTTGTTTTATTTTGTTTGGTTTTAAAGCCAGATTTTTGGAAGCAATCTTTCCCTATGGAGTTGGACATTAAGAAATTACTTGCTTTTAAAATGCCTCAGGAAATTCACACCTGAAAGACAGATGATATAATTCAAGCGTTTACCTTGTTTCTTTGTTTGCTTATTTTGTTTTCTGAACTTGTTCATTACTCTTTTTTATGATTTGACTATCAATGCTTTCTAGCTCAAATAGTAGTATGTACCTGGCTCCCTGTAGGTGGCGCTGCAATCCTGTGAGACTAGCAGAGCCACCAAGAGGCTCCATTATGGTTTACCCAGATATTGATTTGGGACTCCTTCAGAAAATGGAAACACTAATGAAAAATTAGTTAAGTGTAAGCAATAGTGATTTGTATAATCTAAAAGAAAAGAGATAAATCATATTAGATAAGCCTGGAAATAAACACAGGCATGTCCAACACTTTTTAAACATCAATATAAAATCTCTCTCAATCCCTAATCCTCTTGACTTATTCTTCTGGGGGCCTTGGTAACTCCAATTTACACACACTTAAAACCAGGGGTACAATAAAGAAGATTGCACTGGCATCCTCAATTGAGTGCAAAAATATAGTAAGACATTGAGATCAATCAAAAATAATAATAATAAAAAACTTTTTAAAAATTAAGCCTATCTGGGGAAAAAAAAAAAGACACTCTACAGGCCCTGTAAATGAAATGATTGCATTTGCCAAATAACTGAAATGATTCCCCATATTAGAACTTTAAATGTTTTCAGATTTTTTTATTTGAGATTGATAGAGTATGACTTAAACATCATCATCATCATCATCATCATCATAAAGATTGTTTGTTGAATAAAAATCTTAAGTTCAGGATTAGTAGGGAGAAGAAGCAGAGAAAAGGATTCTTTAGCCTTTGAAAGACCTGATGAAAAAGGGATTGGGAGTTTGTACTTGGAGTTTACAGCGAGGTTTCTCAATCTTTGCATTATTGGAATTTGGAGAGAGAAGATCCTTCATTATGGTGGATTGTTCTACACATTGTGGCCTGTTCAGAAATGTCCCTGTCCTACCCACTACAGGCCAGTAGCACTTCCTCAACTCCACCCTCAGTTTCTAACAAGAAAACCACATAAAGACATTGTCAAATGTTCCTTGAGGAACAAAATTTTCCCAAATTGAGAATTACTAGGCAACAGTCAAGTATATTATAAAGTTTTTAATTTGTTTTAATTAGTTATATATGAAAGTAGAATATATTTATGCACTTTGATATATTATACATAGATGTGATATAATTTCTCATGTTGTAGAATCATATTGGTCATGTAATCACTTATATTTCTTTTTGAAATGTTTCGTTCTACTATCTTTCCTATCCCCACATCACCTCCCTGCCCCTCCCTCATTTCCCTCTCCCTAATCTAAGGTAAGGCTATTCTTCTCTAGTGCCTCTCCCCCATCCCCACCTCCTTGTGAATTAGCATCTGCATATTAGAGAATTATAAGCTACTCATATGTATAGTAAAAGTTTGTTTTCTAAGAAATTAATATTCCAGAGGACCTAGAAATGTTGTGCTTTTGTTGACATAAGCTTTGTAATTCATCTCTATTAGTTGACTTTGCTCAAACATGCACACATTATCTCCACCAAATTTAAACAAATAATGTTTCTCAAAGACAAATGACTTCCCTTTGAAGTTTTATCAGACAATTAAATGGTTAATGAAGTTTCCATTGTATCGAAACATCAACAATTATACACATTATGTATGCTCTCTCTTAAAAGATTATTGTAACAAGAGTCTTCAAATGATAATGATTAATGAATTTGCCAGGCCTCTTTCTTGTAAGCATTTTATCTGGAATACCATTGAAATTATTCAACCGATTCTTCAATTTGAAGATGAAGATACTCTGTTGGAATATGATAAAAATACACTATCTGTGGAGTTCAAATATTTTACAGAACTAAAAATGTGATACACAGATTTATATCAGATGCCTAGGGCTTCTTAATAATCTAAATTGTGTTAAGCTAATGTTGAGGCTCAGGAAGGTTGGGGACTGTGCTCTTAATCATAGAATGCGGGCCCTGTGGGACCAGAGACCAGGTCTCAGAAAGTCCCCTTGTTGGCCCCCTCACCACATTAAGTTACCTGAATAGTGGCACTTCTGCTCAGGTCTACATGGAATAAATTTCTGTATTTTGAATTCATTAATATTATTGTAGAGGATGCTGGCTTGCCTGGGCATATTGTTAAAATAGTATTTGAAACTTTACAATCTCTAATTTTGAACCTGTTGTCCAACCTCTCCCAATCTTCCATCCTCTATGTCTTTCCCAGGCTCTGGTAATCACCATCTTACTTTCTACTTCTATAGGATCATTTTTAAAAGATTCTACAAATGAGTGTGCTCATGTGGTGTTTGTCATTCTGTGCTTGACTTATCACACTTTATATAAAGTCCTGCAGACTCAATCACTTTGCCACATTGTATACTTGTCTTGGAATACCACACTGTACCCCAAACATATGCAAAATTATTTTCTGTCATTTAAAAAATAAAAAAGATTCAAGCCCCTGATTGTTTAGGATAAATGGACATATTAATTAAATAAAATTGATGATGATCAATTCTTAAATATCTGTTTTATGAGAAATCACTTAATAATTCTGCAAAGCTGTCAAGTGCACTTTAATGTGATAGTATTACTAAAATTTTAATTCAATAAATGAATGGATAGTTTCTCTAGGAAAAGAAAAATGTTTGTTTCAAAAAGAAAAACATTTAGTTTCATATTCATTGCTTTACTTATTAATAAATTCCCTTCAATATGACAACTATCTGCTGTGGCACATTTTGTTATGGCTACTGTTGTTCAAATTCCTTATCTTCTGTGTGATAACTCAATTCCTCCAATATCTACTTTCCCCCTAAATCATGGTATTAGAAAATGTTTGTTTATACAGCTTTGGAGTTATTTATAAGAAATGCAAATCCTGACTTTTGTTTTTAGTGTTGGATTACAAGTAAGTGCACTGGGTAATCCAGAATATGGATGATTTTTTATTATCATAATAATAAAAATTAAAAAAATAATATTCTTATACAGACCTTGCAGTCCTTGGGAGGTTTTCTCAAACTTAGGTTGGAAATAAATTATTCTAATAGTATGAATTATTCTAATAGTAATTCCTCCCCATTTTATAAATGATATAACTTAGAGCTGACTATGAAGGCCATCCTTGAAAATGTTCTTACTTATTAAAACAATCTCCTTTTCATTCTATTCAAAGCTAGCTGAAGATGTCTTGCCTGTCCTTACCTGCAGTTCACTCAGCTCAACATCCAATGTTGGACATTTATCACCCAATGGTCTTAACTGGATTATGGAAAAAAAGAACATTGAAAATATGGTGTACATATTTCAAGATGGACATGAATAAATTTTAAAAGATTTATTTTAAGAGATGCAAGGACTTTACGTAAAATTCCTATATAGAGTTTCTAGTGTTTCAAATCCTAACACTATATATCTGCTTTCAATGAGAAAACTCTTGAGTCAATTACAATACATGTTTTTCAAGCCAGAGCTAAATAAGCCATGTTCTATACATATTATGTACTTGATATCATGGTGCTGGGGTTGGGAATCAAATCCTAAGTTTAACACTTCAACGAGTGGGAGCTGAAAAAGTGCTACTTCACAGTGATTTTTCTAGAAGTGGAAACTTGAGTCATCTTCATTTTGCGAAAAATCCTAAAATGTTTCTTTTGTTGGAAAAATGAGGAGCAATTACTCATCAATGATCTTGGAAAAGACTGTGAAGTGATCTGAGAAGAAAATGAGCCGTTTGTAAATTATTACATATGGTGGGAATCAGAGCTGTCATTCTGCAGATGTCTTCTTTATTTGTTTCTGGGGAGGAGTTGTTTGTTGACCTGTGATCTCATTTTCCTCTCCCGGATTGGTGATGACCCTGCTTACCCCATTCTAGGAAGAAAACAATTTCAGAAGTATTTCCCTAGAATGGACATGAGAAAGAACACTCTTTGTGAAGTACAGTGTTAGTGAAAGCCTGAAACAGAGAAAGGACATCCACGTCCCTCTCTCTTTAGCATTGTCACAGTGTGAAGCTGGCCATTGGCTTTATAGAGAAGTAGGAGTATGGAGACTTCAAATGTGAACTAAGTAGCAGAGCTATGTGGTCTGTGAGCCCAGTGAAGGTGACCTGTGCTTTTAGCACGACAGAGTCAAAAGAAAACTGGAAATATCAAGGCATCTCTTTGAATCTTGCTCCTGCCTTTACTAGCTGAGGCATTGAATGAGTCATGTAATCTCACTGTACCCCAATTTCTATATATGTAAAATAGGGAACAAAATACTTGCTCAATAGATTCGTTGATGAACAAGCAAATGAAAAAGGTCAAAAAATCAGGAAACGCCAGAGCACTTCCATGCATGCTGAGAAGGAACTGCCCCTGGAGTGGTCAGCACCTGTACAGGAGATGAGTTCCTTTCCTCATTCTCTCTCTTTCATCCGTTCAGAGGTGGAGTCATCCATCTCTCTCCCAAAGAAGGTTAGTTGCCATTTTTTTACTTCACTTCATCTTAAGTAACTTAACCACTGACAGGATGCTGGACTACAATTTTCCTTCCCTGTAGCCTTAGAAATAGTGCCCTGATTTTCTGGAAGAAACCAGAGAACCTTGGTGGAGAACATCAGGGGACTATCCTGAGGGAGCCCAACATACAGAGACTAGTGTTAGGCCAAATATATGGATAACTGGCTCTTTCACCCATCAATTTTAGCTAATGGACACAGTTGTTAACTGGTATTTCATTTGAGATTCAATGTGCCTTGAGTATCTGATATTTGACAGTTCTGGCTTTACTGATGATGTCAGTTCTTTCATTTCCTGGAAACAGGTAATCCACTATTTAGTTTTCCTTTCCTAAATTTGAAATTGTTGATTATCATTGTTTTACTTTATACAGAGAGAAAGAAAAGCCTTCAGAGTGCAAACAATTTTCTTCTTATTTGTTTCTGAGCTAAGACTCCAATAAAAACTAACTTAACAATAGTAATTGACATTTATATGGTGTTTACTATGTTCAAGTTTTAGAACCAGTAACTTTACATGTAGGACTTTAGTTCATATACACCATAACTCTATGAGTTAGATACTCATATTTTATCCATTTTAGAGATGAAAAAAATTGCCCAGGAGCTAAGTGAACCTTTGTATTATCAAGAATTGTTTTTCACACATGCTACAGCATTAGTGAATGTGCCATTGAAAATGTTTCAAAAACATAAATTGGTTGGGCTCCAGAACATTTTATCAGTTTAGTTAATGATTCCTCTGTGGTTAGGTATTTTACCTGTTGAAAGTTTTGTTAATATAGATAAGGCTGAGAAAAAATGCTTTATAAAATGACTTTTTTCCTATATTCTTATCCACAGAAGTATTTCTGAAAATGGAATTATTGGTCAAAATACATGATCATTTTTAAAGGCCTTGTTTACTTTCTAGGATGGTATCACAGTGTTGGGGACTCCCTCATTATGAATATGAATGAATATGAATAATCATTTAAAAAAACAAGAGAAGGAGAAAAAGTAGGTATGAATATGGTCATTATAATAATTATTTTTAGTTACAATTGAATGGTTATTTTAAAATTTAAATTCCATCTTCTTTAAAAATGTAGATATTCTTTGTTTGGTTTTCTGTTTTATATCAGTCCTATATATTCAGTATAAATATGTCATTAATATGATAGTGACTTTTTCTGCCAAATCTATGACAAATGGTTTCAAATTTTATTTAACTTTGTCCAACAATTTGTATTCATAACTTAATTCATTTTTCAAAATAAAAAATAAATCTATTAAATATCTCATGAAATTATGTATTTCTTTATGCAACTCTGATGGTAACCTTCTTGTTTCACTTTCTTTAGACTATATAATCATCATCTAAACTTCAATAGCATATTGAAAACTTTTTATAGTTTTATCCCTTAAACATAACACCTTTGGAAAAAATAATAAACAAACAGACACAATAGACACACACACAATAAAAGTGTATGTACATAAACTCCCAAACTTTACTACTTGAAGGCCTTCTGCCTGAACTTTAAAAAAAAACTCACCTAAAATTGTTTATAAGAATTAAATTGTGATAAATTAGTGGACTTCTTTACATCTGCTTTCATTTTAAGCCAATGTTATGTACTTGCTATATTGTGCTTATAACTTTCTGATACAATTTATAACAAAACAATCTATCTATACACATGCATGTACATATTCATATTCATATGGCATAGTTGGAAAAGATCGAAAAGAAAGAGCTCTATACTGAGGATAGCACGTGGTAAATATTCTGTGAAGGTGACTAGATTTTACAATGTGAGAATATTATTTATATGATGCAGTCAATTGTTGTTTCCTTTTGAAGACACTATGAGCAAAATATAATGGAAATCATTTGTCACTAAATTAAGGAAGAGAAACAGACTTAGAAGGCAACTACATGAGACCCCATTTCATTGAAGGAAGGAAGGAGATTTTTTTTTTTTAATAAACAACCAGAATTTAAATATATGTATGAGGACCCCATATCTGTTTTAGTTTAAAGAAAGAATTTTTAGCTGGAAAAATCTGACAAGATTTGAAGATAAAAACCAAAACCTATCTGGCTCTTGTCTCCCTTTTATAAAGTGTGGTTTCTTCATGTCACTAAGGAATGTCTTATTCCAATTCAAAGCAGAACAGAAAGTTGATTGATGCTGACAGTGTTTCCTATGTCTCTGTACTCTATTTACCTGAAATATAAACCACGATTTCAATAAATGCATTTGTCAGATAAGAACAAAAAATTAAATCTGCCTGAAATTTTTGAATAAAATGTAAGCAGTCTGCTTATACTTCTTTCTTACAGGGGAACAAATGTACACAGGGGCTATCATATTTTTTAAAAAGTAATTAAGAAGAAATGACTAATACCTAGTGAAGAACAAAATTAATCCCCCCAAATTTGCCTTCTGACTAACTTCATTCATATTTAACTTTCAGAACCTTTCTCTTTTCCCCACGGATGACTTAATTTATTCGTTTCCCTGATTCAGAAGTGTTGGATATTTAGGGCAGCTGAAATTCTGTAAACCTCTTCTTCTTCTAATGACTCCTTAATCGGCTCTGATCCAAATTGTCTCCTTGAGTTCTGGGAAGTCATTTATACCCACGTCAATAACTCTCTGCTTGACTGTATGCACTGATCCTTGCCACATTCTTTTGAAGTCTGTGTTCTAGATAGATAAGACTTTCTTAGGTTAAAGTTATTTTTGGCACTGAAACGCCCCTGAATGTGTTTTGGTGCACTTTTACCTTATGCTTTTTAAACTAATCTGAAGGTTTAGTTAAAAACCTATGACTTCCTGTGAGTTAAAGCCAAAAAAAAATCTGCTTAGGTTTCACAAGACTCCACTCAGTCAGGATGATCCTAGTAGAGTACCTGTGACTGACATTTACTTAACATCTTTTTCCAAGAGTGAGCAGAAATCCACTAGTACAACTTTATTAATCTGAAGAATAAAATGTGCATATTAAACACCAACTGTATTGATTTCCTGCGGTAAGAAGTCTGCTCTGACAATAGTCTTCCGAATAATGGTCTCTGTGTGGTTGTGGATTCAGAGAGTGAGTTGTGAGGCCACGTTGTAGGCATATTATATATCTCAGACAAAGGAAATTTATGATGTTCATGATCATATGCAATAAAGAACCACATAGATATGGTTTAGTAAGTCTTTTTCATTGATGTGCATAGCCCTGAATTAATTAATTGTATTCTAAGGAAAAAAATATGTTAATAAAATCACACTGAAGCCAGTAGTTTTAATAATCTGAGTCCTATTTTTAAAACTTTCTATAAGACACTTACAGGGCAAGTTGTGGATTTTATTAGTTCTTTGCAATAAGGTGGAGAATGATATGAGATGCTACGTTTTTGATGACAATTGGTAACAAACGTGTCCTATGAATATATTTAAGAAAAATATTTTTATGAGGTTTTTTGGAATGATAGTAAATCCAAGAGTGTAACACATTGACAGTGTTATTCACCCTAAAATTTCCAGTTACTCTCTGTTCTTATTTCTTTTTTTATTTCCTGTCAAGTGTTAATTATATAGCTCATGCTGGCTCTAGATTGACACAATAGTCTTCATTCTAAAGAAACTATCAGTAGATAAAGGGTCCCATATATAAAGACTACTGGTTTCTTCTGCTACCATGGGCTCCTTTATTCCCCTGTAGAACTATGTATAAGACAGAACAGGAGGTTAATAAATTCAGAGGCGAGTCCATCATTGAGAAATTCTAGTGGATGCTATGAATAACATTGTGTTCTTAGCAAAGGATTCCTCATCAGAGTGTCCAATACATTATGAATTATTGAATTTCTTGGAATATGAAAAGCTACAGTCATGAGAAACTCAATCAGCAATAACAAAACTGAAAAATCTTTGAAAAGACCAAAGATGGTTGGATCTTGATAAAACTAAGGAGGTGGGGGATTTCGCAAATTGGGGAAGCTCGGGAACTTCCAATGAGACAGGGTCTAGGTTACACTTTCTATTTGTGTTCCTTATTCTGCCTAAATCTCCACCTTCATGCTGCAGGAATGTAGCAGTGCTAGCACTACATTATTGCCAGGCACAGCAGGATAAGAAAGAGGAACACTGTAGTCTGGCTGTAAAGGGGGTTTTCTATCAGGGAGTACACAGTTCGCAAAGTTCCAGAACATTCTTGGACTTAAAGGCTTTGTTTCCCTCTCTATGAACTAATCAGAGTATAAGCCAAGATCCAGGATGAAAGCTATGATGAAAGAATAGTTGCTGGAAGTTTCCTAAAAGTGAAACAGGTCTGGAAGAGCTTCAAATCTAGAATGAAATAAAATAATAACCTCTCTCAAGCAAGAAAAGCGTAAATTATACACTGGGTTTTCATAACTTTTCTTTGAAAAAAAATTAGTCAAAGCAATTCATAGATTCAATAAAATACAAGTTCCTAGTTATTGAGAAGCTCAACAAGTATGCAATAAAAATCACTAAGGGAAAAATTGCCATCTAAAAAAATTCAATATTAGTACATCAGAAATACCAAAAATCTAAAGTCCCTATTATAAATATTATTCAAAAGGTAAGGAAAATTTAACAGAATAATTTTAAAGAATACATGCAGGTTTGGAGGAAAAAAAAACTGCAGACACAAAAACAATGGGTGGGTTGAATGAGAAGTTATGTGCAGCAGCAGAATGAATTAGTGAGCTGGAAATTAGGTTAAAAAAAAAAAAAAAAAAACAACTCTCCAAGAAGGCGTCGAAGGAATTCATTGGGGGTGACAAGAGAAACGGGTGAAGTAAAAGTAAATAAGTAAAAATAATGAATTCCAGCAAAATTTTTGAACATCTAGATAACAGGAATCATAATAACAGGAGTATGATTGTGATTTTTGGATTGGGAAGGATAGCTTAAACAAGACTCCAAGAAGTACAAATACCGAAGATAAAAACATAAGGTTGTGATTTTCATCAAAATTGAAGTTTTCTATTTCACAAGAGAACTGAAGATAAAAACTATTTGCAATGCCTAAAACTTGTAAGAAATGTTAACCTGTTCACACAAAGACACTTATGTACTGCTTCTGGGAGTATAAATGGGAGTAGGTATTCTTAAGAGGAATTAAGAAATACTATATAAAATAAGGTATCCATATTCCTCAAGATTAACCAGTTCTACTCAGCACATCCCAGAGTAAATTTCCCACTGGAAGAAATGTTAGAACACATTTTTTATTCCATTGTTTAGAGTAGATAAATTGAAGGCAACTTCATTGATTCTCAGGAGGATGGAGTTGTTTAAAATGTGGGGTATGCATATTATGGAATACCATGCAGTACTCCCAAATAAGAACCAGATTTACATATAGCAGCATAGATAGAACTGGGAAAAAAAACTGTTGCTGAAAATATTAAGAAACAACAGTCTTTATTTTTTCCCACAGTTTTTATTAATGTGTTATAGTTGATAGATTTACTGTTTATACATATTTGTGCATGCACACACAGCACTTCCCCCTCTCTCCCTCCCCTTTCCATCTTGGGTCCCTTTCTGCTACTGATTTTTCTTTGAATTTTGAGAGATCCACCCCACCCTTGTTTTCCTTTTTCCTCTCTAGCTTCTGCATGTGAGACAAAACATATGACCTTTAACCTTTTCAGTTTGGCCTATTTCACTTATCATATGGTTTCTAATTCCATCCATTTTCCTGTAAGTGCCATAATTTCATTTAAGAAATAAAGCAACATCTCATATATGGAAAATGGCACCCATATTTACCTGTAGGACAGTATGTATAATTACAAATTCTAAAATATAAAAGTTGTATTTAACCCATACATTTGGAATCACTGGAAAAGGGCTAAGTGTGCTGGGAAGGGAATTGCAGTAAGGTGAGGATAACAGGAAAAAAATAATGTAAAAGAAACTAAAACCCAATTTTATTTGGGAAGTGATTATAGAACATCACAAGAGAGATATGATAACAATTCTTTCTATTATTACCTAAAACAAAAAATAAATTATTTCAACATGCAAATTATAAAGGGAACTAATAGAAAATCATCAGGTATTCTTTTTTGGTGGGGCCTGAGTTAGGGGGAAGATGGTTTTTGTAGCCTTTCATCAAACAAATGGTTTTTAGCACTCCCCACCCAAAATTCAGGAGGATATGATGCTTCAAGCAAATCTTGAAAGATGGATAGGCATTATTATATTGGACACACTATTAGCAAAGAGATTTTTAAGAAAGCAGGCATGGTATTGCTTATAAAAAATACAGAGGGTTTAAAAGCAGAACACATTTAAGGAACTCTTCAGAGGTTACTATATTGGGGGAAAAGGATGTTTCAAATTTAGGCAAGAGGCAGATCATGAAGGCCCATAAAAAGTGGATAGTGGAGTTTACCCTGAGGAACAACCTCTGCACAAGTTAACACAGGAAAGTAACATGAGCACATTGCATTATAGGAATATCATTTTGAAAAGAATATAGAGACTGGGTTGGGGCAGGGGTGGGTATTGAGTTTGGGGAGTAAAGATACCCAAATCCAATATAGGAAGGTCCATGCCATAAGCCTGAAAAGAAATAACTGAAATCTGAAATCGCACATAGTCAGTGAGGAAATGAAAAGTCAGGGTGAGGGTGGAGAAGAGGAATTCAGATGAGAATCAGCAGGAAAAGGGAACGTAAATTTCAGTTAACATTTAGGTTTATTTCATTTCTGTGGTAGAGAAAGAAAAATCCAGAGGACTTGCAGCAAAGAACACAGGTCAATTTGGAGATCCCTGGGAGATGAAGATGCCGTCCCTGAGGCTGTCCATGAAGGTGTGGAGCTCAGAAGCAAGGCCTGAGTTGAGACCTGCCATCTGGTAGTCAACTATTCGTGATGTGGTGCAGGTAAGATTTCCTTAGCAAGGTATTTGGAACACAAAACTATTTCATGAAATAGGGATGAAATCCAAGGGAAAAACCCAAGCTAAGCAGACGAAAAGGGAAGTCCCCAGGATATGAGGTCAGCATGCCTCAGTTGAACTCCATTAAATTAAGTAGGATTTTATTTGAGGAGTCATTCTTTTCCCTTTCTTCTTCTTTTCTTTTCTTTTTTTTAATCTTTTAAATATCAGTAGCTATTACAAGATAAATTTAAAAGTATCTGAGTGTTTTAGGGAAGATGTTATATCTTGACATCACAGATGCGATTTTACATATTTCTCCATGGTGACTTCAATCTGGGCTTCTATTTCAGTTGCCTATTTTAATGTTGTCTTAGGAACTACTTACTTCCAAATTTAATGTGGACAATTAAAGAGTTAAATTAATTTGTTCTCCTTTTCCTCTTTCTGCATTCTACCCCTTTCTCCCTGAAGGTGATTGTTATACTTTAGATCTAGAATGCCCACCCAAGGCTCATGTGTTGAAGGCTTGGTCCCCAGTACAGCAATGTTCAGAGGTGGGTGGGGCTTTTGGGAGGCAATTGGATCCCCAGAGCTCTGATCTCACTAATGGATTAATCCATTGAAGGGTTCATAATTGAATGGATGGTTGGGAAGTAGTGAAAAGTCTAGGAGGTGGGGCTTAGTTGGAAGAAGTAGATCACTCAAGGATGCTATGGAAGGATAAATATTGTTCCTGTCTCCTTCCCCCGACCCGTCTGCTTCCTGATCACCACAAAGTGGGCAGCTTTCTCCATCACACCATCTCTGAGATGATGTTCTATTCAATGCGAGTCCAGCAGTGGGGTCAGCTGACCATGGACTAGGGCCTCTGAAGCTGTGAACTCAAATAGATCTTTCCTCCTCTAACTTAATTTTCTTGGTTATTTTGTCACAGCAATAAAAGACTGATGAACACTGATCTAAATTATAATATAGTCATTGTGATGTTAGGAGAAGGTTGTCTGCAATGTGTGCAGTCTCTATTTTCTCTAGCTTCTACAGAGGTGTTCCTGATTTTCCCTGGTATTGAGCATCAGCCTCTTTTCTCACTGGCTCAGCCTTAGCCTCTAGTGGCAAATTATACATGTACCCTGAGAGCCTTGCTCTTATTCTTGATTCCTACAGATTTGTCAGTCTAAGCAACATTTTGGAAAACACTTTGGGATTCTCATCTACTTTTCCAGCACTGACTCTGGCGTATACACCCAAGCACTTCCATCCACAGTGGCTCCTCCAGCATTTTAACCTCCTGCATTGCAAAGGACTTCTCTGTGTGACTTTCAGTTCCCCTGGCGATGTGGGCCTTTCTCTCTCTCAGACAGAAACCATTTTTGTACTGTTGTGAAATCATAATAAAGATTTCACAATAAAGACTGGCTGTTGCACATCAAAAGCACATTAACGTTAAAACAGAAGTCTGCATATAGATTTACAAAACTAGTATGACTCAAAAAGTGACTTACCTTGCTTAAGTTTCCACAATATACCCCAAATTCAAGCACGAAAACTGTCTATCTGCAGGAGAGACTGGGAAATGTAGATTAATGTGCTCCTAGAAGGTAAAGAAAATAAATTGGTGAGCACATAGCTATGACTTCAGCACTATTATCTACTTTAGCCAAAGTTAACCAATATTCTGGGACCTTTAAAAGAGTCATTCTGATAGTTAAATTGCATTAAATCTGATTCACTCATTCATTTTTCTCATAATAATGACAAAAGTAATAGCTGTAACACAGGATCACCAGAGAACAATGTGAATATTTAGGCCTGATTTTCATCTTAATATATTATTTGAGCTGCAACAAGTTATTTAACCACTATGCTTCATTTCTGTTTCTATAAAACAGCAGTGAGTAATCCAAATCATACACAAAAGGACAAAAACAACCTTTCATAGAATACCTGGGGAGAAGAGCTTATGTACAACCTAACAGGCATGGAATTAAAATTATTCCCTCTTGTGAAGCTTCAGTGACTCTTTCAATGCACTCTGATATCCTCTGTAGGAAAATAAATATGACTGAGGCATGGGTTCACTATTCTCTCTCTACTTTTCTCTGAAAAAAAAAAAAAACTTTGAAAACAAATTTAATACATGGGAGGGAATGTGATTTTATAGTGGCTTTTAACTCATTTTATTCTGAATATTTTCCCAGAGATCTTATGCACAAAAGTCTTTTTCAATCTATCATCTGTTTTTTCTCTCTCTAACTCAGGTTTGTGTATTGTGATCCAAACCCTTATTTTCAGCTTCTTCATTGACATTTCTATGGTATTAAATCAAACTGAGACTTAAGAACATTTCAAAGGCTGTACTCACCATATTTCAACCCAAACCCACAACATTTCATGGCTGGACTTTGTATTTCTTATCCTATTGAATAGTAACACATCCATTCAGTCCTCCAAGTCAGAAATTTGGGACTAACCCCAAACTCTTTTTTTTCCATTATGTCATCCAATTTGTCACCAAGTCCTGTCTTCTGTTATAAATATTTCTCTTCTCCATCTCAATAGGATCCCAGGTCTGCCTTAGCTCTTACCCAGGGTACTAGAAGAGCTTTTTAGTTGATTTCTTTTAACCTGTTCTGTCAGATCATCCATCAAGCAACTGCCGGAGTGACATTCCTAAAATGTAAACTTTATTAACACCTGATTAAAATCATCCAGTGGCTCCTTTTTGCATTTAAGCAAAAGTCCAAAATTTTAGGAGTGTTTACAAGGACCTTTTTGATCTGTGTCTTTATACATTTCTATTTTAATATCTTCGTATAGCCTCAAGAAGTAAGTTCTATCCAGCTTCTTAGATAGTCTTATAATTTCCTGAGTGAGGCATGCCCTCTTGTACCTTTTAAGTCATTTCAGATAGTTTCTTTTACCTTAGAGATCTTCCCTTAAATGATTGCTATTAAAGAGTCTGTTACATTATTGCCTTTTTTTAGAAGCCTTCTCAAACTTTCTTGGATCAAGTGAATTACTCTATCAAAGTTTTGTAAACTGTGTTCCTCTACCATGAACACTTTTCAAATTATGCTGTTGTCAGTTCTTGGAGTTCTCCTACATTTACCAAAAGTTCTTTAGGAGTGAGATCTGTAGCTTTTTTAACTCTATTTTCCCAGAGAATGTTTTAGCACTTGAAACATAGAGGACACTCAAAAAAGAGTTCTATGGACAAATACATGCAATGCAGGAGGAGAATTAATTTGAGAAGAAATTATGAGAAAGTAATGGTTGTTTATTTCTGGTTTGTTTCTTGGTCTGGTTTTTCTTTTCTTTTTAGTTCCCCAAAGAATGCATCTAAGAAGTAAACGTATATCAAATGTAAAATTGTTATACTTTGTTTAAATGAATTGCAATTCACAGCATAAATATAAAAGGCTATGGTTTGAATAAATCTTTTGAAATTTTATGTAATTTCTAGTTAGACTAATTTATGTCTAAAAAGAAGAGTAAGAAACACATAGGTAATTTCTTATCACTTAACAGAACAAAATGTATTAAGCCAATTTTTAAGATAATTCATCAACATCATCATTCTTCTAATATTCTTTTAAAAATGAAACAAACAATTCAATTCTTCAAAAGAGTCTTTTATTCTGCTGTATTTAATCACACTCAGGAAGATATGGTAAAGTACTGTCAGTTCCAGTTAAATTTTGTAGATGGCCTTTTGCGGGAAGACAGACCTCAGACAAAGCTTTTATTTTTTAACCAGTTTTAGAAAATTATTACACTAACGTCAGTTTATAATGGTAAACCTTAACCTGGAGTTTATATTTCTATCAAACTCAACCCTCTGTAACATAGTTGCAAAACATACAATAGGAAAAAAAATGTATGAGCAACTAAAATAGATGTCCCAAGATTGAAATAGCAGTGGTTTGCACTTGAATCCATTTGCCTGAAACCTACAAACCTATAGTTTAATTTTAAACTCATCACACACCTCTGAGGGTTGGGGAGGGAGAGAGAAAGATTATATGTGTACACATATGTTTGTACATCATTGTCTTATTTTTGTATAAATAATCCATAAAGTCAAGCTTGCCATTTTAGTGAATTTTTGATGTTTTTTTAAATTAATGTTTTTAAAATTAAAAGTATTTTTCCCTTTCCTTTCTATATATATAGAATTTGGGCTGCCAAGAAGTGAAATTTGACTCAAGTATAACCAATTAAATATGCACCTTCTGCATTTGCACTGATTCAATATCCCAGAATTGGGAGAAGTTTGAAAATCCCTCAATGACTTTTGTTACTGTTTTGGGTCTTTAATTTTATAAGTTCCAAATTTTTATCTTAAGCTTGAATACAAAGAGAACTTAGCTTAATGTTGTGCTATGTGAAATACCATATGTGTTTTCCTTCCCTGTGTCTGATATTCCTACATTCCTCATGTATGATGAATCCTGTTCTCAGTTTACAGGTATGTGGGCTATTTGGGGGCATGTCCAAGAATTTAAAATTCTAGAAAAGGCATCTGTGTTTTAAAGGGCCTCTCCAGCAGAACACCTCTGAGATTTCACAACCATACAAAAATGAAAGTTATTCTCAAAGTAAATTACTTCATACTGCATTTCTTATTTGTCTAGAAGTTCCAATCATCCTTAGTAATTTTATTTGTTGACATTGTATTTTCTTTGTATAAAGAAAAACGAACTTTGTGGTCTCCCAGTAAAAGAAAATATGCTTAAATAAGTATCTATATTAGATTATGTGAGCACATATTAGTTAGGTTTTAATATTTGTTGAAGGCAGTATTTCTGTTTTGCTAATCTTGCATTATCTAAAATTATCAGTGATAAATGCTCTTAGATATGTACTGAATTTTCCCAAGTGTAGAATAGTAGTTTTTGTTCATTTTTCTGATGTCAAGAGGTACAATATTTCGGTGCATATTTTACATAAATTTCTTTATTTACATACTTTGGGTAATTTGGCACTTTACCTGGAGAAATGTATTAAGGGGCCTGAAAAAATATATATAAATCTATAATTGTGGTCCTTGTTTAAGCTGGTCTGGTAAGCTAATGGACTAAAAATATTATTATTGGTCTTGCATAAGTTCCAAATAGAGAAATAATCTAAACACTGATGGGCAGAGAGATTTACTGGAATGAATCAAACATACTTCAAAGTTATCTTATATTTAAGGAATGGGCAGTTGGCAAATTATTATATGTCTCTGGTAACATTCATGAAAAGTAAACTATGAATGCATAGTTATTTAATGAAGAGCAATATACTTTGCATTAACCTGGGTACTAAGGAGTTCACTGTATGACTAACTCTCTGCCCACGTTAGAGTTTCTATTTGTAGAGGAAAGACATGCCCAGTGGAAGCATCGTTGCATGTGGCAGTTTATTTGAATTCAAATTTTAAACTTGTGATGCATTATTTGGTACAAAATAAAAATAGAGAACAAAGTTTCATATAATAGAATGATATATGGAGTACAATGTACAAAAGAAGGCACAATAAGAGGATATTTTCATCACCAATAGGAGTAAACTGATGAGTGACAATAAGTTTTGAATTTTCAAATAGCTTTGAAGAATGCCACATCCATTATGGTTGTAAATTGGAGGATATTTTTAAAGTAAGGTAAGAAGCATTCTATTTTGATTGTAATTTACTAACCATCACTATGAATTGGTTTCTTTAATATAAAAATGAAATAAAAATTCTGACATCACTAAATTGGCAAAAAAATGTGATAACCTAGTAAAATGACTTCTAGTGGCTATTACTCAATAAGTGATGACTTCTACTATATTATTTTGTGTATAATTTTGAAAATAGAATAGAGTAAATCAGAATTACTGACTTCTTAAGTGTTAAATCAGAATTACTGACTTCTTAAGTGTTTATTAACATTTCAAGATATAACACATTATCATCTGGATGCAAGTATATATTATTTACATGATCCTGCCATATATTTATTTCTTCTATGGTTTTACTTGTGTATGTTTACAGGTGTGTACAGAGTAATAAAAATATGAATGACTAGCACTAACATATATTCACATACATATGTCTGTCCATAAGTGTATGTGCACACAAGTATCTGTGTATTGATACAAATAGATAAACCTCCTCTCATGTTGAAGCAGTAGACTGGCTTTAAAACTAGCTACTTTTATGCAAGCACATATACAAACTACTTTTTTATGGGAAAATTATCTATTTTTTTATTTTAGCAAAATTTCTTGCCTTGTTATACAAATAAAAAACAAGGGAAAACAAGAGAAAATGTTTTCTTTTATAATGATGTCAAAATAACATGTATTCTCCAAATAAATGTAGTAAATGCGATCATTATATGCACTGAAGTATAATGATTTTGTATTTTGTATATAAAAAAAGTTTTATTTAATGAAACATCTGGATTGTGAAGGTTACTCTGAGCTGTGGGCTGTATTCCCAGTGTGAGAAGCTTCAGGGCCCTGTCTCAGCACACTAAATGGTGGTGAAAACCATGGAGCCTGAAGTAATCACAGGATTAGTGAACCTTCAGAGGGATGAAACAGGGTGTTCTTCAGCTGTTTTTGTTCACAAAACACTTTCATAATCCTGGAAGTAAATTAATATCAATGTGCTCCTTCCAGTTGTTGTTCAAACACCCATTTAAATAAACAAACTTAAAATTGAATTTTTAAGTCTTTTTCAAAATAGAAATATCAGTAAATGGCCATCCTTTCTCTCTTTTCATAATGTGAATTCTGTGCCAACTTTTTCACAAACATAAACTCATCCACTCCTCAGTATAAGCCTATGGCATAGGTACTATTGTCCTTATTTTATAGATTACATAATCTGTAGTTTTGTTGAATTAATTACTAGCTAAGTTTTGTATTTTATTTTTTTTTAAAGAATAGAAATTCCTTATGATTTTGAGAATTTCTTTGATTGTATAACAGGAATTGTAAACCTTTAGTCACTTACCAAAAGAGAAAATATAACAAAATACAATTTTTTTTCATCAGGTTCTGATATTGACTTTCTTTGGCTTAATATAATAGGCTTATTTACAAAACAACTTCCTTCATTGCTTTTCCCTTTTCTCTTTTCCTTTCTTTTGTTTTTTTTTCTTTCCTATTCTCAAGCTTTCTTGTTTTTTTACTTTACAGTTTTTAGAAAATCAGAGTTTTTTTTTTTAAATTTTTACATCTTAGTTCAGTTTAGTGTGAAATAAGTTACAACCAAACAGAATTGCAATTTTGATATATGATTGCATGAATTATGGTATATCCTTACAAAAATATATAAAGTCATGAACATAAGGTTTATGTAATTTTTGCATAATGCAGATAAACTATATCACCTTCACCTCAACTTGAGAATAGGGTATTATGTGTAATTAATAAAAACTTCATTTATGCAAACATTTTTTTCAAGGTTGAGTTCCAATTTTTACTACACACTTTTGTGTAGATTTCATTCCTTAAAACTTGAATGTGGTACTTTCGTTATAAAAAATTGTACCTTGGGCTGGGATGTGGCTCGTAACACGCTCCCCTGGCATGTGCAGGGCACTGGGTTCGATCCTCAGCACCGCATAAAATTAAAAAAAAAAAAAAAGATGTTGTGACCACTGAAAACTGAAAAATAAATATTAAAAATTTATCTCTCTCTCTTAAAAAATTGTACCTGATTATTATGAACATTACATATTTTAAAATAGTTTTAAGTAACATTTTAAAGCTCTATCAAATGAAGTTCATGATGAAGAAACATGAAAAGGCGGGTTAAAAACTGGTTCCACACTCTAACAGCATGCAAATAAAAGTGGAGAAAATTATCAAATACTTGTTTTTCCAACACTTCCCCCCAAATACCTCTAACCTCTTTCCAAATTTTTTTCATGTTACTGCCATGTCTTTATCCAAAATACCATCTTTACTTTCCTGGATAATCACAGTATTTTCCTGGCTAATATCTCTGGATCCTTCTGGTCTCACTTCAATTCAAAATAATCTTTGAAAAATATATAACATCACTCCCTCAACTAAGTTCCTGAGTAGAGTTCCACTGCTTTTAGAAAAAGTTCAAATTCATAACACAAACTGCAAAACATTCCATCATTGAATCTTTGCTATTCTAACAGTTTTTCCTCATTTCCCTTTTGCTTTATTCCACAATGATTTTAGTTTTTGTCTTATTTTACCTGCTTGTGGAAATAATGCTGTCCTTCACATTCTTGAATTCCAAAAATAAAATTAGATTTTTATATTACAACCAGTTCACGTTCTTGCACTGTTTTATTGAAACCAAGTTTTTTCCAAAACATGTTTATTCTTCCTAGACATGATGTATTCTATTATTTTTATCTCTTTACTCTTTCATTTAAAACAAAAAGAACCTTAGTAAATTGATTTCTTGACCCTTTACTGGGTCAGGGTGTTCAGTTCAGAAAACACTTTCTTTTTTTTTTTTTTAATTTTATTTTGTTTATTTAATTTTATGTGGTGCTGAGGATTGAACCCAGTGCCTCACATATTCGAGGCAAGCACTCTGCTATTGAGCCACAACCCCAGCCCAGAAAACACTTTCATAGTAGTTAAGAGTTCATATTTTTGAGTTGGCAAAAATGGATTCATATCTTCAATTGACCAGTAGCTGGATTGTGTTAACTTTGCCACATCATTGCATCTCTGAATCTCACTTTTTTCATCTAAAAAGATATATAATACTAGTATTTTCCTAATATTGTTGATGTGAAAAACAAATGAAGAAATACACATCAAATATTTGAACAATGTCTGAGAGTGAAAAAATGGTGGTTATTATTTCTACTATTGTAATAGTTTTATGTGCTCTACATGTAGATGGGTTTTTTTTGTTTTTTTTTTTTTGTTTTTTTTTTTACTAAAATGTTGTTTTCCAATAGTCCACACTCTTCTGGAAATTTAAATTTATGAAGTCATTTCATGTGGGTCATACTTGGAACAAAATAAAGACATAGGTCAGAAAATGGACACACACCATTACATGCTCATACATGACTGTGCTGATTTGCAGTCTTTGCAAAGATCCCCTTTCTGCAGTGTCATGTTACAGCCTGTGCTTTGCTTTTTACCACACTCATCAATATTTCAAATGTTTGTTTGCCATCTGTCTCCCTGTAAAAGACATAAACTCCCTGTGAATAAAACTTAAACTGCTTTATTTACTTTGCATCCCTAGTTCCAAGTACAGTGTTTTGCATATGGTATTTCTGAATGGAGCACAACAAAATGGAGGGAAATGTACTTTGGGTAGTGTCCTAACATGAGCCTAGCATGTGCTTAGTTGAGAGGTACAATAGACCTTGACTCTTTTGAAAGAATTCCTGGCATGAAAATGCCTGAGCTGGCAAAGTAGAGGTGCAAGGACAATGGGCCAAGCTGGAGGAATATGTAGGAATACAGTACAGATGACAATGGCAACCTTGTTCATTGGCATCATCACCAGCACTGTTATCCTCTGGCCCCCATCTTTATGGATTTATGCTTAATCTTGGAAGAATCTAGAATCCTAGCTATTTTATTAAAACCACATTGAGAGACTAAGAGTACAAATCAGCATGAGTGGATTCAGCAAAATTGGTGCCAGAAACTGATGGCAAAGAAGGAGTCAGTGTCAGCTACACTGTGATGCTGTTTTATTCTGCTTCAGCTACTGGCAGGCTCAGTGACAAGAGGGTCAGTGTGGGGAGAGAGTGGGATGTTTCCAAAATGACCATCTCAGTATGAACTGTTGCTTTTACAGGAGACTTCTTGGCTACCCAAGTTCTGAGTTTAGGAAATTTGTCAGACCTCTTTAATAGTCTCAGAGATAAAAGCTGGAAAGGCTTTGAAAATTTAAATCGGGATAAAATTTTAGAAAATATAATGGATGAGGGCAAAGCAAAATACATATAGTTAGGAAATACACTGGGATCATTTTATTCTTTGATGGGATAAACCTGAAAATGATTACAAATGGGTATTTAGTTGGCATTATGGCTAATTCTTCTTTTTTATCTTTCCTGAAAATTTTTAATGTAGTTATTATTTCCAAAATGCAAAAATATTTTAAATGATAGAAATAATATTGGTATACATTGCTTGAATAATTCATATATGTTAACAAATTTGATGATACATGTGGAACTATATACATATATTTCTATATATATAAGAACTGTGTATCTAGATAAATTTCCACTTATTTTGTGTGTGTGTGTTTCACAAATGTGTAACAGAATGAGGATAAATAATCCAAAGGAATTGCTAAACGCATTTCATTAAAAAAGAAACTTGAGACTTATGATTTGCCCAGATTTCCCCCATAAAAGTAGAAATCAGGTATGTATTAGAACCATAAATACACAGATAACTATTTTTTAGCTCTCAAGGGTAGGATCTTTCAAATTAAATACATAAATAAAATAAAATTCTCAACATAGTGGAAAGATTATAATATAGTTTTCTTCTAAGATGACAAGTCACTGAAAGCACTCGTGGAACTGATTAGGAACAGGAAAAAAAATGATAGAAAAATAGCAGCTAAAATAACAGGGTATGCAGTAACCTTCATTTCCCCTCACCTAAATAAATTATTCCAGTATGTTTCATAGTATCCTGATTGTTTTACTTTCTCTAAAATTATTTGTTAGTGACACACAAACATTAGCAAGCATCATTTTTAGTACCACTAAATGTTAAAAAAAGAGATGTTTAAGTAGCTCAGTCGCCTCAGGGAGATGAAGCAGATAACATTCAGAGGTATCAGACTAGCTTAGCAAATGTTTTCCCAGTGAAAATGGAATTAAGTGCTTATTTACCTCAGTGGAGTTAAGCTCATAAACCAAGTAATAGTAATTTTGTGTATTGCTAAAATTGTGTTCAATTTTGCAAAAGGGGGTTTTGGTGAATTCTTTTGCCTCCAGGCATGTGCATATTCTCATACCTGCCATCAGAAGAACCTCCTGCAAAAGGAGGGGAAAATCATGGCATGTAGATTCAGTACTGAACAATTTGTTCTGGCCCTGGAATTGGAAAACCATATGTGTTGAATAAATCTATTCTATACCTAGAATTTGAAATTGATTATAATTCTTTTTTTTCTTCATGTGTATGTGGTTATGTGTATGTGCATTGACCCACAATATTTATTTTATAAGCTCTCAGAGGAAATGTAAAACAAATCATAAAACAATAAAGCTAGTTCAAATAATTTCAGCCTGCATTATGCAGTGATTAAAATTTCTGTGGATGGGTATATTGTGTCTCCCGAAGAATAGCCTCAAAATCCACACAGCCAACTATTGGAAAATCACTGTCATGCTCCATAAGACATAAGCCATTAGTTCCCGCTCATGTGCCATTTGCCATTCCTTTGGGGTCTGTAGTGCAGTAATGCTGAGTGTCCTTTTTGATTCTAGGTCTTTAAATCCCAAGTGTTGCAAGCTCATCACACTTCTGGCTGACTCTGAAAAATGGCAGCTAGCTTTAGAGCCAATGGTGAGAGAGAGAAGGATGTTTAACTACCTCTAAAGTACAAAGAATGTGCTAAATTATGGTCCAATGTTCCACAAGCTCTGGGCATTTTGGAAGTATTAACAATAGCAAAAAAAAAAAAAAAAAAAAAAAAAAAGAAGAAGAAGAAGAAGAAGAAGAAGAAGAAGAAGAAGAAGAAGAAAAACAAGCTGTTATGAATCACTCAAGAATAATTCAGTTTTCTACTTAAAATGTCATTAATAAGAGGAGAGATATAAAATACTTAGCAAGCCTTTAGTATCACATGTTGGTAAGGAAGAGAGATACTATGACTTAATGGAGGACTTGAACATAACTATTAAATAACAGACTTATTGGATTGCTACTTCCAAGGCAGAAATGAGAAACACACAAGAGAATAACATTTTAAAAGAAAATACTGGGGTGCTTCATAGCCATTTGAAAACCAAGAGTTGGTTATATATGCTAAGAAAATTTTGATACTACATTAATTATGTTAGGTCCTACATCATTAATAGCACTGGAGAAAATTACACATACATTTGATACTCTCATTGACTCTTTTCTGTAGGTATTATTATTCTTGTTTCAGATGAGGAAGTCAATCAGCTTTATCACTTGTCTAAGATTGCCTAGCCAGCAAGTAAGATAATAGTTTGGGGATCAAGGATTCTCACTCAAGAATATTAGCTTGCACAGAGACTCACTTTTCAGCACCTTTTGGCCTGAGGGATGCTTTGAATCTATTTTATCTCAAGTAGGTTAGCTTATCCAATGATGGTGCTAAGACCGCCCTCTGGCTATTTGTACATGATATCAAACATTCTATTAAACATTTTGCTGATCAAAAGAATGACATTTTGTTCTAACACAGTACAGTAAATTATGTGAGTTTTTAAATTCTAAATAATCTTTTAGGTTTTTTTTACTTTTTTACTTCATATATTCAGCTACCCTAAGACTCTAGGTAAATCTTGTTTCTTTTGCATGAGATCCCTGGAAGCAATATTGCTCAGTGCTTTGAAACATGCTTAACAGCATTCTTTCACAGAGAAATTAGGCATGCCTTTTTCTTCTTAAGAAGTACTTATCTGGAGTTACTTCCTCCAGAAAACGTAGCCCACCTCCTTGTCAAAGCAGTTTTGTAATACCCATCTAACATATTTCTTACTTCTCCCATCGGTAAAGAATTCTCTCTGGAAGGTAAGTATGTTTTTCAGGTCTGTATTACTTCAATTTTTAGGTATAAAATTGATATTTTTATGCATTTCTAAGCTTTTCAGGGGAATACCAGTTCTTAAAAAGTGAGTTTTCATTTCCAGCTGAGGTTATTGTTCTTTCCAACCCAAGGAGGCTTAACTTTCTTGCTTTCTGGCCAGAGACTATGCCTGACAGTTTTCTCAGCCTGTGTGTCAAGAGGCCCTCTGTCACCTCATGGCCACCTTTCCAAAGGATGGTGACTCGTATCTCATTTCTACCCCAACCCACTGTAGCCCACTTTCCTTCCACCTCTTATGAAACTTATATTCAAACTGGGGAAACAGTGTGTGCTTATACAAATAATTGAAGTTATAATAGCTGGTAATAAGTGCTAAGAACAGAATAAAAAGGGAGCTATCAAAAAAACTTTGTGGGAGAAAGCAAAAAAACAAAACAAAAAATCAGCTCTTGGGCCCTCTTGACTTTGGGCTACTTCTCCATCTGACTACCATCATGTGAGAAGCTGAAAGTGAGCATCATGTCATGAATCTGGGTGTGCTGAGTGAATGGGAAGTTGACAAATAGAAGGCAGTAGAAATGCAGGCTGAAAAGATTAAGATGGAGGGTAGTTGTACAGTATGCATTATTTAAACGCTGCATATCTACAATGGCACTAGCGTTAAGAACATTTTGGTCAGGTTTACTAAGTTTCAGGCAGATCATAATTCAGCTGAAATATATGGGAGCAAAGGCAGCCAAGGAATGTCAGAGTAGTAAGAAATAGCCTACAGATTAAAAATCGTGAATAATTCATACTGTTTAGAATCATCCATGTGATTTAATATGAGATGTTAGTGATATAAAACAATGAAAATAATTTATCAAGATAATATTCAGACATATTTTCCGTTTCCATGGACTTTTATTTCTATTATTTAAGTAAGATGAAATACAGACCAGCTTTAATCGATATTAGGTATAAAATTCCTCCAATATATTTGAATTTTCCCTCCTCATCTTTTTTTAAATATACCTTTTATTTATTTATTTACTTACTTTTTTTTTATGTAGTGGATCAAACCCAGGGCCTCACACGTGCTAGGCAAGCGCTCTACCTCTGAGCCACAACCCCAGCCTTCTTCATTTGTTTTTGTGGTAACTCAGACTCACACATTTCTGTGCACATCACTGAATTAAATGCATTTAGTTTCATTTAAAGTTTTTTTTCAATCTTTTTTTTTAGCAAGCTATAGAAATGTCTGAATTAGAAAATGTACTGATTTATAATCAAATCTGTAAGATTTTAACTGCTATCTTTACGTGTGTAAATAAACTCAGTAAAATGATGGGAACAAAGTCTAAGAAGCTTTGTATTTAGGTGTATTATACACCTAATTATCTAATATGTAAAACATTGTACTCATGCAGAATAAGAATAGCTAAGATGAAATATGTGGCCCATTGTGATCCAAGTCCTACCTCCCTCCATACACTGCCACGCTGATCTGCACTTTAATGCTGGCTTCAGTAATGCAGATGGCCTTCTGCATATTCCTAAATGATAGCACAGCCTGCCTTTCCTCAGCACTCTGTCATTTATATTCTTTTCTCAGGAATAGTTCCTCTGCCTTTCTTGTAGCTGGTCCTTTCTAAAGTGGATCCCTCTACATATTTTTAAATATAGCTCTCTTTATATTCCCTTCTTAGCACTTATTACCAGCTATTATAACTTCAATTATTTGTATAAGCATATACTGTTTCCCCAGTTTGAATATAAGTTTCATAAGGACATCACCTTGCAAGACCTGTTCACTGGATATTTACTACAATGTCAGGTGTTCAAGACTTAAATAAATGAATAAAAAAGCACATTTATTTCATAATTATGGTTTTTCTCTTATTGTTATTCTTGGAGACATGATTACAAATTTCCCAGAGTCTTCATGTTCTAAACTTGAATTATTTATATAAAGAATCAAAGGAAAATACATGGAGCTATCTTAGTTCCTTTCTTCTTGGAGCCTTTATTTGCACTTACTGTATACTCTTTCTAAAGTACTTTAGGTGTTTACTAATTCATCTTTTAAAAGACATTGGGAACATCATAGTATCTGTATTTATGATTAATAAGATGATGTTAATTTAAACTGATTGCTTGAAAAAAATTGTGGAAATCTAGGCCATAAAATAAATATATCATAAAAATATCTATGCTATGTTCAACTATACAAAAAAACTAAATATAAGCATAAAAATAGAGTTGATAAGGAAATGAACAAGGATAATGAAATCCTAGGCAGTTTTGATTTCTTCTCTATATTAAATTTTTCCAATTGCCATCAAATATAAAAAAAAAAAACCAAGAATACAGAAAATCACTAAAATACTGGGAAAAGATTTCTTAAAGAGTAAAATATAGCTACAGAGAATGAATGTTTCGTTTCTTTTATAATAATTACTTAGATTTTACATGTTCCTAGACTGTTGTAGGATGTGTCAAGTTTTCAAAAAGAAATGAAATATAATCCTATCTTTAACTGCATTAATTAAGGTAAATATATTTACCTTAATTAATTTTACCTTAATTAAAGTCAGAATGTTGCAAATTACTTTGAAAACTAAATTACAAAGGAAGGGAAGTTAGTTTCTAGTTGTGACAAAATTCTTTCATAAGATTGGCCATCATGACCATCAAAAATGATGACAATGAGGGCTGGGAATGTGTCTCAAGCGGTAGCGCGCTCGCCTGGCATGCGTGAGGCCCGGGTTCGACCCTCAGCACCACATACAAAGATGTTGTGTATGCCAAAAACAAAAAAATAAATATTAAAAAATTTTTAAAAATGATGACAATGAGAGGAAGTCTGTCCAGATGAGGACTAACATTCAAAACGGTGGAATGACAGAAAGAAATGGTGTGTGTATTTAAAATATTTTTTAAGTTTGGTAAATTAAAAAAATGTGTTAAGAGTCATGGACTTAGCTCTGGAGTCTTTAGGTACTTCAGAGAGAACAATGGTCCCTGAAGAATTTTAGGAAAGGTGAAACAGAACCAGATTGGCAGGGCATTAGGGGAATTGGGGAGAAAATATATACAATTCTAAACAAGTTGAGTTTAGGGTAGCTTTGAACCTCTTTTAAGAGCTGTGTATTAAACTGTGAATTATTTGAGTATGAAACTCAGGAAAGAGACTTGGAGTTATATAGGAGTTATCTTGGTGAAGATAATGATTGCAATGAGTAGCCTGGATGAGTTCCTCCATACAGCCACTTCAGAGTAAGGACTGAAATTTAGTAACCTGGATATTTTAACTGTCAATTATAATGAAGAAAGGGAAAATAATTAAGAGACTTCTATTAAAGTTAGGGCGAGTGCCAATGCAAGCCAAACGTGGCATTATGGCAATAGAAAGATGTTAGGGTTACATTCTTGTGGCTATTTTATTTTTCTGTCTGATACCTAAGAAGCTTAGCTAATATGACTTGTGTTATTTTATATACACCAAGGATTTCCAAACCCAGGTGCATGTCAGAGACATTTAGAGAACTGTCTAATAATTTAATATACAGGATATGCATTAATTGAGTGAATGAATAAATTAATGCTTTACATGCCTTAATCATCATTACCAACATCCTTTTTACTTACATTACCTTAGGTCATTAGAAGACAAAAAATTACATTAGACCTAAAAAATGGAATAAATTTTATGAAGCATTCCTAGTAAATTGTGTATGTGTGTGCATTTATGGAATTTTTGATGTTAAGAAAGAATGACACTTATCCATGGTATTATGGATTGAAAATGTCTCAACTTAGCAGTGTGATGTTCTTCATGCCATGTCTCTGGTACTCTCCTTCTTTCCTTTTTTTTTTTTTTTTTTCTTGGCACAGGGATTACCATGGATTGAACTCAGGGGCACTCAACTGCTGAGCCACATCCCCAGCCGTTTATTTTATTTTATTTTATTTAGAAACAGGGTCGCACTGAGTTGCTTAGCGCCTCTGCCTCTGGTGCTCTCCTTTCTTGTTCTAGCTAAGGACTGTCAGCAGGGGTTGAAAGAGCAACAATATAACCATGATGTCATAGTTAATTGTTGATTTGAATTAATCTTTCTAAATATCTCTCCATTTTTACACCTGGCTTTCTTCTCCTCCACAAAAATTGTCAAATTTCCTTTTCACCTCTTCTTACCAAATCAAAAGCCAATGTTTACCTGAAAAAGAACACAGGCAATGACCAATGACCTGAAGGGGAAAAAAAAAAAAAAAAAAAAACAGAGAGATGCTCTCAGAGCCCACTTGTTACTCCTCGATTTATACCCAAAGGACTTAAAATCAGCATACTGCAGTGATGCAGCCACAACAATGCTTATAGCAGCTCAGTTCACAATATCTAATCTATGGAACCAACCTACGTGTCCTTCAATAGATGAATGGATAAAGAAAATGTGGTATATATAGCCAGTGGAATATTACTCAGCTTTAAAGAAGAATAAAATTATGGCATTTGCCAGTATATGGATGGAGTTGGAGAATATCATGCTAGGTGTAATCCAATCTCAAAAAACCAAAGACTAAATGTTTTCTTTAATATGAGGATGCTAATTCTCAATAAGGTGGGAAGGGCACTAGAGAAAATAGCGTTACCTTAGATCAGGTAGAGAGAAGTGAGGGAGAGAGGGGAGGGGATGTGGGGATAAGAATGATAGTAGAATAAAACAGTCATTATTACTTGATGTATATATGTGACTGCATGACCAATGTGATTCTACAACACGTAACTAAGAAAAAAGAGAAATTATATCCAATCTATGTATGATATATCAAAGTGCATAAATGTATTCTCCTTCTGTCATGTATAACTAATGAAAACAAATTAAAAATTTATATGAAGAATAAATAAAATTAAAACAGGAGAATGTTTCCTTGAAATTAGAAGGTTGTGCCAATAGTTAATAAAAATTCATCAAGTTTAGTATCTGTATGTTTCCATAACCATAATCATTCTTAAAATAATTTGGTGTAAAGAAACTATCAGATGGATAATTCTAAAATCAAAAATATCAAATTTACATTTGTATATTTTTTATCATAACACAAACACACTTTGAAGTATAATTGGTAAAAGCTAGAATCATATCACTTCACATTTCTTGCAAGTCAGTATCTGCCTATAGTTTTCCCCCTGTATACTCACTAATATTAAAATGTACTACTGTGCTCTTATGATATGCTTATTATTCCAATATTTTTCTGCTCCCAAAGGATACATTATATGATTTAATATCATGGAATTGCCATCAAACTTTCAGGAGAAGAGCTTTGAAATTGGCAAATAGATCTTCAAAAGGAGCTTTAAAGTGGAGCCACCTCTCTCTTCATGTTTTATCTTCCTCCAGATAAACTGCTTTCTTTCCCTATTATCTCACTCAACATGAGTTTCATTTAGAAGAATTCCCAAACTTCTAAACCAGAAGGAGCTTTAGACAGGATTTAAATCAAGTCCTATAGCCTACTCATATGCAATTTTCTTCAGTGTTATTGTTGCAAAGGATGACCGAGTCTGGATTTGAGTGAAACTTAATAGGAGCACATTCATTTCTTGGCAGTCTGAATTGTCAGGAAGTGGTTCCTCAGTGGCAGGCAGTCTTTTCCTCTGGATTCTTTTTATCACTGGTTTTAATTACATACTCTGAAGTCACATGGAATCAAACAAGCACATGTGATGTTACCAATTTTCCCCAACTTTGCCTAAGTCAAATGGGGTGCACGCACGCGCGCGCGCACACACACACACACACACACACACACACACAAATCATGAGGGTCAATATCACCTAGTCTTATCTATAACTTATTAGCTGTTATGTGCTGCTGGGAACTTTTGAAGAAGTTGGCATAATTCCTTATATTTTGTCACATAATAAAAATTCATCCACTGAGTATATGGAACTCATGTTAGAGGGTAAGTATAGAAATTTTGCTTTCAATAGTCTGTGTCCTTTTCAAAGTAATGTAAAAAACCAATGGTTTTTGTCAGAATAACAAAGAGGGGCAATGTGCTGTTGCAAACAGTACTTTGAAAAAAGCCTGAGGCTACTTTTTAGCTTTCTTTTTTAAACTGTATTTTCTCTCTCCATATACATGTATGTTACATTCATACATGCGCACACACACACACACACACACATACACACACATCTTTGCTCAAGAAGGTAGAATAAACATTTTCTGCTATTTTTCTGGAGGAAATACTCTTCCAAAGTATCGTCTTTGAACTTTTTAATGATATAATTCCTTTATTTCTGGTATATGAATGATATAATTCCTTTATTTTTGGATATGAATCTATCTTTTGGGTCTATATTTGGTTTCAAAATAATATAACTAAATTCTGCTTGAGTCATTCCTCTCTATGTACCTAGATTTTGTTTGATTTCTTTCTTTTTAATTTGAGCAAGAAGACTTGATATTAATGTTTTCTATTTAATCATTCAGGCACGTGAGAAGGGAGGAAAGAATGGTCAAGGCCGTGAGGGTCCGCCATATGGGAAGTTCATATTTTTGGTCCCTCTCTGTATTTGTTTCAGGCTCTTTTCGAAAAGCCAATTCTTCTGAAGTGGGCGCACATCCTTTCTCAATTGTGGAGGTGTCCCTCGAGTGTCCTTTCTTTCCAGCCACTCTGAAGAAGATAGGGAGAGAAGAGAACTTTTTGTTTAATGTAGCTGCTACAAAAATCAATTGGAAGAAATTGTCCCTCAGTCTCTTCTTTGCCTCACTCACCTTCCTGTCTCTCTCTCCTCCTTCCTCATCTCTCTCTTTTTTTTTCCTCTCTCCCTGCCCCCGGTCCCTCAGCTCCTCATGCCTAACTTCTCCAGGTCAGGAGTTACTTTCAAGAGTAGAAGCCAACTGAATCAGTATGAGAAATCAAGTTCAAGGTAAAGAATTGGTGAGATATAAATGCACATTTTCCTCTGACTGCCTGACTGAGAATTCTGAATAGCAACAGGCAGGGGTGTAAGATTCTCCAAATGGAGCATCTCCCTGTTTCCCATACTGCATCCACTCCAAATCCTAAGATTTACCTCTGTCAGCATAAACTTTCAACCATTCTTCCTACCCTTAAGGTAAATAATAATAATAATATATCAACTCCAGGATGTTTTCTTTTACCTAGTTTATCCCAATTTATCAAAATAATAAGATTGTCATCCAAGTTCGTTGTATGAGTTACACTGTTTTGTGGTCTCAACAATGGGATGTTTTCTTCAAAAATATTAAGGACTTATCTGTTTATAGATGTCATGGAGGTTTGGGGAGGTCATTAGCAAACTTGGACTTTTCCCAACTTACTTAAATGTAAACTTGGATGTTTAAAATCATATACTCACCTTATATTTTTTAAAATAATAATCCTTTCTAGAAAGTGCATGAAATGAGTTAAGTATGAATTTAAATCCCATTTAAGCTACTTGTATCCAATGGCCTTCAGCAAGTTTTCAACTTAATAAATCTATGAATAAGTCTATAAATAAATCCTTACATGTAAAACTAGCAGTGGTATCGATTCATCAGGAAGAGCTCTTGCAGAGATTAGACTTAACAGATGTGAAGCATTCAGAGCAGGATCTGATACATAAAAGATATTTGATGAATAATAAGTAAATACATTCATTTGGAGCTAGTTGCTAAGATTATTCTTAGTTTTTAAGCTTCACTTTAAGCCAATTGCCTGTTTGATAGGTGAGCTTGATGGCCATTTTGGGTGGCATTATATGAGAAAACTGGCGCCCCTTCTCTGAAACCTTCTACGGAGACCAGACTTTCTTATTCTGAAAAGAAGTCCTGTGTGAAAATTCACCCACATGGCATTCTCAACCATTTCTCATGCCTTCACCATCTTCACAAGCCTGTGGGATATTCTGAAAGAAAAAAGTTCTATAGTGTTCTCCATAACAGTTCTCTCACTTTTGTATTATAAGTGATCAGCCTGTATCCTCAACTATTCAAATAGGTAGGGATATTTTCAGGGTATACTGTAGAAATAAATCACTTTTTAAAGAAAAGAATTTTTGAAATAGAATCATCTATTTCATCCTGTAACTGGAGATTTATCTCTACTCGATGTGCATGCTAGATATCACTAAGACATAATAAAGTACAATAATGGTTTAGGAAAAATTTTAACACAAGTTTTAAATTTCTGTCGATTATTATTTTAAGGTAAATAGAAAAGCCTGCTTCTTGTTCTGGATCTTAACAAGAAGACAGTTCTGCATGTTCATGTTTGAGCTTTGCAGTAAGTTTTGAACAATTTCTCTTCAACTCAAAACAAGAAAGGCTAAACTGGCAACTCAAAGTTTATCTGATAATATATATTCTTTTCTTAAAGACTTTGTTTTCGAGGTACATATTATTTTTGATCAAGATCTATCAAAAGAAATGGTTATCTTCTTCAGGCTAAATGAACCCATTCTGTCTCTGTAAAGAGAATGATTATTTTCCATTTGCTCCACTGATCTACAATTTGGTTTTATAGAGAAACAGTCTGAGAAATGGCACTGTCCCAGGAGCTGACTGAGCTGGTCTCTGGCTGGGGCAGGAAGTCTCCATAGCCTAAGTCTAGGAGGAACTGAAAGGAGACAATCCCTATTCAGACTCTTGGATCAAACTACAAATGTCAATTGAAGCAAGAAAAGCTCATTTAGCACTTTTTGCTTTTGACCACAAATTTGCAGGCCTTATTTCAAATTCTAGTATGAAATGAGGTGGAGATTTTTTGTGATCTCTATAGTTTCTAAGTTGCTTTTACAGGCTAGAAAGCACAAAGGGTGCAGTAGAACAAGGAAGATTATTGAGCTAACTTGATGGCTCCATCCTTCCTACTCTTTTCTGGCTTTAAAAACAAATCACTATCATGTACCCTAACATGTGCAATGTGTCCATGAAATTTTTATCTCAAAACTCAGGGATAGGATACAGTGGTGTTCAAGAGGGAAAAAAAAATTAAGTCAGAAAGTCTAAGTACAAATCCTAGCTCACAATTTACTAGCTGTGTGACTATGGACAAGATGTTCAATTTCTCTGTCCCTCAGTTACTTGCCCTAAAAATGAGAAATAAAATTGTAGTATTTAATACATAAGACTGTTGTGAGGCTCAAATTAGCTGTTGTATTTAAAACACTTACTTTTACAGGTAGTACTCAATAAAGGCAACCTATTTTATTATTGAATCAAGAATATTCAAGAATTGGCTCAGAATCCAATATTTAACAGAATCCATCTTTACAACACAGAATCTAGATTTCTGAACATGACTTATGAGAGGCTACAAATATCTTGGGGTGCTCAAGGCCAACCCCTGAGCTTGAGGGCACATGAATATTGATCTTTTTGAGTTAAAATTCCTAAATAACCACCTTATCCCGTCTTTTTTCCCCATGTTTACAGAAAAAACAAAATATATACATTGTGCTTTGACCAGTTAAGAGAATATCCCACACTACTGTGTGAGGGCCTCATGAAATGCAAATCAAATGACTTGCTCAAAATAGAGTTGCCAGATAAAATATAGACCCAGTTAAATTAAAAGTTTAGATAAACAGTAAATAATTTTTAATATGTGTATGTCCTATGAAATATTTGACACCTACTTAAATGTAAAATAAGTCAATAGGTTTTCAGACATGGGGAAGACTTTACCCAAGAATACCCAAAGATTGAATTATTTTTGTCCTGTCCAGTGTGATCATAAAGCACAAGAATGTATACCATTCTGCTTCTTGTTTAGGAGTCACTTAAAATGGTAACTTGTCTTATATATACAAAATCTGGACTAAACATTCTAAATGCTTTCCATTTTCTTACAATAGTAAGTTTATACATATATAATAAATATATGCATATATAGTAAGTGTGTGTGTATTTTATTTTATCTTCTTTTTATCTTATTTTATCTTCTTTTCATGTAAAAGACAAAACATGTTCAAGGTCACATAGAGGGGTCACATATAAAAGACAAATGGTAGCATACATCAATGTTTTCACATAGTCATCAATTCGAGGATAATTATCAGCAGAAGATAAATGAAGTTGCTGCAAAGATGATATTTAAGTATGTTACTTAGGGTCCTATGGCTAATGTGTCTATCAATAAATAAGCACTACTATCTAATCTTTGTAATTTTTACTACCTTCTCTATCCTCCATCATTTCCTCCAATCCAAAGGGATTTCCACAACCCATCTCCTCTTTCCTATAGGTCCCTCTTCTCCTCCTCCCATCATCATCTCTCCTTCCTTAGAAAACCCCTTCCTCTGCCCCAATATTCACCATCTCCCTTTCCCCACTCTCTCTCTCAACTCTCTGTCCTCTTGTGTACCCCTCCTTCACTGTCCACCACCCTACCTTCTCCCACCACTTCATCTGCCACCAGTACCCTCCAGCAACTGCCCACCTGCTGTTATGGCAAGGAGGCATTTTGGAGTGGTGGTTCAGGTGCATGTGTTCTTCCTTCCCTCTCAACCTCTTGCTGGTGCCTTTTGAGGAGCATCTGTTGCATTATCTCAGCTGGTCACACTCCTTATAATGATCTTGGCTAGATCTTCATGAGCAGTAATTAGATGTATCAAGGTCATAGCTATTTGGAGTAGAAAGACAAAATACCCTAGGTATTGAATTCTTGCTATGCTGTCACCATTTTTAATTTTGCAAAATTCACATATCCTCTATAGAATTGTTTACTCATAGAGTACCATACCATATGAGTATTGTGACAATGTAGCAAACAGCCACTTATGAATACAATATGTATGGATCATGATATCCAAAAAGTCAGTAGCTTAGAGTAGAACTTAAAAAGCATAACTAATTTAAACAACCATCTTCAGGTAAATGTATTTATTTAATCATCCAACATGTGCCTTTCATATATCAAACTCTACCCTAGCTGTTTTATATATGTTTTACTTCATCTTTACAACAACTTTTCTGGATGGATACTATTACCTTTCTTTTAGATGTAGAGAACTAAGAGTCATGAATTTAAGAACTCACTCAAGCTCATTTGATACAAGTGGCTTAAATGAGATTTAAACTCAGAGAGACTGGTCTTATTCCATAACCTTCTAAAAAGGATTATTATAATGCAAATATAAATTGATCATATAATTTTGAAATATGAATTTACATTCAGGTAAATTGGGACAAGAAAAACAATGATTTGTTTGAGAGGGAGTTGTTTGAAGTATCACTTGAACTTCCAGATACAATAGTCTGGGTGGCCCTGGGGAATGTAAGACTGGAGCTTGGATGGGTTCAGGTAGATTTGAGGGTTATCTGTTTGACATATTTTTCTGAAATTTAGGAAATATATGTATATGCCAGTTAAGAGGATGTAGGGATTACATCTCCTCTTTGTTGAGGTTACACAGTTACAGTGATATTTGCTTGTCCTTTTCTGAGATTGACAGTGGTCCTCTTCAATCATACAAATTACATCTATGTCTTATTCCACTTTTCAGATTAAAAAAATTATCTCTTTTTTTCAGAATTTTATGTTTCAAAAATATCCCATAATTGGTAAAATTAAATTTGTTTTATGGATGAGTACATGAAAAAGAAATTACATATAATAAAATTATTATGCTTATCTATACCAGGAACTATGCCAAGCACTACATGCATTTTTTTTTGTTTTATTTAGTACATATAAATAATAATAAAAGAAAACTGAAAGGTGGATAGCAAGTGTGGCAATATTCTGTTAAATTTGGTTGACAGATTCATTTGAATATTATCATTAATATATAATATATATGTATATCTATTAGTACATGAAAGGGATCAAGAGGGAGGTATCAAGGCTGACTACTAAGAATTGACTTGCTATAAGATGTCCATCAGTCTGTACTACTTAGAGAGAGAGAAATGGAAAAAGAATGTGTATTATCTTACTCCACAGCATCTGTATTGTACAGCTGCTACAAGTTTAGCTTCACTTAAAACAAAACAAAACATTAAGATACTTGTGATCCATATTGTGTCACTGTAAAGCAGAGAAAGGACTTTGGACCCTTTCAATAACATCCAAATAATTTCATAATATTTTTCTTAATATAAAATTTAGCTTTCAACCTTGAGTCTGTTCAACCATTTCCTGGAGAAGAACCTGACAATGTTTGAATTCTCTAGCATAAAAACAGAATGCCAAATAAGGGTTGATTGCCAATGTTCTGCTATACACTGTGATGAGTACAAACCACAGTTTCTCACAAGTGAAGATTTGGATTATGGTGCTGAAAATATGTTCCTTCACAAGATGCCAGGTGGCCTCAGAGCAGCAGTTACTGCCTATTCATGAACCACTTTACCACAGAATAGAGCTATGTACATATTAACAGAGACATCTTTGCTGTTATTGTGGGAGTCATGACGTTCTACAACTTCTCTCAATCTGATGTTTGTGTGAATCATAAGCTTTTTCTAAGGAAGAGTTTACACCTTTAATTATAGAGTCATTTGCACAGAATTTTTGGCTAGATGTTTATAGCTACGTGATAGCTGCTAATCTTAAAGCCTCCTTGATTATTGCAATTCCGAGATGGTTTGCTTTCTCCCTGAGACCCACTCCAACCAAACTCGAACAAATGGAGAGCCTCCTTTTCACGCTATGCTTTTTCTTATATTTTCCGTTGCACTTGTCTCTTTTAAAATATACCATATTTGTCACATATTATGTTTTATGATTCATTGTCCATTTCCCTTGGAAGTAGAGCTCTGATTTCAATTTACTATTATATCTCAAATATTTGCTACGTTATTGGTGCTCATTATTATTTGTTGAATGAGTTTCCTGGTAGATAGCCACGCAGAGAAAGCTACAGGGTTAACTCTGTGGAGCATGCTGATGACATTCTTTCTGCAAAAAAATACTTTGATGACTTCCCATCATCAATGAAATCTAGTCCAGCTGAAGTCCAGCTGAGGTTTCGCTATTTAAATTGACTTACAGTTTCTATATTTCCATTACTGTCCTCTAATATCTAATCAGAGAAAAGTAATAGCCAGGCTCTTTCACATAGTATTCTTCTCCCTAAAAAACAAAACCAACCAACCTCTTGAGGGGTATTATTTGGTTATGTGGCATAGCACAAGAAACTACATTAAAATCCATCGCAGTGACTTAAAGCAGCACACATCTTCATTTGCCACGTAAGCATTGAGTGTGTCACTGTGTCTCAGGCTGAGCTCAGCTGTCATCTGCTGGGCTTGGCTCCAGGCTGTAGATTGGAATTAGGTCAGCTCCATATGTTTCCTTGTTCTCCGTGATCCTGCAGCTGTACAGAGTGCATTTTCTTACCAGATGAAAGCAGTCACGCTAAACCACACCCACCCTTTTTAAGGAGTCTGAGTTCATCCTTCTGCTCAGTTCCACTAACTAAAGCAAAACACGTGACACAAAGCCACTATCAACGTGAGCAGTTCTAGCTGAAAGAGTAGAAGCAGAGAGGTGGTTATTTTCTGATCAATACTTGCAATCCTACACACCCTCTTTCAAGACATAACCATCAAGATCTGGCACAAATGTTCGCTTATTTTACGAATCTCTAATTTAGCAGGTAGTGAGATTTTCCCATTTTTGAGATCCCAGTGAACTCTACTTATACCTACATCATTTCACTATTTACATGTTTGACTCCTTTCCTGGATTTTATGCTTCTAAATAGCAGAAAAACAATGTCCTATTAGGATCTCTATTCTTAATACTTTTCAAGAATTGCATGAATAAATGGAGTAGTCCATTTTAAAAAAAACCAACCCATTCAGATTTCAGCAGTGTCAATATTCTGTTCTTGTGGGATGGGGAAAAATAACACTTTAAAGTTAGAAGATATTGTACTATGTGTGGCACATCTAGGAAGTATTCACATTTAAAACTGACAAGGAGCAGGAGATCCAAAATTAAGTCTCATAATAAAAACACCACAGGGCATGCTACAGTGTTCAATACAATTCCTCAAGTATTTTTCTGCAGGAAGGGATAAAATGCTATGGCTAAGAATTTATATTAAATATTTAGGAAATTGACAGAAATAAATATTTGGCAGTCAAGAAGGTAGAGCATTCTTCATTTTCTTTCAAACTTCTCCTACAAAAATGTGTTTTGTTTTTGGTTTTTTGTTCTTAAAGGACACACTTCATGTCAACTGGCAAATGTCTGAATTTGTTCTAGAAGTTATTCATCCATCTATCCATTCACCCATCCATCCAACTGACTGGCCAACCATTCATTCACTAACACATTCTTTTACTCATATTATTCTACTTTTCTCAACCAACTAAGCCTTGTTTTACTTAACTTGACTCATAATCCAGTTTAGAATCTTTATTAGTCCATTTTCTGTTGCTATAACAAAATATCTGGGACTATGTAAGAAAAAAGATGTTTATTTACTCAGCTCACAGTTTTGAAGACTGAAAGTCAATTTGTTTAACACAAGAAGGCCTCATAGCAGATAGCTTCATTATGTCAAGACTACATGCAAGAGAGATCACATGAGAAGACAGAAAGACAGAGAGGTTTAGGGGTCAGATTTGCTCTTTTTATAACAATCACTCTCATGAGAACCAACTTACCCATAAGATCAGAACTTCCCTTCTGAGTATGATGACCTTATGACCTACTACTTATAACCAACTACTTTCTACTAGGCCCTACATCTTAAAGGTTCTACAACATTTCAGCACTGTCAAGCTAAGGTCTAAGCTTCCAGCACATGAACCTTTGGGGAACAAACCTAAACCATGTCTAAACTCTGTGGCATCTGTGGTTTATAATTTCAACACATCCTAGTCAATACCCTGAACTGCTTTTCCTGCACTCTTTTATTGCATTCATCTAAGTGGAGAATAGATGATCCCAAGTATTCATTTGCATTTTATTTCCTTGAAGCCATTAAATTCCATTTTTTAATTAAAAGAGTCAATTCTCCTTCCACTGTCTCCATAGCAAATACACTCTTGACTTTAACCTGTATATTTGTAATATTAAATCACCTGCATAATGGTTGTAAAATAAATTAGATCTATGAAAAAAATGTTTTGACCTTGGAATTACAATGTATAGCATCAGCAGCATGCTGTAATATTATCAACTACATGTTCACAATTATAAAATAAATACTAATTGATAAAATTTTATATTTTTGGGTGATCAGTTTTATTGATTTTTTGGTGGATATTTTAATTTGCGATCTCTGACTTCTGGTGTATTTTTTTAATTTGTTCTTTCTAGGGATACATGACAGTAGAATGTATTTTGAGATATTACATAACTTGTTTCAATTAGGATCCCATTATTGGTTTGATGATTTTTTATGACGAAATTCAAGTTCCCTTCCCCAGACAGGAAAACAAGAAATATTGGGTTATTAATTGGTAGACAAGAAATTATTCACTTTTGGATAAATATGAGGAGCAATAACTGTTTATCAATCCCCAAATAAATTCTTGTTTTAAGTTCTGAAGTTTCCATTATTTTTACTATTTCTCCAATGTAAGGCATGGTATTTTTAGTTCATTTATATTCTGACCTTTCAATCTGTATTTCCGTTGTCTGGGTAGGATAAAAACACACTAAGATTGATATCTAACATGTCTAAATAGATCAATTTAACAGAAAAAGAAACTTCAGCTTGGAAAGTGGAGCCCAGTCTTTATGAAATGGGAAGTATATGGATGTTTTGATGAAGATACAGCATGGCAAGGGAATATCTAATCCAGGAAACACAAATGTTTAATGTCTTCAGGGTCAGGAAGAAATCACATAGGAATGATGCTAAAAAACCAGTAATGGTAGAAACTATGAATAACGAAATAGTTCCCATCTTACCTAAAAACATAGCAGTCCAGTATGTTTTATTAGCCAAATAAAACAGCCCAGAATCCTCACTGTAAGGTTACTGGCCCAGAGAATTTTTTGATTCAGTAAAGTAAAAAATATCTGGACAACAGGTAATCAAAGAAATCGAGAAGAATATTTGATAAGAGTCTTCCAACACAAAGAGATACTTTCTGCCTTGCCTTATCAATGTCAGATATCCTACAATCAAAACTCACTTACTTAAGCTTTATATCTTATACAAATACAAGTGATATTTGAAGGAAGGAATAGTGGTTATTCCATACTTTAAAATAGATTTAATTAAAATTTCCAAAAATAACAAAAAGGAATTTTTTTGTTCGTAGATGTTGTAGGTATTCACAGAAAAAAAAAAAAAAAAAAGACCTGGAATTGGCGTTCAATGCAGTCAGAAGAGTCTCTCTTTTCCTCTCTTGCTCCTGCCTCCCTCTCTTTTTCCTCTATTCATGTCTTTCATTTGCTTTGCGTGCATATCTCATTCTCTTCTGCAGACAGACCTTTCCTGTATTCAGCAACCTCCTATCAATAATCATGAAAGAGCAAGAGAGAGCTCTTTTTCTTGTGTTATCCATATATTGATCTTAAATAATCTCATCTACTTGATTTATGTCACATGTACTTTCCGTGAACCAATAACTGTTACCTGGATTACAAAGCTTTCCATGACTGACCATGCTGGCCAGGAATAGATATTTTTTCCCCTCCATGTGACCAAGGGACAAGGTCTATAATCAGGGAAAATGAGCAAGAGAGCTTGCTAGGCAAGAAAAATCAATACCCATAGTCCACTCTAGCTTGATGTTTATCACACTGTTGCACCTTAGTGCAGACTTAAAGTCTGTCTGTAGAAAGGGTTACATGGAGAACATAAAGGCAGAAGACCTCAAACCATACAATAGTTAAGAGTTAAGACTGTTGACAATGAGATCAGATGTTTTATGTTGGAACTCTAGCGACTGCATTCACTAGATTTTTTTGATCCTGTGGAACTTCACTAAATGTGCTAAAGCTCAATTTAGTGTTCTTTAAAATGGGAATAACTTTTAAAATGCACATCTTCTTCCAGTAAAATGGTAATAATATCAGGATCTTCATCACCTAGCACAAGAAAACACTCAAAAGCAATCCACTGGATTAATAATTAAATGAATGAATAAACAGAGTTCTTACAGCATAGATTATTTTGAAGATTAAGGGAAATATCCATGTAAAGTGCTCAGTACAGGACTAGAAATGTGCTCTCCCCTCACTAAATAGTATTCAAAAATCTGTGATGCACTGATCAAGGGAAGAGAGAATGAAAAAGAGATCCTATTAGCAGGCTAGGGCAAGATAAATGGAAAGGGGCCAAGGTATGGGCTTCCTGGTATAGTGCTTTCAAGGTTAATTTCAATGATATTGAAACTTATTTACTTGCATTCATCTACATTTAAAAAATCATCTAGGTACTGCACAGACTATAAGTACAAAAACTAAAAAATTGTATAAGGGAAGAAAACAGTCATATCTTATCTTAGCTACTTATTATCTTTTCAGGTTTAATTCCATATTAGCTTGATGAATATTAAAAATTAGTCTGAGGAACTTCTGAATATCCCCAAACATCTGGATAGTTGACATCATGGAGGCAAAATTTCCATACATATTTTTTCATCAAGGAGCTTTGAGATTAAGCAACAATTTATATTGAATATCTGAAAGTTTTTAGTTTCTCTCTCATGGTCACAATAGTTTATAATGATGGTTAGTTTATCAGAATTTTAAAAGCTTATTTGTTTGGTTCTTGTATATGAAGATTACATGTGCTGTGACTATGGGACATAAGTTTTTCATACCATTGGGACTAATTTATATGGCTGTATCCAAGTGCTCATTATGGCCAAGAGTGTACATTTTATGATGCCATCCACCGAAGAACAGTGGCACTATCAACTTGCAAAAGCAAAGAACACCAGGTTGGCAAGATCTCTATGAAGATCAGGTTTTTCATACCTAACTCAACATGAGTTGCAGGAAATACATTATCTTAAGGACCCAGCTAAAGATGAACATGTTCATAAATAGAAAAGTTTAGTGCGCCTCAGATGTTCTTCTTTCCAAAACCAAAAACTTTATTATTTTCTGCTAAGATTTCAGTTCATAGTTATCATTTAGTAAAGTTAACTTAATAATGTGATTTTATAAGGCGCTTCAGCATGGAGACATAATTAAAATTTGAGCTAATACTTGCAATTTGGGGATCTATGTGGGAACACTTCTGTGCTGCTCCTGGGTATACTTGCCCTCATCTCAATTCCTTCTCTTCCTCTGCTAAGCTCTGGGTCACAGAGGACCCAATTTGCACGTGTCATTTCCCAGCCTCTTGATCAATCTGGACTTTCTTGTGTTTGCCCAACAGACGTCATGGAGGAGATCGAAGAATGCAAGGACAAGGAAAAGTCTGGGCAATTCTTCCTGCCTCAGGAAGTGTGTCCAGAAGCTGTTATCTTGTTTATGGCTCCAGTTTTTATTAGGAAAAAGAAAAGTTTGCCACTTTTCCGACTTCTGTTGAGTAACTCCAAATTCTAAACTTTAATAAAATCTCTTCCCCTCTTCTTCATTCCAGCCTAGGAGAGGGTAGAGGCTTAAAGTTATTGCTAATATTTGGGTTGCCTTAACAAACTGAATTATTGGTTCTTCCATCATTAATTTGCTACATTAAATTTTCTCAACTTTAAAAGGTTTCTATTTTGCTGGATGGACCCAGAATGAAATACTAATTTATTTTAACTCATGAAATTGTTAAATAGAGCAAGTTAATTATAAAGTATGCAGAGCAGTCACAGATTCTGATCATTAAAAACAATTCCTTAAATCAACTTTGTAAGATGAAAAGAGGAAAGTGTAGTTTTGCAAGGCAGGCGCATGACCTGAAGCCACAATCATAGTCCTCCTAAATGATTCTGCTCTCCTGATCTAACTAGAAAGCATTGAAATGAAATGAAGTTGAAGAAGATTCTGTGTATTTGTGTAGATTAGATTAAAGATGGCTTTATGAATCCTCAATCACTTTCTAACTGTGCTTTCAGGGGTGAATGCATCAGATAATGGCTTAATGAAATCCAAAGAGTTGTTTGTTTGCTTATTTTTATTTTTTTCCTGCTAATATTTTCCTTACATCAAGAAAAGGGAAGAGAAGTTTAGTAAATTTCTAGAAAGAATTTTGAACTCACTCCTTTGAGTGTCTTCTATATCTCCTTTCATGGATAGCATATAAGATGCATCTCTGTTGGCCTATTCTATTTAAATCTGCTTAATGGTACCATTTTAACCTCTTAATAATTGCAGTCCTGTGGATTGCTGACCTAACGAGTAATAATTTATTTCTTAAAAATGGAAATGTTAATATTCTATTAAATTTTAAAAATATTCTGCAAAGATTCCCTGCAGGTGGAATGAATATCTGTTCAAAGGAAGTACAGACATGGATAATTCAGCTAAGATGTTAGGTTTGCTAGAAACTAGTTTACCAAAACACACACATACACGCATGCACACACACACACACACACACACACACACACACAGAGATCCTTCTAAATTAGGCATTTATTACTAGTAACTGACACTTGTTTAGTATTTTAGAAAACATGTGCCTAAATATATTTAATATGTTCAACAAAATTCTGAGAAAGCTGAGTAATTTAGATTCATTTTAGATAAGAAATTGAGGCCCAGGGTGGTTTAGACCCAGGTTTGCAGGTCTCCAATCTGTGAGCTTTGCCAGACTGTATCATATTGTGTTCTAGAATTTGGTGTTCATGAAAATATACCTTGACCTAAAACACTGAACCCAATGATCACCACTAAAATACCACCAAAATCAGTTAATTAATTTGGAAGACTATAGAGATGATATAATACTCCTTGTCCTTCTGTGTCTGTTTCTCATTGTGATGTCCCTACTCTTTCCAGCCTTTCCTTGAATATCTTCCTTGTATTGAAATTCACTTGCATAGTTGTTAACAGAGCGGTCTCAGGAAAACCTTGATTTCAATAGAATGCCTTCTTATCCTGAGTCAAATTCTATCTTTGTTATTGTATTTGTATTTGTTAGCCCCAGCTTCACCATTTGGACCTAATTAAAACAAGAATTATCTCTTTCTCTTGAAAAATATTTCCTAAAACACATTATTCTTGAATGGCTGCTTCTCTTGATTAATGTTTTCAGTCCCTTCACTTGGTTCTCATAAGGGTAGATTTTTTCAGTTCCCTCTCCACCCTGGGCTGGGGGTTCCTCTGTGTAGACTTTGTTATATTCAGGTTTTCACACCTGAGCACACTATTCCTGGTTTGAACGCCCTAGGGAAAAAAAAAAAAATAGAGACGTTTATGGATACATTGCTTTTTCTGTGTCTGTTTTTTATTGTCTTATTTCTACAATGCCATACATCACTCAGCACAGGTTCCCACTGTTTGTCTTTGTTTCTGTTTCTTTTTTTTTTTTTTTAGTGTTGCTGTAAATTGATGCTTCCTCCAGCTGCTTCCACCCACATGTTTATTTGAACTCAAGTCAGTTTTTATTTACTAAATTTCATCTTATGAAGCCATGTGACAGCATACATTTTGAAATTAGACTTGGTGTGGCAGAGACCATTCTGCATTCAACGTCTATTTCTGATTTTTGCCAGGCACCCAGCTAGGCCACATGGATCACTTTCCTAGGGACCCAGGTAGGTCATCTGGGTAAGATCCCTAGGATTGCTGTACAAGGTAGCACAGACTGTGTGGTTTAAAAATCACAGATTTATTCTGCCACAGTCTTGGAAGTTGGAAGTCTGAAATCAAGCTGGTGTTTCAAGTTTGGCCAGCTCTAAGGGCTCTGTGGAAGAATCTGTCCTGTGCTTCTCTCCTGGCTTCTGGTGGTTGTTGGTAGTCTTTGACATTTCTTGGCTGGTATGTACAGCCCTTTATTCTGTGCCTCCTTCTTCATGAGGTGCTTCTCCCTGTGTGCTAACATGGCCATCTTCTGATAAGGACACTAGACATAATAGATTACAGACTGACTCTACTCCTGTATGAACTCCTTCTAAATTTAATAATATCTGCAATGACCTTATTTTCAAATACAATCACTTATGAGGTATATTGGATGTTAAGATTTTCACATATCTTTTTTAGGAGAGGAACATTTTAGCCCACAATACCACTTTACCCAAACTTGCCTGCAGTTGCATATGTAATATAGGTCATATGATAGTTCTAGCTAGTAGAGTGTGAAAGCAACTGGGGTGTGACAACTTCTGCTTTGACCTACAAAACTATCCTATGTTCTCTTTCCTTTCTGCTAGCTATACACAACAATAAGAAAGAAGAGTCATATGAAGCAAGGACATAGGGATTCCAATTCACCATTTGGAGGAAGTCACCCCTGGGGTAGCAGTACTTGCTTTAGGTGGTTTGGAAATTGATTTATTTTATGTTGAGACATTATTATTATTTTATTTGATTTTTTTCTTTTAATTTATTGGGTTTTTTTAGTTGATAATGGAATCCATTTTGATATAAATAGACAAGCATGGATTCTAGGCAGAGGCCCCTTCTTGTGGCTATACATGATGGTGGGATTCTTTGTATTGTTTTCGTATACATACATAGGAAAATTATGTCGGATTCATTCCACTGTCTTTCCTTTTCCTATTCTCCCATCTTTCCCTCTATTCCCCATTATCTAATCTACCACACTTCTATTCTCCCTCCCCCCACATTGTATGTTAGCTTCTGAGAAAGCATTTGACCTTTAGTTTTTTTAGAACTGGTTGACTTCACTTAGCTGATAGTCTTCAGATCTATCCATTTGCTGACAAATGTCATAAAGTCACTCTTCCTTATGACTGAGTAATACTCCATTGTGTATATATATCACATTTTTTTTTTTGCCCATTCATCTATTGAAGAGCACCTAGGTTGTTTCTTTAGCTTAGCTATTGTGAGTTGAGTTCCTATAAGAACATTAATTTTCAGGATATATAAAGAACTCAAAAAAAAAAAAAAACATAACACCAAAAACAAATAAATAACCCTAATAAAAGGGTAAAGGAAGTGAAGAGACAATTCATAGAAGAAGACATACAAATGGCCAACAAATATATGAAAAAAAAAAAGTTCAACCTCTCTAGCAATTAGAGAAATGCAAATTGAGACTACACTGAGATTTCACCTCACTTAAGTCAGAACTGCAAATATCAAGAATAAAAATAACAGTAAATGTTGGCAATGATGTGCAGAAAAAGGTACACTCATACATGCATTGATGGTGGGACTGCAGATTGGTGCAACCACTCTGGATAGCAGTATGGAGAATCTTGAGAAACTTGGAATGGAACAACAATTTTAATTTATTTTAGCATTGTACTATAAACTTGCTAATTCAAAACTAAATATCCAAATTGACTCTGGTTCTACCACTTACTACCTATATGAATTTGGGTGAGTTATTTAAACTAAGTTTATATAATCTGAATAAGAATGGATATAATTCTATCATTGAACCACTTATTTCTGAGTCCCTACTAGATGTCAGGACCATGAGTCTTGTACAATGAAACAAATTTCCCTTTGCTCATGTCCAACACTCTACTGACAAAGATATATTCTAACCATGCAATGATGTAAATATTGAATGTTCATAGATACATAGTCTATAAAGAAAGTAAATGACCAGGTTCTAAAATTAACTAGGAGGGAAGCTCTGATTAGATTGAGAGATGTTGGGAGGACCTTTTTGATGGGAGAAGGTTTCAGTCTGAGACAAGTGATGAGCAAATGTTATCCATGCAAAGGGTATAAAGGAACAAACTTTAACTTCAAGGAATTAAACCAAAATTATTGTGATTAAAGCAAAGGGAAATGTATCTGAAGCATGGGGATAAGGAAGAAGAGAAGCATGAGATAAAGTCAGGATTTAGTCAGGACCCAGTTTATATAGGTCTCATTGCTTGTTATAAGACTTTGGTTTTAGAATCAAAATGACAATGGAGAAAGGTTCATGGAGAAATCTCCGTCTGAGAGAGAGGAGTCAGACAATGAAGTCCAGGAATTACCAGGGAATTTTAACAGATTATGCCTAATGGGACCTGCTCCAGTCATTCAAATTCGGCTGCTCTTTGTTAGAAGGACAAATTTTAACAGGTGCTTTCTGTTCTATCTGGGTGCCTGAACTCGCAATCAGAGCCGAGATTCAAGCGACTGAAAATCGACTGGAGAAGCCTCCACTCAAAAGGAAGAGATATAGAAGAAGAATGAAGACGACCCAGCAAGACCTAGCTAAAAAGCTGATCTCATGGGGAGACGTGAAAAAACTGACAACACACGCTTCGTGAATGATTCCACTGGTAGGGAGAAATAAGACCCCATTGATGATGGTAGCTACAGTGATTGCCCTGCTGGGCTGTCAGGATGGCGAGTCTTCAGAGCGAGAGTGTAGAGACTCGAGAGAGTAACCATCACCTACTTTTTAAAAGAAAAAAGAGGGAATTTGTGGGAGGCCATCCTCACACATGATTTGAGTTGCCTCCCTGGCTGGGTGAGTGGCGCTTAGACACAGCTGTGTCAGAGCTTTCCCCACCCTTCTCAGGTCCAAGGGCTTGTCCCTGCAGAGGCGTGTCTGGCCACTACCCCTGAAGACCCAATCGTCGCCCCTGACCTTGGGATGCTGCCCACCTTAATCTTCATTGGATGGGATTTTCCCCAGAATTTTTTGATTCCCAATAAAAGTCCACTCCCTAGCGTGTTCTCTCTCTCTTGCTAACTTCTTCAGTAAACCTAGCTACCACAATAGGTGGCTGGAAGCTGGAGCTAGGATGAGCCATTCTGGAGCTGGTTTAAAGGTTCAAAAAAAAAAAAAAAAAAAAAAAAAAGACTTTGGTTTTATTTTAAGGGTTTGGTAAGCCAATTAGAGCAGTTTTAGCAAGGAAGTCATATGATTTTGTTTTTTATTTTTAAAAGATCTCTATGATGACTCTGCTTATGGATAGCAAAGAAAATACGAAAACATTTACTAGGCATTTGCAGGAATCAAATGAGAAATGATAGTTACTTAGACTAGAATGGCAACAGGTGATATAATAGAATTAGATGATTTTAGGACAAAATATGTAAAACTTTTAGTAGAGCACCTGCAATAATAATGATGATGATGAAAATAATAATTGCAATAATGATAGCATAATAATAATATTCAGCAACCATTTCAGCCTTGAGAATTCTATTCTTTAGCTCTCCCTTTCAATTTCATGTACTGTGAACATTTGAATTGCATTTAGTTAATATTCTTTCTTGGATCATTAATGAAGTTTTCAACTTTTAATTCAGAATTTTATCTCCTATCTACTGATACCCATTAAAATGATATTAAATGCATAAAGATGATATAATTATACAACTACAAACATAACAGAAAGTGAGGTGTCAGGAGAGCAGAACTTTGAAGATAAAAATCAAATGTACTGATGAAGCCCAGAGGGGGCTGCAACCAACCAAGGAGAGAGCAAACTGCCCCTGACAACAGAGTACATGGCCATAGAGGACTGGAGTGAGAAATGGGTCTGAAAGAGAAAGAATGATTGAATTCCTGTAGGTGTAACAATCCTCCTCCATCCCTGATGCAGAACCCAGGTAATATCTATCCAAGAAAATGGAACAAAGCAATTTGTCAAAGAAAAATTATTCTCTGATTAAATACGATTAGTATATTTTGCCATTTAGGAAACTCCAGCCCCGGTGACTAACATCCATCCCTAGTCACAGTTTGGCAAATCTACCACTTAATAAAACCCATTTTTGAACAGAGTGGAATAGATCAGCTATTTTATTACATCACTTTGAAATATGAAAGGAAATAAAGGTCATGAAATAAATAGCCAAATTTATCCTTAGAATGATTTATGTGTGTGTTTGATATAATATATATGCATACTATATACTATATGTACCTACATATACTATATGTACATACAAATAATTCATAACAAATTAAGGAGCAAAGGAAAATATTTAAAATTTGAAATACTGTCAAAATTAATAATAGAAAACATTACTTGATGATATACTTCAAATATATATTAAAACACATAATTATGAAAAATCTGAGAGTAAACATAGCAGTTATTTATGCAGTATCCATTTAAGGTACTCAGCATTGAAATGGAATTCTAAGACAGGAAGACAAAAAAGAATGGGGAAGAAATTATTATAAAAATAGAAAAAAAATTCTATAATATGGGAGATGGGTTCAAACTAAAAGAGCTTGACAAATATTGAGAAAAATGAGTGATAATTATAAAATCCCTTGGTAAAATCATAATACACAGCAATATTCTGAGAATCTAATGCTGCATGAGTAGCCACATTAGAAATGTTAATTAGTTTGATTTAGTCATTCCCCAATATACACATATATCAAATTTTTATATTGTACATCATAAATATACATGATTTTTGTTTGTCAATGCAAAAAAAAGTTTAAAATCTTTAATGACTTCAAACAACAGCAACATTTAATTTACTCACAAATCTGCAGTTTGGGCAGGGCTCCTCTCATCTCTGTTCTTTGTTGTGTAAACTGGGGCTGTGCAAAGACTGGGACTGGAGTCATTTGGAAGTTCACTCTCACATGCCTGGGACTGGGAAGGCTCAAACATCTGGACTGAACAGCTGGGTCTCCTCAGGCATTTCTGTCTCTGTACAGTCTGTCCATATGATGCTTCCAGCATGGTGGCTTTGGGGTTACTAAACACCCTACACGTTAGCCCAGAGATCCTAAGGCACATATCCCACGGGAGAGAGAAAGGCAGAAAGCTTTTTTTCTCCCCCAGTAAACATTTTAGTTTAGAATTTAAATTTACAGACATCTAAATTGAAATTGAGAGTGGAATGGTAATTACCAGAGGTTCAGGAAAGTGTGGGGAGAGAAGGAAAAGGAAAGGATGATCAAGAACTTCTAGTGTGCTATTCTATCGTAGGGTGATTATAGACACCTATTGTGTACTGTGTAAAAAAAAAAAAAAAAAAGACTGAAAGAATTTTGAATGTTTTCACCATAAAGAAGTAAAAAATGTGCCAGGAGATATGTTTAATACAATGACAAATGTGTACATGCATCTAGGCAACCCGTTATTATATAATTTTTTGTGTTTTTTCTCTTGCTAAAAATTAATTTAATTTAAAAATTACAGAAATGTTGCAAAGGGAGTATAACATCCCTATAACACTCTGTAGCTTCTCCCCTGTTATTAACATCATAAGTCAATTTAATACATTTGTCACAATTTGTCAATTGACATGATATTAACCAATATTGACGTGATATTAACCAAACCCCATACTTTTTTCATATTTCATTTGTTTTTCCCTTTTGGGGATTACTGGTCAGGTATTTTGTAGAATGGCCTTCAATTTGAGTTGAGGTGATCTTTTTCTCCTGAGGTTATGTGGATCTGGGAAGGAAGTCCAAAGAGCTAAAGTGCCATGCTCCGCAACATGGTGAAGGAACAGGACTCATCACTGAAGCTGTTGGCCCTACTCCTCTCATTAGGCAGTGTTTCCACGTTCCTCTACTGCAGAGTTATTATATTTTCCTCTTTTCTCTACTGAACAATGTGGAAGCCAGTCAGTAAGCAAAGGCCACAATGAGGGGTGAGGGCTTATGTTCTAACTTCTTTAAGGAGCACCTACCCTATAAATAGTTTAGAATCCTGTATGGAACATTTGTCTCTTCTGTACCATTTAGTTTTTAATCATAGTAATATGTAGTCACAGGTATTTATCTTATACTTTTGCTTATAATTTAATATACTATGTTGTTGCTCAAATTTTGAAACATTTAGGGTTCTTTCAGTTGGTAGGTAGAAGGAGGACAGGGGAATGTAGGAGAGATTATGAATAGTATTTACTTGTCTAGCAATAAAGGGACTCAGTAACGCTATCTATAGTTGATAAGCAAACAACAAACTAAAACAGACATTTAATCAGGTAGTAAATATTTTAGACTTTGTTGGTAATATGGCCTCTGTTACACTACAAAGATCAACCATTATAGCACAGATAGGTGGCTAAGGTCGTATTTAAAAAAAAAAAAAAAATCCTTACAAAAGCTGGTAGCAAGCTTGATTTGCCCAATAGGATTTGATTTATCAATACCTGTTTTATTTTTTTTTAAGATATAAAAAGTGGTACTGTAACTTTAGTGAAAAGAGGTGAGAATGAAGCAGATTTTTATATAAGCTAAATATCTAAAGCCATAAAATTACATGAAATAAATTAACGTATAAATTGGTACATCAACAAATGGTAATATGGGCATACCATTTAAAAGAATGGGGGCAACTAATGGCAATGTGGATACGTTATTTAGAAAATGAAGATGAAAGAACAAAATGGCATGCTTCTGAGGTGTGTGATTGAGGTGAGGATAGGAACTATGGTTTTTAATCATAAGCTACTCTATCTTTAGGAGAGTAATAAATATTTTGTAAGTCACTTAGATAAAAATTTTAAAGAATAAACTATTCAATGAAACAGATTCAGAAACAGATTCTCCGTTTGCTAATTAATACTCATTATCATTATTATTATTAAAACCAACATAAACAATCCAAACTGCATTCTTGAAAAGAATATAATGTTTCATGTTATTCTGAAAGCTATAGCAAGATGTTTTTTGATTTCATGCTCAAATTTTGAAATTATGTGAAACAATATTGTTAAAATTCTCTGAATCACCAGTTTCTGTCTTATTTTAAACAAGGTCAGAAAAAGGACCAGTAGGCAATGCCTTAGCCTTAGTGAATCCATGCAAGTTTCTCTTTGAAGAACTAAATAAAACATCCTTTGATTATGACTTTGTAGAAAGAATTTGTTTTTTATTTCAATTCATACTGAAAAAAAATTCTATTACATTGTCCATCTTTAAAGTATGGAAATTTTCTTGTTCTTCCTTTTTCTTAGAGATTTTTAGCAGTGACTCTGCTATCATGTATCTAAACTTCTTGGGACTTCAGTAATTTACCAGACACTATTTGTGCTGCTCAGAGATTACATTTTAGTCCATCAGACTGTTCTCTTTAATATCCTCATTTTTAAAGACTTTCTTTACTACTTATTAATGCATATTTTCTGCATTTCATATGAGAAGTATTCTTCTTCATGTAAGAAGTGCAATAAAAACATGAAACAAAGAATTTTAGGTTTTCTTGACATTCATTCATATGAATTGCTGTAGACAAGGAATCAATACTTTCTTTGTTGCATGTCAAAACAGGTAGGAAATATGAATTCCACATAATATGAATTCCACATAACTATTTTATTGAGCAAAAGAGCATCAGCTGTATTGAAATCAAGAGAAATAATAGTATTTTTTTCTGAAATATTACATTAGTTTTATAAAATTATGAGGTGTTTGTTACCATCTATTTGAGAGTGTTTTATTAAAAACCATTAATAATAAAATCAGCGCATCATCAAATTAACAATTTTTATGAGTACCATTAATATGGTTAACACTCAGATTGTTCTTTCTATAACCATATCATTATGAGAAATAAAAACATAATAAAAGTACTCTTGGGAAATAGAAAACTGGCTCGAATTAACCTATTACAGTTTTGTTTTTACAAGTGTTTTCACTGTCAGAGAAGTATAATATGTCACTCATTTTGAGCAAGTCTAAACCAATGTTAATCTCAAAATGAAAATGAAAGGGTGTTTTCTCTTAAGAGTGCCAGTTTAAACTATTTCCAAGTATAGTAAACTGAAGTTTTCCTAATTATTTGACTTGCCTAGTAGTATTTGTAACAGTTATTATAATAAAACTATCACATATAGCATGCCTATCATCTGTTAGCCATTCTACCAAGCACTTCACGTATGATGTGTTTCTTTGAAACATGTAATGAGTATGTGATATCCCCTTTAACTACATCAAGAAGATTGGGTCTGAGGTATTACCTTTTAAGGTATTACCTTTTAAGATAAATACTTATAAAAAACGTCAGACTCAGCCTTAACTGAACTTGAATTATAAAGTTAAAATTCAGTCTTTCACTACATATCCCCCATCTCTCACCCTTGGGCTATAGATAGAGAAGAGCAGAGGAAAGATACACCCCTGAAATAAACACATACCAAGAAAGTGAGGAAAGGGAAAAGTAGGTGAGGGAAGCACACATTTAAACCTAAGGACCATGTCATTTCTTTACTTTTATTTTCTACCCATATCTGTGCAATCACCAAGCACTTTTGGTTCAAACATGTCTACACTCCTACCTCTGGAAACAGCAATCACTTCAAATTGATTCACTCTGCTTATTGTCTTGCCACCTTTACAAACACACTGCCTGTCCTCTTCGATGCGTCCAAGGTGATGCTTTTTATAGCACACATGCACACTTACCCATTATGTGATTTCTATACTCACAGTTCTTCAAGAACTTATCTAGGGGAGCCATCTTTTGCAAGCCTCTTCATTGGTGCCATTGACATTCTTTCCAGCTTTAATCTGTAGCTCTACCAAGCCCCATGTTGCACTTTGTAATTCTAGTGAAGCTGAGCAGCCTTTGTTCCTTACACATATTTTGATCTCTCTTCCTTTTATACTTGTATTTCCAATTGCCTAGAACAGTCTCTCTAACATCTACATGGATTTGTCCAGCTTCAGATATCCTGAAAGTTATGATCACTTGTTCCTCTTTAGAATTTTGGTCTCAAGGCAGGCTGTATGCTTGTCCTCTGTTCTCTTTCCATGTGTTCTGGATGCATCTCCATTCTTACGAACACCCTGATCTATAATTTATTTTCTTGCCTATTTGCTTTTCCCACTATACTTTCATCTCCTTGAATGCAGGAATAAATCTTCAAATTCTAATATAGTGTCTGATTTACAGTGCCTGAGTTGTAATAATAATTTTATAAGTATTTGTGAATATTAGATGAATTAAAGTAATTTATTTTTAATCAGAACTTTTTTCCTCTAATGATGACCTCCAGTTATGACATTAAGTATTGGATACTTTTTTGTTCATGCCTTTTTTTGGGAAGTGTTCATATGTTTTCTATTCCAAATTTAATGAAAAATGCTGTACTGAAAATGATTGCATTTACTTTTTGCTAGCACCTGAAATAAAACAGGCTTCACAAGATAAATTTTTATCTTTCTCCTGACAAACACATAAAAAAATGTAGGGAAATACAAACAGAATCTGTTCCTGATGTTGATGCTGTAGGAAATGAAAGCTAGCAGCAGTGTTATAAGGATGATTTCTTCATAGCACAGGCACTTTTTCTAAAGTGAAAGTATTTGCAGCTGAAAGAACTCCGTCTCTTCAATCTGGCTACAATGTGCTTTGATATGGAGGAAGTGTTCCAGGTAAATTACCTTTTCTCATATTTTTAAATAATTATTAAACAGAGGAAAATATCTTTCAAATTTTATAATGAATCAATATAAACTAATTGTCAACCATACTTATCATCCTGTGAATATTATAAGAATACATATCTTAGGTAGTAGTTCTGCAATAGAAAAAACTAGCCACCCAAAGGTTTATAAAACAATCATGAAAAAAAAATGTACTCGGTTTAACAACTGCTTCATTTAATGACTTCTTTGTATACAGTAAGTACTCTCTTTAAAAAAAAAGTATATGACACGTCCATATTCTGGCTGCTAATTTCACAACATGTGGGATAGAGGTTAACAACTTCAAAATTTGCAGACAATAAATACATGAAGCAAATGGGAAGAAAACATAAAGATAGACTTGCTTGCATTTCTTATATGTCATTTTTGAGTTCTTATGTGCCATTTTTAAATTTCTGTATTAGATGTTCTTTTGTTACCATGACTGTGTGGCTGATGCTAAAGGTAATGGAATTTATTGGTGGCCCAACAGTGAAGACAAGTAGGAGTTAGAATGCTTCCCTTTGTAAGGTATTGTTAGAGTCTGTAAACAAGTCAGGATGGCGCCTGGCATTTTGCCAGAGAAATGTTAAAATCTGTAAACAAGTCTGGATGGTGCCTAGCAAAATACCAGAGGGAATGGTTTATGAAGTAACGCCAGTGAGCCATTAAGTGTGGAGATTCCTGATTGGTTGACTGCTGTATCTAGTTTATGTTAGTTAGATAAGCTATGTGGAATGTATAAATATCGCTCCTGTCCTACAATAAACGGCTCCTACTCCTGCTGTATCAAAGTATACAAGTTGTTCGTCACCCCCCTGTTATTTTGATGCAGCCGGACTGCGGCAAGGTATCAGGGGACTTCCTTCTTCTGTCTGGACAAATCTAGCCATAGATTTATTTTTTTAAATTTTAATATGAGTTCAGCTGATTGAGGAGGGACAGATGTCATGGTGAGAGGAGTCTGTGAGAGAGAAAGAAGAAATCCTTGAAAGAAGGTGAGTGGTTTGTTCTCTCCCCCCTACACACACACACACACACACACACACACACACACATTCTATTATTGAAACATTATATGGATTTTTTTCCACCTATTCTTCTAAAGGAGAACATAGTACCTCAGAAGAATGTGGGTTTGAATTTAAAATGTGCATCTATGTGAGTAATGCCTCCAAGGATATTCATGTTACAGAGCTATAAATCACAGGAGTCATCTGTGAACTAAATAATAAGTGGAATTTCCAATGACAAGTTTTGAAGAGATGTATAGAAAAAGCAAGAGGCCTCCTTTTAAGAAAATTGATCTTAAACTTACCATACATATTGTTTGAACATTTTGTTTCTGTGACTAAAGGACCCAACCAGAACAATTGTAGAGGAGAAAAAGTTTATTTGAGGGCTCATGGTTTCAGAGGTCTTAGTCCATAGAAGGCTGGCTCCATTCCTCAGGGCTCAAGGTGGGGCCAAATATCATGGAGGAAGAGTGTGGCAGAGGAAAGCAGCTCACATGGTGATCAGATAGCAGAGAGAGACAGATTCCACTCTCCAGATACAAAATATATACACCGTGGCCACATACCCAATGAACCACTTTCTCCAACCACACCCCATCTGCCTCCAGTTACCGTTCAGTTAATGCCATCAGAGATTAATTCAATCATTAGGTTAAGGCTATAACCCAAACCTTGCTTTGTCTCACATATGAGCTTTTGGGGGACACCACACCTAAATAATAGCATATATCATTCATGATCTAAGAATTTCAAAGCTTTAAAAAATACCTACCTTCTTATATATATTTATATATATTCTCAGAAGCATATCAGCTTCTGAGAAGTGTCTGTCTGGGTCCTTGGCCCATTTATTGATTGGGTTATTATTATTATTATTATTTTTGGTGCTTAGCTTTTTGAATTCTTTATATACCCTAGAGACTAGTGCTTTATCTGATGTGTGATGGGTAAAGATTTGCTCCCAAGATGTAGGCTCTCTATTCATCTCACATATTGTTTCTTTTGCTGAGAAGAAACTTTTTTAGTTTGAATCCATCCAATTTATTAATTTTTGATTTTAATTTGTTATCTTGATTTTACTCATCTTGATTTTAATTTAATCATCACTAGCAATTGGAGAAATGCAAATCAAAACCACTCTAAGATTTCATCTCACTCCGGTCAGAATGGTAGCTATTATAAAGACAAACAACAATAAGTGTTGGCAAGGATGTGAGGAAAAAGGTACACTCATACACTGCTGGTGGGACTGCAAATTGGTGTACCATTTGACTCAGATGTCCCTCTCCTCAGTCTATATCCAAAGGACTTAAAAACAGCCTACTATAGGGATACAGACACATCAATGTTTATAGCAGCACAATTCACAATAGCTAAACTGTGGAACCAATCTATATTTCCTTCAATAGATGAAGGGATAAAAAAATATGGTATATATATATATATATATATATATATATATATATATATATATACAATGGAATATTACTCAGCAATAAAAGAGAATAAAATCATGGCATTTGCAGGTAAATGGATGGAGTTGGAAAAGATAATGCTAAGTGAAGTTAGCCAATCCCAAAAAACCAAATGCCAAATGTTTCCTTTGATATAAGGAGGCTGATCCATAGTGGGATATGGAGTAGGAGCATGGGAGGAATAAATGAACTCTGTATAGGGAGAGGAAGGGAGGGAGCATGGGGTTATTAATGATGGTGGAATGTGATGATCATTATTATCCAAAGTACAGGTATGAAGACACAAATTGGTATGAATATACTTTGTATTTAACCATAGATGTGAAAAATTATGCTCTATATGTGTAATAAGAATTTCAATGCATTCTGCTGTCATATAAAAATTTAAAAAATACCTATCTTAGGAAGCTAAATTCTCAAAACTAAAATTGATTATTAATTGAATTTTCATTTTATTCACAGGATACTATAGATATTATAAATTTTCAATCATTCTGTATATGGCATTCATTGATTTAAAAATACTTCTATAATTATTTAGATTTTCTAATATAAAACACTTAAGAGTAAATGTTGGTGTGATTGTTTGAGATCTATATGTTGAATATTGGGAAAATAATTTTTTATGAATCATTTCACCTGCTGCAAAATGAAATTGTGACTTGATTTAATTAAATATGAGTAAGTAGAAAAGCTCAATTTCACTTTATTCATAGATTTTTTATGTTCCTTAACCAAACGTAAACATGAAATAATTTGCCATTTTTATACTAAACCTAGCTGGAACAACCAGTTGCTGTGCTAAAATGAAAACAGTTGTTATTATCATACACTTGAAAAATAAAATGTTGTAAATATATCAAAGCATTCACTGGATATGAATTAAGGTCTGCATTGTAGGAATTGATTGCACCAGTGATCATTTCCTTCTGTAGAATCAGACTGGTCACCCCAGCATCAGATCAGGACACGGTGGTCAGCTCCCAATTGTTCACTCAATGAAGATGACTGGGAATGTATATTATGTCTAAGAAAATTCTGAAAGTGGATCCTAGAATCACAGAAACTACTATTATTTCTTCTCTTACATTTCTGAACAAATCTGAAAAGGATCAGCACACACTTTATACTAAATCTTAACACAACACTGATGGAGGAAAAGCCTTCCTCCAACCAAATATCTTTGTATCAGAAATCACATGAAATGTCTGGGCAAAATGTCTACACGAATGGGACATACAGGAAGAGGTCTGCAATGTGAGTTATATTCTTTGATTCTGGTGGCAGAAATGAGCTAATTATCCACTAGGCATTATTCTTTTTCTTCTGGGTGCACAGTATTATGGTATGGATATGAAATGTCCCCCAAAGGCTTATATGTTGAAGACTTAGGCATATCTGCAGCAATGTTTAGAGATGGGGCTTTGGGAAAGTAATTAAATAAGAGCGTTCTAACTTCCTCAATGGATGAGTCCATTGATGGATTCATAGCTGATGGGACTACTGGGCGGGGGTGGAAGCTGTAGGAACTGGAACCTAGTTGAAGGGAGTAGGTCCTTGGGGAAATCCCTGGGAGGAGGGTACATATTGTTCCTGAAACTCTCCCCTCCACCCCTGGCTTCCCCATCACCAGAAGGTGAACAGTTTGCCCTACTCTGACCTTCCACCATGGTGTTCTACATCACACAGGCCCATCAACAATGGACCAGGCTGCTATGGCCTAAGATGTCTAAAATCATGAACACCAGTAAATCCTTTCACCTTTTTTCTAAGGTATTTGGTCACAGTGATGAAAATCTGATGAGCACACACAGTAATAATAGTTCAACTTTATTCTTCAGCTGCCCTTGCTGTTCAATGTGGTTGTGTGACTGTGTTTGAGCCAAAGAAATACAGGCTGATATGTTTCACATGCTCAAAAATCTTTCTGTTATCTTCTATTTTCTTTCCTCTTATTTCTGCCAGCAGGATGTTGATGTTCAGTATGCTTTGGAATCATATTTTAATTTCTATATTAACAATGACATGAAATAAAATTTGTGATATTTAATCTCTTTCACAGATATGGGATATGAGAAGACTAGGACTCAAGTGTGATTAAGAGTCCTGCACATTCAAACTAGGAACTTCCAATGAATTCCACTACTCTACATTTACTCTGTTTTACTACTGAGAACAACTGACAGGGCCACAGATGCATCCTCCATCTTTTCTAATAATCAATATTGGTGACTTCCATTTTGATTATGCTCAAGTTCATGTGATTTTATTATTATTTTTTTATGTACTTGCTTTGGAATTTGATATGCTTCAATCATCCAACAAATATTTTTTTGAATCCCAGGTATATACCAAGTACTATTCTAGCTCTTTAGGATGCACAGTGAAAAAGAAACACAGCCAGACAACCCTGCCTCAAAGATTAAACTTCTAGACCGCAAATATTTGGAGTAAAGAGGAGGATTTATTAATTATGATGCAATATACTGAGCAAACATTACATTTAATATTAATTTAATCTTGTATTTCTGCAGAACATTTATAAAGAATCAATGATGTCTGAAGTAAACACTAGTAGCTGTGGGCCACACAACCTTTATGGGCAGATAAGTCATGGATACCCATTACTTGTGGCAGATACTCTTAGACACAACTTAAATCCCTTCATCATGACTTCTTTCTGGGGCCTTTGTCCACCTGTATCCAAGTTTCCCTGCAGTTGGCCAACTATGAATGGGCCTTATACAAAGCTGACAATGCTTGGCTCCTTGTGCTCACCACTCTCCTCTCAGCATCTCAGGCTGTGGGAAGTATTATTCAAGCACAATTGAGAAGAGGGGGAGAATGGACGAGTTCCTGAGCAAATTTTTGGTCCCTGGGAGACAGAAGTCAGAGGATAATTGTTTCTCCCCTCTTCACTCTGGACAGAAGCAGTCATCCTCATGGACTCTGTAAGGATGATTGCTCAAGAATAACCATGTAGTTGTACTTGATACCAAGTCGTACCCATTTCAGGAATTCACCACTTGGAGTTTCCCTCACCTACAGTCCTCCCTATCTCTTTCCCCTCATTCTGCCTGTAATTATACCTTGTAATTATTAGCCTATAAAATTTTACCTCAGCTTCCATTTTCTAGGAACATATAATTTTATACCTAACAGAAATGTGGCAGATATTACAGAAATGGTGAATGATATGATGTAAGATTTATTTCTAGGTGTGTCAGGAAAGTGACAAGAAGGAAGTGGGTTATTAAATTTTATTTTGAAAGATGAATATAATCCTGAAAGATGCAGATGGATACGATTGGCCTGAATTGCTGAGATTGAATGATGTTAAGAACACAAGTGTGAAGGTAAATTAATCATTGGATGTGATCAGGAGAGATTCTTGAACAGTAAATAGGAGGTAAGGCTAATAAATCAGATATGTGAAGATGGTGAGTACTAGGAGCATGTAAATGATATAGACAGTATGCTCTTTTTTCCAGTTAGTCACTTGATGTCAAGTCATCAGCAAGCCACAGTCCCATGAGGGGACACAGAAGGAGACTGAACCATGGTTGAGAAGCATGCGTCTCATTGTATCCCGAAAAAGAGTTTCCTGGAGACAAGTCTGTGTCTTATCCTCTAACAATCTGATCTAGTACCTCTGAAGCAGGACCTCAGGTCTTCACTCACTAAATTCCCAAATGTTTCTCATATGTCTGTTCAGCAATCACATTTTAGTAGCATTGGTTTAGAAATGTCCTATTTTTTCTGCCTACCATTCCCAAATAGAGGTAAATTGGGACTTTCTAAAAATGGAATATGGCCCCTTCAGCCATCTTTTAAATGCTTTCTTGGTACATTTGCATACCAGGGAGGTAAATATGTCTATTTAAAGCAATTTATAAAGTACCTAAGTGTGCACAGCTCTGTGGTTGGTGCTGACAGGAAAACAGTGCCAGCTAAGCCCGAGATTAACTTTTCTAATTAACTGAACACTAATCCACTTTCTTCAGAGAAGATCAGCTTCCTGTTGGGACAAGACACACAAAAGGTAGCCTTGACAAGACAGAAGAATACAAATGTACATGACAAAAATCATGCGATCAGAAAGAAATCAGGATCCCAAATAAGGAAGATTCTCATATTCCTGTTGTAATTTCCTTACCCATCTGCCATGGGTTATAATGTGGCTAAGGGAAAGATCAGGCTTTAAGTCAATTTCAAACACAGAAAAAGAAGTGGAGCATAGGATTGGTCATCTCAAATTCACCCACTGATATCACATATCTTCAGATCCAGTTCTGAGTGCCACAGTTCCAGAGGGAACAGGATGACATATGATGAATGAGGGGAACTGGGGTTCTTGCCTTGAAAAGGAGATTCATTGTGCTAGTGTTCAGAATAACAAATGTAGTTTTTTAAAGGCTATTATATAGGATACTAGGAGAGAAACAAAAGGAAAGATGGATGATGAAGAAAAGTTAGAATGAAAAATATCAGATCCAACATAAAATTTGTTCAAAGGAAACAGGCTGCCTGATAAGGAATGAAGTTCTTTATAATTGGAGCTGTTCAAGGAAGTCAGGTTAACAAACTATTGGCTAGAAATGGATTGTGTAAAGGTTGGGAAAATTCTCTGTCACTAATTCCAAGATAACAGGAAATCAAGATAATATTTTTTCCTCTAATTTATATATTTGCATAGATTCCAGAAAACTTTAACTCATAGGTGAGAATGCATTTCATTCATAGAACTAGAGACCCTATGGAAGAGTGATCTAAAAGTTAATACAGTAATTAAAAAAGCCATTTTCCTAGAAGGGCAGTTGGTCTGCATTAAACACAGCAGAGCCCTGGTGACCTCTCAGTGAGAAGCAATCATCTCTCTGTTCTTTAAGTTTGCTTGAAAGTCACTAGTGTTTTCCATGCTGTGTCTTGGAATGCAAAGGGAATTATGTCACTGATGGCTTAATAAGTGAGAAAGGGGGTCTTTTGCTTCTGTGTCAGGTTCAGATGAATAGGGTTTCATTTTTCATATATATATAATGCCTATTAACTTATATTCTTAAATAGCACTATTAGGTTTTCTCAACCAGAATGTAAACTTTTCATAGAAACTATGATTGGTGATCTAATTAGAGTCAAATCATTTATCTTGTTGCTGTTGAGAATTCTTTACCAGATACTTTTAGTAGCATGAACTATGGAAATGATGGATTTGCTAGGGAATTCTGGCAATACATAGAGAAAGGGCAAATTTTACTATCTAGTCTTATTTACATCTCTGGAGGGTGAGGGGAGGATGAGAAATTTTAATACATAAAATAGCAATGGTAAAACATAAATGGATTTTTTAAATTTTTTAAATGTCTTTTTTTCTTACTTCATGCCTGAAAGTCTGTACCTTAGAAACAAACAGATTGTGTGTACTAAAGTATGAGACTCATTTCTCCTTTAGTAGTAAAGAATACAAATGTTGTGTTTCTCCTTTTGAGTAACTACTATTTGATTATTTTAAAAAATGAATATCCAGAAGTAATGCTTCTACAGAAACCTAAATAGAGGGAAAGAAAAGGATGCCGTATCTACAGCTAAATCAAATACAGTTTTGAAAATACACCTGGCATCAGAATAAAATTCATATACAGCAGAGATTTCAGAATGATCAGACTAAGAATTTAAAATATCCGTGATTATATGCTAAGGGCTATAATGGGAAAATGTGGACAACAAGTAAGAATAGATGTCTAATGTTGGGAGAGAAGAAAATTCTAAGAAAAAGAAATGTTAAGCATTGGAAACCAAAAGGAACAAAATAGAGCATGCAGAGATGAAAGGGAAAAAGAAAATGAAACAAATGGTGAATGACTTTGATGGGCTCATAGGTAGACTGGATGCAGTTTAGGGAAGCATCCGTGGGCTTGAAGATACGTTACTAGAAGCTTTTCAAACCTAAAAGAATAAAGAGAATGAAAAAAAAGTGGAATAGCATATTCAAGAACTTGGAACATTACAAGAGGAATGCCACAGGGAGAAACAATTGAGAAAAGAACAGAAGAAATATTTGAAGTAATGACTGAGAATTTTCTGAAACTAACAATTGTCATCAAACTATGGATCCAAGAAATTCAGAGAACACTAAGCAAAACAGATCCAAAGAAATCCTCACTTAGTCACGTCTTTAGAAAATCAAAAACAAAGAATTTTGAAAGAAGCCAAGGGAGAAAGCAAAAAACCTTACTCTAGGGGAATTTTGCCTTCAGAAACCACACAATCAAGAAGAATGGAGAGAGAAATATTTAAAGAGTTGCAAGAAAAATATCAGCAAACAAAAATCTTACTTTTCAAAAGTAAAGTAGAAGTAAAGACTTCCTGAGTCAAATTTTTAAAAAGTGTGTGTGTTGGAGGGACATCTCTCTTCCTTCTGGTCATACTGTGAGTTGCTTCCCTCTGCCATACCTTCCACCATGATGGAGCTGGCTGTGTATGGACTGAGACCTCTGAAACCATTAGCCCTTAAATAAACATTTCCTTCTCTACAATTGTTCTGGTCAGGTCTTTAATTCATGACAGTGAAAAAATTGACCAAACCAAAAACCCTAAGAAGTGGGGTTATTGCTGACTAACCTGATTATGTGGTTCAGAAGCTTTTGGAACTTTTTGAAATTGCTTGGAGGAACTCTGAGATTCTTAAACAGTGCATGCTGAAAGTGCCTTGGATTTTCAGTGGAGATTAATATATGATTCTGGTGGGAGCTTAGAAGACCAGAATACCAGTAGGACCATGAACAGTGAGGACATAACTCCAGAGGGTTTAGAAGAAAAGAAGGACACTATCAGTAATTGGACTAGAGGCCATTCCTGTTATGTTCTAGTTGAAAAGTTAGCTGCATTTTGCCCTTGTGCTAAGACTTTCTGTGAGGCTGATTTTAAAAGCAACGGACTTCTTAATCTGGCGGAGGAAAATTCTCGACAACCGAGCATTCAGGCAGTGGCATGGATATTGTTGGCAGCTTTTAGCCAAATTTATTGTGAAAATCAGGAGCAAAATGCAGAGCAAAAAGATTTGGAAAACATGGACTTGAAAAGGGCTAAGGAAGTTTCAGTTGTTAAAGACATTACTGCCAGTAAAGAAATGCTAAAGACTTTGCCTAGTCACAAAAAGAAAGATGGCCTGAGGGCATCTCAGGAGCTGGTAAGACACCCATCTCAAACTCAAGGGAGTAAAAGTGAAAATTCTCTTGAGAAGAGATCAGTGGGGAATCCTTGCACAGGGGAGCCCAAGAAATTTTTTTCAATATGCTCAGCGATCTAGACACTCATGGTCTTCTGCAGCCGAGGTCCTTGGAGGCTTGGCTACTGCTGGAGATGGTAGGAGACCTTGGCTTCAACCATATGATGCTGGTTCTGTAGGAATTCAGGATGCTGGAGTTAGGGGTTCATGGAGGCTTCCTCCAAGATTTCAGAAGAAGGCCTCCTCGGAGGCCAATCAAAGTGCAGAAGTGTCAGAGTCCTTGGGGGAACCCCCTGAGAAGTCAAAGTGAGGAGATGTGAGGAAGAAGCCAAAGCTGCAGTGGAGGCCACCAAGATTAAGAAATGCCAGTAATGTGGGCCATCATCCTAGGAAATCTGCAGGAATTGAGCAGAGAGAAGTCAACAGAAAGGTCACTTGGGCTGCAACCAACAAGGCCACAGGAGTGAAGTTACACAAGCCCTTTGGAGAGAACATAATGGTTCCATGTGCCCCAGATGCCAGATGTGGAGCTACAGGACTTGTTTGCCCAGCTGGATTTTAGTGTTGCTTTGGTCCTATCCCTTCTTTCCATACTCCTAATTTTGTGAATGAAAATATTTATTATATACCATTGTATTTTGGATATTTGTAAATTGCTTTTAATTTTACAGGAGCTCATAATGTGAGATTGCCTTGAACCTCAGAGAAGACTTTGGACTTGAATTTTGAGCAATCTTAAAACTGGTGAGGCTATGGGGACTTTTGAGAATGGACTAAATATATTTTTCATTGTGAGATGGTTGTGAGCTTTTGGAGGCCGGGAGTGGACTGTTATGGCTTGGAAGTGAGTGTCCCTTTAAACCTCTCCTGTGAGACAATGCAAGAAGGTATGGAGAAGGAATGATTGGGTTAAAGACTTAAACCAATGAGTGAATTAATCCCTGATGAGATTAACTGACTGGTAACTGGAGGCAAGTGGGCTGTGGCTGGAGGAAGTGGTTCACTGGGGGGCGTGGCTATGAGGTATATACTATGTTTTAAGGGAAAAGAGGAAGAACTGGGAATGCTCTGTGCTAGGTCCCGGCTGTGCCCATAAAGCCTGCCCTCCCATAAAGTGTTATTTGAAAATGGACTTAAACTAGTTATAAGTGAATATTGCAAACCTAAGGCAGCCACTAAATAAACTTTTTAAAGTATAATGAAGATATTAGGAGAAGAGACAAAATTAAATCATATTAGAGCTCAATTTTAAACCAGGGAAGACAGTAGAAGAGTGGAAGGAAAAAGTTACAAACAACAGGACAACAAATTGAAAAGTTGCAAGTAAGGTAGATAGTAATCCAAGCAAATCACTATTCACTTTAAATGTGAATAATCTAAACACTCCAATTAAAAAAAAGCAGATACCTTCATGTTAAGTGTTCTTATCACAATAAAATTAAAATAAAAATACCTATGTTTTCTACAAGGAAACCACTTTAAACATAAAGAGCAGATACATTACATTAAATTCAAATTCATGTGGCTGAGCATATGGCTCAGTGGTAGATCATATGCCTAGAATGTCTGAGGCCTTGCATATGATCTCAAGCAAAACACACACACACACACATACACACCCAGAGAGAGGGAGAGAGAGAGAGAGAGAGAGAGAACTATGCCATATTGAGATGAGAGTAAAACCAAAATGTTTTATATATACACACACACACACACACACACACACACACACACATATGTGTATTTACACACACTATATCATACTATGTATGTATAAAATTTGTCTATTAGAGGATAGAATTCAAGAATTGACTTTTATATTTTTAAGAACATAAAGAAACTACTAGTGCCTTGTTTTCCTCTTCTACAGTGGTCTTTATGATGCCTTAAGAAGACTTTCACTACCTCTTTTATCTACATGACCAAAATGTGAAGTTTACCCCAAGTTGATCAAAATACAATACTGTAGGGACTCATTGGTGGAAATGATATAGGATAAATTTTATAGATCTTTCTCATGGTTAGATATACCCAAAGATAGAATACTAAGTTTTTTTTTTTTTGTTGTTGTTGTTGTTGTTGATTTTCTAAGTCTCTTGCCCCTGGAAAGGTCAAATAGATTTAAGGACAGCTTGTCAGGTGTATGATATCAAGGATTCAAATATATGTCAGGAAGAGTTTGATTAATAGATTCCTAAAATCCCCTGAGTGCAAAGGGTAAAAAATAAGTAGAACACACAAAGTCACCTTCTCCGAAGATTCTTGCACATAAAATATGTAGGTCTCTAAGTCCATGATGTCCTTATTTCTTCCAAAAAAGTACTGACAATTTTTTGAAATAAAGGATGCAGATGTCACAGCAGCCAGAGTGATATTTTTGAAATGAAAATCTGAACAGATACCATATTCAGTTTAAATTTTTCAATGACTTCCCATTGCATCCTGTGATTAATGAACATAATCTTAACAAGGACTTAAAGTTCTGCCTAATAGCTCTGCCATAGAGCCCTACCTCTGTCTTCAGCTTCTAATCTCAGGAAGTTTCTTAATTTCTGTGTTCTAACCACTCCACACCTCCATGTCTTGTATATTACACAGTGGCTCCTATCACAGGGCCTTTGCATACCTATTTCCCTTTGATTAGAATACATTTACCTACCATCTTCATCATGATCATCACTACTCATTCACATCTGAACCCAACCCAGTCATCACTTACTCAAGTTTTCCCTTATGTATTTGACAATAACAAAATCCTTTGTTGCTTTCTCCTTTACTTTTGTACTTCCCATTGACAGTACCTATGAAAATTGGACTTACATGGTGTGTCATCATCTGATGCTGTCTCTCCCATGTGAACTCTAAAATATACTAGGGCAAGGATATATCTATTTCTTTTTATTATTTGTTCCCTTAGCCTTCAACTAGAAATAGTGTTGAGATTATTAAACCATTTTGAAAGAATAGGTGAAAGAATGGTAAATTATTTCTAAGAAAAAAAATCCCACATGTAGTTTCATTTTTAATGTGTAGTTTCCTTGTTATCATAGATAGATATAGATAGATAGATAGATAGATAGATAGATAGATAGATAGATAGAGAGATAGATAGATTTCACGTAGCTCTGCATATAATCAGAGGTTAGGTGAATAGCTGCCTGTATGATTACATTTCACCAGGGACCTACTTTTTTCTCCTCTCTGGTTATTGCTTGACATTCTACTAAGATGAAGCTTAACTTGAGTCTAAGCCTCTGAGCTCTGTTTGGTTGAAATATTCCTCTAAGGCAAGAAAAAAAATACTTTATTGGGAAATTGCCCCTAACTGGGAACAATCCCATTAGAATAGCCTGGAGGACCCTTAATTCAACTACTGATTATTGCCCTTACACTATTAACTTGTAACACACATGTCAAAGTTTAGAATAAACTTATTTTACCTTTAATTGATTTGTTTCCATTCCTTTAGTATACTGAAAAATTAGAGAAGTTTGGGCATCTCTTGAACTTTGAAAGGATCTGGGAATCTAGGCTATATTGGAGGAAATAAAGGGGAGAAGGAATCTGGTGACCAAGAGAACCTTGGGAGGAAGGTGGAGGATGTCTGTAGGACGTAATCTGTCCTGTTTGCATCACTTATGCTGCTTTAGGGAAGGTACTCCTTCCTCCCTCAAGGCTGAACTGCTTTCAGAATGACACAAGGAAGGGAAGGGGCTGGTGAGTTGAGTGTCGGAAATTCTCTCATTACATCCTACATTTTATGTAAATGAAGACTACGATACTGAATCAATGATTAAGTCATGAAATGATAATGGTGATAAGACACGTGTTTATTCTTATTTGCCTGCTACCGATTTTATAATGCTTCTAGGATCAATTGCTTGTTTTCTTAGTATAGAATATGACAGATATTAAATGCTGTTTATTCATGTTTAAAAAATGAAGATGCATAGAAACAATACAAGCTATTTGTATTTATTATGTAGACCACAAATGTAAATATTTAGAAATAGTTACATTGTTATACATTTCTTGAGACAGGGAAGTTCAAGGTAAATTATGTAGGTTATTTGTTCTAATATACTTCTCTTTTGAAGAGTATACATCTTTTTGTTCTAGTTAGTTGTTAGGTAAATTATGATGGAATATTTTGGAACTTATCCTCTGTTGATCTCACTTTATCTGGTACAAAACAGTGGTTTTGACTTTTGTGGGGAATGTGATGCTTAGGTGACTCTTCTACCTGCATTTTAACAATTCAACCATTTCTACCAATAATTAACAGTTCTCAGAGAATGAATGCAAGGGAATACAGTTAAGATGATAAATATAATAGAAGTCAAATCCAGTTGGATTTTTTTAGATATGTAAGTGAAGGATTCTTCTGAGTTCACTAGACTCTTTTTGCTCAGAAATAAATGCCCTTCCCTCTGCCCAATCCAAGTATGGAAGATACTCTTCATTCTCCCCTCTGCAAAGGCAACTGAGGTAAAATCAACAATGTAAAGTGAGAATACAGCCCTGTCCTGCAAGATGGGCGAACCCATTGACTTATAAATGCTCATCAAGCAGAGAAACCACCCTTTTTTCTGTTCTCTCCCCTAATTTTCTTTTTACATTTTCCATTAACTATACAGATAAACTCATCTTATGAACTCAACTTATGATGATAACCTTCACAATATTTATAGAAGAAAGTGAACTAACAAAAATATTCAAATAAGAATTGGCTCAAAAGAGGATTAGCTCTATTTGGAAAATGTATACTCTAGTAACAATCACAATTTTACCGAACACTTATAGGGCAATTACTGTGTGTCAGGCAGTTCCTACATGTAACACTTTATACATTTTTTTTTGTAATTTTGGTATTTGTTCTTTTTAGGTATACATGGCTGTAGAGTGTATATTTACATGGAGCATAACTTATTCTAATTAGGGTCCCATTCTTGTTGTTGTGCATGATGTTGAGCTACATTGGTAGTATATTCATATATGAGCACAGGAAAGTTATGTCTTATTTATTCTACTACCTTTCCTATTCTCATTCCCTTTCCCTTCCTTTCATTCCCCTTTGTCTATTTAACTCTTAATCTTTACCTCACCAATACTTTATGAAAACAGAGAGCCTATGTTATTTCCCCAATACCATCTAGTTAAGTATTTCCTCCATATTTTTTATTTTTCAATGAATTATCATGACTTGCATTAAATAATCCCAGGTGTATTTGTTACAGCACTACTTTATAATCCTTGTACCTCCTATAAGTTCATCTAGTAATGCAAGTTGTATATAGGGAGCAGAGCTCTCAACACTTGGTTAAATTTGAAAGATGACCAGTAATAATCTCCCTCCCATTTTTTGTCCCTTTCTGAATTAAAGGTAAGTAACATCTCTTTCTGAGTTTTATGTACAGGCATTTGTCAAAACAAAATGACCAAACACGGAAGAACTAGGAACAGTGAGCTCTGAGTATTATTGGTTTATCAGTCACTGTGCTATGACTCATGCCAGGTCCTCTCCAGTAGTCTGTGGGGTGAATAATGCCAGTTTAATTGAGTTGCTGAAATTGGGGGGAAACATGGGAATCTTTACCTGGCATATTAGCCATTAGGATTCATTAGTAGACAAATATTCTTAACCTATACCTCTTTATCTTTTTAAAATCAAGGGAAAAACTTAAAAGCACATACAGAACATTGCTGATCAAATGGATACTAATTAGTCACATGATCAATACCCAGCCTGAAAGCTCTGATCCTGAAAGGGCTAAATTCTCAAACATAGATAAGAATGAGACATTGTTTTATCTAAATACTATTCATAAATTACATGCAGTCTTTAAAACTCAGTGTCTTAGGGTGGTTTTCAAAAACAGATCCTTAAATGAAGCATACATGCAAATAAAATGTGAAGTGTTCGGAGGAAGGGGAAAAACGTTAAATAATTGGGAAACTAGGCCAGAGAAGGGGAATGTAAAATTCAAAAAAGTCTCAAGAAAGATAGGAAGGAATTCTAATCTGGCTTGTCGGATTCTGAAGAGTGTGGAGTCACAAGTGAATTATTTTTCTCTATGTGAAATTTTTAAGTGCCTAAGGGCAGGTTGTGGAGCTTCCTGAAGAGGAGAAAAACACCTTGGGAATGAGGAGGAAATATAAAAGCGGGGTCAGAATGTACTCCAAGTAAACATTTCTAAATTTACTACGCTACTAAACGCCTTGGTAATGACCTTTAAGAGTCACTGAAAACAAGTTTACAGTTATTTTGGCTAAGGTATCAGAAGTAAGCTACAGATCACTGGTTCTCAAGTTCCAACATTAAGACTTGCCTATTTTCTCATCTTCTGAGCATTTTCCCCTGATCTGTTTTTAAAACATTCTGCAATGTTTTGATTACCAGACAGATCTACATTTTTTTTTCTGGACAATTCTCTTAACAAACATAGACAACTAAAAATTGTGTTGTCTTCTTAGCAGTGAAATTATATGGTAGCAATGAGAGTACATGGATCCTGTATTTATATAATTTTAAGAGAAGACCAGAGTGGATTGACAGAAGCACTTCACAGATTTCTGTAAATAAATTGGAAGATCACTGAAGTGATGGTTATTTAGTTTTCCCATTTGATAAAAACAGTTAAACATGGACTTTTCATTACAACATCAGTAAATCAATCAGTTCATTAATAGAAAACTACCATATTCCTGTACTTTGCCAGGAACTGTCGATTATATAGAAAATTTTCAGTTTCTGTTGTTGGATGTTTAGTCACCTGAGTATTGAACAATTTGCATCACACATCTAATTCCTCTAAAATTGAAATTGAAATTTAAAAATTAGATGCAATCATCATTTATTTTATTTTATTCCTGATAAGCTTGGTGAATCTGGCTAAAATGTATGGAAACAAACTGCCTTTCTATGCCTCTTGCCTTACCCTATCCCTTCTCCTCTTGCGTAGATGGAGAAATAAGCCACCTGAGGAAGAATGTGGGTCTGCTAAGCACACACACAATCGCTGCTTCATGCAAATCAGCCCTGATAGATGAACAGAGTGGAGGCATCCTAAAGCAGGGAATATCCCACTATTGGGAGTAGAGGAGAGTCCAAGGTAGAACAGAGCAGATTCATTTTCTTCTCTTGATCCCTTGCATCAGGTATGCTAGTCAGGTGTGCTATTTCTGGGGTCAGTAAAGAAAAAATTAGGGATGCTCACTTTCCAAATGATGAACTTCTCTACCTCATGGACCAAGACAGGAATATTAGGGTATTAAGAACAGAAGTCCCTTCATAAATGATATTATTGTATCAGCCTCATCCTGAAGACTTCGGAACTCCTGAAAGGAAGGGCAGAGTCTCTTGGTGGAGCATTTTTGACAGTGACCTGAGCAGAATCTCTTTATCAACAGATGCCCTGACACATAGCTCTGTGTCCCCCAGGATGGGACAAGTAGAGGATAAATAAACAATCCTAAATTTTACTTTGTATTGCTTTATTTAGTCTTTCTTAGGGCAATTGGATTTAAATTTAAGTCACTACAACTTAATTATAGGAGAAAAAAGAGAAATCAGAAAGCCACTCTAGATCCCAATCTCAGATTTAAATGTCAGTACAGTAAAGTTACCATGAGAAATGAATTGGGGGCTCTATTGAATTAGATAGCTCCATAGCAAATGTAGCAATAAATGAATATCTGTTTGAAATCTCAAGACAGCAATTTTCTCTGGTTGGATAATTTGTAGGTAACATTTCAAATGAAAGCTCTACTTGAGCTACTTGTAATCAAAACACCTGCTCAAGTCATGCTACTGTACCCTATACTATTTTGTTGGTAAATTAAATGTCTCACACACATGCATGTGCACACATCCATACACACTCCAGGAACAGATGTCAATTTACATATTTCTACAATTGTGACTATTGATCAACTTAGAAAGGTCACTTTAGCTTACAGAAAAATAGTGTGTAAATTTATATGAATAGAAAGGATGCAATGCTGTTTCTATGTGCAAATACTACTGCTAAGACAATATATTCACCCATATACACATAATGAAGTGCATTCTGCTTTTGCCTACACACAAACATGAATCAGACTATAATACTTGTTTTTGTTATTGTTGTTAAAAATAATTGGATGATCAGGTTCTTTTATCTTGTTGTTTGTTCTTTAAACTGATTGTTCCATCTTCATAAAATCATAATTTTCAACTTATTCTTTGTTTTAGTAATAGGGTGATGAATAGGCTTACTTATTGAGCTATAGTATACCCTTGAGTGAATGTCGGCATTTTATGTTTGTTTGTTTTAACTTTGGCATTTTAGGCAAACATAATTATGAGTGTTGAAAACTAAACAACAACAATACAGGTAAAGAAAACATACTTCTTATGTTAGCTGTTCTCTGCTGTAACCAAAATACCTGACAAGAACGATTTAGAAAAGGAAAGCTTATTTTGACTCATGGTTTCAGAATTTTAGTCCATGGTCAGGCCACTACATTGTTCTGAGTCCAAGGTGAAGCAGAAAATCATGGTGGAAAGGGCATGTCAGAGGAATTTGCTCCACTCATGGCAGCCAGGAAGCAGAGAGGTGGGCAGAAGGGCCACAGAGAAAAATGAACCCTTTCAGGGAATACCCCAGTGATCCACTTCCTCCAGCCAAACCCCACCTGCCTATAGCTACCACCCAGTTAATCCATACAAACTAGGATGGACTAGTCAGGTCACAGCTCTCATAATCTAATCATTTCACTTCAGAATATTTCTGTATTAACACAGGAGCTTTCAGGGGACACCTTATTCCTAAACCACGATACCTTTTAGGTACCAGAAGACTGCTTCTAATATGTTAATTAATATAGGGCTAATAAAACATTTCTCTGGAAGTCTTTTCCAACCCTCAGTATTACCTGCTGGGGATAAACAATCACTGGTGAAACAGGTTTTTTCTTTTGCATAGGGGTGGGAGAGGGATAATTCCTATACAACATCCAACATCAGAACACTTCCAAGTTTTTAACTTTTGCTCAGAGAAAAAAAAAAAAGAGAGAAAAGAACACATAATGCTATGATTTAAAATGTTTTTATTTATAAGTATCTATATCATGAATGTGAGCAAGATAATACAGGGCCATATTTTGTAAAGAATGTTCCCCATCAACAGAAAACCACCTTAGATTAAATGAGTCTTTAGCCTGACATTGATTTTTTAAAAATTAAATTCACTGCCATTATGCCAAAAGGTCACAATAATCAATCTGCTTAAACTGAGTAATACCCTGTGTGCTACACAGAACTGTGAGCACCTGGCCTGAGGCCTACCATTCCATCATCTTTGAATGACACTCAGATAAATTCAACAACCTAGCTGACAATGCTTTCTCTGTGATTTCTGGCTATGTTTTTCATCTTTGGTTTTCTATTGTTCCCACTTTGATTGAAAACTATTATTTCTTTTATTTTCTTCCTTTATGCCTTTGTAAATAACATTCTATCATTCTATATTCTTGCAAAAATACTCCAAATATTTCATGTTTTAAAAAATCCTCAGAATGTAATCTTAATCTACAGAATAATGAAGATGGTTTAAAAATATCAGATACTCAATAAAAGTAAGATGTAAAGTTTATGCTTTATTCAGGAACCTGAATTAAATTATAATGTAGATACAAAAGGGCAAGGTTTCTTGTATTTCCCAAACAAAATATTCACTAGCAAAATACATTTTATCATTAAACATTTGGGATGATTTACTTTATAATAAAAAATTCAAATGAAATTTTAGTAACAGCAATTTACTATGACATAATAATGAGGAAACACTCATCAAAGATCTGTAGAGTGCCTTTATAAGAAAAAGAGAGAAGTACACTGAAGGACACAGATCAGACAGGCAGAGAGAAGACAGCCATGGGCAAGCCAGGAAGAGATACTTCAGGAGAAACCAAACTTCCCAACCCTTTGATGTCAGCCCAGAGAATAAGTTTCTTTTGTTTAAGGCACCCAGTCTGTGGTATTTTATTATGGCAGGCCTCACAAACTCATGCAGAGGGTAATAGTGAGAGTTTAGTTGTCAAGAGAAGGAGAAATCTGGAAAGGACATAGAACTTGTTTCTTTTTTTTTTTTTCCTTTAGGCATTCAGAGCCTGCTAAGATAAACTCTGCTCTTTAAAATACCAACATGCCTTTCAAAGTTCCCTTTGAAAAGGTTACTTAATATTGTTCATGTCTTTCTATAATTTTTTATTCACTTTAGAAAATATGCTTTTTAGAAGTCTAGCATTTGCATTTGATTATCCAAATAAGATTTAAAGATTGTTAACCAATGTGAAAAATAAAGATTACTTGGAAAGACACACACACACACCAAAAACAAAAAAGAAACAAACATAAATAAATACAGCAAAACTGAAGTGGGTAGAGAAGGGTGGATTATGAGAAGTGTAAGGCCAACAGGCTGAGTCAGCTCCTATGCTTCCATCCGGAGGGTTCTGGTTCACTGGGGAGTGTAGCAAGGGCCTGTGGTGATTCACAAAGGTCCTGAGCCTGCTCCGAGGGTAGTCAAGAACCAGGGTGTGACTTTCAGGCTACATCTTGCTGATTAGCACTTTTTCACTTAAATCTGTGATCCAAAAATTTCTTGCTAATGGACATTTTGTTATGATAAGGAAAAACCAGTTTGTTCTCTGTATTTTTTTTTATTTAAAAAATTATTTTCCGAATTGGGTTTGTTTTCTATTTTTCTTTATAAACATAAGCTTTATCTCAAAAAGGACAACAATAGTTTCTACCACCAGAATTTTGCTCACAATTCTTCTATAGAGTGTTCTTTTGTATACCACAAAAATAGAATTATGAATTATTTTATCACATGATATTAAGCATATAATATACTCTAAGAATGATGGTAGGATGCCCAATTTAAATTATATTGTCTGTTCAACTGACATGGTACTAAATATACTTTTCAAGCACATGAAGCATGGGATTTAAGCACATCTCTACATTTAGAATTAAGTTCTCCTCTTAAACATCTTTAGTGAGTTCGGTTATAATTGTCTTTCTATATGTTATTAGCATTACTAAGCTCTTAATAGTTACAGTGGTCACTATTCAGTAAAGTTTTTACTTTTGTCTCAAAGTGGAGCTATGCTTTTGAATTATGTTATACTTTGATTACCATGTATTAATTATACACATTAGTAGGGTCCAGTGTGATATTTCCACACATGTATACAGTGTGAACTAATCAAATCCAATCTTCTTTCGTTTCTCTGTCCCCCTCCCATACCCTTTCCAACCACTAGTAATCAATATTCTACATTGAGGTCAATGTTTTATGAGCAGTATTTGTCTTTTTTGTGTCTGGCTTATTTCATTTATTATTTTTTAAAAATTTATCTGCCAAATAGAGAGACTGTGAAGTATTGATCACTGTATTCATATTACAATTCTCCTTACCTAGGCACTGAGCCACCCTTGGCAACATATTATTTAACATATCTAAGCAACAACACAGTACATGGCATTGCAGAAAGCAAAGGATGGACTTATTAGTTATAATTGCAGGTTTCAGAAACTGATGTCACCTAACTTTCCCTGAATTTTGAAATTATGTGACTACACAATTTTCTGTCATTTTATCCACGGGTGTGTCTGCATTGTTGCTGGAACGAACTTAGTGTGTCAGCAAAAGCATTGCACTCTTGGTGATACTCATCTAACACATCTGGCCCCTGCTCATATATTAGAGCATGTTCACAATTACCAATTAGAGCACTTCTTCTGCCTTCAGATGTTCAAATGTATCCTCTTGTCTTAGAGAACACAATCTTCCAAAGAAACTAATAACTGAAAAGATGAGGCTAAAACTTGAGCCGCCTCGAGAGAACTCTGAGTGCGAGGACATCCTAAATCATCCTTGCTGTTGACCTTTCTTTGTTACCCACCGTTGGCAAGAATCGACAGCCTCCATGTACTGTTTCATAAGACCCTTGTGAGTCAATTTCCTGTGGCTTTATAGAACTCCTGTCTCTGAGGAAGCAGACATTTGATGACTCTTCAAGGTAACTTAGACGTCCTCGAGGAGAAGTAGGAGTGTGATTGAAGGGCAGGGTAAACATTCCCTGTAATTCCTTATCCTGAAAAATAATCGCCTGTTGCAAAGAGAATGTGCTATCTATCTATCTATCTATCTATCATCTATCTATTTTTGTTCTTTTATGTGTTGCTTCAATTAGAATGCTTTTTAGACTTTCTCCTAAAATCTTTTAGCTATTTAGGAAGGGTGTGGCATTGTAGAAGTTGGCAAAAATTCCAGGTGGTAGGTATCCTCCTGATTGCTGTCTTCCTGAACACAAAATGGAGATGTTCCTAGGGGCAGGTCAGGTGATACACCTCTTACCCCATTGGCATGCTCCTTTAAAAGGTTAGATCTGAGCTTAACTAGCCATTTCTCTTAGTCTTAATTGTCAAAACAGAAGTGCCCGGCGAATCCATGTGAATACAGAGGTTTTTGTGTTTCAGAAGGCCTTAACCTGCATGGGCTTTGCTATTTCCTGGGATACTCCAGCAACCATGAGCTACTAATCATAACTCTTCCTGAAAGCAACTGCACTGGAGCCATAAAATGTTTTCTTTAGACTTTAAGGCATGACATTTCAAGGAGAAACTCAACATTCTTGGCCCAGTAGCGCTAACACAAGTAAGAAGTCTTATATGAACTATTTGCACACATGAAATGTGTATAAATGTGAAGAAATGTATTATTGTAAATGACTCATACTCTCCAAAATGATATAATTTTATGTGACTTATATTGCATACCAAAAACTATGGTAACCTGTAACAGGCCAGTGCCTTATATGAAATATTAAAAATTTTATGATGAAAAATGAATTCCCCTGATCAGACCTTCTGGAGTAGTCAGCCAAAAGCATGAAGGAAAAAGCACCAGCCTTGACATCTCATCATCCCTGGAATATTGGGCTGGTTCTGATTTTACACCTGTGTCATCTTGGACAGATCCACATGGTAAGCTGCTCTGGGATGGGTAGGTTTCTGCTATGGATGCCTGTGATGGCAGTGTTCCAAACTGCAAGCCCTCCTCATCCAGGCTATGAAGAAGCAGGGCAGCTTGCAGACTTACTATAGTGGAGCTACACAACATATCTGAGTGACATTCAGTAGATGTCTATTGGAGAGACTCAGAATTTTAAAAAGTAAGTAAATCCAATTAACATTACAGAAATAGTATATTGCAGCCATATAACAATAATTGAAGCTCTGTAAAACTCCATAGAGCTGGGAGGTTTTAGAACTAAAAAATGAAGTAGCTGGAATAAAATATTCAAAGGACTGAAAAAAAAAAACTGAAGAGATAGTTGAAACAGAGAAGAAAAAAAAAATGGTTAAGAATGAAAGAGACATCAAGACCAATACAGGGGGCACAACGTTTAATAAAAAGGGCATTATGAATTATAAAGAGATTAGGGAGAAGGAATAAAATATCAAAATTGAAAAGGAATAGATGACTAGTAGGGGTGAAGTGAGAGTTATCAGATTCATGCTAAGTATCAGTAGAATGAACACATTAACCCAGCTAAATGTATCCCCATGAAATTCCACTGAACGTGAAGAGAAGATTTGGTTTCCAGTGGGCTAGAAAATAGATCATCTGCAAAGAAATTATCATAATGGCATTGGACTTACTAGCAACATCTTAGTGGAAAAAGACAAAGAAATATCTTTGTCTTTCTAAGGGAAGATCAGATTGGACCCTTATTTGGGTACTTAGCTAAACTACAACCAAGTGAAAGAGGCAGATAAAAACATTTCAGACACATAAATACTCAGAAACTTTACTTAATATTTACTCTTGCAGAGATGGTTACTGAGGACAGATCCACAAAAGATATAGACTCAGAAAAACTAGGGAAAATTCAAAAGTTCAGGGAAAGGAACTTTTAATTAATAGGTTCACATCAAAAAGAAAAGAAATATATTAACCTTTGTTATGCAGATAAATATAACTTAATTTCTGTTCAATGAAGGAGACATCAAGTCTTTATTTTTATATACAAAAAATGTGTTTCAGGCTCATATTCATCACTGAGTAAGTAAGAACAGCAACTAATATTTTACTTCAAATACACAGCCCAGATGAAATGTTTAGGCAGAACTCTGACAAATATGTTTACAGAGTATATCCCAGATGTTATGAATGGTTTTTCATCTTCTAATTAGTCTAACTCGACTCTATTGTCATCTGAAGTTTGAAACAGAAGTATCCAATAGAGGAGGTTTTACTTGGTGTAATTGCTGTAATTAAGAAGTGTGCATACTATTTGACTAAGCATTCCACCTCTAATGACTTATCACAAGGAAATAATTGAACAAAAATGCAAAAAATAATTTAAAGAAGTTTTATTGTAGAATTCAACCTGTATCCTTCAGCAACTGTATAATTCATTGTGCATTTATCATTTACAAATAGTTATAGAAAGAAGCTGCCTAAATACAAAAGAAAAAAAGAAAATTATGGTATATTCACACACTGAGTTGATAGTTATCAAGATTGATGATGATATAGAAATATATTTAATAAACATGAGAAGTCCCCCAATATATCTTTAAAGGAAAGAGTAAATCACAATATGCAGCATAATCTTCTTTACATAGATGAAACAGGAGAAAGATTGATCAATAATTTATATATTCTTCTGGTCATCCACAAGTTGTCTGTCTTCCTGGAGTTGTCCTCTTGAGATTTTCTTCCCCCACAATAGCAGTTAGCAGTTTCTTGTCTTTTAACCTTTTCCTAAGGGTGCCCCTTCTCTACCCTATTTTGGATAAAATTATTGACCACCTGACTGTGCCCCAGTCACCTCATGCTGCCCTCTCCCCTGTCTGCTAGCCCCTAAAAGCTTTCTCTGCATTTGCTGGCAGTCATCAAGTATAGTCATCCTTTCCTTCTCTCTCATAAAGAGCATCAACTGTTAAGTGTTTCCCTGGAAGTTTTTAATCAAGGATTTGAGAACGTTGGGAGATCATTACAGCTCAGGAAAGAAACTATTTTAAACAGGTCCATGATTCTTACAATAGCCATCTCTCTTCCATAGGGATCTTTTCAAATTATTTTGAGAGTGCCTTATTTCAGCACTGTTATTTAGGATCATATCTCCTTAAAGCAGGCTGCCAAAACACACCCACACACACACAAACACACACACACACAAATAAGGTATATAAGATGGTCTTATGAGGCTTATGAATCATTTTTCAGAATAATGCATTTTCATCAATAATAAAGAACATAAGGAGAAGTAGGCAAAGTGAGCAGGGGAAGGAAGACTGCTAAAAGTTTAAAATTAATAACAGAAAATACATAAGATCACAAAGGAAACTAATTATGTTGAAATATAATTCTAACAACAGATCCCCTGACTCTATTCCATGTATTCTTCCTAGTCTCTTCAACTGCACTAATGGACAGAAACAATACCCAAAGCACAGCTTTTTCTTTATAGTCGTTTTAGTAAAAATGTTCACTGATGGAGCCCACGTAGCCTGAGTCTAGAAGCTCCGGCCTCTCACAGGCAAACAGTAAGTCAAGGAGTTCACCAAAACAAAGGACAATGCTTTTCCCCACAAGAATATTGCCAGGGAAACTGTTCCAAGTTTCACCTCTGTCTTCTTTATATGTACTTTATAGTTGAGTTCTCTCTCTCCTTCTCTCTCTCTCTCTCTCTCTCTCTCTCTCTCTCTCTCAGATACAAAAAGGAAGATAAACATTTATTTTCAACAGTTACAAGAAAATACAGTTTTATCCTCTGTCATTATCTGTACTTTATAAAAGAGACTTTTTTTTTATATTGAACAAGTATTACCCACAGGGGGGAAAATAGAAAAATAAACAACACCTCAATCCTACAATTATTTTTATAATTAGGATTGTATTGCTTCAAATCATTAGTCTTGTTTGTGAAACTTCCACACAGTGCCACTAACAGTTATCTCAAACCATGGAAGAATTCTTTTGAATTCTGAAGGCCCAGGATGTTTATCATCAGGACCCTGAAATGTGTTGTATACTGCCACACCCCATTTATAGTATGCTTTCATTTCATTGTATTTCAAGGTTCAATGTAAAGTGGGATCATTAGCAATAGATCCTAATCATTTAAAATTAGATATGGAGAGAAATTCAGGAGAAATTACTGAAATGTTTGCAATTCATTTATATGAGTGAATCCCAGATATAAAATAATATTTTCACTATGTGATGAGAGAGGTGCTACATTGTCTTAGTCATGATGCAGACTGTGTAGCTGGGAAAATTCACAGAAATCCCTTACCTGATAACTATATGCCACAGAGTTACCAGAATGTTTATTTTAAAATATAAATGATATCAAATTCTACTGAAGAGTCCAGTGATTTCCTTTTAGTCTTAGAAAATAAAATCAAAAGTTTCACTGTGATCTGATTAGACTCTAAAAACCTGATCTGATTCTGGCCTCATCTGTTGCCAGTCTTCACTCTCAGCTTTCCTAGATTACTTTCTTTTTGCTTTAACATGCTGAGCACATCTGAAACATGCTCTGCTCCCAACTTGCCACTGGGATCTTATATAGTTTCCCAGGCTTCAATGATAAGTTTCATCCCCTCCATCTTTTACACTTTATATTTTCCACAAGCATTTTTCATTTATCTATTTCCTTTATTTGCCAATGTTTTGATTTTTTGTATTGGGCAGCATTCTCTCTCTCTCTCTCTCTCTCTCTCTCTCTCTCTCTCTCTCTCTCTCTCTTGTTTTCTTTCTTATCCAATATTTCTCTGCCTCTTCAGGAACAGGAAGCTAAATTTCTCCTATTTGCTAAAGCAGAATGATTCTGTTCTCTATTGCTTCTACCTTGACTTGAGACTCCTAAAATATTATAATGATTCCCTATAGGGAAACTGTCCTTTCTTCTGAACATTGAGTTGTTTTACTTAATTTTTTTTTGATCCTCTGAACTATCCAAAAGTGTCTCTTATGATCATCTTGTTATCCCACTATCCCACGTTACCATAAAGGAAATTCAGGCTTAGAGAAGTTCAAGAATTTTTCCTTGGGCTGGGGTTATGGCTCAGCAGCAAAGAGTTCGCCTAGCACATGCAAGGCCCTGGGTTCGATCCTCAGCACCACATAAAAATAAATAAACAAAAATAAAGGTATTGTGTCTAACTACAACTAAAAAATAAATATTAAAAAAAATAATTTTTTCAAGGTCACACAGCCCACTGGTAACAAAGCAAGTACATACTACCTTGCCTCTACTTCAATGTGATTAATTATTTCAAGCTTCTAGCTTTTTTGTAAAGAAGGGTTCTTGTTTTCAGATTATGATAAATCATTACCAAAGGTGAATGACAGGCTTTGCCTTTCTTAGGAACATGTTAATTCATGTTAAGTCATATACCCTTTAGCAAGGAGATTGTCCTTCTCCTGCTTCATAATGACTCTCCAGAGACTCACAACATACTACCATTCTGACCTATTCCAATACCAAAAAGAGGATTAAGGCTCTGTGTTATCTGTCATCTGTTTCTGTTAAATCTGTTATAGAGCCAGATCCATTCTACAGGAAAAGCAAACTCAGAAAAAAAAAAAAAAAAACTCTACAAATACCAAGCACTGCTCAATTTTGCATTGAAGAACCACTATATTGTATCTTTAAAAATTTTTAAGTTATCATCCTTGATTCACATTCTAAATTCATAGTGGTTGTAAGATATTTTTTACCTTTCTTCAAAATCCCATGTGTTCTGATACTGTATTTAATTTTTTAAAGGTAATTACTATATCCACTTGAGATGAGAGAATTTTGTAGAGTATTTCTCAGTACTATTTTGATGTTCTGTTAATTAAGTCTCAGGTCCATATGGAAATAAAATGATTTTCTAAACCATATATTCTTCTATTCATAATTCATTGAACAGAGCATGTATTAAGCAATTTAATGGTTCTTATTAGTAATACTTTTGATGCAAAATTTTTAAAATAAGTCCTATTTCATCAAATTCTAATTTTTAAATGGTTTCACCAATAGGCCTTAAATATTTGCAGAATGAATACACATATGATAATAAGTGATTCTGAGCTTTTGCTTTCCATGATTTAATTTATTGGTGATAAAATTCTCCTTGCTCAACACTAGTAACCCTGATATTCAATTCTATTTAGAGAAGCAATAGGCATAATTAGTTCTGATGATCTTACAGTTTTAAATTAAATTTTATAACAATCGCTCAAATGTTGCTCTCAATGAAAGTGAATTTTTATTTTGTCTGCTAGACAATAAGATAAATATAAAAATTACTCCCTTACTCCATAGGCTTGTCTAACAGAAATTGTAGCTATTTTCATTCCTCACTCTCCCCTTCCTCTATCCCACTGTTTTCTCTCTCTTTTGAGCTTTTACTTTTTTACTCAACTTAGAGTTGAAAAAAAACAATAAAATCCAGCAGGTGTTATTATTGCAGTGATGCTAATAATGACAGTGAACATTATCTGAGATTTGTCAGGGCTTTGAATAACTTTCAAGAAGGACTCCATATAAAGAATCTGGGCTTGTTTACATACATTTGAAATAACTCTCAAGTGCACTGGATCACTGTCTTCAAGTGTGACAAATTACTGGTGATGAAAAAGGCCACAAGCTATAAAGTCTGAGTCAAAAGAGCCAGTTGGGGAGATCATGCTTGACTCAGGACATTTTAGATATATGTAACACTCTGCCTGGAAATGTAAGCATTCAGAAAATATTTCTAGACTGATGTTCTTTTGTAACAGCTTTCCTTTGTCAAAGCAGTAAACTGGCAGTTCTAAATATTACTTACGAGTGAAAAGAGAAAGGCATCAGAAGAAGGAAATGGGGACCAGCCTAGAAGAGATGTTTCCTCTTCACTATACTCAACTGGATTCTTCAGATGTCAAATCTTTCGGTGACTGTTTTTAAAATGAAGGGACATGTATTTGGACAGGTATCCCAAATCACTGGGGCAGAGCCTTTGCTTTTCCAGGCAATTTGGCTCCTGGTCTGGAGTCTTAGGTACCTTCAAACACATCTGCCCCGAAGTATTAATGACCTCACACAGAGTCAACTGGTCAGCAGCAGCTTTAGGTTGCCTTCAGAGTCCAGAAGTAAGTTCCACAGAAATCCTCAGTGGAAATTTCTAAGCATTTTTAAAGCAAAGAAGGGCTGAGTATATAATGGGAACATTTATCAAGTGGAGACGGCTAAATAACTTCAGCAAAAGTTTGATTATAGATGTAATTTATTCCTAGCTCTTCTCCCTTTCTTATTGTGATGGAAACCCTAGACTCTAGGGAGTCTCAGTCATCACTGTCCTGAGGTGGCTAAATTATACTCTCTTTAAGAGTTCCTCCCTCTTCCAACATGTTATTCTTCCTAAACAACAGGTTGGGAAGCTTCAAAAGTATGACCTTCCCCAGAGGGATAAAAAATGCTATCTCATGACACTACAGCTGCGCAGCCCAGCACTTGCTTTGTGAGTTTTTATGTTGGGTGATCTAGTCTGACCCCATCAGGAAATGTATTTTAAAATAGATTTCTCTAATGCTGAGAAAGTCTTGGAGACATTTCTGTTTTTCGTCTTAATTGTAATGTACTTTTTTTCCCTCTGACATTTAATTCAACTTGTCAAGTTGATTATTATAATTACTAATTGAAAAGATATTATATTATTTCTAATATATGACTCAATTTCTCTTCCCCCTTCCATGTCACTCATTGAGTTTTCTGACCAAGGTATTTGGTAGACTTTTAGCAATACAAATAAGTTCACGATGGTTTTTTCCTCCTCTTTTAACAATTAATATTTAAAACAGATAAAAGAAAGTAAAAGTTCCTTAAGAAGCAAGGGGGAAAATGAATACAATCCCAATCACATGCAAACCAACATTGCTCAGAAAATGATGAAGAAGAAAGGAGTATTTTTAGTATAAATTTCCTCATTCATCTCCAATTTTGCCATCATAGAACATTTGATGGTTGTGTACACTTATCTTTGCTATGTAACATGATAATCAATGTAAGAACACAATTCATGGGTTTTTTTTTGGAAAAAAAAATCTCAAGAAATAATTTTAGGATGAAAATTGCTGCAGTAGACTTGAAAGTAGTTAATAGTTGATTCTTCTACAATGGTTCAACATATGATAATGATGCTCTGCTTCTTTTTATTCTATTATATACCTTATTTCCTTTTTTATAGTTATAGGTGGACACATACCTTTATTTTTTAACTTATTTTTATCTGGTGCTGAGGATTGAACCCAGTGCCTCCCATGTACTAGGCAAGTGCATTCCCACTAAGCCATACCCCAGCCTCATATATTTTATTTCTTTGCTTTTTTTTCCTTACATGAGGTGAATTTATTACTTATAAATAGGCATTAAGGGACAAGAGAAGCCTGGAATTCATTGAACCTCCAAGTGTCAGAAAAACTGCCCAAGGAGAATAGAATTTCATCTGCCCATGTCCTATTTACATCTCAGCTGGAGGACCCAGGAAAACAGATCACTTTGGGTTTCAGGCCCCATGGAAACATGGGGTGACCAGAACAGAGCCTGGGCTCTTCTGAACAGCCCTTACTTATGACAGGATGTTGCATTCCTAGCATTTTCTATAGCTATTCTTCAAAACTATAAGTGAGAAAGATGGGAGAACTGGATTGGTTCAATGCCACAAAGACAACTATTCTGCAAAGAGTATGATGTATCCCTTTCCTTTCCCAAGGAGTACATTCTTAGACTCCCAGTGGTGCATTATATATTTTAAATATAAGTTTATATAATTTTATTTTAAAATAATATTATTAAAATATTAATTATTTAAAATAATGTTCATGTGCTCACATAGGTTAAGGAAATGTTAATACTTTCCACATTTACTCCAGCTGTCTTCCTCCCTTTCTTCCCATAAGTACAATTGAATCTTCCAATGTTCACTAGCCAGTTTCATTTCCCCTGAGGTAAGGATTCTGAAGTTGTTTAATCTTTCCAATATTGTGTTTGTCTTTTAACAATGTGTGTATATGTGTATGCGTATCATAGAGTGTTTAATATCTTTATAAATCATTCCATATGTGTGTCATTTTGCAACTTATTTCTCTAAAAATTATGTATTTAGATATTTCATTCTAATTCATCTGTTACAATTGTTATACAGAAATAAATGTATGGCAATGTGTCATTTACCTTCTCTATTGGTTTACTAGGAGTGCCTCTACAAAGTACCATATATGGGGTGACTTAAACCATAGACATTTATTTTATATACTTCTGGAGGATATAAGTCTGAGATCAAAGTGTCCTCAGGCTTAGTTTCTTTTGTTATTTCTTCCTTGGCTTGTAGATGGCCATTAATTATCTTAGTTTTGGCTACTAGAAAACAAAGTATAGATCAGGAAGCGTGTACATAGCAGAAGCATACTTACCATTGTCTTAGAAGCTGGAAGCCCAAGATCTAGGCACCAGCTAACACAGTTCAGTCCCACTGAGAGTCATCTACTGGGCTGCAGATGGCTGTGTCCCTGCTGTATCCTCATGTGATTGAAATAGGAGAGTGTTCTCTGAGGTGCCTTTTATAAGGATACTAATGCCATGCATGAGAGGTCTACCCTCATGACCTATTACCTCCCAAAGCTCTTACCTATTTGATACCACCCAAATGGGGGTTAAGCTTTCAACAAAGGCATTTTAGGGGGACCTAAACCTTCAGTCCATTGCAGCCATCACCTTGTGTTCTCTTTGTTCAAATTTCAAATTTTCTCTTCTTATAAGTACACCAGTCATATTGGACTAGGGGTCACCCTAATCACCTCATGTTTACTGAATTAATTCTGCAATAATTCTGTCTCTAAATACATTCCCATTGGGAAGTACTAGGAGTTAAGAATTTGACCAATAATTTTTTTAAAATACTGTTTTATTTGTAGAGGGACACAATATTTTTATTTATTTATTTTATGTGGTGCCGAGATTTGAACTCAGTGCCTCATGCATGCAAGGCAAGTGATCTCCCACTGAACTACAATCCCAGTCCCTACCACTGAATTTTGAGGAGACAAAATTCAATGCTTAATACCAAGTTGCATTTTGGACAACCATACCTACAATAAATCCTTATAAGGGTTTCTTCATGATTGAGGATCTCTCTTTGGTTCATACCTAGATGTGGTATTATCATTCATTCACAGCTTAGTTTCATCATCTCGTTACTGATTTTTACTAAATATCTCCAATGAAGTCATACCATTTTTTTTCAAACAATAATGTATGAATGTTCTACATTTGCACCAACATTGGCATCATCAGGACTTTAATGTTTTGTTCAGTTTTGTAGACAGAAATGATAACTTGTTTTAATTTCCATTTCTTTGCTTACTAAAGAATTTTTTAAAAAATTAAGCTATAAAATTATTATCTTTTGAGTTTTTATATTCAAATTCTCTCTTACTATCCCACTTTTCTATTATGTATTTTTGTCATTGAAAAAGAGGGCCTCACAAACTATTTGACTATTATGTATTTTTATTCACAAATATTTTCTTTATATCCTTTTAGTATATTAAATAAAATATTATTAATAAAATCATATTATTAAATTCTATATTTTATCTTAATTCTCTTTTAAATAGAAATTTAATTTAGGGATATTTTAAAGATAACTTAGAGATAATAATTGTGATAGTCAGCTCTTCATGATTGTAACCAAAATACCCAAGAAGAACAACTTGGGGGAGGAAAAGTTTATTTGGACTCATGGTTTCAGAGGTTCAGTCCATGGTTGGCCCATCCATTGCTCTGGGTTCAGTAGAGATAGGAGGAAGGCCATGCCAGAAGGAGCTGTGCTGCTCTTGGAGGCCAGAAAGCAGAGAGAGTGAGAGGAAGGGGTTACAGGGAAGAAGATGAACCTTTCCAGGGCCCCACATCCTCCAGCCATGCCCCACCTGCTTATAAATATCATAACCCAGTTAGTCCATTTAAACTAGGATGGATCAAGTAGGTTACAGTTCTCACAAACTAATCATTTCACCTCTGAACATTCTTTTTATAACACAGGAGGTTTTGTGGGATAACTCATATCCAAACCATAAGAATATCATATAATATTTTTCAAAATGTTATCCATGGGACCTCTTCAGGTATTACCTTGGGGAAGAAGACAAATCGGCAGACTGGGATTAGAAGACAACAATAATTTTACTTATTCCTTGAATTTATTTGCCTACGGTATGTAGGCAAATAAATTGACATATATACCTTCTTATGGTTTGCTTTCTTTCTTTTCTCTCACTCTTTTTTTGTTGTTTTGATTTTTGTGGTAGGACTAACTAAAAACCTAATCTCTGAAAATAGGACCATTTCATTGTATTCACACATCCAGGCACTCAGAAGCTACAGCAGCCATGGTTTATGGGACCCAAATACTGCTTCCAGAAGCAGCAGACCTTGGGTTTCAGTCAGCTCTTGTATTTTTGTGACCAAAACATCTCAAGTAACAACTTTGAGGAGAAGGGGCTCAGGGTTTCACAGGTTTCAGTTCAAAGACTCCCAACTACAGTGCTTTAGGCTCAAAGTAAAGCAACATATCATTTGGTGGAAGGTCCCAGTGAAGAAAAGCTGTACAATTCACAGCAGGATCAGAAAGCAGAGAGTGGACGTGGGAATGGGCCTCAGGGAATTTGCATCCTTTCAGGACATAACCCCACTAACTCATCTCCTCCAGTCATGCCCCACCTGCCTACAGTTACCACCCAGTCTTTTCAAACCAGGAATGGACTGATTAGGTTACAGTTCTCACTATCCATTTTTTTCCCCTCTGAACATTCCTGCATTTGTACTGGAGCTTTTGGGTGACACCTCATATTCAAATCACAGGACCTTTGTATCATTCACAAGGTGCTGGTTTTACAGGGTGCAGAAATGCTGGTATTACAAGGGCATAGAGTGTTCCACACAGATTTCAATGGAAATCCAAAGAGGCCAGAAAATATGTATCAGAGTCAGAGACCTAGGAGGAGTCCCCTGAAAGAGGGATGCTGTGAAAGTGAAGTTGAAACTGCAATGCTCATGGGTGTAAAAGTGAAAATTCTTTTGGAAAAAAAATTGAGAGCACTAGGAGCACAGACAGGCCTGTCTAAGAAATTATTTCCTCAGGACCCCCAACAAGTTAAAGACACCTGGGCCATGGAAAATCTGCTGAGGAAAGCTGAAGGCAGGGAACAAAGCTAGAGCAGGCAAGAGGAAGGTGGGACATGGTTGGATGAAATAAGTTAGGGGAGCCTCCCTTCCTGCTTCCTGGCTTCCAGGGAGTGAACAGCTTTCCTCTACCACATCCTTCTGCCATGATATTATGCCTCATCTCAGGCCCAGGAGAATGGATCCAGTCAACCATGGACTGAAACCTCTGAAATTATGAGCCAAACTAAATCTTCCCACCTTTATGTTGTTATTGTCAGGTATTTTGGTCACAGTGATGAAAAGCCAACTAACATAATATTGAACTTCCTGGGTTTTTATGTTACATCATATATCCCAGACACAAAACTGAAAAAGTTGGAAACTCAGTTATGCCAAATGAAGATTAAAAAAAAAATCTCATAATGTACAACCACAAGACTGGAATCCTAATTAGAATAAGTTATACTCCATGCTTGTATAAATATGTCAAAATAGACTCTACTGTCACATATGCCTAAGAAATGACAACAACAACAAAGCCCCCAAAATGTCTGCTCTGTCTAGCCAAGAAACCAAAAAAGATCTGTATTAACTAAGGTTCTCTAGAGGAACAGAATCAACAATTATAATTATAAAAAGGGGACTTATTAGGTTGGCTTACATGACCAGAGGCTGAATAGTTTACAATGGCCGTCTGCAGGTTGGAGAGCTGAAAGAACCAGCAGCTGCACAGTCCAAGAGGCTAAAGCCCCAGAAAAATAAGGATTAATGATGCTACCCTAGTCTGAAAACTAAGCCTTCTGGAGAGTCTGCTTCAGAAGAGTAAAGAATAGAGAATCTGATGTCATCAAACAATCACAGCTGCAATCAAGAATCAGTTCAAGAATAACCTAATTTGCATCTGCTGCTGCTTCCTTGTTCTTCCAACTTTTATTCCATCCAAATAATCATCCTATTGGTTGGTGCTCCCCACACTTTGGGAGAGTCTCCATTTCTGGTGGCCATCCCACATGCCAATCATTCCTAGACACACCCTCACATACCCATAATCCTCTTAATCATTGGCATCTCTTAATCCAATCAAGTTGAATATTGAAATTGATTATTACAGAGGCCAACATGTGGAGATAGATAGCTTTTAGACAGTAATCTCTCTACTATAGTCAATACCTCACCTCCAAAACACAAACAACATAAAAATAAACCTGTAACCTTATCACCAGACACATCAAAGAAGACCAAGAGAAAAACCCAAATTTTTCCTCTTTCCAGGCATTAAAGTGTCAACAATAAATTGTCACATTTACCTTTTTCAAGATAATTGAAAAAAATCCCAAACACTTTAGTCTTTTTATCCCCTCTAGGGTTGCTATGAGTACACATATATACTCACACACAAACACATTTTAAATCTCAAAAGATATTATTATTGCTTAACATAAATACTCATTATTTTACCTACAAGTTTGCATTTCCCAAGAACGTTACTCTTATATGGTTTTCTGTGATTTCTAGAGATTATTTCATTTAATCTGAAGTTACTGGTCTTCATTGGTGTGACTTCCATGTGCTTAGGTGGAACTTTAATGCTTAAAAATCATGTACAGCTTGAAATTTTAGAATATTGTCATCCAGATGATTTTCCAGTGTTGTTTTCCTAGATTTCCTATATTTTCCTCTTTTGATTTGAATAATGCAGTTGTAATACCTTTTCACTTCGTATATATTATGCTGCTTTCTATATTTTTCCCTCTTTCATGTCTATGTTTTAGACATCATGTATTCTATTGAACTATCTTCAGATTTATGAATCCTTTTTTCCCCCTGTATCTATATTCTGTCAAACCTCTATTGATGATTTTATTTCCAGATATAGATTTTTTAAGTTTTGAAATTTTCCTTCATTTTTGTAATGTATTCTATTTTAAATTAGATTATTCATTTTGTAGAATTTCTTAGACTTATTGTTATTAAATATATATGTTAATATATATGTGTATATATACACACACATATGTCTCTGATCCACCTTTAGTCTATACCTCTTGATTGGTTTCTCTCTTGATTTTACTTATTTTGTCCTATTGATTTCATCCCATATACACATTCAAAAAATCACAGATATTTTGCTTAAAAATTGTATGGATTCTGAAGCTGGGGACAGATCGCCTTGGATTAGCTAAGAAGTAAGATCATTGTTTGCTGGCTTGCAAGCTCTGAGAAGATTGATCTATTTCAAGCTGGCTCTTTTTATTCCACTATATCATAGCCTTTCCAAAGTCTTAACTGAAAAGCCCAGGGTATTTACAAAGGCTCTTCTTCCCTGGCTAAATTGACCATTCTTTTTCCCCTAGTTATTCAAAATACGCAAAACTACGTTTGGCTTTTCGGCCTCTCAGTGGTCACTTTTCACTTTTCTTTCCCTCTCAATTCTTTGAAATTTTAGTGTAGGCATATTTTTGAAAGGGAAAAAGACATACTAAATATGAAGCTCAATTCCCTTGTCTTTGGGCTTTGTTTGCTTTTAACTGGAATTTTTGTTTCCACAATGCTGTGGAACTCCTCAAACTCCAGGTTGTTACTGTCCTAAAAAGAAAACAGTGGTAGAGAATGCACAATTTCACTTAATACATTTTCTTTCTCTTAGTGATATTGACCCCTCAAGTCAAGTCTGTTTTGTTCCATTGTTCATGTTTGTAACTGCAAGGGATATATTCTTTTTTTCATTGTATTACCCAGCTCTTACAGATTTTCTTGACCAGTAGGTTGTTTTGATACAAGCTACTCTGGAACTTTCAAAAAAACAGAAGTCCTAGAGTCTGTATTTACAGTGAAAAAAAAATCAATATGATGATAAAAAAGATTATAGGAGGCTGAGATAGCAAGAATCTTATACAAAAAGGACTAATAAGTTTCAAGTGACCACAACAATATAGCCCAAACTTAACACAGTGTCAATAGAAGTATGTGTCCAAGTCATGGAAGATAATATACCTGCTGGGCTTAGGGATTGAAAAACTAAGTTCACAGACCTGGATCCTAACACTATGAGAGACTAATAAAATCAAATAACAGAAGGGACACAACTGTGCCCAAAGCATGTGTGGTCTGGAGAGGAGTGGCTGTGGAGAACATTACTCCTGGGACTAAAGAAGGCTTTAAGCCTTTGAAGGCTTTAATGAGGAAGGAATGCAAGTGATCTGAGTTGATCTGGACATCTAGAAAATTTCAGAACGCAGATTTTCATCTAAATTGAAAAATGAAACTTGTAGCCCTGAGGGCTATCCATTAAAGTCCTGGATTCCTTCAAAAGACATCAAGTGGCTTATAATATTCAACGTTATATTAGATGACCACAGGCACCAATGACATAAATGTCTTCACTAGGAGAATTGCATTGCCATAGAAAATGACAGTAATATTTATTATCATTTTTTATTGAGGGTTGATTACTTGCCTGTGCTGTGTAAGCACCTTCAATTAAACACTGAAAGTCTGGGAAGTTTACAAAGGCTCTTTTTCTTGACCAAATACTTAAAAACTTAAGAATTAAATGTCATTATTATTCTCGCTTTTATGAGTAAAGAAACTGAGGTGTATAGGACAAATAATTAAATTAAAGTCAAACAGCTAGCAAAGGGTGAGATGGGACTTAAACCCAGACAAGCTGTCTCCAGAAACACACTCTTAGCATCTCAGTATGCTGTCCAAGTTACGATGTTTAGATATTACAAGACTTTAAATTGCGCTGAAATTGGCAGGGGTATAAAAAACACAATCACATCAACAATGTGTACTTTGTTTCCCCTTAGAATAATGTTGCCAAAAACACTCATGGATTTCAGGTTATTTGCTCTGTGCTTTGTTTAATGAATCAATATAAGAAACAAGAGATTTGCTTTGTTACTTTATTTTTTAAATAACAAATACATAAAAACATATATAATGCTGTAGTGATGTATGAACTGTGTCAGTCTGTTCAGGTGTGTATGTGTGTTTGTGTGTGTGTGTGTGTGTGTGTGTGTGTGTGTATATAAAATAAATTTACCATGCACACAGCCATTTTATGTCTTAGCCTATCTTTATACAAATATCATGCTAGTGTACTTGATGAAACTTTGAAATGTCATTGAATACCATTCTAATACCTACCTTGACTATACTGGTAGATGTATTTAAATAACTTTTGAAAGCATACTTTTGGAACTTTCCAGGCAAAAGATTCTAAGGTCCCTTGTGTTATCCAAATTATCATTTCATAGCCTTTGTCAGAAGATTCTCTCTTATTTATACCTGAGATTCTTCCCTGGACAACAAGGCCTATGCCTTGACTGCTACATAAAGGAAGGTGGACTTCATCCCTCCGTGCCTAGACCTATTGAATACCAGCCAGTTAACAAAACAGGTCATTTCCCAATGTCATCTTCATAAGGATCTGTTGAATTCAGTCCCCTAGATGTTAAAGAATCAATCTTCAATTTTCCTCTTATGATTAATTTGAGGATCCACAATAAAAGCTATCAACTGAAAGTAAGCACTAGATTTACTGTTTGGAGTAGATTATCAAAATAACACTAAAAAGTGATTTTCAACTTCAGTGTGATTATGACAGCTGCTTCTTAATTAACTCTGTAAGAACATGTTAAATTTTCTGAGAGCCTTGTGACAGAAATGTTTAAGGGTTGGCTTTAAAGCCTATTTTTCTCTTTCATTTCTAAAAACTTCAAAGGACTATGGTATTTTGGAAGACTGTCAAAATGTGTTAAAACATATTTAAAAAATGCATATTTTTATAGATTGGCATAGTTTATGCACATGATTATTTTTTCAGGTTTACAGCTATATGTAAAAAAAAAAAGGAAAAGGTTTCTGTGTGGGGGAAATACCAAGGTTGTCACAGGGCAAAGGGGACCCTCCAGTGCCTTTGACTTGTCTCCAGAAGAAATTAAGAGAAGAATTCATCAAATGTTAATGTTAAGAACTTAGAAACTCTGGAATGTTTGTCCAGAGTCCCAGGCCTCAGAGCAAATGCTCTTATGCCGCTGGGCTCCAGGGGAAGACGTCAGCCAAAGTCAACATGAACAGAAACTCCATCTCACGAGGGCTGTGGAAACAGCTGTAACCACTTAGCTGGAAAACCACCTCAGATTCCTCTCCCAGAAAACACTGATGACATGGGAGATGGAGAGCAGGGAAACTCTGTCAGGGTCTCTCTTCAGCTGTGGTCAGAAAAAATATTTTCTTTCCCTGAAAACTGTAAATAGATGGGTTCAGCCCTGGTCATAATAAGCCATCAACCAAAAAAAAAAATTATTTTCTTTTCCTTAAACTAGTCCATATCTCCTCCTTTCTTTGTGTATTAATCAGTATTTGGATTAGGTCATCTTTTATGTGGATTTAAAACAACAAAGATCCAATGCTCTTAGGTTGATTTTCCAAATGAAATTGGATAGTATCCAGATTAGTCTTAGAGAACAACTTGGCCAATCGATGTTAAATTCTGATAAGTTTAGTTTGTAAAAATAGTCATAATTTGGGGGGGTTAGATTTTATTTTCCTCTTTCTACATGGTAGCTTTTGTTGTATGTTTCTTAGTGGAAAGTAACAAAATGTTACATGAAAATACAAATAAATTTTTCCAACTTCATGGAGATATAGTTGATAATTAAAAATTATATATATTTAAGTTCTATAACTTGATGATTCACCAGATTCAAAGTAATCACTTTCTTTGGTGTAGTAAGAACACCTAAGATCTACCTGGTTAGCACATTCCATACATATAATTTGAAATAAGATTGTACTAGAGTAACATTGTTCACATTAGATCTTCAGCATTACCTTGTATAACAAAAACTTTTTTTAACCCCTTGACCAACATCTGATTCTCATGCATCCCCAACCCTTGGTAACCACCGTTTTACTCTGTTTCTGTGTGTTTGGCATCTCTAGAACTACATTATATTGTTTATATATACAATCTGAAAAAAAGCAGATTTTCACTTAACTTTTAGAAAATGAATTTTGATCTGGTTATCATAGCTTTAAAAACTAGAAGTAAATTTGTACAAGAGTGATGGGTAGAACAGACAAGAAATATCAGAAATAGTGGAAACTCAGAGGAAAAAGGAAACTAAAGGAGTATTATTTCACTTCTGAATATTTTGTTAAGATGGCATTTATCAAAGTGTGCAATGTCAACAGAGAGATTTTATACTAGATAATAAACTGACCACACACACGCACGCGCGCACACACACACACACACACACATTCAAATAGTTATTTTTCTGCCTTTATTTAGACATCTATTTGATTACTGAAATTTATGATACATATTTTATGATAGATTCAGTTCTGGGCTGACATTTCAATATAAAATTTGGCTTATTAAAATATATTAGCTAAATTTGAGGTATTATGTTGGAAGTGACTTACATTATTCAGCATTGTGTTTCCAGAATAATGGGTATCATTGTGACATGACTATACTCCAAAAAGATGGTGTGGATTACACTCGTATTTTCAATAAGTGTTTGCTGTGTATTAGACACTTTTCTAAGCTCACAATATAGTATTAAATCCAGCCCTTATGGAGATTATATTCCAGTACAAATGTCATGTGCAATTAAATAAGTAAATAAATATATATGTGTCAGGTTTTGACATCTTTTGTGATGGAGAATAAAATGAGGAGGATGAAGGTAGGGCTCATTGAGATGGAGGTTGCTACTGCATGTGAGCTGATTAGGAACACAGCCTTCCTGAAAAAGCAACTTGTGAGTGAAAACATGAAATGAGAGGGAGAATCAACCCACGTGTCTGTGGGCCAGAAAAAGTTCCCATGGATAAGCACAAAACCTTTTTGACTTATTTGAGGACGTGCAAGGTGGTCGGTTTGACCAAGCAGAATGGAAGGTATTGCTCTGAGGTAAAAGGGATCAGGGCATCTAGGGCATTGTGGGTGTCTGGCTCTTCCTCTGAGATAGGAAGCAACTGGACATCTTTGAGAAGGAGGACCCAATCTGACAGAAGTTTTAATGGGATCCTTTTGGCCTCTGTGTGGATAATAGAATAGGAAGGCAAGGAGAGAAGGAAAGGGATAATAGTACAATTAAAAAAAAAAAGAAATGGTTGTATTCTGAAATATTGAATCCTGAAAATATTTTGAAAACAGTACCTACAGTACCTGCTGATGGTTTGGATATAGGATAAGAGAGGAAAAGGGGATTCCTGGTTGACTCCAAAAGGTTTGTCCTCAGCAGCTAGAAAGCTACATGGAAGGATTTGGGGAATAGGATTACTTTGGAAATTTCAGAGAAAACCTTGAATGTCCCTAATGGCTGAGAAATTAAAGATAAAAGAATTTTACAACAATTGATTGAGGGAAGCATAGACCTCAGGATCCAGGGGTGAGGAATAAGATAGAAATGGTTAATGAGTGACTCTGCATGGGGTATTAATTCCAGGTACTGAGTCAAAACACACACACACACACACACACACACACACACACACACACACAAATTGCTAGGAAAGGAACCTTGTATAAGGCATTTTCCTATGGGTTGCATGATAGATTTTCCAAGAAGAAATCATCTTCTGTTAGCCAGAAGAGTTTACCCCAAGCCGTAAAACAACTAATAGGTTATGGAAGGTTTCACAGAACACATTCGATTACTGATCTCCCAATCAGCAGTGGAATGTAGCTATTCAGAGGTGTGCAGAATAACGTAGTGCTGGTGATCAAGGCTCTGGCATCACACAGGTGAAAACACTGGTTCTGCCTCTCATTACTTGTATGACCCTGGGCAAGATATGTGACCTTTCAAAACTTTAGTGCTTTCATCTTGAAATAGTAGTCTGAGAATTACGTGAGGTACTGACTGTGATAGGTTATGTGACAAGCACATAGCACAGTGCTTGTCAGGGAATCCATACCAATAAATGTTATCTATATGATCACCTACCCTTAAAATGCATCTGAGCAGGAGTGAAATTCAATGGTAAAGGCTCCAGGAGGCAGCATAGAGCAGAAGGTACACAAATCTCCCTTCACAAGCATCAAAAGAAAAACAGCCATATGGAAATCAGATGTTTGGAGTTTTTTGTTATTGCTGTAGTAAAGTCTCCTGAATTGTCACCCTGAAAGGCTAAAACACCTCTGATGTAAATGTCAAGGTTGTTCACTTCTTAGATGAATTTGGGATGAATGTGTATTTTTAAAAATTGCCTTAAAGCTCTGGAAATGTAACTTTCATAATCAAAGTAGTTATTGAAATATAAATTTTATGGTTGCAGTTAAGTAGAAATATGAATATAGACTAGCAGGTAAAATGAAAAATTAGAAGAGTTGTAGTAATGTAGAACCATAGTCATTTTTATTCCAAAAAGTTTTATTATGCCATATTTTGGATTATGCATTTAATTCTAATTGTTTTTATAGATTTATAATTATACATTAAATTATGCGCATTTGTGTGTGCAATCATGTACACAGCAAAATACCTGAGTTAACTACATGCCAAAATATTGAATGGTTAGGACTTGGTGATTATGGATATTTTTCATTTCATTATAGTGTTAAATTTGTCTTTGGTTATTTGTTATACAAATTTATCAAAATCACCAAGCCTTTTCAAAACTAATCAAAACAAGATATACTCTTTCAACTCTTCTTATTCATAAATGTCAAAATATTGAGCTCCCATTCAAACATCCACAGATAAAATATTATTTATCAGAGTTGGAAAATTTAGAGATTTTTTTACCTCTAAAATTGGGAAAGAAATCCTGCCAAGGACCTTGTTGGGAAAATATTGGTAAATGCTACTAATTAAGCATTTATTAAACACATAGCCTCTATTAAACACACATTCATTTATTTAGTCATATAATATAGTATTTAAAAGTGGCCCCAAACCAGGTGTGGTAGTGCACACTTGTAATCTCAGCAGCTTGGGAGGCTGAGGCAGGAGGATTACAAGTTCAAAGCCAGCCTCAGCAACATCAAAGTGTTAAGCAACTCAGTGAGACACTGTCTCTAAATAAGATACAAAATAGGGCTGGGGATATGGCTTAGTGGTTGAGTGCTGAGTGTCCCTAAGTTCAATTTCCAGTACCAAAAAGAAAAGAAAAAAAAAAGTGGCCCCAAGTGTGTAAGTAAATGAAGTCAGAATATTAAGTAAGTAAATGTATTGAACTAATTAAATGTTAACCCATTTGATATGATTTAAGTTATTCTATTTGCTATTTCATCTCAAATCATAAAACCTCTAACTTTCTTAAAAATAAATTGAATATTCTGGACATTAATTCCCTATGTGAGGACCAGGCAGCAAAGATCTTCTCCCATTCTGTAAGTTTGCTCTTCACACTCAAACCAATTAAACAACAATAAAATAAAATCAACTGAAAGGGTCGAAGCAGGATCACTGGAGTAGAGAATGGGGAGCCAGTGGAGGTGGGTAGTGCTGGGGACTGAATTTTAGCCACCTGTGTTCCATGCATTGTGATTATGTCAGAGTGCAACCTGGTGTTGTATATAACTAAAAAGAAGAAAAAAATAATTAAATAGCAAGCAATATTAAATTGTCTGATGAAGCCAATATTTCAATGATCCTAAATAATCTGAATAACTTCTACATGTTCCTACCAAACTTGCTTTCACCACCATCTATATAGATTGTCAAGCGATGCAGTCAATCTCTTGAGCACTATCTTTTAATTTCTAGGTAGAGGCAATAATGAAAACTATATGACTATCTTGGTTCTTGGATTCCTGGTACATCTCTTAAAGATATCTGCAAAATGATTCCTGTTTTTAGGATAAAAGTAAGCCTCACAGAGCTTAGGTGTAGGTCCAATTTCAGATAGTGGTGACTATCTGAAAGGCCTTAGCCTATTTAGTATCTATGATACATAAAATTCCTTAGTCTTTAGTAACTGGTATCTGCTCTAAATGTCTGTCATACATAAACATTTTCTAATGTTGGATTTTTTACTCTGATTAATTCCCCAGATTACCTCTGGCTACATAGAAAACTTCTTATTTAAAAATCCATGATTTTCATGGAAATTTGTTCTTTAATATACTGAGAAAATATCATACAATGCTAAAAAAGCCTTAGGAGGGAGATCCTATCAATATTTTCCATGCAAACCCTGTACATATTACAGTTTTTTGAGGATGCCAATGAGCATTTCATGAGATAACCAAAAAAAAAAAAAAAAAAAAAAAAAACCCAGAGACTATTATGTCCAAGGAAAGTTTATCCTCCTAAACTTTAGCAAGAGTCATGAATGCTAATTAAGGCCAACTTTCAAAGCCAAGTATAGTTGGCCATCATCATCTACCTGATTCATCACAGCTGTTTCCAAAGAGAAACATGAGGCATGCAATTTGTTCTCACAGGATTTGGACTGTACCTTATTTATTTATGATAGATCTTTGGGTTTGGAGGTTACATAACCACATGTTTATAATACCTATTAATTGACCACATAATTTATCTATTACTGACCAGCAAACAACTTTTAGGAACTATTTAAATATTTTTTTTAATAAAGACCTCTTAGTGATATAAAACATAAGTACTCCAAATGCCTTAAATTGGATCACACAGGAAACTAGAGAAATCATATTATTTTGCATTTCTGGCTTTGGAAATACGCCACACTTTGAGAATGCTTGGGAAGAATTAGCAAAGCTGACCCTGCCATGAATAACACAATCCAAAGTTCTTTCCTGAGACTATTTAACATTATTTGGCTGGGAGGAGGGAAGCAGGGTAAAGAATGCAGTTCAGAAGGTGATTTAACTGAGAGATGTGAAAAATATCCTGAAAATAAATATCCTGAAAGAAATGTGAGTACTTTTCCTATTTGTAACTTGTGAATAGAGTATTGAACAAAGAAGATTTATGGAAGGCTGAATATTACAAAAAATATATTTTGTTTTCAGGATGATGTCAAATGTGAACAATAGCAGTAAGATTCCTCTATTATTTAAACTACTCTCTTTCCACAGATGCAGTTGGATTTGAGTAAAAAAGAAATTCCACAGCAGTGGGCCCTATGAGAAATAAAATGTGTAAATGGTGCATTTTGCTGCTTAAGATATTAATAAAAAGGGGCATAGCATAGGATTGAATGGGATTCCATATTCCAACAAACCCCCTCTTTCCCATATTTTTTGTTTTCTTCCTAAAACTGAAATATTCTTTTCTATATACTTGTATTAAAATTTAATCCCCTTTTCCTTTAACTCCTGGTTTACTAATCCCCACCGAAGAGAATTAGAAACGTGAAGAAATGTGCTTCACATACAGAAATTCCACAGTGGAGCCCTCAAAATGGTAATCACTTATCTTTCCCCAACTGTGGCAAAACTGAGTCAGAATCATTTGGAGGTGTGTTTGAAAGTTGGTTCAATTAACTTAGAGTCCAATCTTAAAAATCCAGTCATTCGGGACTGAGTTTTTCTTTTGAGTGACCATCTGAGTCAAACTCACTACCTCTGTGGGCAGGAAGAGACTCAGATATAAGGAACCCTCATGCTTCATATTATGACAGATGTTATGTTTTCTTTTTATAATAAAAAACATGATTTGAAAGAGATTAAGACAAATAAAAACAAAATCCTGTAGAAAACAATCGAGAGGATTTTGTTAGATGTCTGCTCAAGTCAAGACTGCTGATTTTAGGGACAGTGAGGCACAGCTAAAAAGCATATTCTTCAGGGTTTCAGTCCCAACCTTTCCTGCTTATTGGGTACATGATCTGTAATGAGTTCTGTGAATTTTCTGTGCTTTGGATTTTCCATGTGTAAAATGAGGATAATAATAATCAGAATTCATAAAATCCTTGTGAAGACCTCTTGAGATAAAGTGTTAAATAGTCACGTGTGCTCTACATATACCTAGCTATATCTTCTTAGTTTAAGGAAAAAGAAGAATAAATGATAGAAATAGAAGTGAAAAAGTTATATGGAAGGATAACTTTCTCTGATGACTTCAAGTCCAATATGTCACACTTATAAAGGGTTAGCCTAACCTTTGTGTCTCATTTTATGTTTATGGTTTTTTTCCATTAACACTTATCTAGAAGAGAGTAAATCACTTCTGAAACAATTGAAAGAAAAATGTAGAAAGTATATATTTATATTGAATAACATATACAATTGAGCCACACAGTATTTATATATTTCATTTAAGTATCTAAAAGTATTTTTTTATTATTTAAATTCTTTCCTTGGTAAATTTTAGTTTGATCAAAAACTTAGGTTTTTGATATTCAGATATTTTGCTGTTTGTGAAATCCAAATGATTTGCTAAATTCTGATACCTACAAGGTTTAAAAAGCTCCAAGTGGTGTACAAAGTAGAATTGTAATTCACATATACAGCAGCAACAATAAGAATGATAGTTATCATTAATTGGGTGACTATAACATATAAGACACTATTCTTTGCACTTAACTTTAAATATTTTATTTAGTCATCTTCACCCTATGAGAAAGGTGGTATTTTTATTTTATAAGGTAAGGAAATGTGGCACAGAGATACTAAAGTATTGGCCATGTTTACATGAATGAAAGTGGAAGATCTGGGATTTAAAACAAAAGTGAAAATCCAAAAAGCATAAGTTTCCCAGTCCTCTCAAAACGGTGGTCTTTGCATGATGCCCACTTTCCCCCTATGGGCTAGGTCTGTTTAAATTGAGAGGGAAATCAAACTTTTTACTTTAAAACATAGGCTGATAGTCTTTGCCACTGATAGGGTCCCTTCCCTTCACTTAACACTATTCTGCCCCAGTAAACTATGGCAGAGGAATCTGTCATTATTACTGTAAAGACATTGATGCTTGGGGCAGAGGCATCTGTCATTACTACTATAAAGACCTTGATGCCTGGGGCAGAGGCAATTCCTTAGTGAAGACTTCTCCTTGCATATTCATTATGCACATTAGTCTTGGCATAAACCAAATAGGGACATTCCCCTACTCCATGCCTTTCTGTAGCTTCCCAGGGTTCTTTCCTAAATTAAAGGAAGACCTCCAAGCATCAGCTTTGGAATTGCCATGGCTAATTGTTTAGGAGATTTTTTATTCAAGTAAACACCAAGACTGACATCCTAAAACACAGCATCATAACCTCTGCTGGCTGGTTTCCCTGGTGATGATTAATGGAGACATGACTAACTAGCTATAAAAGCAAATTAGGGGAAAAATGGCCATTGGGTAAGGATACCAGCAAGCTCTCCAGGGCAACCTGTTTTATGACTTACCATGAAAGGACATTGATGCCCTTGATCAAACATTCACAGAGGATTTAGAAAATCACCTCATGGTAGTTTGATCACGTTGTAAACGAAGTTCTATAAAGTTCCTACAGAGGCACTCTTTCACTTTCATCAATGTGCTGTTAGTAGATGATTTTGTGCCTTTCTTAATAAATAAGAATAAATATGTGACGGGACACAAATGCATTGCTATCGAATCTATTAAGATATAAAGCATGTTTCAAAACTTGGGTCATAGGGGATAGAGATGTATTGAAGAAGGTTGATAGATCTAAGGGGCCCCCTTATACGTTAACAATAGGTTATGTTGATGATATTACTGCTTTTAGCTGGAACACTTTGCAAAACATAACATACAGAAACCATATGGGTCTATTTATACTGAACACAGTCATTGGACTTTAGTGTACAGAAGTAGCATATTTATTTCTTATATATTGAAAAATTAATGAAATAAAAACAAAACCATTCCCCTTATCCCCTTACAGAAGAAGAAGAAGAAGAAGAAGAAGAAGAAGAAGAAGAAGAAGAAGAAGAAGAAGAAGAAGAAATTTCTGCACATAATTTATTTTTTAACATTTCACAAATTTGGATGTAGAGAATTTAAGTCAAGACATATTACAGTGGATAATACAATATTTAAGCCTTATTTCTCTTATCTATAAGGTTGGCATAATCATTGTGATGACAAAAAAGGATCAAAGTTAAATATTTAGCAGAATATAAATAACCTAGCAAATGCTCGATGAATTTTAGCTATTATTTTTCTGGATTAATATATGTTTGCATAGCAAATTTCTATCATTAATAAATTTGCCTAAAATAATTGTACATTACTGTAGAGAAGAACTAACTTAGATCAGTTCTTTACATTATTCAATACAAACATAACCAACAGAAAAAATGATTTGGGGAAAATTTAAAGCAATTATAATAATATGCTCATTCCTATTGGCAAGAGTAGATATACTGCCTAGAAAAGAAATATTTTACACACACACACACACACACACACACACACACACACATATATATGACATTATGACTGAGTTTACTGCATATAACTTTTATTATATAGATATGTTGGAATAGCTGATAGAAGATAATCTCAAGTAAATATGCAGCAGCATAAATAGCAAGAAGTACACATATTAAATGGCAAAATCAGGGCAAAAGTAAATTTAGCAGTCATTGTTATGCATCCTAACATGACAGAATTTAATCAAAGATACTATAGACAGTATTTTTTTAAAAATATGTTTTGAATAAACTCACATTTTCTTAGTGCAATTTTCAGTGTTTTATAAACACTGTGTGAATAAACACAAGAAATCTGTTTCAGCTCAATGCTTGACATCATTAATAACAGGATGCATCGATTTGATTTATCAGCTAAAATAAGCTGGACCCCCCCCCAAAAAAAAAAACAAAATAGTTTAAAAGAGAAAAATTATCTCACTCATCAATATGTCTCAGAGTAGGATGGCTTTCAAGGTGGATAATTCTGTAGCTAAAACCATCAAGAACCAATGTTCTGTTGCTGGGGTTGTAACTCAGTGGTAGAGCGCTGGCCTAGCATGTGTGAGGCACTGGTTTTGATCCTCAACCCTGAATATAAATAAATGAATGAAATAAAGGTTCAGCAACATCTAAAAAAAAAAAAAAAGAATCAATGTTCCTATTCTACACAGATAAAATGAACTTCTGCTATACAATAAAAAGGAACAGCTATGGTTTCAAATAATGACATGGGAGGATCTCCAGTTCATTTGCTAAGTGAAAAAGGCTAGACTCAACAGGTCCACACTGTTTGATTCTATTGACATTACATCAAACTATGACAGAAATCAGTGGTAACCAATGGTCAAGCTGCAGAGGATTGATTTCAAAGAGGCATGAGGGAGTCTGAGGGACAATAAAACCATTCTGTGTCTTGATTATGGTGTTTTTACACACATTTTTAAAAATTAATAATGTTTTCACTTGCATTTTTTGCCCTACTTAGATTATACCTGCATAAATTTTAAAACAAAGGAAAAAGAACTGCTTTGTCATCCTCTATTTGTCTGCTTTCCCTCTGGCTAATTGTCTTAAGCCTGAAAGAAGGATGTCAGATTCCCAGGCATCCCCGGCAGATGTGTAAAATAATGTCCTGCAAATAAGAGGATGTTCCTTCTTGTGTTCTCTTTTTACAAGTAAGAAACATTTTCAGAAGCCTCTCTTTGTACCCTCTCACATATAGAATGAACTAGATCTGCCTCATGTGTCTATTCCTTAATCAATTCAGGTAAGGAAAACCAATGATCACAATTGGCATGCAAACAGAATTTAACCTTGAGTTTGAGATAGCAATGCAAATGCTCAGACTAAATGCCTGAAAACATTAGGAATTCATCTGGTAAGGATAAATCATAGTTGGGGTAGACATAAAGTGAACTGCTGACTCACCTGTCCAGCAGCACTTTGATTGAATTCAATGAAAAATTTTGACATAGGTTGATGAAACTAATGTAAGACAAACCAAACCAAAACAAAATAAAACAAATCCAAACTAATAGTTCACTTTATGTACTTTACTTGCATGCTGTACTACTTGAACTTACTGATAGATGCATCTTTTTATAATTACGAATACAATATCCTCCCATGTAATACTCTTGAGGAAAGTTTCTTGATGAGGGTGAGATCTGGAAATAATGCCATATGATAAATCATTGCAAGAAATAGTGCTCGCATGTGGAAAACACATTAGACTCAATCTTTATACTGCCAAAGACTAGAAAGAAAATATTTCTAGTTTCTCTAGAAAGAAAAGTACAATAAGGGAGAATTTTCACCTATGATTAGAGTTATCCAAAGACTCCCAGTGGTGGTAAGTTATCTATCACTGTGACTATTCAAGCCTCACCCACAAGACGCCTGTGGGGATGGAGTAGAAGAGGATGCTAGTCTATCAGATGAACAGTTAGATTGGACCCTCCAAGACTCACTGGACTCGTTGACATCATTAGATGACACTAATTTTGTTCTTCCATTAACAAAGAAATATACATGTCTATGTGAACATGTATGTGTATGTGCAGATATATAAAGAATTTAAATATATATCGCATATGACTAAAAAAGAATTTACTGATTAAAAGACTGGAATGGAATACATAGTGAAATACAGATGTGTTATAAATGAGGTAGTAATATTATGAATTAAATTTTAAAAATCTAAGTACAAATTGAATAAGAAGTGGAAGATTTTTGGCTTATTGTATTTATGTCCTTGACCTGGCAGAGATACATTCACAGTGAAAAGGCCAAAGAAACCCCTTTCTTCCAAATATACTTCTTTAAGGAGACTTTAGAACAGGGGATGCCACTCAAGGGTAGAGAGCTTGCATAGCATATTGTGACGCCCTGGATCTAATCCTCAACACTGTACATAAAAAGAAAGAAAGGAGATGGAAGAGAGAGATAAGGAGGACAGAAAAGAGAGAGAAAGAGATAGGCCAAGCTGACATGGTGACGTGGTCTCTCTGGGCTTATTCACCCACCATGCAAAATCAAAACTTTCAAAGTCATCTCAGTATATACTTTGTATTAGAAAATACAAAGCAGAAGACACAATAACATTAAGATGTTACAGTGAATTTTTGTAGCCTGATGAAAAATATTTCTAGATTTTCTATAAAAGGAAGAAAAGCAAATGCTTGAAAAATATTTCCCCTATACCTTATGCATAGTGTTTTTTCTTTGTTGAATTATTATTACTAGTATTTGTAGTAATACGATTACTTATACAACCTTTTGTTTGTGAGCCAGTGAGCGGAAGTAGAAAGGCCAAAAATAAAAATAATGACCTATCACCAAAAGGCCCAGATGAAGAACCTTATGTTTAATGATTTAGTATTAAAATTATTATCTTAATCATGGAAAAAATGGTGCTAACTTGGAATCATTCAAATGTACCAGATAAATTTAAGCAGCTGCCTAGCTATCAACACTTTAGTGGAAACAAAGTATAACCCAAACTCTATAGTATAAGGTGTCAGTTAATAACACAGGTGTGCCTGGGTTATTTTTAGCAGCCTAGAAAACTCCAAGTCAAGTGTGCAAATCTCTTTTTTTGCACGGTCTGGTTCTATCAACCAGCCTTTACCTCATGGGAAGTTGAGTTTTTCTCTCAAGTTATTTAAGAGCTCCCATTATCTTACAAATAGCTTTTAGAAATACATCCCTAACTAAGAGTCTTGCTAAATAGATGGTTTGTGTTGCTTTGGGAAAATGAAGAGAAAACAGAAAGCCCTTCATTAGGGGAAAGACTTGGCTACAAGAACTCAAATGAAAGAAAACAAAAGGGGTAATAATTGGAAAACAGAGGGGCCTTGGACTGATTATGTTTTGTTAATTTCATACTTGCATACTGAATACTCACACTCTAGAAAGCTCTGTGTTAGGCTGTAGAATGACATAATGCTATATAAAATTTCATTTTCTGCCCCAGTGAGTTCAATATTGTTATAAAGAAGGAAAAGTAACCCTTTTCGAAAGGGTATAGATTTTCTCGAACTTGAATGCTAAGTTAAATTATGTTTCACTAATTGTGGAATTCTTACACTAGTTAATAGGAAAACATTTTTAGAAGCAATGTACACTTCTTTCTGGGATCTAAACACCAGTTTCTAGTCATCAGCATTTCATTCAAGTGTAAGGATTTCTCTATTTTATTGGTCTGAACAAAACCTTTAGAAGTAGTACATTGGTTACTTATTCAGTCACTAAAACTAACTAAGTGCTTTTGTAATACTCCTATAACAACTTTCTAGGAACCATTGCAAACCAAACAAAACCAAAAAACATTGTGAGGGTTAAAGCTCTTCAATTTCAAAAGCTTTCTGTATCTAGCCAATCTGATTTCTCATAACTCCCAACCTGAAACAGCTCTGGAATCTGCTCTGCTCATCATAGTGACTTTCACCTCAGTACTTTAGTCTGTTTCATCAATTCTTCAAAGCCTAACAAAATTCCTGCTTCCTGTAGTGAAATACTCTATATTCAGTGTCCCAGTGTCCCCTCCCTCTGATGTTGACATGCATATCCGGGAGAAGCCATATCCAGGGTTGTAGTTGGCTACCTTTGGATCCTCCTGCCTGGGTCCCAGTGTATAGTCTATCAACTCTATGAATTTTAGATTCAAGAGAGGTGCTTAAAAAGGGGACACTCAAGTTCCATCCGAGAACAACTAAATCAAATTCTATAGGAATAGAAACTGAGCATTCCTATTTTTAAAGTATCCTCTCAGGTGATTTTGGTGCAAGGTGGAAATTAAAAACCTAGTCGATTAGGATAGAATTAACCCAAAGCAATTTATTGCCATAAAGAACTGTAATTTAAGACTTGATTTTTCATCTGTCATAGTGTGACACTGTATGATTCACATGCAGCACATTGCAAATTCAGTAATCAGACATCAAAACACATTAGCTCCTGAGTGGTGTATTGGTTTCGCCTCAGGCAAAAATCAGGTGACTGTTATTCAGTATATACCATTTAGAGAAAGATTCAGAGGACTCTCTGGGTATGACCCTACAAGGCAATTGGTATCATAGGTGGAATAACAGGGAAGATACTAAGTATATTTTATACCTGATTTATAAGACAATAGATGCCTAAATTGAGGTCTATATGGTTTAAAAGAACCTAAAGAAGTCTAGCATATTTGTAAAAACTGACAGAGCTTAAAAGGAGTCTTTAGCCTCTCCCAAAAATAAGGTTTTAGAGTTCACATGACATGATTATTAATTGCTCTGTGCTCTGGCTTAGCCCTGGTTGCCCTGTATGCTTTGGCATTTTGGTATTTCGATTCAGTTCTTTCATTTTCCAAAGTAGTGCATCATATGTTTCTTGTTTCTCCACTTTGTCCACATTACATAAAATACATGCCAACAAAAACTGGCTGGCCAAATTCATGAGCAGTTCTGCTGTTCATAATTTTTAGGAATGCTGGTACCCTATGAAAAGGAGAGAGAGAGAGAGAGAGAGAGAGAGAGAGAGATAGATGAGAGGAAGGAAAATCTCAAGATGAAATGAGAACTTCTTGGAATAATCTAAATTCCCAAAAACTGCCTCATAAATTAATCTTCACCAAGTCAGTAAGTCAGTTGGTGTTTGGGGAGTGGAAAGGGTGCTAAATATTCACAGGAACATTATTAACTCACCAGACACACTGGTGCATGCATGCCTGTTAACCTAATTACTGGGAGGTTGAGGAAGGAATATCCTAGTTTGAGGCCAGCCTTGGTAATTTGGTGAGACTGACTCAAAATAAAAATTAAGAAGGGATGGCAGTATAGCTCAGAGGTGGATTGCTTAAGTAGCTTGTGCAAGGGCTCAATCCACAATAGCATTAAAGAGAAAGAGGTGGGGGCAGGAAGAGAAAAGAACAGAACATTGGCTTCTGTCATCTCCTAATCTCTTTCTCTCCTCTTCTACTTTCCCTCTGGTGTGTGACATGCACAGGCATGAGAGCCCTCACCACAAATCTTAGAATTTTAATTTTCATTCTACAGTGACAATAACCGGGGCATGTAATGGAAACTCTTTAAAAACCCCAAAATACATTAAGAAAAATATGTGTTTGAATTATCCATTTTAAATGGAAGTGAAAGCTATTTTCATCAGAGTCTGTATTAATTTTTATTGGATTTCATTAGTGGCTGTCCTCCATTCAACCCTCCTTTAATTTCAATTTCTTTGGATTTAACTGTCTTTGTTGGAACTGAGTGAAAAACCCTCTTGCCTATAATGGTTAAGTGTTATACAAGAAGATTGCCTAGGAAAAGCTTATGTGCTTGTGCTTCTATCCTAAGAGATACACTTTGAATTGTTAAGACTTTGCACTTAGTTTTCAAGTTCTGTTGTCTTCAGAAAAGATCAAAACCTCTTTTTCCTGAAGTAAACAAGCCAACTACTGTTCTCATTTCCTATAAATTATTGACAACAAAAGTGCCAAATCATAAGCTGCATTATAAAAATTTATTTGTTTTTAAAAATAAAATTAAAAATTAAAAGCTCAACATTTCTTCTGTTTCTGTTCTGTCCAACATTGGGCTATGTTCTGTTTGACCTTGAATGATAAAACCTACCCTATGTGAAAATGACTCTACTGTGGATTGAAAAGGATGCCTCATGATTCTTTTAAAACAAAAATGCCTGGATTGATAGTGTCTGAAATTTCTCCAAGTTGTAAATGTCTATTCTAACAGTTTTTAGCCAGTTCAATTTAATAGTCATCATTTCAAAATCTTTTTTAAAAAAATAAAAGTAATTTTAAAAACCAGAAATACTGAGTATTTGTGTATATTAAAGTAATAATCAGACCATGATTATTCTGCTTTTTTGCTGAAGGGAGGATTTTCTGTTCCCATAACCACAATCTGTCTCATTCCACTAGCCAATTACAGGGTGTAAGGTGGTAATTCTCTAAAGGGGAAATACCATTCTCTTGACCTCAGACTGAGGGGACTAGGTAACAGGTTGGATAAACAGCAGAAAATAATAAGCATGCACAGTAAGGTAAGATAAAATGGAAAAAGAAGGTAATCATAACAACTTTGATCATCATGCTTTGAATTTACTGAACTGTTTTCTTCCATGACTGTACACAAAGAACGCCTTAAACTTCCCACTACTCAAATAAATATTGTCTTCATTAAGCAAACTTCTCAAAGCTTTGACCTATTTTGATTGAATTCAGGAAAGTTTTCAAGTGGATTTCTTTCATAGCAACCAATCAGTTTGTTGTTTGAAGTACACACACACACACACACACACACACACACACACTTTATAACTAAAAGTTTAAAAACCTCTACTAATGTCCATGCACAAAAAATATTAAGCACATTTTAGATAACAGAGGCACCCACTCTTTAGAATATATACCATTGTCTTCCTTAATCTATAATGAACATATACTTTTTTAAAACATTGGTAATATTTATGTCTGCTCAAGACATTTGTCATGCATTGAACATAAGTCTTTCAGAGTTTCAGAGGTCTTCATCTATAGAAGATTGGCTCCATTCCCTGGGGCTCTATGTGAGGCAGAACACAATGGTGGAAGGTGTGGCAGAGGGAAGTCGCTCACATCATGGTGGTCAATATGAAAAAATGCTCATCATCTCTAACAATCAGAGAAATGTAAATCAAAACTACTCTAAGATATCATCTCATACCAGTCATAATGGCAGCAATTATGAAGACAAACAACAATAAGTGTTGGCAAGGATGTGGGGAAAAAGGTACACTCATAATTGCTGGTGGGACTGCAAATTGGTGCAGCCAATTTGGAAAGCAGTATGGAGATTCCTTGGAAATCTGGGAATGAAACCACCATTTGACCCAGCTATTCCTCTTCTCGGACTACACCCAAAGGACTTAAAAACAGCATGCTACAGGGACATAGCCACATCAATGTTTATAGCAGCACAATTCACAATAGCTAATAGATGTGCTTCAGTGGATGAGTGGATAAAAAAAATGTGGCATTTATTCACAATGGAATATTACTCAGCATTAAAAAAGAACAAAATCATGGCATTTACAGGTAAATGGATGGAGTTGGAGAAGATAAAGCTAAGTGAAGTCAGCCAATCCCCAAAAAACAAATGCTGAATGTTTTCTCTAAATAAGGGGGATGACTCATAATGGGGTAGGGAGGGAGAACATGGGAGGATTAGATTAATTCTAGACAGGAAAGAGGGGTGATAGGGAAGAGGGGTGGGAGGGAAAGGGATGGGGCAGGAGATTAGCAAGGATGGTGAAATGTGATGGACATTATTATACAAAGTACATGCATGAAGACTTGAATTGGGTGTCAAGATACCTTATATACAAACAGAGATATGAAAAATTTTGGTATATATGTGTAATAAGGATTCTAATGCTTTCCACTGTTGTCACGTATTTAAAAAAAATAATAAAATTAATTTTAAAAAAGCAGAGACTCCAGCTCCATATACAAAATATATACCCCACAGCCACACACCCAATTAACCACTTCCTCCAGCCGTACCCCACCTGCCTCTAGTTACCACTCAGTTAATCCCATTGGGGATTAATTAATGATTGGGTTAAGAGCCTCACAATCCAATCATTTCTCCTCTGAACCTTCTTGCATTGTCTCACATGCAAGCTTTTCAGGGACATCTCACATCCAAACCATAACAGAGACATACAAACTTTCATACATTAAGTAAGACTTTTAACTAAATAAATGCTTTTCCTCTCAAGGACAGAGATGAGGCCCACTCATCTTAGTATTTCTCTTGTGATATCAGTGCAGCAATTGTATTTAACAGTACAAGTACTGAACAAGGACTAGCTTTGTAACTTAGTACATGACTTAACTTCCTTGAGCCACAGTTATCTTACCTGAATATGAAGATAGCACTTTCTAGCTCGTGTCTATTAGTACCTAATCTATGTACTTGATTGTTAGAGTCTGTAAACAAATCAGGATGGCACCTGACATTTTACCAGAGAAATGTTAGTCTGTAAGCAAGTCTAAATGGCACCTGGCAAAATGCCAGAGGGAGTAGTTTGTGAAGTAACGCCATCCAGCTATTATTAAGTGTGGAGATTCCTTATTGGTTGACTGCTGTATCTAGTTTATGTTAATTAAGATAAGCTGTGTGGAATGTATAAATATTGCTCTGGTCCTACAATAAACGGCTTCCACTCCTGCTGTATCAATCTACACAAGTTGTTCGTCACCACCACCACCACCCACCCCCCCCACCCCCCCACCCCCCCACCCCCCCCCCCCCCCCCCCCCCCCCCCCGGTGTAAGTGAGGAAAAAAAGCTGCCCGTCCATAGATAGGACAGGAGCAATCTGCTTGTCCCTAGGCAGATAGGGTGAGAGGAAAAATGGCCATTTCGAGAAAATGGACAAGATTGATACAGTATGTTTGTGTCTTATTTTGTCTTGAAATGTTGTATTGTCTTTATGATAAAAATATGAAAGGGGTGAGAAGTAAATTGATAAGGGAAAGAGGCACCCCAGTGGAACCAAGAATAGTTAGGGCATGTGTTGATAGAAGCCCAGGAACTCTAGTCAGAAAGAAAAAGAAAGTTCAGAAGAAGAAGGATTATCAGGAAAAAAGTTGCAGCAAAAGGCTATTACTGAATATTTTTTGTTACCGGAGGGTGCGTGAATCTGCGCAGCGGCTGCTGGCTGCCACGTGTGGGAGCCAGTCATGGTGCAGCAAGGACTTTTCAAGTGGCAGCAGCCGGCTCTTCCCCGCCCCCCCCCCGCCCGTGAAGCAGGACACCAATGCAAGAGCCCAAATCTAGACCTGACCTGGAGGCACAGTCTCCCAGGCTCTTGCTCCCTGTGCCCAGAAGCAGTTTGAGTCCGGGACACTCCCCAGGGCCATCTGGGGCTGCCTGGGATGCTACAGCCTGCAGAAGACGCTACCAGCATCCCTGATGTTTGGTCATTTTCAATGCCAATAACTAAAAAAAAATAATAATAATTAAAAAAAAACAAACACTAACACTCCACGCCTTTCTTTCTACTTATTTATTATTCATCATCTCTACTAGTTATCATCTCTGTGGCATTTTGTGTCAGGTCAGAACGGGTTCCTTATGTTTGTGTTTGTACACCGAGTCTGTCATAGTGCTTGATATACACTATTACACACCAGTAATTATTAAATGGGTGAAAGAAGCTTTAGATATGACACAGTGGACATCAGGGATCACTTGCACCTTTTCAGCTAAGCAATTGTATACTGTGTCACTAATTTAGGCAGAATAATTTAGTGATATAAAAATGAAAAGCCAAATGAAATTACATCTTTTAATTAAATTACAGGCAAGGACTTCAAGGTTATCTTTGTACAGAGTATGAGTGATCTTAATCTTGGTCTCTTCAGTTTCATTTCTCCCTACATTTCCTCTCTCCTTGATTCCTTCTCCTGCTTACATCTGGAAATGTTGCAACCTTTCAATGTGCTGACACAAGTGTAGATAACTTAGTTCTCTAGACCACAGCTAAGATAGACTGAAAGATAAAAGTATGTTGTTAAATACTGAGAATAGATACCTAAAAGCACAAATTTTTAAAAAAGAAAAAAAAAAGGAGTGCAATATATTCAACTCATAAAATCCTATGATCCAATCTACTCATTCAGTTCCTTGCTTATTACACATTCCACCCCACCTCTTGTTTAGAGTTCCTGTATTTGAACTCCAAAGGGGTAACAGTGCTCACTGTCTCCCACTCTCATTGCTGGGATCTCTATATTATCAGGTAGTAGTGTTTCTGCCCCCGGCCTCCATAGATTAACCCAGCCTGTTCTGATCCTCCCTCCATCTGACCTTCATAAAAGGGTGAGGCATCAGATGATGGACGATGAGAACCTGCTCCCTAGAGGCTGTAACATCTGTTGTCATTTCTAAACCATTGGTCAGGAGCCAGGCATAAGTGTTCAAACCATTTTCATAATCTTTGCAGGCCTGTCCCCTGTCCCTTCTTCCAAATGTAGATCACACTCCAGAGTGTTTGTACCTCTTGACCTGAGGGTTGGCTACAGGGCACCTATTTGTGAGGGTGCAGAGAAACCTTGAACTTGATACCATATCGATATAGGTATATATTAGGCCTCTTGTATGGGACAGAATGGGATGAAACAAGAAGGTAGAAAATACTTAATAAGAGCAGTTGAACCATCTTTATTATTATCAGAGATGAAATAAATAGTTTAGATTCAAATAAGCAACCACTGGGTGTTGGAACCTACAGGAAAGTGGAATAGTTCAAACTAGAAAACATAGCCTTTGAAATTGACCTGCTAAATTAAATGTGGTTTTACCCCACCTTGTAGAGAGTCGCATATATTGAAGGACCAATACTTTAGTTGGATAGTTAGTGGGATAGGAAAAGGAGGAAATGTGGAATGAACTATTTTAAAAAATCATGTGACATACATATATAAATAGACCACAAGGGATTTCATCTTTATGTATAAGTAGAAAGAACCAATCAAAATAAATAAATAAAAGAGGGAAAAGAAGATCAGTAGAGGAACAAAAATAAGGGGAAGAAGGAGAGGAGAGAAAATGTAGGGAATGGGAATTGAAATCAAATTCCATGAGTGTATGATTTTGATGGGATGAACCAAATTACCATGTATAACTGTAATACTCTAATAAAAAATAAATAAAAATAAAAACAGAATAAAGAATCACATACAGATGTTTGGATGCTTTCCAATAAAAATAACCCATTTGCTTTTCTTCTCAGTAATGAAAAAGGATGACCAAAAATATTAAAATGCAAAGATAAACAGACCTGGCTGATTTCATCCAAGACAGATTCAATTTTAGGTCAAGGTCATGTGATATGTCAGTGTGGTTTTAATTATATTGTTTTCTAGTGAGCATTATGGGTGTGCCAATTCCAATTTCAATTATTTCATATAACTTTTCAATTGCCTGTGCTAGAATGAGCCACATTCTTCACCATCAATCAGAGCTCCACCTAATTTCAGTGGGAATATTTTATGGGGATAAACAGAATACTTAAACCTCATAGCTTGGAAGGCAATGACAATCTGTGGACTAAGAGATAGATTTTTGTATATAGAAAAAATATTCTTTGTCACATAACTGCTAAAAGAACTATTGGCATTTGAACAATAAGTAGGAATTTACCAATTTAAATCAGGTGTAGATGTTATTTCAAACAACACCTAAAAAACTCTCCTTAAATACTACATGAAATAATCATGCAAACTAATGTACTTGAGCTGAAAAAAACAAACTTGACTATCCTGAAGATGTCACATCATTGTATATTTTAAGGTTATTTTTATAATAAGTATCATTCATCAGGCTTTTTTATGAAAGTGAATTTACAATGACTTTAGTAAGGTTGAGAGAGAGGCCAAATTTGGAAAATTTATAGCTTATTTTCAAACCCTTGATACTAACCACAAAATTTTTAAATAACACTTATTTTTAAATGTCTTATTTTTAAAAAATATAATAATACCAATTTGGTACATAGTTAGGTATACTAATTTTGATGGCCTTACCTTCTCTATTCACCAATCTATCTAAATGGATATGTGTTTGGTTGGGATGGTCAATAATGGAACTACACTTCAATGGCTAATTATAGCCTCCCTTTTATTTTCTATGAATGGAAATATGTGGGTATTTCTTGTCCAGTGACACAAGCAATCCCCTAAGGAGTAGTCTAACTATTATGGTTAAATAATTAAAATCTTTAGAATTTTGCATTCTTATTTTCATAGTATGTATGGAATATTCACACAAATGATAATCTGAAAATCAAAGAGGATATTTTTTCCACCATTTCAAAAATTAATAGATTACAGAGAAGTACATCTCAATTTCACATTAGAGAAAAAAATCAAGAAATAATATTGTTTTCCAAATTAATACTTTTAGATCTTTATTCTGTAATACAAAACAATGTGATTTTGTCAAAATGAACCTAATGTTAGTACAATCATAATGCTCTAATTTAAAAAAAAATATATGGAAGGGAAGTTTGATTTTCACTAAAATTTAATACATTCACTGAAACTTTGGTTTTGGTGAACCATCATGCTACTTGAAATCTCTAAGATTTAGGATGATAGAAAGAAAATAGGTTGTTATAAAAAAGTAGAATTATATTGTTTAGACTACATGCCACGTATTTATTTATTTTTGGTGACTGAAAGAGCTTTGAAAGACGGCGGCATAATTGTCAACATTTCTCTAGTATTTATGTAGTGAGACTGAAATAATGAAAGTGATTTATTGTTCTTGGATAGGATTCTGGTTTTGGAAGAGAGTAAATGGACTCAGTTCCAGCCAATACTGTAGAATATAAAAGTTTTCAGAAATAAGTGACTATAATGCTCTTTTAAAAAAGAAAAACAAAACCACACACCCAAATTTGTCACATCAAGTTACATATTAAGTAATGTAACTGAATTTACTTCTGAAATACATGTTTAGAACCATATTGTTACTGCAAATAATAAAAACATCTATTTGGAGATTAAAACATAAAATAAAATCATAAAGTATACATGATATATTGGAGACTCTTTGTAATTAAAAAAATCTTAATGTATTTTTGGCTCAAAACACTTGAAAGTAGAGAAAAATAAAATATTGAGTCTTATTAGTAATTAATTATTGGGATAGGACATAATTAACTATATATGTTTCTGTTATTGGTAGAGGAAACATATTTCCCTAGACTATTGTGACTGAATGTTTACAAACAATAGCGTAATCAAGCTCCAAATATTTGGTTGTTTGGAGTCCTATAAATTATTGATCTTGCTGCTTGATTTAAATATGCAAGTGTCATCTGGGTATTTCACTGCAAACATGTTCACTGTCACAAAAATGTCCTTGTTGATTTTTGTTGTTGTTGTTATTGTTGTTGTTTCATAGTAGCATCTCCTCAACAGTTACTGCTCAAGAAAGAAAAAATACTGGCCACTGTCATCCTCTGATTTGTTTCTTTACAAAGACTTGCTGTATTGATTTTGTTTTCATTACATTCAAACTTAGACTATGAATCAGATCTGGGCACATTGCTGTTAAGGACACTTTGTTAATAGCAGCAAAACAAAGTTGCCATTACTGTGACAAGAGTATTTTATTAATTGTCCAGTCTGGGCACTAGCCCAAGGTAAAACCAACAGGATAAATGGCTCATTGCCATCATTTCCAACAGAAGAGTACAATGCTATTCTTCCCTTTCTAACATTGGCTCAGTTCCCATTATTTAATTGATCAGCGAGAGTCTGACACAATTATTTTCTTAATTTTCTTGTTTTAGGATTGCATAATGGATCTTCCCCTTACATATCTCTCTACTCACATCTCATTATTTCCACTATGTCATTGCATATAATTTATATAAAGTCAGTTTCCCTGCTTTGTTTTCAGCTCTTTAATACAAATTTATCTTCTCAACTCACTCCAAGCTTCTTTTTCTCATTATTCTATGCTATAGGTATCAAAATTTCTAGACAGACATACAGGGAGACATACAGGGAACATATATGTATCGTGGTAGTGGGAAGATCAGAAATGTGTATCCTTTATATCAAAGACTTAAATTTTTCATCAGAAAAAGTTCAGATATCATGGGGTAAAAGAAATACTTTACAGAGAAAATATTGAGTTTTAAATTTATTTTGAAAAATGTTATCAGCTAAAGCTCTGGAGTGCGATATTATTATGTTGGCACTGTACACTGAAGTGAGAAATTGCCCAGAGGTACATTTTTCCTAGGTGGTTTGCATTACTAAGTGGGTTCTACTATTTAAAGGAAAAAGCTCAGGAACTGTTATCTCTTTGATCCAGCAACTTAACACTACTTTTAAGCCTCACAGAGAATCTGTATTAGGTTAAAAAACAATTCATATTAACTTTATGACAACTGATTCTGAACAATATTATATCAAGACCTGTCAGCATAACAAAAAATGGCATGCAACAAAATATACATCTATTAAAAATGTAATGTTGATAACCAAATATGTGCCTAAGTGAAAAATTTTACATGCAAGTAATATTTTTCAACGATTTTCTTCATGGATCAGTAAAGTATCAAAATGTAGTTATAATGGCTTTGTTAAACACTGAAATTAAATATATGCCATGACTTAAATCTTCACATGTTGCTCTTTTTTTTGAATCTGTTGTTTTAAACTCTAATTAATGTGACTGTTAACTGACTCTGCCAGTTTATCTACACTAATCATTCAGGAAATAATCCCATCTTTGTTGAAAAAGAATTAATGTTGGACCAGTTGCAATTTTTTCATTAGCAAGCATTTTGGGGAATGACCAGACAGAATAGCATCTTATATATTTTGAATAGTTTTACATGGAGCCAATGGTCCCAAGGGAGCAGAAATGTTAGTCGTCACATTAGTTATACTTTCAGTACTATTGTGTCAACTGCAAATATGCGTGCTACATATATGTTTTAGTAATATTGCAAAGACCAGGGCTTTTTCTTTTTTACATGCAATAAAAATGAATAGCTTGAAACTTCCTGAAACAATGATTCTTTACTTGAAAAATTTCCACTCTCAATTTATAACCCTAAAGTGTTTGGGAGTAACATTCATAAGATCATCACTCATCATTGATAACACTTGACTAACTATCTTTATATATCAGTCCATAAGCCATATTTCCATAATAGGCCTTATTATTTTATAACCAAAAATCATGTGGGCTCCTAACATAATTATTGAAGATAATCTTATATTGTAAATGAAAAAGAAAATTTTAGAAATGTCCTAAATCCTATTCAAATGACAATGCTTTCTAATGTACCTCATTTAAAAATCATTTATTATAAATAATTTTTAACTGTTGACCTTCAGGCTTCTGGGGGTTCTTAATGTGGATCATTAGAGTGTTGATGAACATTATGAATGTTCATGATATTTTTGAGCTGTTTCCCTGTGTGTCTACCAGGATCTATCCCTATTTAGAACTGAACATTCCTTAATAATCACATTAGCTACTTTAAGCTTCAAATTACATAAAGTTGATGTTAGGTAATCCTGCAACATTAACAAAATATCTGTTGAAGAACTGGAGTGGATTCTGTTTCTCTATGGCATCCTTCAAATAACTTCTATGAAAAAGTGGGCAGGCAACTGAAAAAAAAAAAAACGATGGAAGAATAACAGTTCAATTCTTCATGAGAGAATATTAGCAATGCTTCTCACACATCTAGAACTCCAGTGTGGGCACATCAGTTGAGTATTCAATGTTTGAGAGGGACAGATTCACAACATTTCTGAACTCCATTGCTATATTAAGCTGCCTCTTAAAGTAACAGACCTTTGCTTTTAGCTCTTCCAACTTTACTTTTATGATCCATATTGATTAAAGAAAATAGAAAAAGAAAAAGAAATTCAGGATACACTGGGTAAGTTCATCTGTAGTCTTGCAAAATATATAAAAAGATATATAACTAAATGTTATCTTATTTAAACCAAGAATTATTTTATAGATGCAAAACTTCAATGAGACAGTATATTCAGTTTTTACTCAGCATTTTTTTTTCTTCTAATAAAGATCCCCTTGAAAAATATTTTAACATTTTCTAGTATTCAATCCTACTGGGAAAATACCTCATCAGACAAAGCTGAACATTAAAAATGAGGACAATATAACGATATCAATTGGGCTTTTTTGTTTAGAAGTGACAGATATCAAATTCAAGCTAAGTTCAGCATATAAGAAAATTTATTGGTTCAAATAAGCTGAGAATATTGAGGTAGCTCATGGAATCACTAGCTTAGCTGTGCAAGCCTGTCTCCAACGGGCTGAAAAATAGTTCTTGTTATCTGGTACTCTCTGTCTCTCATTGTCTTCTCTCTGACTTTTTTTTTCTCTCTCTCTCTTTCTTGCTCTCAATTTTGGCCTGTCTTTTCCTCTTCACATCTTGTTCTAAAGTAAATGGGTTTCCCCACGTATCTGTGGATTATGTTCCTGGCAACCCCATAATTCAATGGATATAAAGAAATGCCATTTTGCATTGTCAATGTAACAATGCTATGGATAAATTTGGATTCACTTTGTTTAGACCACATACTCATTTTTTGACGTTATGATTATTGTTACAGAGAAAAAATGTCATTATGAGTCCAAAGTAGGCCATATGTGGCCAAAGAACAAGGTCTTCTTAAAGAAGAAAAGGAGTATGTCTACCACATATCATTATTACAAACTAACACCTTTTGTCAAGAAGCTCAGAACTGGGGCTGGAGATGTAGCTCAGTGGTAGAGTATGTGTTCAGCGTGCATAAAACCGTGGGTTCAATCTCATGTTCGTTTCCATTTTTATTTCTAAAAGAAATCATGATTCTCTTTCTTAAACATGTTTTAATATTTTAAATTATTTCAAATCATTTTAGAGATAGTTTATACTACAAAAAAGTAATAAATTAAATGTAATTTGGTTTCAAGTAGATCAAAGCGTTAGCTATTTTGGAAATGTTAAATGAAGCATAGCAGTTTTATTTTAGCAAATGTGGAAGGCTATTCAAGCAAAAAACATGGCAAAAAATATTAGCAACTCTACAATCTGTTGCAGCTACCCACTTGGTAACTTAAACAGTATTTAAACTAGATTCAGCTATGATTTTAATTGTTGATGTCATATTAAAATAACTCGTGGATTTGATTTAATCATATTGCTTCTGGAAATGCTTGAGCTAATTTACACTCTAGAGGTGAATGAGCATAGCCAATGACCCAATATTATAAGATTTTGATAAATCATAATTAAGTACCCAGAGAACACAATGAGTAATAATGTGAAACATTTCTTAGTTACTACATTTTTAAAATTATAATTGGTTGGATTTAGATTGTCATATACTTACTCAGAATTTGTCAGTGGATAATAAATAAGTTAATCTGCATATCAAATAATGGTCACATATAAGGCTATTTTAGAGCCTTAGAAGGATGTACTGAAGAGTACATTCCTGCTCCATTTCTGTAAAATCTCTCGTGGTTCCCCAGTTTTGGAATTTCTATCACGTGATATCAAAGGAGTGCCCCAGAGTTTAGTCCCTGGTACAAAAAAAAAAAAAAAAAAAAAATTAACCAAGCCAAAGGAGAATTTCAAATTTAAAAGGGGTTCCAGGTGGGTGTGTAGTATATTAAATAATGACCATCTATAGATATCAAGTCTAAATCTGTGGGATTTATGCTTTATTTAGGGGGGAAATGGTCTTTTTATATGAAATTAAATAAAGAGAAAAGATTCTCTAGATATTCTGGGCACTGAATCCAGTGGCCCCCTAAGAGGCACAGAAGAGACACCCACAGAAAAGAAAGAGGCAAAGTGACCACAAAGGGAGATATTGGAGGGGAATGGCCACAACCCATGGAATTCCTGGTACTAGCAGAAGCTGGAAGAGACACAGAACAGAATCTTCCTTATGACAGAATGGAAGGAAAATGGCCCTAATGACTTTTTGATTTCAAATATATGAGCTTCAGAACTGTAAAAGAACTAATTTCTGTTGTTTTAAGTCACCTGTTTTGTAGTAATTTGTTACTACAGGCCTAGAAAAGGAATACATGTGAAAACATGTGCCACTACACGTTGGTGGCCAAAAGGAACTTGTGTTTCAGGTCCCATTGTGCATGTATATCTGGGTGAGAATAGGAACTTTTAAACCTTCAACTATGGATAGTTACCTGGGATTGAGGGAATTTTATGAGTCTAGATATATTATAACTGAAAGGAATCTAATTATAACTTATAAAACAGAAATGTAAGCAGAAATACATGGGAAAAGCACCTGTCCTATGAAGGTCTTCAAATCTTTCTAATACTTTGGAAGATTGTTGCTTTATCTTGGTTAGACAAAAGGCTTTGGGGTTTTGAGATATGAAGGTTCTTCATTTCATGGACTACCCTAGCATTTTCTTTCTACCATCTTTGCACTTATCATGTTATATTGCAATATGATCTTTGCATATATAGGTCCTCTTTTCAGTATTACTAACTTTCTGAGGGTCACAAGAGCCTCAAAGCAAAACATAACAAAACAAAAACCAAGGAATAAATGTAACCATGGAGGTGAGAGAACTCTACAATGAAATTATAGAACATTGATGAAAGTAACTGAAGAAGAATACTAAAAGATGGAAAGATCTTCCATGTTCATTGATAGGCAGAATTAATATTGTAACAATGGCCTACCAAAAGCACTTTGCACTTTCAATGGAATCCCTATAAAAATACCAATGAGATTCTTCATAGAGCTAGAAAAAAAGTAGTCCTAAAATTCATGTAAAAGAATAAAAATTTCAGAATGGTCAAAGAAATTGTAAGCAAAAATAACAACTCTGGAGACATCACAACACCGAGACTACAAAGTTATAGTAAGAACAGCTGCATGGTCCTGCCATAAAAACAAGCACATAGACCAATGGAAAAGAATTAAAGACACAGAGAAAAATCTCAACAGATGGAATCATCTAATCATTACAAAGGTACAAAAAAAACATGTTGGAAGAAAGACAGCCTTTTTAATAAATTATGGTAGAAAAACTGGCTATCCATATTGTTTTAGTCAGTGTTTTTTTCCTGCTCCTGTGACTAAAAGAACCCTACCAGAACAATTTGGGTGTGGGTTATTTGAGGACACATGGTTTCAGAGGTCTTAGTTCATAGAATGGCTAGCTCCATTCCTCAGGGCTCCAGGTGAGGCAGGACATCATGGCAGAACAGTGTGGCATAGGGAAACAGCACACATGATGATCAGAAAGCAGATACAGAGGTCTTCACTTGCCAGATACAAATATATACCCCAAATCCATGCTCCCAATTCCCAACTCCTTGCCACACCCTACCACTTCAGTTACCACTCAGTTAATCCCTATTAAGAGACTAATCACTGATTGGGTTAAGCCAATTATTTCTCCTTTGAACCTTCTTGTGTTGTCTCACGCATGAGCTTTTGAGGGACATCTCACATTCAAACCATAACATATATGTAGAATTAAATTAAATCCCTATTTCTTACCTTGCACAAAAGTAACTCAACATTAATCAAAGACCTAGAAATTAGATCAGTAATATTGCAACCACTGGAAGACCACAGAGGATCAATACTCCAACACATAGACTCAGGCAACAACTTCCTCAATATGACTCTTATTAAAGCTTAGAAAATAAAATTAAAAATTAATAAATATTATGGAATAAAAGTAAAAAGCTTTTGCACAACAAAGTAAATAATTATGAGCATGAAAAGAGAACCTTCAGAATAGGAGAAAAATTTTTAGTAACTACACTTCTGACAGAAGATTAATATCCAGAAGATACAAAGAACACCCCCCCACACAAAAATAACAAAACCCAAAGAATCCAATCAAGAAATGGGCAAATGAGCTAAACAGATATTTAACATGAAATGAAAATGGCCAACAAATATATGAAAAAAAATGTTCAACATACTTAGCAATCAGAGAAATGAAAATGAAAACTATGCTGAGATTTCATCTCATCCTAGTTAGAAAAGCAATCATCAAGAATGCAAGGATAGGGGCTGGGGTTGTGGCTCAGTGGTAGAGTGCTCATCTAGCATGCACGAGGTACTGGGTTCAATCCTCAGCACCACATAAATGTAAAAAAATAAAGATATTGTGTCCACCTAAAACTAAAAAATAAATGCTGAAAAAACAAAAGAATGCAAGGATAACAGAAAAGGAACACATATATACTGCTGTTGAGATTATAAGTTAGGACAGCTATTATGAAATCAGTATGGAGATTCTTCAAAAGACAAGGACCGGAACCAACATGAGACCCAGCTATACCACTTCTTGGTATTTATCGAAAAGAACTTAAGTCATCATACTATAATGATACATGCATACCCATGCATGTAGCAGCACAATTCACAATATCCAGTCTATGTGTCTGTCGACAGATGAATGGATAATTTTACGTAGTCATAAAGAAGAATGAAATTTTGTCATTTGTAGGAAAATGGATGGAACTTCAGAACATCATGCTAAATGAATTAAGACTCAGAAATTGAAGTGTCGTATGTGTTCTGTCACTTATAGAATCTAGAGAGAAAAAAAGGAAGATTAAAATAGAAGAAATACCAGTAGAATGAGAAAGAGGATCAGGGTGTAGGAGGAGGAGAAGAAAAGAGGAGGTCCTGGAAATTAAATTGACCAAATTGTTATATGCATGTATGAATATATCACAAGGATCCTGTTATTTTGTATACTTATAATGAAGCAATAAAAAAAACTTTAGACTAATTTTATTCCACATCCTTTTAATATTTATCTTTACATGTAAAATGTGGGCTTCTATCTTTAAATTTTGAATCAACTCTGGGCATTACACATGTATAATACCAGCTGAACATTATATTTACCAAGATTTCTAAAAAAAATTCTGTCTTATATATTAATGTCTATAATTCAATTTTGTAACTGTTTTTTAAATTTTATTACTACTTTATTGTCAATGGAGCTGGGCAAAATTTAAAATAGCAAGTCCGATATTTTTATCTCCACTTATCCTTTTTCCAAAATGAAATACTTGATTTCAAATAACAAAGATTTGAAGGCACAATTTGATAACATTCCTGAATATCATAGAACATTCAGGGAAATTACATTTGGTTATAATTGTCAAACAATTTTTATCTAACATATTCCTAGGTTCTGAGAACTTTCTCGATGAACTCCATGGATACCCTTGTCATTTATCCATTTATTATCTGAACAACTGTGAAGACCTCTGGTCAGAGTTGGGACTTTGTGCACAGATGTTCGAGTTCTGATTTTGCAGTCCTTTCTCATTGTATCCTCCAGACTTAGTCTCCACCCTTGCCCTCTACCATGAGGACAACAGCTGTGAGGGTCTGACCTTTGCTAAGTTCCTGTCTTTTGGCAATAGTGATTGACTTCTGCTTATCTGAAGCCAAAATTCACTGTCAACATAACAGGAAGAGAGGAGAAGAAGGGCCGAGAGCTGGGTGGTGGGGGTGAAGAGGAAGAAGAAAAAGAAAAAGGAGGAAGAGGATCAGGAGAAATTGTTGTTTTAGGCAAACCTTTGGTTATTTTCTTAATTTTCTAAGTCAATCAGGGTGATGATCCCACTCTTAATACACAGATAGTCAAGGGCATCTCAAAGAATGAATCATGTCTCTAGAATATAAGACTAAAAAGTTTATTTTTAAAACTAATACTTGTTAAAGCTGAGGTAGAATTAAGTTTACCCAAGATCATGCAAACAGGTAGATTTAAAGTTAGAACCAAGGTTTAGATATTTATATACAAACTCCACTTTCTATTATACTTTTATTTGTTAATCAGTTTTAGTTTATAAAATCGATACAGGAGTACAGAAAAAATAAATTTACATTTTATACAAAGGTACTAATAAAAATGTGAAGCTCAGATGAGACCTCAACACTTCCAAGTAAGATTTTCTAATGAGTATATTTTGAGTTATTTCTATCTGCTACTACGCACACACACACACACACACACACTCACAACTTCACATGAATGAGATAATATTCCACTTGCTGTTCTTAACGTGTTTCTTCTGTCAACAACATGTGAAATGATTTATGTCATTGAATGCATGTCTACCGAATTATTCTTAATAACTAAATAGCATTTCATAGTACATTTGGACCATACTTTATTCCCAGTTTTTGAGACTTACATTATTTCATAATTTTAGTTCTTTATACATGGAATAATTATAATCTTGTCATATGATGTTCTCTGAACCAATTCTACTGACTCTGTTACCTATATCTGTAATGGTGAGGAACTGTCTGATTCCTTTCTTTCTTCAATGTGTACTTGACCTATGGTCAGAATGCTTGCTTTGTGGTCTTGGCAAGACATTGAAACATTGTGGGTCTCAGTTTCTCCATCGATAAATAAAGATAATAAGACTGGTTTCATAGGACTATAGTGATGATTTTCAAAGCTAATATAAACTATATTGAGTGGTGTTTTTGATAGGATATTAAGTTAGTATTGCCTAGGAAGAGGAGGGAAAAGGCCTTTAAGGTGACTATGATCTTAATTCCAACAGCCTAGCTGAGATCTGTGCAAAAGTTTCCCTTTATGTTGTAGTTGCACACACCAGCTTAGACCTGAGTAGCTAACAACTGACTGAAAATATGTAAATTTTATCCTTTTTATGCCAAATTCTGAGTAACTTGTTACTTTTCCTCTTTGATGAATTTAGAAACTATGTCTTTTTATTTATAATTATCACCAGTTTCTAGAAGACAGCCTTGATATAATAATAATAATAGTAATAATAATAATAATAATAGCAGCTAACATTTATTGAATAGAAATTTATACTCCTGGAAGCTCAGTGGACAGTTTTAAAACATGAACAGCCACAGATCAAGGAAGATAAGTGCATTGACCTCTTGTGCTTCTAGGTACAAGGTGACAGCTGGACGACCACCCAGTATTGAACATAGGAGGAGTCCTTCTCTCCGCATGGCCCATGCTGTCCATATCCTCTACATTTCTTTAGTAATTTTTTTTTTCTAAGATGATCCCCATGTGATTCACTGAGCTTTGAAACCACATTGAATTTTAAGAGTTTATTGAAATAATGACTGGAAAAAACAGACATCTCAAACCCTTAGAAAAGAAGGAATAATCTGATAGCAGAGACAAGACAAGGGACATATAAATAAGATTTCTATTATTCCTAAAACTAAACAAAAAAAAAGCCTCCACCACAAGTTACTACCAAATACAACTATAAGAACACCAAAGAAACAAAAAAAATAGAAATGGGGCCATTGTACTCCTGGAGATATACTCTCCAAGCTGAATTTAGGGATGCAAAAAAACTCTTCAAAATATTATGTCATATCTTTAATTTTCATAATATTTTGTTGTAGCACTGAACGAACGGACATTCTTTGAGTGGAAAATTACATTCCTGAAATTGAGATGGAAAAAGTGAAATAAAAGCCTTTCATCTCTAAAGACTTTTGGGCAATTTTAGAAGTAGTTTTGATTTAATGATTGTTAGAAAAGAATTTCTTCATGATCAGTCTTTCAATTGGTATATTTTTGTGAATACAGCAAATGTGACAGTACATTATTTCTAATTTAATTTTAAATAATGTGTGTAATTTCCCAATATGCCCAATTTTACTTTGGAGTCTTGGTAAAAAAGTAGTTTTTCCATGTTTCTCTTCTAACCACAATTTTTTTTATATGTTCCAGTCTTGTTTTATTTATTTCTTTACCTTTGCACAAATTCTTCTTTCACTTTTAAAATTATACCTATTTAGAAAAATCAAAGCTGTTTTACTCTAAGCAGTTGAGTATCATAAATAATTTTTAAGAATGAGTTTTCTTATTACTTAAATTGCATATTTCTGTCAAATGCGCATTTCTAGCAATCTGCCCCTTTAAAAGCTTCATTTCATCCATTTCACTTTATATTTGTTGAATTAATGATTCATGTATATTGAAGAAAATTTAACTATTAGAAATGCATATACATCGAATAAGAGTTTATTCAAATCATAAGGACTAATGCACAACCAACATGCACATTAGATTAAATCATGTGAAATTGCTAATATTGCTACAAAATGACAGTTTGGCATATTTCATCCTAATAAGCACATGCCTTCTAAAAGTGCTTTATCTATAATAACTACAAAATGTAATATTTGCAAAATACATTAAAGAGAAAACTTGTAAATGAATTATTTAATTGTTCCTCACATGAAAATTATTTTCCATTTAGCCCTAAATAATATTTTAAGACCTTTTCAACTTTCAAAGGGCTGAGCTACAAATGATTAATAATAAAGATAATGAAACTGGTATTTGGATAGAATGAAGCATTTCATTTTAATCAAGATCTGTTTAATATCACATAGATTATATCGGACTCAGTCCCTTGATAATGTATAATGATGCCACAAAATTAATCGACTTGAATAAAACACATTAGTTTAATAAAAACATTTAACATCAGGGGGTTATTTGTACATATAACAAAGTAAATTAATTTTTATAATGTCACTTAAATGTTATCATTAAAGAGAGCTCTTTAAGATGGCCATTAAATGCCCCAAATATCTGGTCTATCCACATAAAATGACAACCCAAAAACAAAAGAGGAGTGGTGGAATTGGCCAAATACCTTGACAAAGAGGGAAAAATTGGACCATTAGGTAATTAGGTAAGTATTAAATCATTCATTATGAATTTTGAATAATTGAAGTAAAGAGTAGGAAACACGGCACTGAGAGGTAGTTGGGTATCTGGTTTTTAGCCTCTTCTAATAATAGCAAGTGGCTGTGGGTAAGACACTGCACTGAGTATCAACTCTTTATCCATAAAGTATAGGGATGGCGTGAAACAGGAGACATTATCTATTAAGTCTGTGATACAAAAAAAAAATGACTTGTAATAACTAGTGGTAGCTTAACATTTATAATCATTTCTTTTCACCCAAGAGTTCTTTTTTTTTTTTTTTTTTAAACCTAAGAAAAGTCTCGGGTACTGTGTAGTGAGATACTCAGCTTTCCTTTAGCCAGGCTTGATTTCTGGTCACAAATATTCTAAAAACACAATTCTGTCATTGTTCACATGTTCTAATTATCACAGGTCAAGATGGACTTAGTACTTAAGTTTCACTATCTAACATTTTAACTTATTTTAAGGACTTGTTTTCTACTCTGTTGTCACTGGATCGATGCACAATCTAATTGTTAGAGAGAAACACAACTCATTTCTACATAATTCTACACTGAAGAGAAATGCTATCAGCAAGAGAAACAATTGCCTATAAGGACTATTCAGTCAATCTACTAATTACTGTCAAGTAAATAAATAAAAACACTTGCTAATATTACAAGTACTCATGAAGGCGGATTGCTTCCTCTCCCAACCTCTGCCCGCAAATTCCAAATTGATTTTTCAGCTAAAATTTTAGGTTTTGTTGCATCATTTCATGGTAGGTTTTAAACACACATACATTCTCTTTCTCTCTCTCTCTCTTTCAAGGTCACACATATGCACAAGTAGAAGCATTTGAAAGGATCTGGTTGACATTCTACATAAGGAGAAAATAAATTATAAAGTGATATAATAATATAATAATAATAAATTATAAAAATGTATTCATACGAATTTATAAGTAAATGTATTATAAGATAATATACAATAAATTATTTTGAAGTTTATTTAATACACATGCTAAACATATTGTTACCTCTGTTATACCACTAGTTTTGAGAATTTTCTTTCTTGATAATAACTGTGGTAAATTTTCTGTAGGGGTTGTAATGATTCTTTTCATTTCTGTACTCACTCTTTGCTAGTGGCTGGTTTCTTTGCTTTAAGTCTGTGCTGGTCTTGTGATTTGTGTTGAGCAATAGAACGTGGCACAACTCCGTCGCTTTCCATGTTGAGATCTGAAGAGACTTTGTAACTTCTACTCTTTGCTTTTTGGAACACTGAAAAAAGCAAGAACACTTCACCTCTATGTGAAGAAGTTCAGGCTTATCCACTGGAATCACTGTCACCAATTGACAGACAGCATCAACTGCCACACAAATGGGTGAGGGCCTCCTGTACCATTCTGTCCTAGTTGAACTGCAATAATACTGTGACTACAGAAGAGAACTTAGATGAGCCTAGCAGAAGAACCTCTCAACTGAACTCAGCCCAAATTCTCATTAGAAGATCATAAACAAATGCAATAATTGTTGTTTTAAGCCAATATGGTTTAAGATTGTTTATTATAAAGGAATAGAAAACTGATAAACTGGAAAATTAATAAATTATCTCAAGTGAAAATGAAGTGATTTCATAATGGAAAAAAATTAATTCATTAGTAAGCCATTAAACTGTCTACCTCTTACAGGGTCAAGTATTTAATAGGAGGGAAAAGCAAATGTCTTTTGTTCAGTCATCCTGAAGTTTTTTTTAAAACATAAAGATATCCTACTAAAGAGATTTTTTTTTCTTTCCTGAAACAATCAAGCAAAGATCCACTTTTCTGTCTTTCATTATTTTAGGAGCTCCTTTTGGTTTTGCTTGTTCACACATACACAACACACACACACACACACACACACACACACACACACACACACATATAGTACATGTGTGTGTGTGCATGTGTCTGTGTGTGTGAAAGAGAGAGAGAGAGAGAGAGAGAGAGAGAGAGAGAGAGAGAGAGAGAGAGATAAAGTGTAAAATCACCTTATTCTAAATTTACAAGGCAAATTCCTTATTGGGCAACTTTCCCAAAAAAATAACTATAAATGTGCTTTTACACTATGAATTGTAGTTTTCTGGACCTCAGATAATTTATCATACCTTCTCCTCTCATAGTCATTTCTTGCCAAACACGAGTCAGTGTGTGTACAATAAATCTCTAAAGACAATATTAGAATAGACAGTGTAAAATAGGAGCTGAGGAGTTAGAATTTCCATTTCTTCTGTCTCTCTCTCTTTCTCCCTCCAAGCACACACACACACACACACACATCCTTGAATGTATTTCTATTTGTCTTCACATAGTCTGAGATCCAAGATTTACTTTTGAAACTTGAAACATTGGCTTTTTTGGCACTTTTGTTATGGTTGTAAGCATTATTTGTTAGGGAAAGTCATTGAATAAGTGTATTAAATGAAATGATAAGGTTATTTACCTAAAAACCTATGGGTATGTAAGGACTGAGGTCAGACACTAAAAGGAATTGTTACAGCTTTTATTATTACTAAATGTCGGATGCACATAAAACTAGTAATAATAACACTTAAGCTTAGCAGTAGTATACCAAAATGAAATGAGAAATAGCTGAATGGTAGTCAATAAGAAATGAAATGGAATATGGGATGGTATTCAACAAAAAATGAAATGATAACCAGGCTTGGCAGTGCACTTAGCCAGGGGGATTATGAGTTAAAAGTTAGCCTCAGTAACTTAGCAAGGCTCTTAGCAACTCACTGAGACCCTGTCTCTAAATCAAATATTTAAAAGGGCTAAGGATGTGGCTCAGTGGTTAAGAGCCCCGGGTTCAATACACAGTACCAAAATAGATAGATAGATAGATAGATAGATAGATAGATAAACATAAATGAGAGATCATTTTATGAAACAATATTGCTCTCAAATATTAGCTATATGGGTCATTGTCTAACTCCTTTAAACTCAAAATATCTTCCAATTATAATATAAAATTACCATACATTTTATACCAGGATATCATATAATAATACATAGTAATTTCACTTATGAATATATATATATGAAATCCAAAAGTGCTAGTAAATAAATATTGATTAATTATTAACTGAAACATATATTTAATTGAATAAATATTAAATTAAAATCAATAGTTTATTAAACATTATTATTTCCAAGGAGGTCTATATGAGAAAGCAAAGATGATTCAATGTTATAAACTATAATATACCACTGACTCAATTAAGAAAAACATACACCATATCAGTTCATTATAGAAAATTGAGTGGGTAAAATGTAAACCCTAGTACTAATCTTTAAAAAATTACCAAGTTAGGAGCAGATATATAAAACATCTCTCAAACTACATGATAACATAAAAATTTCTTTTAATTTCAAGAGCAACAGAAGAGTCACATCAGAGATTTAAGTATTTTTTCTAGAACTTCCAACAATTACAATAGTAAAGTATGGAAGAGAAATTTGTAGAATAACTATTGTAAAGTGTAAAAGTGAATTATTATATTAATATTTATAATTTTGAAGTGAGACCAAATATCTTAAAACCTGGTAAATATTTACAGTGTACATTTGAAATGAAGACTCCATAAATTTCTAAATTCTTAAAACACCTAAAAATAAACAATAAGACACATAAAAAACTATAATAAAAGGAAAAATGTCTTGTTGAGAGCAAATGAAGCTTCAAATAAGCAGAAAAACATGCTCTTTATAGATGGAAGTATTGATATTAGAAAGACATCGACTATCAATCTCATTTTCAGGTTTACAACTATTTCATATCAGAGTACAAATGAATTATTATCTATAATTTAATAAAAATGGTATTATATTTTAAACTCAATGGTGTGTAACAGTCAGAATTTATATAGAGAAAGCTAATCAAAGGGACATAAATATTTAAAATATTATAAAACTACTCTAAATAAAAAAGTATCATATTGGTTTACTTAAGGAAATATGTCCAGAATACACAATCAAAAACCTTCCTGATTTCTGTGAAAAGTTAAGAAATGAAAGCAAATAGATATGTCTATTGATACAGTAGATGATTACATAGATATGAAATTTATGTATATAAAGGACGTACATAAGTTAACCTATGAATTGACAAATGGAGTCAGACAAATTGGCAAGAGTTTTGGAGAAAAACAGCACTATATGTCTTCTTTTAATTTAAAAGCCAAATAAATTACATATGGAATTAATTATCCAACATTTAAAAATTGCCCTAGAAATGTTAGAAAAAAGACAACAGATTTGGAAGGAAATGCCTCAATTAATGTAAAAGACCACGAAGAAAAATTCAAACTCTTTAATAATTTAGAAGTGAAATTAAGTCTAAGGAAAATTGGTAGAAAACCTCTATCAATAACTGATGCTTTATATTTAATATGATACATCAATCAGTATTCATTATTCATGATGGTTCTTGATACCATCTCTTGTTATTGCTTTTCTGTATAAAATTTGCAATATTGTTAAAAGAAACAACTACCAAAGATCTTATCAATATTTCTGTTGGGGACTGTGTTAAGTTCATTGCTTTGCAGAGGGAAAACAGATATTTAAATTGGCAATGCTGCTTATGAGAAAATACCTGTTGGGGCTGGGGTTGTAGTTCAGTTGTACTCTGCTTATTTGATATGTATGGAGCACTGGGTTCAATTCTCAGCACTGCATAAAAATAAATAAATAAAATAAAGATATTGTGTCCATTAAAAAAAAAATTCCACCCATTAAATCTCCCTTTCTGTTCTTCAGTAATGTTTTAAGGTTTCATTATCTGTGTTTTATTTTTTTAACATAGATCTTTCCATTTTTCATTTAGTTGATTATTAATTTTTTATTTTTATTTTTTGGTTATCTTAAGTGTAATTTTTAGTTTTCATTGCTTGTAAGTGGTTGTTCTTTCAGAAAATCATTTGACAAATACACTGAGCATTGATTAAGTTTCAGCAACCTTTTTAGGAACCAATGATAACTAAGAAAACAAAGCAGAGAGCGAATCCTGACTTCTTATTGTAGTAGGAGATAGAAAATAAACAAGACTTATAATACAGAAATAAGTTTAAAAAATTATCTAATCTGACTCACCTGTAGAAAGAGAAGCAGTGAGAAAAAAAATGCAGATAGATGTGGATAAAAACATGGATATGGATGTGGATATGTGTGAATATATAGAAATGAAATTTACTTGAAAAATGCATGTTAGAGTATATGTGTGTGAATATAAAGGAAGTGCTAAATAGAAAGTAATAGAAAACTGTGCAAAAGCTATAAGGACATAATCTGAAATTTTGAAAGTTCATCTAGAATGGCAAAAAAAAAAAAAAATCGCCACAATGATATTGAAGTCAAAATCTTACTGAAAAGTGAAAGTAAGTAGTCACATGGTTATCTGGGGTGGGATATTCCAAAGAAAAGCATGCAACATACTCCCCCAAACAGATCAAACTTGATGTGCTCAACAATAGAGTAGGGAGGGAAACAAGGTGATGCAGGTGACAGGCTGGGGGATATTGAGGATAATGGGTGCTGGGTGGCACTTTTTATTTTTTTTTTAAGTTTTATCACCACTGGTCACCCTGACTTCCACTCCTCCACTTAGTGCTCCAATGCACATCCTTAGCTAGTACCAGCTCTTCTAGGCTTGACTCTTACTATGGTTCTTAAAATCAAGGACTATAACTTCTTCACATCATGTATGTCTTCCCCTGTGTAAACAAGTTCAATTTCCAATATAAATTTGGTTGTTTTCTTATATTTAATCAACAATGATTCCTCATACTGCTGATCTCATAGTTTTGCTGGAAGGTGACTATTTCCATTGGCGAGTTTTGTTTTCCTGTTTCTTTGGTGTGATTCCAGAGGGAAAATGAAAAGGCATTGAACCTATGCTATCATTTTCATAATGGAAATCTTCTTGAGTGATGTTTGTGGTAAGAAAAGGATACAAACAAAGCTTTGACTTTTTAAATAATTAATTGATAAACATATTAAAGAATAGCACAAAAATAAGGTGCTCAACAAGATGAATATTCACAAAGTGAGAAAACCTGCCTAACAGCACACATATAAAGACACAGAATATCATCAGTCCATTAGAAAACTTCTAGAGCTCCACCCAACCCAGTTTTTTGGTTTTAATATTTTTAATTGTATTACATTTGATCATCTTAACTTTATGCATGTCTAAGCTCTGTGTTAACTTTTGTAACCAGTAAAAATAAAAATAAACTGTATGTAAGAGTGAAATTATATTTTTCTTTTCATTTTAAGAAAGACCTTTTGATTAAGATCAGTTGCTTCTTGATGAAACTATTTAGCTCTCCATCAGCTGCTTTATTTGGTTGATTGGCAGGAACAGGAGACAAATCTTACAGTGTGAACAAATAAAACAAGGGAAAGATTTGCATGGGCTACCTGAGCAGCTTTCTCATATTTTTGTTACATTTTTGAATCTGAAAATTATCCCAATGTGTCCAAGTCCATGTTCTAACCCATGTTACCTGAAAGTGCATGTTTCATTCAGTGCTATTCAATACTGTACACTCAGGTCAATCGTTTAGATCATGGAAATCATAACATGTTATTTCGCAAACCTGCTGCCTTTTAGCTTTTAGAAATACAGATCTTCCCACTCCTGGTAGGTGAAAGTGGTGGATTAAATAATAGTGCCTGATGAGTCTGGAATGAATTCTATTTGAAACAATCAATGAGACCCTATTGGTCTACAAAGGAACAAATGTAGCACAGCACACTTGCATACTACAGTTTTGACTTTGTTCTCTTCTCCATTACTGTTCTCCTCCCCACCCCCAAATATGGGAGCTGCACTTGATGATCAGGTCCTGGCAACAGACAGGCTCAGAGCTGCATGTATCTCAATGGTCCAGGAGTCACTCTGGTTTCTTGGAAAGAGAAGCAGGTTTGTTTAACTGGCAAGCTGGTGAGCTCCCACATTTCCCCAGAGTGTAAACGGAAAGAAAATCTCTGTAGGAGCCATTCCCTAGCCAACACTAACATAATGGGGAGAGGGTAAATGGTTGGCTGGACTAACCAGAACAGGGGTTGAAGCAAAGCAAGAGTGGCTGTCACTCAGACAAGGAAATCTTCACTCTATATGCAAATTTCCTGGCTTCCATTTCTGGGCTCTTTACACTTGATGGTGTGCCCTGTCCAATGTGTTAACATTCCCCACAAGGCCAAGGCACAAGCCTCTCAGGTCACTACGGCAGGACTTCAATTTCACTGACTCCGAGTGACCTTTGTTTCAAACAAAAGCTAAACTCCAGAGCTGAATTTTTGTTTTGTTTTGTTTTACTCTTTGCCGTGTGTGCCCCTCCCTTTCTCGACTCTCTCAAATGAGTTTAATTCTAGCTCTTACTAAGGCTTTTGGTGAACCAAGTAAACATTAGGGTTCTCAAAAATATGTAGTTAATTATATATTACTGCAAAGCTCTGTGCTGAGGAAGGAGCATCTCATCTTACAAAGTATGCACTCTTTAAACAGTAACAACAGAAAACGGTAAAAGCACAGAGCAAAAGAATCAGGCCAGGTTTGGCCTCTGAGTTGTCGATCTTTTTAAGTGAAAATGTAACGAGAAAGGTTGTGACAGCAACTTTTAAATTTCATGTGTTTCTTCTACTACTAAGCTGCCCATGTTAAGAGCGTTCAATTTTGTTTAAATAGGAATGAACCACAACAAAATTTACCAACACAACCAGATTTTGTTTCTGCCATTTGCTTTAAAGACAGAAATCTAAATCCTAAATATTGCAGTGTTTCTTTTCTACATTCTGGCTGTATTTATAAGTGCTAAGGACTGAATGCCACCCCTATGGCCAAGAATGTGTATTTTTATATTTAATTTAGTTCTTTGAACATGAAAATATCCCTTAATTCTAGGAATTTTCCAAATGTCTATATAAAATTTATTAGATTTTGTTTTGTATGTAATTATAGACATATATGTTCTCCTTTAGAAAATATTCTGTTGTAAAGGAACTATTTCAGTCAATCAGATGTTTCTAAGTATACAGTTATTAAATAACATGGGAGAAAATCCAGATGGCTTAAAATACATTTTGGTAAAACATGTAGTGTTTATTGTGAAGAACATAATTTTTCAAATATTAAATTTGTGTCACCTAAATATATTTAATATAAAAATATTAGTTTTATTTTGTAACTGATTAAACATTTTATAATGTTATACCATATGCCAGATATTGGCATTATGCCAAAGAGCCAAAAACCTGACCCACAATATGTTCTGAGACTGATTATAACATAAGAACTCTTATATAAAAGATTGAGTGCAGTACTATGGGAAATAGAAAATAAAGACTTGGTCTTTTTTCTTAAAGAACTTCTAATTAATAGGAGAGGTAAAACATGTTACTAGCAAGTACAGTGCAAAACAGAGCATGGTAATGCCAGAAAAGAAGTGAAGTGTTCAAAGAAATTAGTGAAGTTAGAGGGAATTTGCAGCTCCAGGGACAACATTTATTTCATTGATAGTTAAACCATATATTTGAAGGACCAGTGTAGGTCCTGTTGCTATTACAAAATACCTGAGAATGAGTGATTTATAAAGAATCAAGGTTTATTTTGGTTCATGGTTATGGAGGCAGGGAAATTCAAGAAAATGATCTGCTTCCCTTCTGATGAGAGTTTTATGCTATTTCAACTCACAATGGATAGTAAAAGAGCAAGCAGGCATGTGTGGAAGATGAGAAACACTTATGAGAAAGAAGAAAAAGCCAAGGAAGCCAAATTTGTCTTTTAAACAAAGCACACATGCAGTAAAGAATCTGGTTCTATAATAATCAGGGCATTCTTGCAAGGAGGCATCAACCCATTCTTGAGGGCTCCACTTCTATGACCTAAACATCCCCGCTAGGCCCTACCTTCCAACCCTGTCACTTGGGGGAACAAGCCTCAACATAAGCTTCGGTTGAAATGAACCTCATTCGAACTTGTAAAAGAGTCCAGTAGGAGGAGCTGAATTCAGGGAAAGAGTATTGTTGGCAGATGGAATAACATAATAATTAGACTTAGTTTGCCAAACCACACATGGAGCAATATAGTCCATTATGGGCAAATGAAAAATTTCAACTGGAAATATATACAGAGGAAGGCAGCCAGGTTGGCGAGGTGATTGAAAACCATGTGATGTGGTGCATGGATAAAGGTTCAGATGCTATTTAACTAGAATAGAAGATAATCCATCAAAAGAAATGTGATAGCTGTCGTCACATATAGTGCTTCAAAGTCAGCAGTGTGACAGAGGGATTAGCCATACTCTGCATGCTTCCAGAGGCACAGCTAGTGCCAATACTAGAAACTACAGGAGGACAGACTTCAACATAGGAAATAAATGTGTAATGATAAAAATTATTTGAAAATGGAAAAGATGGCCTCAGGAGGAGGATTTTCAGGCAAGAAAAGATATAGAGTATGTAGAGCCATTTTACTAACGACCAACCCTTTCAAGCTGTATAACCTACTAACATATCCTAAGCTTCTGTTTTCTCAGCTCTAGAAAGGGGAAATTAATTAAGTATCTACTTCAAAGAGCTATTTTAATTATTAAGTGAGTCCTTAACCTGCACAGGCACTGGCAAATCACAAATGCTTTCCTACAAGCCAAAGACTGGGCAGTCTCTTAACAGAGTCTTTATAGATGCAGATTTAGCACAAAATGATCAAAGTTGTGTTCCCTCTAATCATTTGATTCTAAATCAGTTATAAATAAGAAATTAGCACTATTTGAAGATAGTGAAATTATCCAAACATTTTAGTCAGTTTTTTCCACTGCTGTGACCAAAAGGATCCAACCAGAACAACTGTAGAGGAGGAAAGTTTATTTGATGGCTCATGGTTACAGAAGTCTTAGTCCATAGAAGGCCAGCTCCATTCCTTGGGGCTGGAGGAGAGGCTGAACATCATGGTGGGAGAGTGTGGCAGAGGGAAGCTGCTCTCATCATGAGCAGAAAACACAGAGACGTCTTCACTTGCCAGATACAAATATACCCCAAGTCCATGCCCCAATTCCCACCTCCTCCAGCCATACCCTACCACTTTGGGTAGGACTCAGTTAATCCCTATCCAAGGATTAATTCACAATTGGGTTAAGACTCTTACAACCCAATCATTTCTCCTAGGTACCATCTTGCATTGTCTTACATGCAAGTGTTTGGGGGGGTACCTCATATTCAAACCAAATTGAAACAAACATATAAAAAGTTGCAGGATATAAAATAGATGGATACAAAAAACAAAAAAAAGACTCATAGAGTTATAGATAGAACTAAACAAAGTATCCCAGTGTCACCAAAGGCAAGAGTTCTTTATACTACAAGGAAAAGTATTAACTGTTGGACAGACTTCAAGAAACAGTTCAATGAGCCTTGCAAAAAAAGAAGGCTCACTGGTAATTTTTCAGATTTCAGTTCATAAGTCAGATTGCAGTTGATTAAGAAGTAAGTGGAGTTGAGGATGTGGAAGTAACTGGTGAGTCACATGCTTCTGAAAGGATAATTTATTATTTACCAGGCACTCATTTAATTAGTACAGTGGTTTAAAGAAGTACATTGAAAAGAAGTTCCCAGTGGCAGAAAAGCAAAGGAAATTTGGAGAACATTGTTTTATATACAAAAGAAAAGGTTTCACTGGGTGGGGAGCTGTGAAGTTTCAGGGGAGGAAGAGGAAATAAATATTCAGTGGATCACTGAAATCACACATTGTTCTCAGAACTTTGGTCCATTTTATATGCAAGGATATATTGAAATCACAATCTGAACACTGAATGAGGCCTTCATTACTGGGGTATCTTTATTTTTTGACTGTTTCAGTAGACTTAGAAAATACATATACAAACTTGGATAAAAAATATAAATATAGAGGCAGATTGCACCTGGTGAATCATAAATGCAATTTTGTATCTATCCTCCTATTTTGATGAAAATCTATTTTTCCTGATTTAAATGCCATTGTTCTTTTACGTTTTAGTTTCATAATTTCATGAAACTAGAGAGTGTTTCTTCATGATATTTTGTACGGGCAACATTTACCTAGATTTACCTATGTCATTCAGTTTCTGTGTTCACGTTTCTTGCTTGCATGAGTCTCGTTCGGCATGAGGTCAATTTAGTTTTTTCTGAGGTATAAGATCCTTGAACTTGAGCAAAGATCTGCTGATGGTAACCTCACTTAGTTTTTCTTTGATTTAACATTGCTTTATTTCATCCTGGATCTTGAAAGATAGTTTCTTTGGGAGTATCCAGTTGAAAGATGTTACATATAACATCTTTTAAGTTATTTCAATGTCGTCTAGTTTCTATTATTCTTGGTCAGTTTGATAGAGGCCAGTATAATTGTTCTTTGTCAATCTTCTCTTTCTTCTTTCCAGGATGATTTTAAGATTTTGACTTTGCAGTTTCACTATTTCTTGGGGTGGATTTCATTTTAGCTTCTTTGGTTTAAGTTAGGCTTTCTTCCCCTGCCTATGAAATATCAAATTTTATGCATTCTAGATATTCAAATACTCAAATAATATCTATCTTAATAATATATAAAGTCCCTCAGGCTCAGATTAATTGTCTATTTTTGTAGCTGTCATGAAACCATGGTATTTGTTATTTGATTAAATTTTGAACTTTTTTCATTGTGAATTTACATTTGGTTAATCTTAATCTGTCCATGTCCTGAAAGCCCAAATATAAGATGCTTTTTTGCAAAGGGAAACCATTTGCTTTCATTGGAAACCACAGAGCATTATCAAATTGAGACTAAATTGATGAAATTTAGGAATCTTGGCTTAACAATGTCTCAGGATTACTCTTCCCATTGAGAGATAATCCTAAAGCTATGAGACTCCAAGCCTTGGAGTTGGTATCCACTATCCTCAGGCTGACTGATTTCACATTTACTCTTCACTAGCCTTAAAGATTTGCTGCATTATTTTCAGCATTGCATTATAAAGTGTGTTTCTTGCAATTTATCTAGCATGTTCATATTGTAACAGGAAAGTAACTCAGCTTATCTAGTCCAGTGCTTTTTGGAACCAGCTATCCTTGAATAATTTCTTTCAGTTTATATAAAATTCAAATGTCAATTAAAGCCACATTCTTTGTTAGATTTTTTTTTTTTTTTTTTTGAAGTTGAAAATGTGTCAACACCACTGGGGAATTTTGAAACTGACAAAAAAAGTGTATGCTCGATTAATTACGTAAACAACATTTAACCTGAGAGTTTCTGATGGGAGCCTGCTCTTAATTATTATAAAAGCTTAATTTTATAACTCTTGGTTCTCTGTTTTTTAATAAGTTAGCCACTGGACAGATGTGGCTATTAAGCATATGAAATATAGATAATATGAATTAAGATATTTCTCAATGGTGAAATATCCACTGAATTTCTAAGATAGTACCGATAGAAGATGTAAAATATCTTGTGAATAATTTTATAATTATTGCACATTAAAATGATAATGTTATTATCATTTGGGTGAAATAAAATATATTTTTTAAAATTAAGCTTTTCTGTTTATTTATGTTTTTTAACAGAACTCCCAAGTTTAAATTAAATTTGTGGCTTACATATTTGTACTAGAAAGCATGATAACTCTAGCCAGCATTTTTAGTTTCTTACAAATTTGTTTATATTTTTTAAATATCATTTTTAAAATTAAAAAAAATCCCATTCACAATAGCCTCAAATTAAAAAAAAATGTATCTGGGAATCAATCTGTCAAAATAAGTCAAAGACCTCTACAATGGAAAAAACACTAAGGAGAAATTGAAGAAAACTTTAGAAAATGGAAAGACCTCCCATGTTCTTGGATATGCAGAAGTAACATTGTCAAAATGCACATACTAAAGAACAAAATCATGGCAATTGCAGGTAAATGGATGGCGTTGGAGAAGATAATGCTAAGTGAAGCTAGCCAATGCCCCCAAAACAAATGTTGAATGTTTTCTCTGATATAAGGAGGTTGACTCGTAGTGGGGTAGGGAGGGAAAGTATGGGAGGATTAGATGAATTCTAGATAGGGAAGAGGGGTGTGAGGGAAAAGGAGGGAGCAGGGGATTAGCAAGGATGGTGGAATGTGATGGACATCATTATCCAAAGTTCATGTATGAAGACTTAAATTGGGTGTCAACATACTTTATATACAAACAGAGATATGAAAAATTGTGGTATATATCTGTATTAAGAATTATAATGCAAAAAAGTACATGTATAAAGACATAAATTGGTGTGAACATACTTTATATACGGAGATATGAAAAAATGTGCTCTATATGTGTAATAAGAATTGTAATGCATTCCACTGCTGGCTTGTATTTTAAAAAAAAATCAATAAAATATTTTTTAAAATGAGCATACTACCAAAAGCTCCATTCAGATTCATTGCAATTCCTATAAAAATTCCAATGATGTTCTTCATAGATATAGAAAAAGCTGTCATGAAATTCATTTGGAAAAACAAGAGGCCCAGAATAGCCAAAGCAATTCCTAGTGAAAACAAAAACAAAAACAAAGCAGGAGGCATCATTATAACAGACCTAAAATTATTCTATGGAGCAATTGTAACAAAAATAGCTTAATATTGCCACCAAAACAGGCAAGAAGACCAGTGGAACAGAATAGAAGACACAGAGACAAACCCACAAAAGTATGGTTACCTCATCCTAGACAAAGGCGCCAATAATATATATTGGAGAAAAGAGACCTTTTAACAAATGGTGCGGAGAAAACTGGAAATCCATATGGAGCAGAATAAAATTAAACCCCTATCTCTCACCCTGCACAAAATTCAGTGGATCAAGGATCAAGGTGTTAGATCTGAAATGCTGCACATACTAGAAGAAAAACTAGACCTAACACTCTCCATATTGGCACAGGAACTGATTTCCTTAATAAGACTCGTAAAGCACAAGAAGTAAAATCAATAATCAATACTAAAAACAATCAAGAACGTGAAGAGAGAGACTACAAAATGGGAGAAAATCTTTGTCACCTGCATCTCAGAGCATTAATCTCTAGGTTATACAAAGAACTCAAAAATCAAAATAACCAAAATCAAATAACCCAATCAATAAATGGTCAAAGGGACTGATCAGGCACTTCACAGAAAAAGAAACATGAATGGTCAACAAATGTATGAAAAATGTTCAATATCTCTAGAAATTAGAGAAATGCAAATTAACCTTACACCAAGATTCCATCACTCCAGTGACAATGGCAATTATCAAAAATACAGGTAACAACAAATGTTGGCAAGGATGTGGAAAAAAAAAAAAGTTACACTCATACATTTCTGGTTGGGCTGCAAACTGGTTGGTGCAACTACTCTGGAAAGCAGTATGAAGATTCCTCAAAAGTTATCTCAATCCTTGATATATATTCAAAGGAATTAATATCAGCATACTACAGTGATACAGCCACATCAATGTTTATAGCAGCTCAGTTCACAATAGCTAAGATATGGAACCAACCTAGATGCCCTTTAACAGATTAATAGAAAAGGACAATGTGGTATTACTCAGTATTACTCAGCCTTAAAGAAGAATGACTTTTTAATACTTGAAAGCAAATGGATGGAACTGGAGACAATCATGCTAAGTGAAGTAAACCAGTCCCCCAAAAGCAAAGGTTAAATGTTTTCTCTAATAGGTGAACCTAACCCACAATAATTGGGGGTGAGGGAAAGAATAGAAGTGCAGTAGATTAGACAATAGAGGATGGAGGCCAGGGAGGGGTATAAGCAAAGACAAGACAGTGGAATGAATCTTATACATATATGAAAACAACACAGTGAATCCCACCACCATACACATCCATAAGAATGGGACTCTAATTAGAATAAGATATGTTCCAAGCTTATATAATTATATCAAAATGGATTGTGTTGCCATATATAACAAAAAAGAACCAATGATTCATAAAACAAAATATTGCCTTTAAATATAAATATTATGATTTCATAATCTTTCAAAGGATAATTCCAAAGAAGTTTCAAATAGTAAACAAATGCTATAAATAGACGTTACATTTCTTATTTTATATTTGTTTTACCAAAGAAATGGCTTCATTTTTATTGTATTTACAAATATCATGAATTCCCATGTTAAAAATTCAAACAATTTTGACATTTATAAATCAAGTCAAAACCTAAACAACTCAATCCTAAGCATTCTGAAATAAATGAAACTACAGCATTTGATCTTTCAAAATTGTTAAAATTATGTCCATATGGTCATGATTTTATATTAAAGTCTCATTTCAATAGTGAGCAGTATATACTCCCCTCTAGAAAGTTGGCAGTAGAGGCTAAGATGGTAGTGGGGAAAGGAATGGTTAAAGACTAAGGATGGGCACTAAGTTATGGTAGCACAATAGCAAAAATTTACAGTGTGCTATTGCACTGTAGGATGACAATAAACACAAAAATTGTATGCATATTTCAAAGACCTTGAAGAAAAGATTTTGAAAGTTTTGACCATGAACAAATGAAAAGAGTGTGAGAAAATATAAATGCCTAAACTGATTTTTAAATATATAATATACACATGTATCAAAACATTGCATATTACCCCATTAACACATATTATTTTTGTGTTTTTCATGTTATTAGTTAAAAGTAAATTTTAAAAGAGGAGGAAATTGTTAAGAGGGTAGATCTTATATTAAGGGTACTTAGCAGAATAAAGTAAAATAAAATTTCCCAGAAAAAAAAATATATATATATATGCAAGTAAGCCAAAAACTATTTTAAAATTGGTCTAATTACATACAAGATTAATGTATATTTTAAGAGGTGGCCTTAATTTTTATGGAATTGATTTTTCATGATGGTATGCCATTCTTTCTAGGTGTGGTGGAAGACATTTTACTGGGTAAAGAGCTCCAGTTACTGAGGGAAAGCCCTGGGTGGATTGTGTGCATTGCATAAAAATGTTCAATTCTAAGATAACTTTAGAAAGCCACTGCTAGAATTCCAGTATTTTCTAACTGATGTGACTCTGTGAAATCTAATGATAACTTCTGGTTATAATCGCTAGATCTATATGAGTTCTATTCCTTGTCCTCTGCCTTTTTCAAGAGCACCATAACAGGAACACAGGAACACCACTGATGTTCTGCCCCTACTGAGTCTCACAATGTTTCTGTGCACAAAGTCATTCAACACTGTGTCATTGTTTTTTTCATTCATCTTGACAGATTTTGCAAGGTTTTGAAAATGAGTTTTGAAACTTAACAATCAATATGAATTGAGAGAGAGTATTTGAAGTCAAATCTAGTATTGTATTCAACTGAGAACTGCAGTGATCTTTTTGTTGATTTTGTTTTACCTCTGAGGGTTCATTTGCCTTTACTCATCTCTCCTGGTCTGGCCTAAACCAAATGTGGTGATTTTTGACTTTGAGTTACATTTCAGTGGCTTAATAAAAAAATGTTGATCTTTTTACTGTTGTGGGAAATTTAAAACCCATACAATTGCCCTTAGATTTAATTTCAGTTTTGATTAACAGCCCTCTGGCATGTACTCTTTTCTAATTAATAAGTAGTATACAGATTTTTAAGATAAATTAAAATTATTAGCATTTTTTAAAAACTTGGAACAGAGAATATTGTGATAGGTTTATATGAAAAATAAAGTATATTACCTAATAGTTTCTGGAAGCAATATTGGTGGTAGGAAGCTTTCTTTTCTTGTGATGATCTGGGGTGTGAGGCTAGTGGTGGAATAACAAAGGAGATGGCTTGACAGTATAACCTCCAGGAGAAAAATATAAAGGAAAGAAAAAAAAGTAAAGGAATGGAATGGATCTAGAGGCAGGCATTCACCACCAACACCTATCAGGAAGAAGGCCTCCAAGAGTCCCTTGTGGGAAGGGCAGATTCATGCAATCTGAATTGCCTTATCCATCCCTCATTTTTCCCCTTTAATTAACAGAACAGTGTCTCTTTATGCTTGGTCATTCTTGTACTAATGGAAAAAAAAATAGTGGTTATAAATTTTGAAAGCTGGAAATATATTTGAAAGTATATCTGATTTTATTTTTTACTTAGCTAAAACTTTTGAAACTTATAATTGCATTTCAACAGCAAAACAATGTAATAATGAGGTCCTGACTTGGGTAGTACTGGGGAAGGAAATATGTTGGCAACATTTCAGAACCATACCCAGCAGGCTTTGGTGAGCAGAAAAGGAACGAGGAGAACTTAAAGATGATGCAAAGGGTGGAATTAACTCAAGTGAGGAAAAAAGAAAAGCAGCTCAATATTCATCTAGGCACCTAATCTATAAGGAAGTGAAAAATCAATTATTTAATCAGAAAAAAATGAAATTACAGTATAAGTCAATTTCTCATCTACAAGCCCAATGTTGTCAGTAGGTATTGTCTTAAGTGATGACTATATTATTTTATATCTTATCAATCTATGTAAACTGAAATGGCATCACATAGTTCATAAAATTCACAATTAAAGCACATTAATTCTTGAATTTACACATGGGCTAGGAAATGGAGTACTTAATTATAATTGAGTCAATAAAACTAGTTTATAGACATAGAACTTCCTTTACAATGCCATAAAACTTCAAGAATCATTAACTATAAAAACACTCAAAGAATCATCTTCTATATTCACATCTGTGAAACGGGATGATTTGTGCTGTTTTCATCTCTGTTAGAATTTAATGTAAATATATGTAAAGTAATATTGAAACATTTAGGAGCAAGTTCCTACAGATGGTTTTTCATTGCCTAATACTTCTGCCTGTGATTATTTGTTCTCCCATAAAGGATCATTTTTAACAGATTGCCTGGAAAACACACACACACACAGACACACACACCCATCATACTCCCTATGTAATATTAATTACTTTGTGTTTATACTTCAGTTCTCATACTGTACATAGATTAAGCAATGCTATCTTCCTAGTTTTTTCAATTATTTATATTCAATATTACAACCATATTACTTGCTCTAACTTAATGTCATAATGAATGATGCAGTGGTGTTTAAAAACCTTTTTTTCTGCAACATTATTTTCCTTATGTTTATATTCACACATTCTGAATAGATAAATTATAAGTTTGACTACCTTAAAAACATATTTGAGAATTGCGTTTCACATTTCTAACTTCTCATCTATAAAAAAGACATGTAGAGAAGGTGAATGAATTGGCTAGTTAACTGTAAAAGTTTGCCTATAAAAGTTATAAAAACTTTGAATAAATTACCATCCTTATGACACTATAATGTCTTTTCTAAACATTTTAATTGGTTGCCAGAACAACAGTAGTGAAAATTAGAAGCATCTACTTTTTTTCTCCACCAATCATTGAGGAAAAAATACCTGACCTATCATTGAGCCAACGAAAAGCTTTGCAGTATTTACATAATCTAGTGAAAGCTTTAACATGATTATTTATAACCAGTAGACACATGGGGCATGCCTCTGGATTGGAGTTTTTGTGTCTTTTTTTTTAAACTTACTTATGAAAAACAGTGAGCTGATTATAGCCTTTTACTTGATTTATGTTGAACTAATTGTCTGAGTTACCAACATTTATTCATATATTTAACACATTTATTGAGCTTCAACTATGTATGTGGCAGGGTTTTAGGCACCAAAAACCTATTATGCCTAAAGTAAATTCCTAACTCATGGTGATTGTATTCTGGTGTGAAAGGAAGACAATAAACTCATAAATAGATAATTAATAACAAAATACCAGAATATAGTCTGTGTTTGAAGGAACACAGGGTCAAGGATGACAAGCATGTATGGCCAGAGTGGATGCAGATGGCAAGGTTATGCAATGATCTAGAGAATGAAAAGGAATTTCAATTTTGTTCTATTAGAGTGGAAGCCACCGGAACTAGGATGATTAGAAAGTAAACACTTCTGTGTTTGTTTGGAATCTCATCTCTTGGAGTCAATTGGTAACAAATGAATCCTAATTACATAGTAACCCAGGACATAATCACTCCAGTCTTGAACGGAATACATGATCTGAACTACACTTTATAAAAATTATTTTCACTCTTCTTGACCAGGAGGGTGAGAATTAGGAGAGAGAGGCACTGGTTAGCTCAGCTGGGAAGTGATAAAAGTATTCAGAGAGGCTGGGGAGAATAGACAGGGAGGAATGGGGGAAGTCCAGTGAATGGGTGCAAAGTAACAGGAGCAAGGAGTCTTGGGTGCTATGCATGGTGGGGTGCCTCTAGATAACCCTAATGCACTGTATACTTCAAAAAGCTAAAGGAAAGGGTGTGGAAAGTCATATCCCAACATTCTACATTATACATCATGGTGTGCACCATCACATCAGCTTAAAACTACTCTCTTCTCCAGTCAACATGTTGTACAATAAATCATTGGAAGTGGGATTGCTGGTTATTTTCTTTTCCTCTTTGTATTAATCTATAATTTCTAATTTTTATGATTAAAATGCAGTTTTAACAAATATGTAAAATTTAAAGATTAAAGATAAATTTCAAAATATGTATTAATTGGTCTTCATTATTTCAGTGACCACAGATTCTAAACTTGTACAACTTGTAACAGTCTTTCTTGTAAACTTGCAAACTTGTAAACTTATAACAGTTGATCTTGTTATTGTTGGTTTATTTTTTCATGGAAATAGTTTTCTGGTGTTTTTTGTTTTGTTTCTTTTTTTCTTGACCAGTCACATATATTTCTAGGAGGTAAAGTGGCAACAGTCATATGTATTTCTAGAAATGGCTTATAAATTCTTCTTACAGGATCTGATTGAAATAATCAAGGAGAATTTTAAAAATAGGGCAGAAAGTTTAAAATTCACAAAAATCATTTATGAACAAAGAAAAATTTTCCCACAGAGTGGAATTTTCACGAAGGGCAATTGGAACTAGCATTTAACTTCATTTCCTGAGAAAGCATTGCCGTTTTAAGTGAAATTATAGAGAGATGTAAAGAGGTGCTGGTAATTTACTACATAATTTATTTTTATTATATTTTATTTTTTTAAATTAACAAAAATTTATAAAATATGTATATTTGTGGCATACAACTGCATAATGGCTCAATAGAGCTAATTAAGATATACCTTACCACACATGCTTATTGTTCTCTCTCTCTCTCTCTCTCTCTCTCTCTCTTTCTTTTTGTTCCAGGGTTTGAACTCAGGGTCACTCAATCACTGAACCACATTCCCAGCCCTATTTTGTATTTTATTTAGAGACAGGGTCTCACTGAGCTGCTGAGCACCTCATGCTGAGGCTGGCTTTGAACTCAAGATCCTCCTGCCTTGCCCTCTGGAGCTGCTGGGATTACAGGCATGCACCATCACACCCAGCTTAAAATCTACTCTTTTAACTTCAGTCAACTTTTTGTACAATCATTGGAATTTATCCTCCCATCTAACTGAAATATTGTACCTTTGGACCAACATCTCCCCCACTCTGCTGGCAAACCACAGTCCCTGAAAATCATCATTTACTCTCTGCTTCTCTAAATTCAATTTAAGATTGCTCTTGTAAGGACATCCTGTGTATTTGTCTTGCTGCATCTGGCTTAATTCTCTTAACACAATGTCCTCCAGACTCATCTATGCTGTCACAAATGACAGAATTCCCTTACTAAACTGAGAATTATTTCTCTGTGAATGTACCATATTTTGTTAATGCACTCATTTGTTGATGGACACTTAGATTGATTCCATGTCTTGATTATTGTGAATAATGCTGCAATGAATGCAGGGATACAGATGTCTCCTTAATATACTGATTTCATTTCCTTTGAATATAAAACCAGTAGTGGAATTACTGGACCATATGCAAGTTCTTTCTTAATTTTTAAATAACCTCCATATAGTTTTCCATAATGGCTATACAATTTACATTACCACAAATAATGCACAAGAGTTCCCTCTTCTCTACATCATTGCCAATGCTTATTATCTTGTCTTTTTGATAATAGTCATCTTAACATGTTTAAGGTGATAACTCATTGTAGTTTTAATTTTAATTTTCCTGATTATTGGTAATTTTGAAACTTTTCATATACTTATCCAATTGTAGATCTTCTTTTGAGAAATGTCAATTCACATCATTTGCTCATTTTCAATTGAGTAATTTGTCATTGGTGCATTTTTTTTTCTTCTACTAAGTTCCACATATATTTTTTATATTAACCCCTTATCAGACATATGTTTGTCAAATATTTTCTTCAATTTCATGGGTTGACTATTTAGCCTGTTGATTATATTCTTTTCCATGAAGAAACATTTTAGTTTGATGTAATCCTATTTGTCTATTTTTGCTTTTGTTGCCCATGCTTTTAGAATCATATCCAAAAAGACTTTCCCCCAGAGCAACATCATAGAGTCTTCCCCCAAGGGTTTCTTCTAGTAGTTTTACAATCTCAAGTCTTATCTTTGAACCTTTAACTCATTTTGAGTTGATTTCTATGTTCAGTATGAATTTTGGATCACATTTCACCTTTCTGCATATAGCTCTTTAGATTTTCCAGTATCACTTATTGGAACCATCCTTTACCTATTGTGTGTTCTTGCATCTTGGTCAGAAATCAAATGTTTGGAAACTATGGATTTATCTAAGGGCTTCCAAAATTTCCTAATTCAAAGTGACAGAAGAGAAAGCATTCTGAAAACCATTTGAGACACTGTGCTTCCTATATTCACATTCCCATTCTTGATTTTGAAAGAACCAAAGTATTGAAGAGCAGTGATGTATTTCATCAACATATCTTACATTGTTTATTTTTCCTTCAATGTTCTAAAAAGTTATCCAAAATATTCTTTCCTGTCTTGATATATGCTATCAAAATATTCTGTCCTCTTCTCTAGCTTCTACATACTTTATGTCTTTTCTTCTTCTTTATTTCCTTTGACAAATATTTTAGTGGTCTAATATCTAATATCTTTTTTCTTTCTATTTATCTTGGAATGAGTTTAAACCTCTAGAGTCATGCTAAGAGTCAAGAATAAATACTGAAGGAATCCCTTTGATAGACCTGTTGGTCTTCAGCTGCAACCCCACATTACTTATAGAAGAACTGAAATAGGAATTACAGCAGACTTTTTTTACAAAAGTTATGGAAGCTACAAAGAATTAAATGGAGAGACATATTCAAAGTGCTAACAGGAAAAAAAAGACAAGAAAAGGAACTAAATAAAAAAGAAAATTGAAACAAAAAAAATTAGCCTCAAATGCTGTGGTTAGAGAAAATATCTGTCAAAATGAAGCAGATATAAAATATAAAACCTTTTCCAGATAAATAAAAAATAAGAACTATTGTCAACAGAACAGCTCTACAAAAAATTTTAAATTAAGTCCTTTAGATAGAAGCAATGATCCTAGACAGAGATGAAGTATAAACAAAGAAAAAGAGATCTCTGGAAATGGTTAAATGAAAGTAATCATGATAGACATTTTTGTTATCTCTAATACTTGAAACAAAAATTGTATATCTAATGTAAAAATAGTAGCAATATACTTTGCATTCAAAGCATAAATAAATGACAACAATAACACAAAAAATTATAAATGAAATTGGGAGACAAAAGTTCTTACTCTCCATCTGAAATTTCATGATGTTAGATGTTTAGAGTGAGATGACATTGACTCGTTTATAGTTTTAAGGATGAGTCAAGGGAAATGGGATGTTTAGCATTGTAAATGCCAGTATAATCTGAGAGAATTTTTTAAAATTTGTTCTTTTTAGATACACATGAAAGTAGAGTGTATTTTAATATATGATATATATATATGGAGTATAACTTATTCTAATTAGAATCCTATTCTTGTAGTTATACATGATGCGGAGTTACCAAAGTTGTGTATTCATATATAAGGTAGGAAAGTTGTGTCTGATTCATTCTACTGTCTTTCCTATTCCCATTCCTCTCCTTTCCCTTCATTCTCCTTTGTCTAATCCAATAGATTTATTATCTTCACCTCTCCCTCCCCTCCTTTGTTGTGTGTTAGCATCCACATATCAGAGAGGACATTCAGCCTTTGGTATTTTGGGAATGGCTTATTTCACACCACATGAGAGTCTCAACCTTTACTGGCAAATACCATAATTTAATTCTTCTTTATGGCTTAGTTATATTCCATTGTATATACAGATGACATTTTCTTTATTCATTCATCTGTTGAAGGGTACTGGGTTGGTTCCATAGCTTGGCTATTATGAATTGAGCTGCTATAAACATTGACATGGTTACATCACTGTAGTATGCTGATTTTAAGTCCTCTGAGTATAAACCAAGGACTGGGATAACCGGATCAAATGGTGGTTCCTGTTCAAGTTTTTTGAGGAATCTTCATACTGTTTTCCATAGTGGTTACACTGACTTGCAGTCCCACCAGCAATGTATGAGTAAATCTTTTTTCCCACATCCTTGTCAACACATTATTACTTGTATTTTTTTTTATAATTGCTGTTCTCACTGGAGTGAGATGGACTTTCAGTATAATTTTAATTTTCATTTCTCTAATTGCTAGATATGTTGAACAGTTCTTACACGCCAATGACAAATCAGCTGAATGAGAAATCAGGAAAACTATCCCATTCACAATAGCCTCAAAAAATAAAATACTTGGGAATCAATCTAACAAAAGAGGTGAAAGACCTTTACAATGAAAATTACAGAACAATAAAGAAAGAAATACAACTAGACCTCAGAAAATGAAAAGATCTCCAATGTTTTCAGATAGGCAGAATTACTATTGTCAAAATGTCCATGCTACCAAAAGTGCTATACAGATTTAAAACAAGTCCTATTAAAATTCTAATGATGTTCTTTATAGAAATAGAAAAAATAATCATGAACTTCATTTGGGGGGCAAAAAGAAAGAAGCTCAGAATAGTCAAAGTAATCCTCAGCAACAAAAGAAAAGCAGGAGGCATCACAATACCAGAACTTAAATTGTACTATAGAGCTATAGTAACAAAAATGGCATGGTATTGGCACCAAAACAGACATGAAGACCAATGGAGCAGAATTAAAGACACAGAGACAAACCCACATAAATACAGTTACATCATACTAGACAAAGATGTTATAAACATAAGTTGGAGAAATGATGGCTTCTTCAACAAATGGTGCTGGGGAAACTGGAAATCCATATGTAATAAAATGAAATTTAATGCCTATTTCTCACCCTGCACAAACCTCTGCTCGACATGGATTAAGGATCTTGGAATTAGACTAAAAACCCTGCACCTACTAGAAGAAAAAGTAAGTCCAAGTCTCCATTATGTCAGCTTAGGAATTGACTTCCTCAATAAGACTCCTAAAGTGCAAAAAAGTAAAATCAAGAATCAATAAATGGGATGGTTTCAAAACAGAAAGCTTCTTCACAGCAAAGGAAATAATAAAAAGTGTGAGCAGAGAGCCTACAGAATGGGAAAAAATCTTTACCACCATACCTCAGATTAGAGAATTAATCTCCAGGATATGCAAAAACACAAAACACTTAACACCAAATAAACAAATAGTCCAATCAATAAATGGGCAAAGGAACTGAAGAGACACTTCACAGTAGAAGATATATGAATGGTCAAAAAATATATGAAAAAATGTCCAACATCTCCAGTAATTAGGGAATTTTTTTATAACCACTAAGCTATAATCAATCATTTTGAAATAACAAATTAATGTGTCTCTTGTGATAAAGAATATTAAATTCTAGAAATGATATTAAGTCATTTAGGTAAAATATAAATTTAAGTCTATAATCAGGACTTTAAGTTTTAGATTTATCATTTTTTGTGCTTTTTTGCAGTGATTATACAAATTTATGAAAAAGATGTACAGAAGCATAGTTTTACCAGGAAACCAATAAAAAAAATCTGTTACAATATATGATAAAAATGATCTCCAAAAGAGAATGACAAATAAGATTACAAGAGGAAAAAAAACCCAACAACAACTACAAATGGAGAGTTGGAAATTTGGCAAGGACATAAAAGAATAATCATGAATTCTACTCTCATTAAAATAATATGTCAAAAGAACGTGAAAATAATAAAAATAATATGTCAAATCTATAAATTTAATATAAACTAAAGTTGTGAGCAAGCTGAAAACATTTGCTTGAGTACCTGTATCACTACAGATCTCTCTGTTACTAAGTTATTAACTCAATAAATGAGTGTTGAATGAATAACCAATTCAGCACCAATCATTATATTTGAATATTTAGAGAAAATGTGTGTCCTATGCTTAGCCATAGCTTAAGGCAAAAGGAACAATTGGTCACACTGCTCTGTGTTTATTTAAAATTTGATATTTTGGTCATTATGAATTTTTTAAGGTTTTTTTTATTGTTACAGATATGGCACTATACATTCCTTGTCTTGATTACCATATTTTCCACAACCTCCTTAAATTTTGTGTTCCTCACTTCTCATCCAGAATGAGCACCAGACTGTGTCTACTGCTAAAATCTCATGTGTTATTCTAATTATAAAACAAATGAAATCAATATGTGACAAATGAGAACCCATACCATAACAACTTTATCTTCAATTAGGAATATGACCCTTTATGTACTAAAACTATAGTGGTTAGAAAGCATTTGAGATATGAACTTTTCTTCTATTATGAAAGAGGAAAACATTTCTTCCCATGAATAACTTAGAGGAAGAAGGCCAATTAGCATCTCAGGGTTATGTATTTCCCTGTTTTTGTAGAACAGAGGTCACTGGCTGAAAATCAGACACACTAGAATTTTTGATTCTCCTCCCCCTGCTACTAATGCCTCTGGGAGAAAGAATCTGGAAGACTGCCAGCCCAGTAATTTTTTCATTGTCTAAGGGGCACTGTGAAGAGAACCTGTCAGCAGTAGAAGAGACACAGGCCTCAACCAAATGACTGTTGCACAAGTGAGAAAAATTCATGCTTAAGGAGCAAGGATTCTTTCCTAGAACTGGTCAAGCTTATAAAATTTGTCTCTATTTTGTAAAACAGCGTGAGAACATACATTTGTCTCCTTTCATAGAATGTCTGATTCCATCATCAGCCATAGTAATTGAGAGGTAGATTTTCAATAAATATTGATTGAGAATTAATACAAGTATGATATAAAACATTATTATTGTTCTCAAGTTAGAGTACTGTTGACTTAGTTCATTAGAATGAGACATTAATTCTTTATTAGAAGTGATTATTAAATACATCTAAAGTGAAACTGATGTCTAGAACATATTCCGATGAAAAAGAAGTCATTCAACCACTCACTGCTGTGTGATGTGTTCAAGTGTGCTGAGTTGGGGTGCTTTCTTGTTTTGATTTAAAGCAGAAAGTTAGAAAAACAGGATGAGACAGAAATTTCAGTTGAGGTTCAGTATCTTAAATAAAGAGAAAGTAAATGCTGGGGAAAGCAAAGAGAAATAGAAGTGAAAAAGTTAAAAAATGTGGTTGACTTGAGAAATTTCAGGACAGTTGAAAGTGTGAAAAATATTATTAAGTAATTATACCTCTTTGGTGGGACTGCTTGAGAGGTTTGAAAAAGAATTATGAACTGGAGAACTTTGATCATATCCAGTAATAGGAAGGAAGCTGCCATTATTTCATTTGTAAATAAAAGGAAACATTTAAAATGGAGTTTTTCATCATTAAAAAATCCCAATTAAAATGAACAAATATATTCTTTAAACAAAGTTTGTGAAAGGTAAAATTGCTGACTCCCACATACTGTCAAACTCATTTTTAATCATTGGCAAAATTTTAATTGACTTTAATATTGTTTATTTTCATTTGTTTCTTAATTATTCTTTTCCATTTAGTTTTTGCTTATTTTTATAACATATACTTAGAATTGTTCCCTTTACCACATTGTTTGTGCTTTAAGATTCCTCTGCTAATTTCTTTTTCTAGAGTTACTTCTTAGTTAACCACACTGGACTCTAGCCTTGGTTTATATTTTTGCAACATAAATTAAATTCTAGTTTATTCTACTGGGTCAAAAATATCCCCTTTTTTTTCCTGAAGTATTATTTCCAGGCATATTTAAGTTCAGTCCCTTAGGGCTCTCCTTATTTTACTCAAATTTTTCCCACATTAAAAAAAATAAACTGTTTTCTTTTAGCAAAGTTGAGCAGTTTGACATATAATTTTGCAATACTTATTCTTAATTTGGCTCTTATTATTCTAAACATTTGGATACTTTTAATTTAATTTATTAGGACAGAAGTGATACTTTTCACACTGAAATGCACTAACATGAAAAATAAAAACATACAAATGCCTTGTGTTAGGCACGTGGAAAGTCTAGTTTGGGACTTGCAGTTTTTAATTGCTCAGAACTAAGATATCTGAGTCTGCATAATATTCTGATACAGGATTTTTACCTTACTCATTGTGTTAGTTCATTTTCCATCACTGTGACCAAAATACCGGGTAAGAACAACTTAAAGTAAGAAAAGTTTATTTTGGGTTCATGCTGTCAGAATTTCAGTAATTGGTGGGTCAACTCCATCACTCTGGGTCCAAGGTGAGATGGTGCATCATGGAATAAAGGCATGGTAGAGTAAAACTACTCAACTCATAGGAAGGAAGTAGAGAGAGGCAGGAGGCAGGAGTCAAGACATAATCCCTAAGAGAACTCTCTCCTCTAGCTATCCCCTGTCTGCCTATAATTACCACCTAATATAGTAGTCCCTTCAATCCATCAAATGGATTAATCCACTGATTAGGTTACAGCTCTCATAATCTAATCACTTACCTCTGAACATTCCTGCATTGTCTCACACATGAGCTTTCAGGGAATTTTCCTATAACCAAACCGTAGCATCTATTTGAGAAATTTTCTTTATTTTCCCTGGTGTTTAAGTCTGGGTCAAAAATGTTTGTGTCTGTGTGCATGAAAGAGAACAATGATTGATACTGTCTTCATATTTTGAATTACACAGTACTACCTATGAAATAGATAGAAATTATATCCTTTGTCTCTGAAGCCCAAAATTTTTCAGTAGAAACATTAAAAAGCACATTGTCTTGTCATTTTATATAAGCATACATGATATTTAAAAAACATATCTGAGCAGCATAGTTTTAGTATTGGCATATGGGAGATGGTTAATAGGTATGTAGTGGATGAACCACCTACCTACCAGCATTGTTGCCTTAGGTGTAGTGATGACTCTGCATGTGCTCTATTTTGGCCTACATGTTACTTTCTTCATCTGTTAAGATACTGCCAGTAACCATTCAGGAACCAGCAAGCACAGGAGCACATTCAGTAGAGCTCTTTACTAGAAGACACTACATGAACAAAGTTCCAGAACCTAGAAACTATTGACAATATAAGTAAAAGACTTACTATTTCCCCATGTCTCCACTGATTAGTTATTTGGCCTTTCGGGTCCTCACACTGTTTATCTGCAAAATGTAAGAGCTGGACTGGATCTCTTGTGTTAAACTGTATTTTTTTGGGTGGGGGGCAGATACAGGGAATTGAACTCAGGGGCACTTGACCACTGAACCGCATCCCCAGCCCTATTTTATATTTATTTAGGGACAGGGTCTCACTGAGTTGCTTAGCACCTTGCTTTTGCTGAGGATGGTCTTGAACTCATGATCTTCCTGCTTCAGCCTCTCGAGCCACTGGGATTACAGGTGTGCACCACCATGCCTGGAGTTAAACTATATTTTGAAGAGCCTTAGAATTGAGCAAAGATACACTAAGGTCTGCCTACAAGAGAAAACCTCAGTAAAACAGACTCTGAGGTTTCCTTTAGCAGATAGATTTCTTATTGCTTTTCTATTATCTATTATGGGTATTAGGCTTTCTATGAGAGTATGTTTGAAATAAGGTTTTGATAAGTACATATATTTGAAACCATCCAATGGCCTTTTCCATTTTAAAAGCTGATTTTCTTATGGATTAAATATAATATGTTAAATAAATCATATATATTTTATTACAGCTTTCAGCTTTTATATGGTTTCCATATTCACCATTATTTAATTGGGTGTTAGGGCAGATGTGATTCCTGTTTCACAACAGGGGCTCAGAGCCATCACAGGACCTGTGCTGTTAACACAGGGACTAGAATCCAGGCCCTCTTCCAAGTCTGCTATTCTCCACCATTTCTCTTCCTCCTGTGTCAGATACAATCAGAGAGCTGTCATTCTTTATACTCTTTGGACTTGTTCATCCAACAGAATGATTTGTACTAATATTCTTGCAGCACGTCTGAACTCAGTGTTTGTGCACTGTTCAAGTTGACTTATAGGCATTATGTAATTAAGTGAGTTCATTACTAACACATGTTTTCATTCTATGTATGTACGATTAATGGATTCTCAATTCCACATAAAACACCCTATTCCCTGTGCAAACCCTAGCCAAGTGTGTCCACAGGTCACTGAACACTGGTGACCACTCTGCATGTTGATCTTCATTTCCCTACATCTATTTTCTTCCACCAGTTATGCTTATCAAGAGGAAGTTGTGTTTGTTCCCGAAGTTGGTTATGCAATTTTTGATAGTATAATTATGCATTAATTATGTCTTATAAAACCCTATAATATATGGCTTTGGAAGAGGTTTATTTTATTTTTTCTTGGTGAAATATTGAGGGCTTGGTGGAGGTTTGATGAAAGAAAGGTACTTAAAATGCTATCTGATTAGATACAGGTGAGGAAACAATAATAAAGAAAAATAATGCACATATGGAAGGAGTGTTGCTCTTAAAAGTAGTCATTATTTTGTCCAAATAATCTCATAGTACTTTAAATGAGCCTAGTAAATTGTCTAATATTTACCATATAGATGAATTCATCCTTTATTGAGGTCCAATACCAGGTCCTCAAAGGATTCATAGGTGGCATTTAAAGAATAAATCGGCTACTTAGACAACCACCAGGAGGCTCCAGAATTAAAAATTACTTTCAGTAACCTAATTACAACTTTAAAATATCAAAATGTTATATTTATTATTGCTTATGGTTATCATGAAACACTTCATCAGCCAGACATGGTGGCACACACATGTAATCCCAGCAGCTTGAAGGCTGGAGGATCCAAAGTTCAAAATCAGCCTCAGAAAATTAATGAAGCCCTAAGTAACTTAGGGAAACACTATTTCAATGTAAACAAACAAACAAACAAATGATAAAAAGGGCTGGGGATGTGGCTCACTGGTAAAATGTCCTTGGGGTTTAATCCCTGGTACCAAAAAAATTAAAACAAACAAACAAAATCTTGTCATCGTCAACCTAAAACTTCAGATCTTTCTGCTTAAACCAAGAAGAACAAATAGAAAAAACTAAGAGAATTAAAGGAACCATAGGACTGAATATAAAGTAATTATCTTTACATTGATTAAAGTGATCATTTTGATCAATTATCAAGAAAACTGGCACCATCTAGAAAATAATTTGTGTTGATCCAAATTGAGATGGGAACATAGCCTTTTAAATACATGTTTTAAGTGCCTGATGAAAAATCTATGACATTAATAGTGCTTGTAAAAAGGAAGATGTTTATGTTTCTGAGAATTAGAACATAGCAAGCAGTTATTAATCTGGTGTCTCCTTAAATTCACAGAAGAATCAAACAGTGTTCACATGAAGAGGACTTGACAAACACAGACACAGGATTTGGGGAACATAAATGAGATACTCAAGCCTTTCTGAAGTGTCAGTGGTGATTTTAGAGAGAAGGTACTTGAACTGTGTCTAAGAGAAGCAATTTCGAAGGTGGGGAAATGGTGAAAGCAACAAAGAAGTGGTAGGGAGGGATCCAGGGAGGCAGCAGGCAGGACTCAGAGTGGACACAGTGTGGAAGGCATTGGCAGGTTTCATAAATGTGAGGCAGGGAAGTATGAGTTTTCCAAAATATGGCTTTCAGTTTCTCCAAGTTTATCTTGGATTTTCATTCTCAGTCTAGGCACAGACATACAAACAACTGGTAACTCTGATAAAATGGTACTCAACAGAATGGTGCAAAAGCCATGATTTATGTTAAAGGATAAAAGAAAGACAATTGCACCAGGTGTGGAGCTACACATTCATTATGGTTTCATTTAATACTTAAAATTTTAGGAGATGGATTATTATTTTCTGCTTTTTAAGTCAACTGAGTCTTTAAAATGTTGATTGTACTGGCTTTCAGCGCAAAATCCCACAACAGCCACAGGCAAAAGTCTGTGCAGGGGCAGGCAGGTGTGATAGGCTACAGACAAGCAGAGAAAAATGCACAAATTTGGCTGGAATTCCCATGAACAGAGGCCTTTAAGCTGTGGAGTGTGTGATCTACAGGGGGCCACACACTGGTAACAGAGAGAACTAGATTCTTCTGACTGACATCCTAACTGGATGAAGAATGAGTCCACTGGACCCACTGACTGGATACATTAACCATTCAGGCTTTACCAGAGGTCCAGGCACATGAATGCCTCCATTTTCAAATATTACTGTTGCCTCTCTAAATTCACAGAGCATTGTGGACCCAACCCAGACACATGGGGCATAGTTTCAACACTCATGTAAATTTATCTAGGATGAGCTCAGATGGTTTTATGTATAATCACTCATTTATGCTGGAAAAAAAAAAAACAAGCAATTGTAATCAGGTACAAGTCATCCCTTTTAGTGCATAAAAACAAACACACATTTAACAGGGAGATATGTCTGTAACTGAGCATTTATTTACTTAATATTTTTTAAATGATTGGAATTTCTATGAGCAGCCACAGTTGTCTTTAAAAATCTAACTGTGATCAGGTGGGGTGGTGTACAGCCGTAATACCAGCAGATTGGGAGGCTGAGGTAGGAGGATCACAAATTAAAAGCCAGCTTAACCAATTTGATGAGGCCCCTAAGCAACTTAGTGAAACACTGACCTAAAATAAAAAATAAAAATGGCTGGGGATGTGGCTCAGTGGTTAAGCATCCCTGAGCTTAATCCTTGGTACCAAAAAAAAAAAAAAAAAAACAGAAAATCAATAGATCAATATATAAGATTTGTGCATACTCTGTGTCATAGAGATAAACTTTTAATTTACATACAGCTTTTGGTTCTGTATTTAGTCAGATATATGTTACTTTCAAGAGCTTTATAATTGTACCTGTTAATTGTGTGTCTGAGATATTGCTAATTGTATGTGTAATGAGGTACAAGAATCAATAATACACATTATAATTTTATTAGTAATTTAATCATAATAAAATAATATTAAATTTGGCAATAATAAATTGTATTAATTATGGAAATCTATCACCGGTTTTCTTTGAGGGAGTGATTCCAATTCATCTTTTTACTTTATATTTTAGAAAAATAACTAAAATTTTCAAAAGTAAATGTAACACTTCATAAAAATCTTCTCGAATTATTATAAATTGAAGGGAGCTAGATCACATTATTTTAAATGTTTTCAATTCTTCTTTCAAAGAAGGAAAGAGACCTGTTAAAAAGTCTTAATTAAATATGATGGTTTGAAACATAAAATGCCTTGCTTGTCATGATGCACTTATGCAAACTGGAATATCAATTCAGTTCCTGGCGGAATGATTAATGCATTTACATCAAGCCTCAGGGAATGCGGTGGCAAAGGGGTTATAAGTGCCTTTAGTTTGCCATAGGAGGAATAATTACTCTCGCGTTTGTGCTTCCACCTGGGTCTTCAAAAATCAAAGGATAGCATTGTCCAGGTGTCTCATAGAGCTTCTGTATATAGATAAGGTGAAAAAAAGAAGACTCCCAGACGCCATTGTTTCAAATTATAGCAGCACTAGCCTAATTATTACAGAAACAATAAAAAGGATTTGACTAAATGGCAAGTGATGGGCTTAAGATTCCTTACTGGGCATGAGGAATGAATTAATTTGAGGAAGATGGATCAGAGATAGGAACAATTCGATATTGTCATTCTGGGCCCACTACTGACTGTCTCTTCTTAGAGTTTGCTTTTTGACATACAATAAGATGCATGTGTTTTACTTCTGGAAATCTGAGTCTTTTTAGTGTTTGTAACAAAATCTTAAACATGTACACCCATTTATTTATTTATACAGTATAGTTTTGATAGGAGAATTCTCTTTCAGGATAACATATTAGTAAAAATATTGGTGAAAATAAACAAATGCAATTTTGCTGACCAGAAAATTCATTCAATATCACTGTAAACAGAAACTTTCTTCCAGCATCATTTTTTTCCCTTTATATAGAAGTCTTTGCCTTTATCTGTCTCTCTCTTGTTTATCATATTCCTTTTTTCTTTAGGTGATGGGAGATTTTTAAAATTACAAATTATTGTTGTTAAACAGAATTTCATCTCAGTCCATCCTCAAAGGCCTTTTACATTTCCAACGAATTTTATTCTCTTTATAAAGTTTCTGACCACATACAAAATGTCTTAGTAGAGTTTCATCAATAATATTTTTCATATAATTAAACTCACCAAGTACATATTGTCTTTCAATTTAAAGCTCAGCAAAACAGATGTTATTTTCAAAAAAAATTAAAGAATTGAAGAGAAAATATGCTAACTAGATTGAAAAGAAATAGGCATACAGTGAAATGGAATGGCATAAAGAGAAAATAAAATTACATTATTAATTTGGTGTATATTTCTTTTTTCCTTTTTTGCCATTTGAAAGGCCTGAGTGGAGCCAGAATTTCATCACCTCTTTCTGCACTTAAGGATATGTGTAAAAAGCCCTGAGGTCTGAAAGGTTTATGTGACATTTCCTATAACACATTTAATTTAATTCACCTATGTTTCAGGAACTGTGATAAACACTAGGCAGCTGAGATGAGTGGGCACAGTCCTTGCTGAAAGAAATCCAGTAAAGATTTTATACACACACACACACACACACACACACACACACACACAAATATAATAATTGATGTTTATGCAGGATGCTAAAATAGCACAGATTGTAGGCACTTAGTCTGGGATATGGGTTCAGGAAAGGTCACTGAAAGATGATTCCTGAAGGGTAACTTTTAGAGAATAAATTGAAGCTGGAGGAAGTAGATGTTTTCATTGTTCATAATTATGACAACATTGTCATTTGTAATAGCAATGTTACTATTTTATTTCTGTTTTTAAAACCAATTTTGAGCCATTATTGCAATTTTGTAATGTCAGAGATGGAAGGCAAAATAATAATTCAACAAGCAAACAATGCTCATTTAACAAATATTAACATTAAGAATCAAATTGTCTAAAAAGAATATTTGCCAAGTTAACAGTATAAATGCTATTCAAATGTCAAATAGTACTTAATATTAATATGAAAATTGAATTTGCATTTAATTTTACATTTTAAATGGGTGAAATATATATGCATATTTTTTTAAATTTCTTTTTTCTTCAAAAATAACAATTTTTAACCCCAGGGACATCAAGTCATTTTTACCACATTTTGGAAGATAATAGAAAAGTATTTAAATTTTAAAATACATACATGCAAAAAAACACAGAAACAGATTAATTCATTGGGTGAAACTAAGTCACATGATTGATAATTAATTATTAAACTACTTATTGCCAATAAGAAACAGTCCTATATGCATGCCCAGTGTGGGGAGTTTTATGTATAAAAGCTTACTATGTATCTGCTATTCTTAATTATTATATCATTTTTGTCTCTGTGAATTTAATATTATCAACCATTACTTTTTCTAATAAAAATTGACTCACTAAACTGTGAATTGCCCATGACATTTTTCTGTATCATGCAGAATTTTCTTAGGGATAATGCTTATTTAAAAGTTTTTTGACCTAATTGTCTTATTTCCTTCAGTTCTACAATGAATAAAAATCCATTTTAGTATATCTTGCTCATAATATGCATATTCACATTTCATATTGTTTTCATTTATTTTTAAGAAATGCATGTGCTGCTTTCCCAGGTAAAGACCTCTTTTCCTTTATTTTACCAGAACCAATTCCATTCTCATTCCCAGATTCAATTTAACTTTTACAAAATGTAATACCTCTACAGATTATTTGGAATTGCTTAATAATTTCAAATGGAAAATTTTCAAAAGTCTGTGTATGTGTGTATTTGTGTGTGTGTGTGTGTGTGTGTGTGTGTGTGTGAGAATGAGAGAGAGAAAGAGAAAGTGTTTGATTTAGAGATAAGTTCTTGCATCAATAAGTAAAGTTTGACTAGAATGTGAAATATTTTAATTAATTAAGAAAACTGGGGGGATAGTAAAGGATAGGAAAGACAGCAGAATACAACAGACACTAGTATGGCAATATATAAATCAATGGAAGTGTAACTGATGTGATTCTGCAAGCTGTATACGGGGTAAAAATGGGAGTTCATAACCCACTTGAATCAAAGTGTGAAATATGATATATCAAGAACTATGTAATGTTTTGAACAACCAACAATAAAAAAAAAGAAAGAAAACCGATCCCTGCATATTTCAAATAAATTTTCTTTACAAACATAAACCACTAGTAATTTAGAAAAACAAAGTTTAAGCACTAAATATTTGGGGGGTTGGTACCAGGTATTGAATCCAAGGGGTACTTTGCCGCTGAGCTGCATCCCAAGCCCATTTTAATTTTTATTTTGAGACAGAATTTCACTAAGTTAATTAGGGCCTAAACAAGTTTCTGAGGCTGGCCTTGAGCTTTCGATCCTCCTGCCCCAACCTCTAGAGCTGCTGGGATTACAGGCATGTGCCATCATGCATAGCTTGTACTAAAGATTTTAACTGTGATTTTTTAAATGATGATAAATACATCAGAAAGCAAGTGTAAAAAAATCTCATATTGAATATAAAAAAAAATTAAATACAAGAAAATCCATCGTTCTGATTTAAATGGCATGTATTCCCCTCTCTCAAACACGATTCCTACTGAAATGTATGCTATTCTATTTGTCTTTCATTTATATATTTATTTTTAATTGATGCATTATAATTTATATATAAAATTGGAATGTATTGTTTCATTTTCATGTATGCACTAGTATAAATTGTTCAATTTAATTCCCTAGTTCTTCCCTTTTGCCTCCCGTCCTTAGACCTCCTGGGTCCCCTGCTTTATGCTACTGATCATTCTTCTATTTTAGCAAGAACTCCTTTTTCCATTCCTTTTTTGTCTTTAGCTTTCATGTATGAGGAAAAACCCTTGACTTTCTGAGTATGGCTTATTTTACTTAGCATGATGTTTTTCACTTGCAACTATTTACCAGCAAATGACATAACTCTTCCTTATGAATGAGTAGAACTCCATTGTGAGTGTATATGTGTGTGTTTATATATATATAATATATATATCTTACATATATATATATTTATTTATTTATTTATTTATTTATATCTTACAATTTCTTTATCCATTCATCTATCAATGTGTACCTACGTTGGTTCCATAACTTGGCTATTGCGAATCATGCTGCTGTAAACATTGGTATTCACATGACACTATAGTATGCAGATCTCAGTTCTTCTGAATAAATACCAAGGAGCAGAGGATTTGGGTCTTATGTTGGTTCCATTCTTAGTCTTTTGAGGAATCTCCATTCTGCTTTTGAAATGATTATATTAATTTGAAGTCCCACCAGTGATGTATAAGGGTACATATATTTCTGCGTCCTTACTGCCATTATCTTGATTTCCACTCTACCTGGGGTGAGATGAAACTTGGGTTTATTTTTTATTTTCATCTCCCTGATTGCTAAGTATGTTGAACAATTTTTTTAACATATTTGGTGGCCATTTCTATTTCTTCTTTTGATAAATGTCTATTTAGATCTTTGGCCCATTTATTAAGGAGTTTAGTAGTTTTTTCAGTATTAAGTTTTTTGGGTTCTTTATATATTAGGTTATTAATCCCTTGTCATAAAAGTAGCTGGCAAAGATGTTCTCTCATCTCTAGTTTCTTTCTTCATGCCTTTGTTTCCATTGCTGTGCAGAAACTTTTTAATTTAATGCTATCTCATCTATTGATTCTTGGTTTTATTTTTTGACTTTAAGGGCTTTATTAAGGAAGTCAGACCCCACAGCAGTATGTTGGAGTGTTGCCCCTATGTTTTCTTTTAGTAGCTTCACTATTTCTGTTCTAATTCCTAGGCCTTTGATTCATTTTGAGTAGATTTTTGTGCAGGTTAAGAGGTGGGGACTTAGTTTCATTCTTCTATATATGGATATTCAGCTCTTAAAGCACTATTTGTTTAAAAAGTTACCTTTTCTCCTACATAGGCTTTGTCATTTTGTCAAGGATCAAATGACTGAATGTATGTGGATTTGTCTCTGTCTTCTAGTCTGTTTCATTGGTCTTTCTGTTTTTATGCCTATATCATGCTGTTTTTGTTACTATAGCTCTGGAGCCTTAGAAAATTATTGATTTTTTCTAGGTTGATCTTGTACCCTTCTACTTTGCTAAATTTGTTTACCACATCTAGAAGTCTTCTCTGGTAGACTATTTCAAGGATTAACATATTCAAGGAACTGTTGCTATAGCTGGTTAGAAACTCTGCCTTTTAACTAGGCTTTTTTAGCAAGTGAATTTGTCTTTTCTGCTGAATATTTACTAAAGGTTATCTATCCTAATACATTTCAAAGTCCTAGGAGGAAATTAATTCACTTAATTAGAAGGAAAATTCTTTTTTCATTACCTTTGGTCTACGAAAATGATATCTTCAAGTTGTAGACTGAATTATTGAGAAAGTCCTATCCCAAGCTTAAAAGTTAATAAATGACTGTACAATAATTCAATAAATGCAAAGTTAGTCTTTCTATTTGAAGTCCATTTTGCCACTGATCTTCCCTGAATACTAACTAGGTATCTTGTAATTGTTTCGGGCCATCCAGCACTCAGAAGAATATGAGTATATTTTATACATGTATAGACAATATGTGTGTACATATATACAAAAATACACTCACACATATATGTGTATGTGTGTGTATATATATATATATATATATATATATATATAATATATATTATTCATATATCATATTTTGTTTATCCATTATTTTGAATAGTTAAGTAAAATAAATAATCCACACATGCATACACAAAGGGTTTATATGTATTTTATATTAGCATTATAAATACTGCTAACAACCTAAAAATAGTCTAATTTTTCATCCATGAAAGAATGGCAAAAAAAAAAAAAGGATGGAATGTCAATTAAAAGGATGGAATGTCATTTCATATAGAGATTTTTTAAAAAATTGCATTGAAAGATAATAAAGATGTTAAAAATTCAGTTGGATTTCAAAACCAGTGCGATAAGCTGAGCAACTGAGAGAATTATGTAAGTTTTCTGAGCCCCATTTTTCTCATTTTAAAAATTAGGTGACAATCGTGTTTTTCTGAAGATTCAATTGTCATTACTAAATGAAATGACATATACAAAGCACTTCTGAGTAAATGTTAGCTTGCCTAGTTATTTGTGTTATTATCAGTATGCAACTTATTGCCATATGCTACAATTAATCTGATAAACAACAAAGAGGGACAAAGAAACAACAAAGAATTTGAGGGACTCACATTCGAATGGAGAAAAATTCCTAAACTCAGAAATACATGTTGGGGTTTCAAGATATCTTCATGTGTCCAACACAGTTAGTTCTCACATCTAAAAATGGTTTTGTGAAATAATATTAAAAGTAAAAATCAGTACAAAAAATCTAGGAGATACAAATTGATTACAATTATTCAGACTACATTCAGGTGCAAGCATATGTACACATACATACATATGCTCCCCTCAACCAAAAAGAATCAATATTCATAAAATTTTACATGTAAAATATCTTAAAAGTAAGAACATAAATACTAACAAATGCAAAAGATCATTTTAAAGATCTTAATTATGGTGAGGTTTCAAGAATTTGGGTTAAGTGAGTGTGTTTTCACTCTAGAATCACAGAAGGTCGTTATTAGTAGATTTTTAGTCATGATTTGGTCTCAAGTCTTCAATGCATAGATGAGAATCTGAAATTGACAGATGTTTGAAGACTTGTTGAAAATATTGCACCAAGTAAGATAGAATTCAACCTATAGGCTGCTAGTCCTAAGGCTTCTCCTCTAAACTACAAATTTACTTCTGAATAGACTTCTGTAGAGCTCATATTTTGGAAGACTTCAATGTATTTTATTGTGCAGCAGACTATTTTCTCTTCTTCTCAATCAGATGAAGCATACAGAACTTGATGTAGAGTTGTCTCTGTTAATTCATTTTCAAAATTAACTTTCTTAAGAATTTTATAAAGAAGAGTCTTTATATTTACACATAATACTTCAGGCTCTTCATAAGATTTATTATACTGTTTATTGCAGTACACAACACTGACAAGTATTGAAGGCAATATAATTTTTAATTTTCAATTTTGTTAAAGTCATGGAAGGCATAGTGGTGGTAAATATTCTGATAGCTGATAAAATGTGATTAATAAGTCAATGTCCCACTGGTTGTTCCTTGGTCTACGGTATTATTATATTGGTACCTTTTTGATTCTTATTCAAATGGGGATTTGCTTCCTTATTGCTTTGAAATTTCTTTCCTGCATTTGATTAAGTGACTCAGTGAATTAACTTTTAAAACCTTGTTAGCATGGCAGAAAAATAAATTTTCAAATTTTTATTGTCTGTATATGTTAACTTTATTATGAGTCACATAGTAGAGATCCTCTCAGAGGATGAGAGTACTCTAACTTCATTTGTTATTTCATGGAGATCTTTCCTGAACTCTTTTTCCACCCATTTTTATTGGAAAGCATACTGCTTCCTAAAAGACTGATAGAGAAAATTTGAATGATAATCCAAATATTTTCTTGGCTCACTGAAAGAGATAGAGTCTTGGCTTAGAGAAAGCCTCTTATTTTGCTATACATTTAGAAAGCATCCAGCATATTTTCTATACAGTCAACACAATCTTTGAGGCCATCTGCAGTTTGCAATAAATTTATGATATAGTAGCTTAAATTGATGGGATAATGAGCTGCTGACAGACATGTTTTTCTAAATTGATATTTAAGCATGGTGCAGCCAAAGTACTTGGCATGAAATAGCAATGGAAATGAGGGTTGTGGGGCTCCATACTGCAATGCAAGCTAAAAATACTTAAAATCTAAATTTTACCAGTCTGCTTCAGTTCTATCTTATAATCTTTGGTAAAATGTTACATTAACTATTAGAGTGTAGTACCTATTTTTCTCTTCTATGTACATAAATACAGCATTCCAATGATTGAAAAGTCTATTGAAAAAGCAAATGTCATTTTAAGTCAGCACACTTTGGAATAACTTACATGCATTGACTCATTAAATATAAAACCAAAATCAAACAAACACAAAAATAAACCAATCCAGTGGGGGAAAAAATATATATGGTGGGGAAATAGTGGGCAGGGATACTTTTAACTTCAAATTATTTTTCAGGATTCAGTCTGTTTATATTTTAATGTCATTTTCTAAATTTTTAAGAGATTTTTTCAATTGTATACACACACATACATACACACTCATATGTTAATACCTCAAAGGAGCAAACTATTTTATAGAAACAAAAAAATTGACAGTATTTTTTCTTTGTTTTTATTTTTAGTCTTTAGTTTGAAGCTAAGTAATGATACTATGTTTCTGAGAGTATGGGTTAAAGACCTCTGAACACCTCTCAGTATAGTTTTTTAAAAAGAAAAGATTTTTTTTCAACAAAATATTTGCACTAAAACAGCTATATTTACACTTTTATTTTAGGAATTTATTGTTGCTATTGGATATTTAATTAACTCAATCCACAGATCCTTATTAAGTCTTAATATGTAGAGATCCACTCATGCTGCCCTAAGGCAGAGTTTTGCCAGTCCTGCATGTGAGTGGTCTTTTTCCTTAGAGTCCCATGATGTATATCCCAGGTCAAAGGCAAGACTCCATAGATGTGTACTCAGTACAAAAGCAAAGGGAGGGGTGTCCTGGGTGCCAATTCTGAAGTTTCATTTGCCTTCCACTTTCCAAAATTTTAATTTCCTGGTATAAAAAATCCTCATTTTTATTTATACTCTCCCCACCTGCCCCTCCCCCCACACACACACTTATACATATACCCTGACCAGGTCTTATTCCCATATGTCTTGGGGGCAACACCATGTGTGTTGTAAGCAGATATATACTATAGAAAGCATTCTTGTGTATAAATGGATTTTGGTTGATTTTAAATGTACTGTTTATCAGTAAAGGAAACAACTCCAAATATAACCAGGTGCTACCCAAACTGCTAAATGGAAACTAAAATACTATAACAGTAAACTAGGGCTAAATTAATATGTAAAAGTATTAGTATTATATTAAATTTAAACTGTGAAGCCTGTTTCTCTTTCCCATAATTTACATTCACAAAGACATAGACTGGCACCTCAGTTATCTCAGAACCACTCTTCACACTTAAATATCCTTCCCAGGATATGTGTTGTTTGCAGGTGCCGATGACCACTTCATACAGTACTTGCAATTACCATGCAGAGCACTCAGTTCTGAGGTTGTGTGAATTTGTTCAATTTCAGGTTTCATTAAAACTCAACAGTCTGCTTAGCTTTTATAACATTCATAGTAATTACAGAGGCCACATATTGCAAGCACTTGCTCTGGATTTAAGTTCTTGAAAAATATTGCAAGTGATATTTTGTTAGCTTTGGATTGAGTCTTTCAAAAGAAATTCAGATAGACAATTGTAAAAATTTAAAACTAAATGAGTGAAGTACTTTGATGTATATAAATCTAAAATTTAAGAAAAACTAACTAGGGGCAGGATTTTTAATAGTGAAAAAGTTAAAGATCATTCAAAAAATATTCATTGAGCATCTATGAGGCATTAAATACTTCTTAGGCCCTTGGGGTAAAGGTATGAGCCAAAAAGCATCCGGGCCCCGGCAAAGGCACTGATGGTCCTTCCATGACTCCAAGAGTTGGTGAATTCAAAGAATTCAATCGTTCCATGTTGCTGTAAAAAACAGGGAGAGCATTTAAAAACAATGTTATAGAAGTCACCAAGGCAAGGTCATGAAAGGTCCTTAGGCCATGTTTGAGTCACTCCAGTATCCAATAAGTACAAAATCCCCTTGAAATAATTTTCACCTAGAGCAAAAGAAAAGTGCAGTCATCCTTTAGTATCTGTGGGGCATTGGTTCCTGGATCTCCCACAGACACCAAAATTTATGAATATTCTTTTACATAAAATGGTACATTTATTTGCATATACTCTATACTCAGCATCCCATGTGCTTTGTCATCTGTGGATTACTTATAATACTTATAGTACCTAATACAATGTAAATTCTGTGTAGATAATTGTTACACTGCTTAGGGAATAATGACAAGGAAAAAAGTCTCTACCTGTTCAGTACCAAATCAATTATATTTTAATATTCTCAATCTGTAGTGGTTGAATCTGCATATGTGAAACATGAAGATACGGAGGGCCAATTATATAGACAATTTTTCCTTTAACATCATTTAAAAAATGTTAGATACCTACCTCAGAATAGATGTAATGCAGTCTGGTCCTGTCGCACACCCTCTAGGACTTCTTTTATCCTTGTGTCACTCCTGTCACAACCATCTTGCCCCAGCTGAGTGATGACCTCTTACCTTGAGCCTAAGGCTTCCCTGAAATTGCTGCATGGGAGGCCTGTGGAAGCCACCTTGGTACCCTTCCTGCCTATGCTGAAGGTGGAGAGACTAAGCACCTCAGGGGCAGCCTGGACTAAGACAGGAGCTGGTGATCAATGCACCTCATTTCCTCTTGAGCCCAAATTCTGAGGTATATATTCTATTTGGTTCCATGGAAGGTCCTGGCAGATTTTAGCTCCAGCTGTCTTCCAGATGTCTTCAATAACTATAGGCGTTCTCTTCCTCCCTGTTTCTCCCCAGATGCTTTGTTCTGTTTCCTGGAATTACTTCTCAAAGCAAACACCTGCATTTCAGCCATTGTCTTGGGCTGTGTTTTCGTGGAGAAAACTCATTTTATTAGATAGTAAGTGAAGAGACTTGCAGTATAATTATATAAAATACAACACCCTTGACTGCACCAGCCAACAGAACAGTTAGTCTGTTATCAAAACTCAGAGCTCTCACAGCTTCCTATATGCCCTCCCATGACAAGTCTCTCTTCCCAGGAGTTCTTTCAGTATCCCCAAAGGCCAGTTAGGAAACCACGGCCACGACTTTAGTTTTATTATTCCATTGGGTTGCTTTTGTGCTTTATCATGTGTTTGTGTGTATGTGTGTGTGTGTGTGTGTGCGCGTGTGTTTACGTTTAATTTTTTTAAATTGTGTAAGTGCAATTATAGGCAATTTACTTTTTTTTTTTTTACTCCAATTTGTTTGTAAATTCACTCCTATGGTATGAAGTTATAGTTTTAATTCTGCATGGTAATATAGTTCAATATTATTATATCACAGTCAACTCATTTACTTTCCTGCAACAGGCATTTAGGATTATTCTCCCCATTGTTTTACTATTTTGTACAGTAACTGAGCATTTTTTGTAAATGTATCCCTATGCACACATGTAAGGGATTCTGTAGGACTGCACTGACCAATACTTTGCTACATGGGACTGGTGGACATTCAAAATGTGGCTAGTCCAAATCAAAATTTGCTGTGAAGTGCAGGATATGTACCAGATGTTGAAGACTTAGTATGAAAAAGTATGAAGATACTTTTTGAATGAGTTTAAATATCAATAAGTTGAAATTTTAGATATATTGGATTAGGTATATTATTAAATTTAATTTCACCTATTTCTTTATGATGACTAGAAATGTTAAAATGGTATATTTAATTTGCATTCTGTTTCTATTGGACATTGGACAGCACTAGTCTAGAGCACTGCTACTCAGAGTGCATCCCTGAGGAGTGCCAGCTATACTGCTGGGAAAGGCAGGATCTCTGGCTCTGCCTTGAATCATCTCCATGCTTTACAGCACACCAGAATTTATTTTTTAAAAAGTGGGGGCAGTGAGAGTTAAGCAAAAGAAAGAAGAAGACAGAATTCAGTGAGCAGGAAAGAAATGTAACAAACAGAGCTACTGATTTAGATCAAAGCAGAACAGAAATCTGAATGAAGATTTCCAAAATAATAATAACAACAACAATAATAAAACAGTCAAAAGGATAGATTATAAAAGAAATGTAGGGTATATTTATTATAAATAGTATGTTGAAAAGAATGATTAGAAACTTCAGGGAAAACAAAGTGTCAGAATAAAAAATGGGAACATTTTCACTCTGATTCTTTAATGGAAAATACATACAATGATGGAAAAACAATGGAGAGGAGATTGTACCCTTCTTTTATAAAGTGAAATAACAAAGTGACCATCTGTACTTGAGAAAATATCAGAAGTTAATACATTACCTACCAATACAAAGGGATAATTTTAATTGTTTTTTTCATTTTTAAAATTTGTTCTCTAGATATTCATGACAGTAAAGTGTATTTTGATATATTTTATTTACATGGAGCATAACTTATTCTAATTAGGATTGCATTCTGGTGGTTGTACATGATGTGGAGTTACACTGCTTGTGTATTCATATATGAACATAGGAAACTTATGTCCAATTCATTCTACTGTCTTTCCTATTCCCATCCCCGCTCCCTTACTCTCATTTCCTTTTGTTTAATTTGATGAATTTCTAATTCTCCCTTATAGTGTTTTAGCATTGGCATATCAGAGAGAACATCCAACCTTTTATATATATATAGGCTTATTTCACTTAGTGAGAGTCTCCAGTTCCATCCATTTACTGGCAAATGCCATAATGTAATTCTTTATGACTGAGTAATCTATTGTGTGTGTGTGTGTGTGTGTGTGTGTGTGTGTGTGTGTTTGTGTGTGTGTATGTATATATCAATCACATTTTCTTTTTTTACTCATCTATTGAAGGGCACCTAAGTTGGTTCCACAGCTTAATTATTGTGAATTGAGCTGCTATAAACATTGATGTGGCTGTGTTGCTATAGTATGCTGATTTTAAGTCCTCCAGGTACATACTGAGGAGTGAGACCATTGGGTCAAATGATGGTTTTATTCAAAGGGACATTTTTTAAAGGGAACTAAAACATGAGAAGAAATATATTTCTCCAATATAAGAGGAAGAAAGCTAAAAATCTGACGAAAAGGAGATGAATTTTCATCTGTCTTGGTAAAAGATATTTACTTACTTACATAAGTAAAATGATAGATGGAGATCTAGCACTGGAAAATATTATTTTTCAGAACAAAATGATAAAGAGATGAAAACCTTTTCTTTGGAGGAACAAGTCTAGCATAGGAAAACATTGCTAGAGAAAGCACATAGGAGAAATGTTGCTTCTAATTCATTTGTATAGACTGGTTCATTAAAATAAAATGTGGTAAATTATAAAATACCTAATTATTTAGATTTTAAAATACTTAGGTCCTAATATGCAGTAGTATGCTACATATGTATATATCTGTGGTTATATCTGTACGGAGAGCTCTATGGTATATAAGTATATACTACTTATAGTTTACAGTAGTCAATTATTATAGTAACTTCTTATTGGCATGTATTTGCAATTTTCTCAAGTTATGTTGTTTGTTAAGATATATGTTTGTTTATTTTTATAATGTATATATCAATGCATATACCTTGAAAATTTGTGAATTTTTTAATGCTTTTTATATTTTTGTTATTGGACCTTTAAGATCAGAAGAAAAATTTTCATAGCAAGTATTGTGCTTTTACCTTTTTTAGTGCTGGTGATCCAAATGAGGGCCTTGCATAAAAAGACACACATTCTCTGGAACAACAACAAAAAAAAAATGAAATTGTGTTTGAATAGTTATTATGAGAAAAATAAATGGTTTTAACTAATTAACTGATTTCTTAATGTATCCCTCAAAAGATAAAAGTCACTTTAAAAAGTAGAAACATCTCAGGGTTTTTTAAATTTATATTTCTGGTGTTTTAATTCTCCCTCTATTTTTTGCAGTGATTAATAAGTGCAAGCCCTAACCAAATACATAGCCCAAGGTCCTCATATATCAGTGAGATTTACAAAATGTTACCAGCAGAATTCTTATTTTGAGATTTATGATGCTGGATAATTGCTTTCTCTTGGGTTAGCATGCTAATTTATGAAGATTCCTTTAGTTTGATCCTATTCAAAACTAGAAAATGTGGTAAACCAGAACAGCAATGCAAATAGACAATTTATTTTTGACATCTTCACACTAAAGTGTTAGCTTAATTTTCATTTGAATCTAGATGAAAATTTTGGTTGTATTCTAGTTCATGTGTCTAAATTATTGGGAATAAGTTAGTAAGTACACTACAGCCTGACTGTGAAGTGCTCATTCAGGGCACAGACCATGCCTATGCTAGCAGCTCCTTAAGTCTGTGTCACCCCTGGCACCAATCTTAAAAACATCAGAAATAATGGCATCCACACCAAAGGAAAAAGGGATCAATGAATACAACCCATGGGGTTATTTATCAATAATTCACATATGGCTATTATTTCAAGAAAACACAGCAGTGGTTATATTTACACAAACTCTCTCTCTCTCTCTCTCTCTCTCTCTCTCTCTCATTAGTTTTTAGAAGACTAAAACAGTAATTACGAAAGTTTCTAATTGTCTTAGAACAATTAAGTCCAACACTTCAAACTTCAAACATGCTTGTCTGACAAAGTATGTGCACTTATTTTTCAACTTAAGAGCTTTAGGCAAAATCTGAGTTTGAAAGCAGTCACATCTATCAACTGAGGGAAAAAAATGCTTAGCTTTTCAATTCAAGGAACTGAAGGACTACTGAATCACCAGTAAACTGACTTGGTAGGATTATAGATGTTTGTTGACTATCTGTTTATTTTCAGCCACTTAGATACCTCCAAACATACCTGGTTCACAAAGTGGTGGAGTATTTGTCTGGGGAGAACAACTGCAATGGCTTTTCAAGAAATGGGCAGTGTTCGAATTTATTTAAAATATTCAAATTTTCATATTTAAAGACAATGTATTTTTTGTATAATAATACAATGATAATTAGTATTCCCATGTAACCTCTGTAATAAGAGTCTATAGATCTTCAGTAAGGCTTTCCATTCATTAACTGAAAGCAGGACATTGATAATTCTTATCACAGAATTTTCCTTTTCAAATATATTAGTACAGATTTTGCTCATAATCTTTTTTTTTTTCTTAAAGAGAGAGAAAGAGAGAATTTTTTTAATATTTTATTTTTAGTTATCGGCGGACACAACATCTTTGTTTGTATGTGGTGCTGAGGATCGAACCCAGGACGCACGCCATGCCAGGCGAGCATGCTACCGCTTGAGCCACATCCCCAGCCCTTGCCCATAATCTTTTAATTCAATTCACTAGTCAGATACATACCATTGTCCTGCTTCTGAATCTTTTAAAATTGTGTGCAAAGTTTATTTTAATTTTATTACATGAACAAACTCTAAATCTAAATGTTCCATTGCCTATAAGAAAATTAGTGAATAAATAATTCACTTAGAATTAATTTATTCAATTTAAATATCTGCTTTGAATTTAAAAAGATATTTAATGTTTCAAACACAATATACTGATGCATATGTTATTATAGATATGAGAAATGAACATTTTTTATTCTTTCCAAAAAATGAGATTAATATTTCATACTGATATTATAAAGTATAATTATTTTATATCTAAGTTATTCCTTAATATTTGAGCAGATAAACTGATAATTAAAAATAAAAAATAACAATAAGTGAACTATATTGGGTAAGTTGGTGACCATAATAAAAGGAAAACAAATAAGCTTTAGAAATTATTAAATTCCATTTAAATTGTGACATTTTTTTAAAGGGAGAAACAAAACCCTCCCAATCTTTTCATTCAGTAGTACCAAATGCTTGTTTTACTCTCCCTCAATTTCTCTGTCTCTTTCTCTCTCTCAATTTCTCCCTGCCCCTATCCCTTTTGTTTTATTCTTTCACTGAATTGCTCATAACCCATTTAGAGTTTTCTTCTTTCCCTTTCCATTAGCTGAGATAGACTCTTCTCTCAGATTGATTTTACACAAAGACAACCTCCATGTCCTTAGGTATATAATTCTCTGTAGGACTGCTCTGTGGCTGATTGTTGGAGCCCTTTATCACCTGTACCACAACTTGCCTTCTTCTTTGCAAACACATCCTGTTTCCTGAGGCTGCAGGGTTTGCCCTGCACTTGATTTATTCACTACAGAACTTGCGTGTTTTTCCCTTTCTGTGTTGCATGGTATATAAAATACCCTTAACTATTTTACTTTCTCTGTAGACTCTATTTGCTACCAGAAATTTAGCAACTGTTTTCCCTTTCTGTGTTGCATGGTGTAATAAAATATCCTTTACTATTTTACTTTCTCTGTAGACTATTTGCCATGGAAAATTTAGATATTATAGAAACAATATATAATAATAAACCAGGAAACTGAAATATATTAGAGGTCTATGTCCTCTATAAAATATTATTTTTTCAGAGTAAACACAATAGACTGATTTGTATCAATCATAATAAATGTGGCATGCTAAGTATAAACTGATATTTATAAACTCACTGAAACTACTAAGAATCATGCCAAAATTGAAATCATAGTCACACATCTCATTACATGACTAAATAGCAGTCTACTTGCATTTTGAATTAATACATATGCTCTTGTTCAAGATTAATTCCAACATTTGCATTGAAACTTAGAAAATCTAAGCTGTTTAAGAAGGAAAATCTCACTATTTGAAGATAACAGCAATGAATAAAGATGATTTTGAGGGCCAAGCAAAGCCTTTTGGGGGGCCAGAGGAAATAGTAGTTATCAGAGATGAAGGCCCTTGTCCTCAGGAAGATGGCAAAGTAGCCAAAAGATATCATCAACATTCAAATCAACACTAGCAGAAGAACAATGGCAGTGTGGGCAGAAGAAGGAACTCAAAGGAAATGCTGCTCCCAAACCAAGCATTCAACATCAGAGCAAACACGGAGGACTTTGACAGCATTTAAAACTTCATGGGACACCTAACAAAAATATCCCATGTGGAGCCTACAAAAGATAGAGGTTAAATCCCTGGGTAGGGGGCCTATAGAAGTGAAGAGCAAGAGAAGGCCTGGGAGAGACAACACAGGTTCAGATGCAAAATTCTTGTGTCTTATTCTAAGCTCCTCCCCCTCCACATTACCTTGGTTAAGATTAATCCGGAAGTAATTAGCTGGAAGGTCTGAGCAGGATAGTGCACTCTCTATCTCACTCACAAATGTTCTATGAGACTTGTCAGGAAGGTCCAGAATTCAGAATACTCTCAACCCAACAAACAGATTTCCCCAATGTAGGAGGCTTACAAAACTTTCCAGGAAAGCATAATCCCAGGACCAAGATCTTGTAGATGAACATTGTGAATCATGGACGTTGGTTATTTGTAATACAATGAGGTTTAGCCATGGATGCCCAATAGAACCCTGAAGGATATGGGGCTTTATAAGGAAGAAAAATACCAATTTCCAAATGGTATAATTTCCAATTATAATAATTTCAGGAAACATTCAAACATTGATATTTCTTAATTAGCCCCACAATGGTTATAATGTATAGCAAGGATTGAGGTGATTGGTTCTAAGACATTCACAGGAATACTTAAAAGCTACTGTAGAAAGATAAGAAAGAAAACTGGTCTCTAAGTAGGAAGGAAATAACTAACTGAAGTGGCCTAAGTTAAAGAGCATTCTAGTAATGTTCTGTTCTCTTTCTTAGACTGCCCAAAGAACCAATCTAGGAGCTGCCATCAGTCAGAAATCTGGCACTCCTCCATGATTTCATAAACTTAAGTTGGTGTGTATTAGTTGGTCATTGAAATCTAAGCACTTAGATTTGCAGACATGCATACACACATACATACAAAAAAAATAAAATCACAAAATGAGATGGCAGACATAAGTGTAGAGTCAATAAATGGGCAAGAGTACATTTTTTAAGAATGATAAAATTAGTCAAAAGACAGTTCTCCAATTTATTTAAAAAGCTACAATATCTCATTTGCAAAATCAATATTTAGAACAATAAGAATCAGAAAGTTTGAAAGCTAAATTTTGAAGACTTATAACAGAAACACAGGAAATAAAAAAAAAGTCAATGTTACAATTTTTAACATAAGGAAAAGAAGATGTTAAAGTTGAAAACATCATAAGGGACAGTGTGGATAATAATTACTGTTAAAATGTACAGTACATCAAAGGGAGATAACAATCACAAATCCATATGTATTTCACCAATGTAGACTCAATTTTAATTTACTTATCAGGAATAGGGTCTGAGCATGATTATTTTGTAAAAGCTGATCAAATGATTTATTTTTACATAGTTAAGAATTACTAATTTACACAATCTCTAACTAATAAATACAATACAGTTGATATTTCAAAACAATCTACAAAGTGACAGAAACTATAAAATATAGAAATTAGCTTTATGGAGAGTTCACATGGTCTTTATGACCAAAATTTAAAATTCTATTGAAAGGTCAGTAAAGAACACACCCCCCCCCCCACACACACACACAGATAATAGAAAATGAAACAAGTTAGTGTTATAATAGAATGTGGATAATTTCTCCACAAATACGCCTGTACACTCGTGCAATTCCAAAGAAATATCCAACTAGAATTTTGAAGAAACTTAAACTAATTCTAAAATGCATGTTGAAGAATAATATCCATGAGTTCATATGATCATGAAAGGCAAAAAATGGCGAGGGGTCGGGGGATGGGGGGAAGTAGCGCATTGCTTTAATCCCAATAGCTCAGGAGGCTGAAAAGGGAGGATTCCAAGTTTAAGGTCAGCTTCCACAATTCAGCAAGGTCCTAAGCAATTTAGTGAGACTCTGTCTCAAAAATAAATGAATGAATAAATAAATAAAAAGAAAAAGAACAGATGATGTTGTTCACTGGTAAAGCACACCCAATGTAAATCCCTAATACCAAAAAAAAAAAAAAAAAACAGATGGCAAAGATGAGGTTGTCCCTACCAGACACAAAGACACATTACAAAGTCATAGTAATTGAAAGAGGATGGGACTGCTGGAGAAATTATCCACATTCTATTATAACACGATTTATTTTTTTTAGTCATACATGATAGCAGAATGTATTTTGACATATTATACATACATGAGATGTACATACATCAATCACAATGTCTATTCTATTCTGCTGCCCTTCCTATCCCTCCTACTCCTCCCCTCCTCTCCCATCCTTTCTCTCTATCCAATCTAATGTGACACACTTTTTTTTCTTTTTCTCATCACAACACCATGTATGTATTCTGTATAACAATGAGGTTCTCCTTCCATCTTCCGTGCAACTTCCCTTCTCCCTCTTTTTCCCTCCCATTTCATTGGTCTTTTGTTTTTACCTCCAAAAAAAAAAAAAAAAAAAAGAGACCAATGAAAAGATATTTATAATACAAAAGAATTATGGCTAATAACTGCAGTAGAAATTATCAAGAAAACAAGAAATTGTTTTTCTAAACTCTAAAAAATATGCTTCAATAACATCTCAGGAAATAGACATCACTGAATAGTAAATCGTTAAATGAAATGTTGATGTGAACTTTTCAATGAATGAGCAAAGCTGACACCACCTTGGGTGGCGGGGCATTGAATAAAGGAAACCTTGACAATATTAGTGTTACTGTTTTTAATTACAATGTTTTTCTCTACTGGTATATTCAGTCATATATTCCACATTTTTTAAGGGTACTTACTACTATGTCAGACACCGCGCTAAGTCCTTACTTAACAGTAAACAACAATACAATTCTTCATTTTCAAAGGCTGAGAGTAAGATTTTTGCTTTCTTATTTATTTATTTATTTTTGTTTCCTTTTGTTTTTGTTTGTTTGTTTTCAGGGAAAAATTCCAGTTTAGACCCTTGACATAATACTCAAGCATCTGCCCTGTCCTGCATTGATGTATATACATTACCCAGTGATGTTGGTATTTCTATCTTAATCCTTCCAAATTCCCAGAAAAAGGAGAACTTTCCATTTAGTGCTTTTTTCAAGCTACCAGTTACCATTCTTTCCTCCATGCCTGGTAACTTCCACCTTAGCAAAATTTCTAGCTCCTACACCTTTACAGTACATCATAGTTATTCACCCTAGGGATCCTGAGATGGCACAATGAGAAGTGGAAAGCATTCCTCTGTTTCTGAATATGAATCCCAGGAAGCCTGGCAGAATGTACCTCAGAAATATCTGGAAAAGTTTCCCTATCTTGGGACCTCATACTGGTAGTGGGACCCAAATGAAATTCATTATTTTTACCAAAGTGATGATGTGATTGATAGAAAGAAAGGAAGGAAGGAAGGAAAGAAGGAAGGAAGGAAGGAAGGAAGGAAGGAAGAAGCTTATTGGCCAAGTTTATATTTGCCTTTTTTTGGGAATTACTATGCAAAGCACAGTTTTATAATTGGGAAATATTTAAAGGTTGCCACAGTTGGCAAGAGAGTAGGAAATAGACATGGGATCAAATTCATGGAACATCAAGCTTAATGAAACCTCTAATTGGTTATAAAATTTGAAATCCAACTTGTAGTGAATAAAATTACATATTTTTAGATAATTATAAAAGGATCTTTAAGCTCTCTGATCCTAAAAAAGGGTTAATGTTGGGTAGTTATTGTTGGGTTTTCTTTTCTTTTTTTAAACCAAAGGACATAAAAGAGTTTTATACAAACCAGGTTTGGTTTTAAAAACAAGATTTCAGCTTAAAACATCATGTGTCTGTTTCCTAAGTTCCCTTGGAAGGCCCAAGTGGCATCATAAATTTAATGTACTGAAACTTGAGCTTCTTCATGCAAGAAAGCAGGCCAGAATATGTCAGTTCACTCAAAAAAGCATATTATTCTTGGAAGTTAAAAATATTTGTTCTGAGACTACAATCATTTTAAAATTTCCTTCATTTCCAAGCATTCCTAGTGGGACCCATGATGAAGCTCCCCGGTCTTGGCAGACACTGAGTAACCTCTCCAGGAATCTCTGTGGCCTGGACGTTAGTACAGCTTTGTCCCATTTCTCTTCACCTTTGGGAAGCATCTAGGAGGAAGCAGTGACTCTCCTTTCTGCTGTTGTGAGACACATGTAATCTCCATTCTAATGAATAGTACTCTGAAGGATATGATTGCATGAATAAATTCTTCAGTAATCTGAGGACAACATTGGGCAAAAGTTTACAAGTAGAGTGATAAGAAACTCTTATATTATTTAAATGAAACTGAAAAACAAATCACTGCTAGTGATTCTGAAAGAATTCCTGTACACACACAAAAGAATCTACGCAATTGAGAGTCACTCAGGAGGAGTGTCACATTGAAGCCACTGTTAACCTTATAAGAACAGATGCCTATGGTGCTGTCATAAATATTTCTAAACATAGGCACACCATCAAGGGTATACTGTATGATTACAGAGGGCTGGATTTGGCTCTTTTAAGTGATCTTGTTTCTCTTCCTTTAATTTTCTTTCATACCAATTCATGAAGAATTGTATGGTTGTCATCTCTTTTCTTTTTTTCTTTTTTTTTTTTTTTTGTTTTGTTCCAGAGGTATGACTTATTTCTTTTAAATTGACAAGAAGTCCTAGAAACATAGGATCACAATTTCTATGCTTGAAAAATGTTAAGGAGACACTAAAATACAGAGAGGTTAATTGACAATGCTAGCTGATGATTAGGTTTCCTTTCTCCCAGTCTGAAACCAGCCTGTTAGAGTAATGAAGACTGCTTCTACCACGACTCAGAAGAATATAATAGATTTTTATGTTTCTGTAACTCAAAAACTTGGTACATAGGAGGAAATTTTAAGCAACCTTAATAACTTCTACATTGTCCCCCAATTGCCCCCAGCTGTAATATATAAGTGAATATTCTCATTTTCTTAATCCATCTGTTTGGAGTATGTTCTGGTTATAGAAGTAAAATATGTTCAAACTTTGTAAGCTGGTTTTAAAGATGTTCATAATTGTTGGCAAATCTGAAGTAATAAATGAAGGAATTTTGACATAACCCAGCTGCTAGCATCATCATCGCATAAACATATTTGATATCTTATTACATCTCTCTAACTGCAGGAAGAAAAATGTTATCGTGTTTCTAAAGTCTGTAACTATAAAAGAAAAGAAAGTATTTATTCCAAAGAGCAAAATGAAATTATTTCACTCTGAAGGATTCCTTTTGCAAGAACCTTTGAGTTTGGATGAATGTATAATGTATATAATATATTAGATAGAATTCACATAATAATGTGAGTTGTAATTGAACTTCCATTACCCTAAATTTGTGTAAATGGACACAATGAGGGCTTTGAAAAGGATAAGAGTGTTTCTAATGAAGAGCTCAGGTCATTACAGCCATCATTATGTTCTTAAAGCTGCTGGGATGAACCCCTCTAGCAATCTATTGCATTCTCAGGTGTCTATGGGATCTTTGGACACATTATTGCCACCCAACTTCACTTGATAATGCTATACTTTTAATAGTAGATAGGTTGGGATACACTAACCAAAAGATACAAGATGGTGTGAATGGGTAGGAAGGTAAATTACATTTGCCTTAAGTAAAACTAAATACACAACAAAATCATAAAAACTAAGGTCATCATAATTATGGTTTTCCTGGGGAAATTCTATATTAAGCTTCATGTCTTGTTTAGTTTAGTACTTGTCCTAGACAAAATTTCTGAACAGAATTTGATAATAAATTACCTGGTTTTCTAGTAACAGCTGACAACATTTTAGTGTTGATCATATGGTCTAAATATAACATATTTCATCTAATATAATTCTTTCAATAGCACTATGCACTTTAAATTATTATAGCCATTTTACAAATAAAATTAACTAAACTCGGAGTTTAGAGAATTTTACAAATATCACCCTGCTTCTAAGCAAAGGACTTAGGATTTCTGACTCCTGTTTTTTCGTGATTACTTCTTGATTGTGTTATGACAAATAAGTGTTTGTGAAGATAATCTTCAATAGTCAAACCTTAAATTTAGTAATTTTTAAGTAAATTAAATGTTTTTAAGACAAGCATTGTAACTGTGGTACCTTCCCCTCCTGAATGCAGCCCTTATTGCTCTAAGGCTTATTTAAACAACAACAACAACACATTTCTCTCTCTCTTCAAACCTCTCCCCATCCCTAACCAGGGAGACAGTGTTATCTTTTCTTCCCCTAGTTAATTGCCCTTAAACACACACAGGAAGGAGATGCCAGCTGAGGATCTGGAAAGTGAATAGCTCCTAAATTAACAAGTGAATCCTAAGCCATCAGGGCACCCTGGGGCCCTAGACCAGAGCACACCTGGAATGTAACCCTTGAAATTGCTTTAAAAAACCCTTATCCCTCCTGATTGGGTGCATCACAGACTCTGGGACAGGAGTCCCTTGTGTTTCTCCTTTGCTAGCAAAGAAAAACAGCTTTTTTCCCCTTTTTCTCAAAACCGTGTCCTCATTATTACATTGGCATTGACTGGCATTGGAACAGGGACTGAGCTTTTCAGTTACAGTATTAAGTGGGATCTGATTGTTACTTGTAAGACTGTGAAGGGTTTGGAAAGAGCAGATAGTTCCTTTAACAAGTCTGGGAGTATGAGAACAACAATCTATCCCTTAGATCCTTAAAAAATAAATTAAGTAGAAGTGATTCAAATCCACTTTATAAAGGGAAAAGCTATTGGTGGATCTCCTTGGAAGTCAGGTGTTGAAACAGACTGAAATCCAGCCATGCTTGGGTTAACAACTCTAAGGGCAGTAAGTTAAGAGTGAGTAGGGGTAATGGAATTGGGGTGGAAATATGTAACTTTTTAAACATGATTTAAGGAAGACAAGTGAAACCTACTCAGAGCACACTGGAACCCTTAAAGGCCTAAGCATGAGTCTCAGCTAGTTGGGTAGTTTTTGCTATTTTCTCATAATTGTTGAACAAAATCTCTTAATCTACACAAATCTCAAATAGCAGTTACTAAAAATTAAAGAACAATGTTTATAATCAGTATATTCTGGAATCTGGCAAGTTTTTCTTTTCAGTTAGAAATCTTCATTAACCAGCATTGTATTTCTTGAGATATACAATTATAAGTCTTTATGAAGAATTACTTAAAATATCTTCTAATTTTTTAGAATTACACTGAAGATAATTATTGGCTCAATTTTCTGCAAAAAAAAAAAAATGCTAATCTTTGAAGGCAGATATAGAGTAACTGTTATTAAGAAGATTGAATTAATTTGAATATCCCATTTCCTTATCTATACATCAAAGAGTGTTCATTGATATGTGCACAAATTTTTGTGTAACATAAGAAAGTTTCTATTTTGTTGTTTTGTTTGTTAAAATAGTATATAGTCACTCAGGTCAATAAATTTTGGAAAACTTGTTATTTAAATAAAGGGAGTCATATGTATATTTTTGCAAAATCTCAATATTAAAAAATGAATGTTTTTTATGTAAAGTATTGAAATATACATTCCATTATTAAATGTAATTTTTCCATATGTTAAGAAACAAGGACAAATGAGCCAGAAAATTAGAGGAGTAAAATGTGCTAAGGGCCTATTTCTCAGAAGACAGCAACTGCATTTAAGGCATTTTGATGAATAATTGAATTACATGTTATGTAGAAAACAATTAACATTCTTCTTGGCAGGTGGTGCCAGAAAGTGTTAACTACTATACTTCAATATTGAGAGTACCTACCAGAGAGGTTAAACTAAACTAGCTCTAAGAACCCAGGACTTGCCTGTACAAGCAACTTAAAATTATTTTGAAGAATATTCAGATAAAAAGACAAGCTGTGAGTGGCTCCAACAAAGGTTGTATAAAATAATTATGCTACAAATATTGTAAAATAAATAGAATTTTATAACATTTCTTGTTTAGAAATTTATAATTCAGATGTAATTTATTTATTTATTTATTTATTTATTTAAAGAGAGAGTGAGAGAGAGGAGAGGGAGGGAGAGAGATAATTTTTTTAAATATTTATTTTTCAGTTATCGGCCGACACAACATCTTTGTTTGTATGTGGTGCTAAGGATCGAACCCGGGCTGCACGCATGCCAGGCTAGCGCGCTATGGCTTGAGCCACATCCCCAGTCCCAGATGTAATTTACATCCAGGCTTAGTTATTTTAAGATGACTACTAATACTGTATGTATAAATTTCAGTTGAAAAGATTCCCAATATTCATCTCCTGAGAGTGATTTAATTAAATATGTACACACACACACACATTCATATTTGTATGTGTGTGTGGGGGGGGGCTGTGCATACATAGAGGTAGACCTCATTTTGCATAGTAATGCAAGGCTGTGAAAATGTCCACACAATCTGAAACTGTGAAAAATGATAGTGATAATAAGAAAAGTTAAAAATCATCTCTTACATATAAACTATTTTGCTAAGAGCCACAGCCAAGTAATATGATGCATGGCATTTTTGGTTGAAAGGTGACGCCAGCAAGCCATTGAGATGATATGATTATGTTAAGATTTCCATTCATATGGATATTGGACTCCTGCTGTTCACCTCAGCCTGCTATGGGACTCCTGGAGAGTTCCCATTGGTTGGGGAAGTGCGGTAGGAGGGAATTCTGGAGGAGGGACTTGCTGTTGGGAGAAAGCATGGGTCGGTCGGCAATCTTCCCGGGAGCATACGGGGCATTGGCAGCAGTTTCAAAAATAAAGTTTGTTCCTGCTTGAGTGGCTCGTGATTTTGTGCCCAGCCAGACTGCGGCACTATTTGTCAAAATATTAAAAATTTTCTTCATGACAGTTTTTAAATGTATAACCAATGAAAAATTTTATAAAACCACTATGTATATAATATACATTAAATTTAAACCATCAGAAACATTGAGAATTAAAGTGTTTCTTTCTAAAAAAAAAAAAAAATTTTCAAGAGTGGCTTGAAAATCACTTGCTTTCTTATAACTTAACAGAGGAATCAGAGCTACCATCATTTTGAAGACTTGGAACAGCCATACTTCTAAGTTTCTATGTGCTTATGACATTTTATCTTTTGTGTTTTCAATACTGTGAAACCTCAGAGTGTCTTTTAATGTGCTGATTTTTTGGCAGCACTTCCTCTGGGACAATGCCATCCTTTTTGTTGCCATCACTTTCTTTATCCGTGTCAAAAAGTGTACTTCCCATATACCTCTAGATTCTCTCCAATGTTAGCCATGTCAACATTTCCACAGTCAGCTATTTATTCTATATACCTATTTTCATGTGATTCAAATTTTACTTCCAGCCTTATCATGTTTTTTTTTCCCCCCATTTACTGCACTTTGATCTTTGTTGGAAAGTTGTGTCTTTTTATTATCCATTTTTTGATAAAATGTCTCATGGGTTTATCACCACAAAACTAGGAGCTGAGGCAGCTACATTGTTGTATGCCTCTGGGGAAACTGAGTTACAGATGTGCAGTGATCAATCATTGACCAACATTGAAAGAAGAACATGATCATTTCTTGATCTTGAGGCACATCTGATAATTATACAGTGAAATGTAGAGTGAACAAAAACATTGAAGTTTGTACCCGTGTTAGTCAGTTTTGTGTTGTTGCTGACCAATATACCACCAAAAAAAACAGCCTGAGAAGGAAAACTTTATGTTGGCTCACAATTTCAGGGGTTCAGTTCATGATCAGTGGACCCCATGATTCTGGGTCTAAGATAAGTCCGAACATCATGGTGGAAGATGTGGCAGGGGAAGGCAGATCAGAATATTCAAGCTCAGAGCTTGAATATAAAGAGCCAGGAATAATATAATTCCCAAAGGTACGCTACTCTCCCACCCTGCAGTGACCTACTTCTTCCAGCCATACCCTGCTTGCCTACAACTAACACCCATTAATCCATTCAAATTATTAATCCATCTAATGGATTAATTCATTGATTAGGTTATAGCTCTTATAATCTAGTCATTTTACCTCTGAATATACCTGAATTTTCTCAAAGATGAGCTTTCAGGGGACATAGTACATCCAAAGCAAAACAGTATTTTATTAACTTACTTACAGATACACACTGTGATAGTTGAAATTTGGGTATAACTTTTGGTAAGTTGATGTTGCTTAATTCTAGTAACTGAATTTTCTGCAAACTAGAATTATAAAAAGATTTGAATGCCTATAAATTTCTTATTTTTCTATCATTATGCATGGGTAATGGCTTGTTATTAGCTATTTAAATATAATAAAACTTGAAGCAAATTGACTTAAGGTGGAATACATGTGAATTAACCTTGAGGACACAAATAAAGCATTCAATGTTTAACAAACATGGTAAATAGAAAAGACAATTAGAAACACACCTTCCTCTTGTATTGCTTGGAAATTACTCTGAAAATTAAAATCCATCCACACATGACTGAGAAACAGCCTAAAAAGCAGGCAGAGTAACATGGTCAAAGTATCTAGACTACACAAAATACTGTGGTTATTATTATAGGCTTGTGAGTTTTGATTTAGTAAGGAAAAATTTTCATTGGAATTGTTTTATATGAGAATTAACATGAGTATAATGTACAAAATAGATTGTAGGTTTTGTGAGATTTCTTAGGAGGCTATGTTGTTATTTTAGTAGGGCACAGAATTATTCCTGAGAAATAGTTATTGAGGCAATGACAGAGATAATGGAGACATGAAAATTACAGAGGTATAGGGGTTAGGACTTGTCATCTATTTATTTAGAGATTAAAAAAAGAAAAAGCAATCATTTAAAGACAACTATGGTTTCAACTTTTAATAATTTTCCAAAACCTGAAAATATATTGATCTTCACCAGATGCCAGTAATGTTTAATGCAGCTCATTTGAACCAAGTAAAAACAATTATAAGGTTATCTCTCAAAGTTGCACAGGTCATCATTTATAGTTATTCATCTCTACTGATGGATCACTTAATTTATAGACAATCATAAAAATTAGACAATCATAAAAAGAAATGAAAAACAGGTGGTAAGATCTACTTACCCCTTTAAACTTTATGCATACAAAGTGTATAGCACATTTTAGGCAATATAAGCTTTTCATTTTTTTTTAAATGCAAAGGTAATTCCAAATATTTATTTAAAAATAAATTTTTCAAGAAGAACAGAAAAAAATAGATGTGTTCTATAATTTTTTACTTATGAATATTTTAAATATTTAGAGGCATACTTGAATTCCTCCATCTTGATCTTCGTGAGATTCCTTATAATAGAGTTAACAAATCAAGACTTTCCAATCTTCTCACATCATGGTCTTAGAAAATCAAAAGTGTGTGCATATTTCTTGTATTTTTTTAATCTATTTGTCATCAGTGATCATATGGTTCATATATTCTGAGCCTCACTAATGCCATAGTACCTCTTGCCTTCATTTTAAAATGTGTGCTTGCCAACTTTTGTCTGCAAAGAAAAGCTTTTATAAATTCCAACTTGGTATGGCAATGTTAAAACTCAGAAAATGTATAACAATAGAAGCTGAGCATCTGGGAATGACTTAAGAAGGAGGGTGAATACTTGAATACTTGGCAATATTAGAACAATATTGTCAATAAGGGGTTATTAATGCTCTTGTTATCAGAATCCATTTTTCCTAATGGCCATAATATATTATTTTATAAGTCAAGCATTTAAACATTGTGCATGATTCCATTTTGTACCCCAAAGTACTGGTGTTTTAACAAACTAGAGGGAGTCAGATATACTCAGCTATGGCATATATATATATATATATATATATATATATATATATATATATATATATATGTTAGAGTAGACAATACTTTTCTGTTTTGGGAAGCATGGTTCAGCATATTGAAGCAGGAGAAACCTGATGTCCAATTCTGACTCTGTCTTTCACTAAACTATATGATCAAGGAAGAATAAGAGTACTATGCTAGCTTCAGATACTTTTTATAATTTGGGATAATAACAATTCTATTTAAGTCAGAGCTTGATGATGAAAATTGAGAAAGGAATATAAACCTTATTTTATAAATGCATAAATCACTATTAAAACATAAGTATATGTTATGATGATGATGATGATCTATAAGTAATTCTTTTGTATTGGAAAGTACAACATGTATAACAATCTTCACAGTTATCAAACTCTTTCATATAATTTTTGATGATAGAGATAAAATTAAAGAAGGACCAACAATAGTCCAGGCACGGTGGCACATGCTTGTAGTCCCCACTACTCAGAAGACTAAGGTAGAAAGATCACTTGAGTTTATGAGTTTTAGCCCAGCCTGGTGATACAGAAAGACCCCCATCCCAAAAAAGCATATATATATATATATATATATATATATATATATATATATATATATATACAAACATGGAGAATAAATAGGGCATTAAAGAAATTTCGGAAATTTCAGGACTTCCAGTTTACTTTCTGTTCTACCACTTGAAGAGACTGGTGACATTTTGTCTTAACAGAAAGTTGAAGGGTGAAGAGACTGGGAAATGAGCACAGTCAATTAGAACATTAGAAGAAGCGAGGTCATGGGGAAAACCATGCCCTAAAATTGGAAAGCCAAACAGGTAAAGACAGAGCATTGCAATTTACCTGAATAGAAATCTCCACAGGAAAACAAGCCAGGATAGGAATATGTGAACTGCAGTTAACGATTTGCAAAGGTCTCAGTGTGAACAAGTCTGAGAGATAAAATCTCCATTGGGACCCCATTATGGTGCTAAGGGCACACACATCTGTGAGTCTTCTGTTCTTGAGTTCTACCAATTTCTCATGGTGAATAGTAAAAAAAAATTTACTCCTGCTCCTGGAAGAAAAGAGAAAAAAGAACAATCCTGAAGTTAGTCAGAGTAGCCTATTGTTCTTAATAGTGTCTGCTCCTTGGAGAAACTATTGAATCAGAAACCAAACTATTTAAGTTTTTCAGAGCTCAACCAACCTTGTGGAAGAGAAATACCCAACTTTAGTCAACTTTAGTATTCCATTTGGAGGAAGAAAACTATATAATTTCAATCCCTTTAGCTTTCTTTGAGAGAAGGGAAATATTCAACTCTAGCCCAGTGTATCACGCAAGGTACAAAAAGACCAAAAATGACAGATTGAAGAGACAGGTCATCAAAGTCAGATGCAGACATTGCAGAGATGTTAGAATTATCAGACTGATTTTAAAACAACTATAATTAATAAGCTAAAGGCTTTAATGGATAAAGTAGATGACATGCAAAAACAGATAGATAATTCAAGCAGAGAAGAAGACATTTTAAGAAAGACAGAAAAGAAATTCTAGATAGTCAAACCACTGTAACAGAAATAAAGATTGTCTTTGATGGACTTATTAATAGACTGGACAAAACTGAGGGAAGAATTTTTGAGGCTTGAAGCAATCTTGTATTAGTCAGCTTTTCATTGCTATGAATAAAACATCTAATAAGAGCAATTTAGAGGAGAAAAAGTTTATTTGGGGCTTGCAGTTTCAGTAGTGTCATTCCAGAGTCTACTGATTCTATTGCTCTGAGTCCAAGGTAAGGCAGAACATCATAGCAGAAGGGCATGACAGATAAAAACTGCTCAGCTTATGGTAGCCAGGAAGCAAAGTGGATGGGGGGTGGAGAGAGATGGGGGCTGGTGGGACAAGATATAATCCCCAAAGGCACCCTCCCAGTGAAACACCTTCTTTAGTCACATCCTTCCTGTCTACATATGCCACTAAATACAATAGTCCTTTCAAATTATTAATCTATCAAGTGGATTAATTTACCAATTAGGTTATGGTACTCATAATCTTCTCATAAACTTTCATGGGACACCTCATATCCAAACTATAACACATCTCAATTGAAAATTCTCAAAACCAAAAATCAGAAAAGGAAAAAATGAGTGAAAAAAAAATACGAAAAGAATACCCAAGAACTTTGGAGCCACTACAAAAGGTGCAACAAGTATATAATAGGAATAACAGGAGGAAAAGATAGAAAGAACAGAAGGCCTAGTTTAAAGAATAACAACTGAGGATTTTTCCATAATTAGTATCAGGCAGCAACCATAGTTCCAGAAATCTCAAAGAATGCCAAGTAAACAAGCAAACAAATAACACCTAGGCATATAATATTCAAACTACAGAAAATCAAAACTAAAAGATATAAAAATTCTGATAAATACCAAAATGGTGAAAAACAATGTTAACTAAGAGGGAGCAGAGATAATAATTTCTATCTATTTCACAGAAACCATGAAGTACAAAGGGACTAAGGTAAAATAGAGTATTTAGAGGAATAAAATACCAACCTAGAGTTCAGTACACTTTAAAAGTGAGGAACAAAAAGAGATTCTCAGATCAAGAAAAAAAAAAATTGAGTAAATATGTTGTCAATAGAGCTGTTTTGCAAACATTGTTAAAAGAAACATATTATAGAAAAGGAAAATTATGTCACTAAAATACTTAGATCTATGTAAAGAAAGTAAGAACACCAAAAAGGGAAGATATAAAGGTCAAATAAAAAAATTTTATTTTCATATTCTTAATTGATCAATTAAGATCAATAGCTTAAAATAGCACTGGCAATAATTTATTCAATTATATATAATTTATTCAATTATATATATATAATATATATATATACACCCATATGTAAGCATATATATATATGCTTACATATGGGTGAAATGAGTGATAGCAATGATTGAGGGACAGGAGGAAAGAATTACAGTTACTTTGTTATTGTGAGATACTCTCATTATCCATGAAGCAGTATAACGTTACTTGAAAGTGAACCTGGATTAATTGTGAATGAATATTAGAAAATCTAGGGTAACTATAAAGAAGATTTTTAAAAACAATAATTACTGCTATAGAAGGGGAATAAAGTAGAATTACATAAAATGCTCAATTAAGAACAGAGAACATAATAAAAAGTAGAAGGTAACAAACAGAGAACAAGGGCAATAGGTAGAAAATGTATGGCGATAATTTAAAATTATTGATAATTACTTTAAATATCAATGTGATAAACACATCCATTAAAAGACAGAACTTATCAGAAAGGGTCAAATAACAAGACCAAGTTTTCTGTTGCTTATATGAAAATTTACTTTAAATACACACACACACACACACACACACACACACACACACACATAGATTGATGGGGAAAGATATGACATATTAACATTAATCAAATGAAAACAATGCATAGCCTTATTAGTTTTAGATACAATAGACATCAGAGTCAAGAAAAATCCATATCTGTAATTCATTTCTCTCCTTGTTTTCTTTTTTCCTCATTCCCCTCACAACAGTAGATGGGGTAGAGAGAGAAAATAGGAGGGGAGGGGAGGGGGGATAGTAGAGGATAGGAAAGGTAGCAGAATACAACAGTTACTAATATGGCATTATGTAAAAATGTGGTGTGTAACCGATGTGATTCTGCAATCTGTATTTGGGGTAAAAATGGGAGTTCATAACCCACGTGAATCTAATGTATGAAATATGATATGTCAAGAGCTTTGTAATGTTTTGAACAACCAATAAAAAAAAGAAAAAAAAAGAAAAATCCATAATGCTAGATGTGCAGACACATGTACAACATGGAAAAAAAAAAAAAAAAGCGAAAAAAGTGCACCAAACAAACCAAGATACTCCAATAGTGGACTCCATTGATAACACAGTAGAAGGAATGTCAGAGAAGGAGTTCGGAATAAGCATAGTTAAACTGATTAGCAACATGAAGGATGATGTAAGGAGTGGAATCAGAGATAAATTTCAGGAGGTGAAAGATAACTTTAATAAAGAAAGCCTTTTAAACTTTTCAAAATTCATGATGAAATAAAAACCTTCCATGATAAACAAAAGTTAATAGAATTCACAAGAAAGACTGAACTACAAAATATACTCAATAAAATGTTTTATGAAGAAGAAATGGAAAAGAAAAGTGAAAACCAATAAAGGGAGGAATTACACTAGAATGATAATCAATGAAAGGAGAAACTAAAGTAAAAATAAGAAATAAATCAACATGCCAGGGAATGGAAATCATTTTTCAATAATAACATTGAATGTAAATGGTCTAAACTCATCAATCAAGAAACAGACTGTCAGACTGGATTAAAAAACAAGACCTAATAATGTGCTATCTTCAAGAGACTCACCTGATAAGCAAACACGTACACAGGCCAAAGGTAAAATGATGGGAAAAAATATATCATTCACAAGAATCTTATAAATAAGCAGAGGTTTTCATCCTTGTATGAGATAAAGCAACTTCGAGCAGAAGTTAATCAGAGGGACAAAGAAGGACATTTCATACTGATTAAGGGAATCACACAACAACTAGAAATGATAATCATAGACATTTTTGCCCCAAACAATGGAGCATCTACGTACATCAAACAAACCCTTCTCAGTTTCAAGAACTGAATAGAGCACAACACAATAATACCAGATGACTTTAATGCCGCAGCCCGGCTGGGTGGGCAAAATAGCCGGGGGGTGATGAGCAACTTGTGTAGATTGATACAGTAGGAGTGGGAGCCGTTTATTGTAGGACCAGAGCAGTATATATACATTCCACACAGCTTATCTTAATTAACATAAACTCGATACAGCAGCAACCAATAAGGAATCTCCACACTTAATGGTTCGCTGGCGTTACTTCACAAACTACTCCCTCTGGCAAAATGCCAGGTGCCATCCAGACTTGTTTACAGACTCTAACATTTGCCAGGTGCCATTCTGACTTGTTTATAGACCCTAAAACTTTAACACACCTCTTTTAGCACTGTTTAGATCCTCCCAACAAAAACTAAATAAAAAGCCATAGAACTAAAAACTACAATTCATGTATATATATATATATATATATATATATATATATATATATATATATATATATATTTATATAATTATATAATATATAATATATAATATTTCAACCATCAATGACTGAATACACTTTCTTCACAGCAGCACATGGATCCTTCTCTAAATAGACCACATCTTAGGCCACAAAACAACTCTTAGCAAATACAAAAAAACAGAGATAGTACTTTGCATTCTATCAGATCATAATGGAATGAAATTAGAAATAAATGATAATATAAAAATAGAACTAATCTAACTCCTGGAGACCAAATAATATGCTATTGAATGACCAATGGATAGCAGAAGAAATCAGGGATGAAATTAAAAAATCTTAGGAGTAAATGAGATTAGCAATACAACATATCAAATTCTATGACACTAGAAAAGCAATTCTAAGAGGAAAGTTAATTGCGTTGAGCTCATTCATTAAAAGAAGAGAGAGCCAGTAAATAAATAACGTAACATTATGTCTTTAAGCTCTAGACAAAGAAGAACAAATCAACACTAAAAACAGAAGAAGACAGGAAATAAATAAAATGAGAGGTGAAATCAGTGAAATTGAAACAAACAAATCCAAAAGATCAATGAAAACAAAAAAATAGTTCTTTAAAAAAAATAAATAAAATTGATAAAACCTTATTTAAGCTAACAAAGAGAAAGACTGAAAAAGCTGCAATTACTAAAACTCATCCTATGAAGCTAGTATCATCCTGATATCAAAACCAAAGACACATCAAAGAAAAAAAACTTCAGACCAATATCCCTGATGATGAATATACATGTAAAAATTCTTGATAAAACACTGGCAAATTAAATGCAAAAACATTTTTAAAACATAGTACACATGATCAAGTGGAATTCATTCCAGGGATGCAAGGTTGGTTCAACATACAGAAATCAATAAACATAATTATCACATCTATAGACATAAAAATAAGAATCACATGATCATCTCAATAGATTCAGAAAAGACATTTGACAAGAATCAGCATCAATTCATTCTCAAAAAACTAGGGATAGTAGGAACATACGTCAACATTGTAAATGATATATATAATAAGCCCAAGGCCATCATCATTCTAAATGGAGAAAAAATAAAAGCATTCCCTCTAAAAACTTGAACAAACAGGGATGCCCTATTTTACCACTTCTATTCAACATAGTCCTGGAAACTCTAGCCAGAGCACTTAAACAAAAGAAATAACTTGAAGGGACATAAATAGGAAAAGAAGAACTACAACTATCCTATTTGCTGATGAGATGATTCTATATAGAACACCCAAAAAACTCCACCAGAAAAATTCTAGAACTCAGAATTGAACTCAGCAAAGCAGGATTTAAAATTCACACCATAAATAAATCAATTGCATTCCTATACATCAGTGATGAATCAACTGAAAGTGAAAAGTAGGAAAACTATTCCATTCACAATAGCCTCAAAAATAAAATATTTGGGCATCAACCTAACAAAAAGGGTGAAAGACATCCACAAAGAAAGCTATAAGAGACACTAAAGAAAGAAATTTAAGAAGACCTACACAAAACTCATCTCAAAGTGGATCAAGGACATAGGCATTAGACCAGAGACCCTGTGCCTACTAGAAGAACAATTAGGCTCAAATGTCTATCATGTCAGCTTAGGAACTAAGTTCCTCAACAAGACTCCTAAAGCACAAGAAATAAAATCAAGAATTAAGAATCAATAAATGGGATGACATCAAACTAAAATGCTTCTTCACAGCAAAGGAAACAATCAAGAACAAGAAGACACAGCCTACAGAATAGGAGAAAATATTTGCCACTTGCACCTCAGTTATAGGCTTAATCTCCAACATATATAATGAACTCAAAAAAACTTAATATAAAAAAACCCAACCAAACAAACAAATAAGCCCATCAATAAATGGGCAAAGGAACTGAACATATACCTCAGAGGAGAAGAAATAGAATCAATCAAAAAATATATTAAAAAAATATTCAGCATCTCTATCAATTAGAGAAATTCAAATTAAGATTACACTAAAATTTCATCTTACTCTAATTAGAATGAAATTATCAACAATACAAGTAACAATAAATGTTGGTGAGGATTTGGGGAAAAAGAAACCTTCATACATTGCTAGTGGAACTTCAAATTGGTGTAACCACTGTAGAAAGCACTATGGAAATTCCTCAAAAATCTAGGAATGGAACCACTTTTGAATCAGTTACACCACTCCTTGGTTTATTCCAAAAGGACTTAAAATCAGCATACTACAGTTCACAATAGCAGCTCCGTTCACAACAGCTAAGCTATGGAACAAAACTTGGTGCCCTTCGCCAGATAAATCAATAAAGAAAACGTGGAATATTACTCAGCCACAAAGAAGAATGAAATTAAGGCATTTGACAGTAAATGGATAGAACTAGAGACTATCAGACCAAATATTCTGATATGTGGATGCTAACACACAATAAATATATGTGGAAGAAAGAATAGAAATTCATTGAATTAGACAAAGGAGAATAAAGAGAAGTGGGGGATGGGAACAGGAAAGACAGCAGAACAAATTAACTATAACTTTCCTATGTTCATATATGAATATATGACCAGTGTAACTCCACATCATGTACAACCAAAAAATTTGGAAGTTATACTCCATATTGTATAATATGTCAAAATTCATTGTACTATCCTGTATAATTAAAAACAGCAAGTAAATATTTTTTTAAAAAAATTTTTAAATGCAGTAATTGCTTTCCTTAGTGTTTACCCAGAGGAGTTGTTATGACTTATAAGCAGCCAAGAGGGTTCTCTGTAAATGATTGAATAAACAAATTGTGATAACTCCAGATAATATAAAACCATTCACTGCAACAAATAATTGAACTATCAAGCCATGAAAGGACAAATTTGAAACTTACATATCACAAGTGAAAAACAAAATGGACAACCCAAAAAGCCTATTTAATATATGATTCTAATTTTTTGAAAAAGATAATCATATGGAGAAAGTGGGGAAAAAAAGTTTCCAGTAGTTGAGAGAAGAGAGATAAAGAAACAGCATAGGATTTTTAGGGTAATGAAAACTACTGTATATGATAAAATCATTACTGATACATGTGTCCAATCTATAGAATAAACAGTAGGAGTGAACCCTAATGTAAACTACAGACTTAGAATGATAATGGTGTGTTAATATATACATCCATTATTTGTATTCAATTGTGTGGCAGACAGAAGCAGCTCATATGATGACCAGAAAACAGATAGAGACACTCCACTCTCTAGATGCAAAATATCGACCCTATAGCCATACCCCAGTGAGCCACTTCCTTCAGCCATATCCCACCTCCATCCAGTTCTTACTCAGTTAATCTCATCAGGAATTAATTTACTGACTAGGTTAAGGCTATATATAACCCAATCATTTCTCCTACAAACCTCTTGCATTGTCTCACATGTTAGCTTTGGGGGGACACCTCACATCCAAACCATAACATAAATTTATAAACTCTCACAAAAAGTTTTAAACAATGATGGACAATTACAAAGTCTATTAAAATATGTTGCTGATTGACCTTCAAGACACAACACCTGAGTTTTGAATGAAACATTAGAATAATGGCAGCAATATTTACTTCTCAAGTATGTCCAAAGACCAAATATAAGTCTAATACTGCCGTGGCATTCAATCAGGTAATTATTTTTTATGTATTTGTTTTTCAACATTGCTCAAATATAGCACATTTTATATTGAAAGAAAAATGTGACCAAAAATCTCCTTTTTTTCTGGAAATTTCTGAAAAATAAAAACAAAGAGGAGGTCTCATCTTATCAACTTTTAATGCACATTTCCTACAGTGGTAAATATATGGTACTGGTACAATAAAGAGACAGAACCAAGGGAAAATAATAGACCAGAAACAGATTATATTTAGATAAGATTGTTATTTTATTGTGGTCAGAGCACAGGTAAGTGGAGAAATGTATTTTTAATTGATTAATTGATGATAATATTGTTTTTATATATGAAAAAATAAAGTCATTCTCTTCTTTTAATCAGCATAGAAGAGTAAATTTCAGAATAATTAAAAAAGATCTAAGTGGGAAAGATAAAATTATAAAGCAGACAAAAAATATATGATATTTTTGTGATTTGGGAGTAGAAATTTCTTTAACAAAATGCAATAGCACAAAGCAAAGGGCAAAATAATACAGGCAAATTTATACAATTTGATTATATCAAAATGAACAATTTCTATTCAATAAAGAATATCATAGAGCTAGTAAAGGAAACTCACTGGAAGAACTTATTAGTAACACCTAGATCTGAGAAGAGAATAATCTCTATAATTAACAACAACAACAAAAAATTGCCATGAAGCAGTAAGAAAACTGAGGCCAAGAAACAGAAAAATGACCCAAGGACATGCACAGATAAATCACAAAATAGGATGTAAATGGAGGATTAGCAGGATTGGCAGCTCAGGTGATCAGAGAAATGCTAGTCTCTTACTTTTCTCTATAGAAACAAACATCAATTTGTGAATGTTCAATATTAAGTATTGAAAAACATAAGGGGGAAAAGAAACTTTCATAAATTGCTAGTGAGAGTGTCAATAATTACAGCCTTTCTGAAAAACAACAGCTTATTTCCTTTGATCCAGCAATCTCTTTTCATAGTATATCCCAGAGACTGTCTCTCACAGGTTCATGAAGAAACATGTGTGTGGGTGTTCACTAGAGTATTTTCTGGATGGTAGAGAAGTTTATATAGTGAAAATAAATCACAGTAGAGTAGGTAGCAATCAGAAGCACTGAAGATGATAATGTCATTGTGTGCATGCGTATATGGGTTAAATCTCATTATCAGTAGGTCCTAAATACATGATGTTGGGTAGGAAAAAATATATATAACACAAAGCCATTTTCCAAAAATAATATGCTACAAACAATCATAAGTATTTCAAGAACATATGCATATTGAAGCCATATATTATACATTAAACTGAGTTCCTGTCAGTCATGGAGCAAGGAGAAGTAGAAAAAATAATGGCCTCAGGTAAAACAGTGATAATAATGTGCCCTAGACTGAAGACTACAAACTAGCTAACCTAGATATTATATTCACAAAGCAAAAAGCAAACCTTAAAACAAAATGTACTTTAATTAATTAAATAGAGGATATTGAATTTAATTTTTACAAGTTTTTCAAAAACCCTTTAATATGAACATATTCAAACAATAGAGATAATTTATATTGGCAAAAATTGGTAGGAGTCACAACTTGAGAAGTGGTGATATAAAAAAAAAAAGAAGTAATGATACAATACATTTGATCTGTTAATATAAAAACATAAATATTTGAAGATGGTACAAAATAACAGTCATACTTGAAATAGCAGGAAAAGTCCAATGCTATAGAGTGGTGGGAAAACACTGTCAGAAAATGGTAAACACTAGCTGAAAATACCTAGAATTGCAACTCTGAGTTGTCTCAGCATACATTTCCTGAGGTAGGCAAATGGAGAAATCCCATTACATAAATATTTTTAAATTGGTCAAATCTGAACATTTTATTTTATGCATGATTTCTAATATAAAGAGGCAAATTTTCAGACCTTCTGAAATTAGATTATGAATTTATATTGATTAACCTTTGTTGTGGACTGAAAAGAACCTTTGTAATCTGAAAAGTTTATTTTGCATCAAAAACCAAGATTCATTTATTAAGCATTATTAGTAAGTTAATAATAATCATTTGTGTTACTTTACACGTAGACAACAATAGGTACAAGATATTTATAGACAAACACAGGTTTTTAAAAATGCTTTTGCACAACAGCAGGTTTTTGTGCCCCTGAGTATTGTGGATGACCCTTGTTGCCTAGCAACCTCACTTTATCACAGACAACCTGATAGTCAACAGAACTGGAAGAGTCAGAAGTTAAAAATGGAAAGGATGGTAGTTATTTGTCTAGATTGAAATTTACCTGGTTTTCTATAGCTTGTGAAAAATACTGGACTTCAGGGTATTTTTTTTTTTCATGTTTATAACCCCATTAACATAGTAGGAGCAGTAGGTCAGGAAACTCGATTATACCAGGCATGTCTATTTGTAGGAATGGTCTTAGGCAGCTGAGGTAATTGTTTGATATATTTTATCCTATACAGGTTCAAGCAGAGTCAAGAATAATCAACTGAAAAATGTTTCAAGTAATCAAACTTTAAATGTTTTCTTCTGAATTAAAATTATATTTTGAAGCAACCTGATCACCTGTTGCTGAGACACCAGAAAACATTCCACTGCCTTGCCTTCATTCCCACTCTTTCTCCATTTGAAGTGTATTGGTAGATCTCCAAGGCAGGAATAATGTTCCGTGCAAAAAATAGGGGAGGGGAATGAATGACCATACTTTACATCCTCTTTTTCATACTTTCCTCTCTCTTCCCCTTTCAAAATCAGCAAGCTTGAAGACAGAGATCAGGAAACTTAAACAGCAGTTGCATGCCAAAGCAAGATAGGTCATTGTTTTTGATAAAAGTTCCAGTTTCAATAAAATAGTTACAGGAAAGATCCACTTGAATCTACCAACCCACTTTAACTTCATTGTTATATTTTAATGAAACAGAATTTCATTCATGAAATCTTAATTACCAGGATCCTGTTGATTCCCACTCAAAGTCTAACCTTCTAGCACTTAGAAATCTATCTCCCATGTACCTGTATTCCCTTTCTTTCCCATATTTCCTATTATTATCTCTTATCATGATCACAATATAGACAAAAAAGTTGAATGGTTTCTGCCCCACACTCTCCACATCCATTCAGGCCACCGGTTTCAGCCAGACGAACCTCTCTTAACCCACTCCTAAGAGTCTCCATGGGTGTTCTTGGTAGACCAGCAACATTTTAGTTTTTTGAAGCCAGTCTAAACAATTAAAAATTATTAGTCAAACTCTTGTAGAAACTGCCACAGGAGTCAGTACTAGTTGCTACTAAAAACTCTCGCCTCTTTGCTTCTTTTCTTCTCGGACTCAGGTGTCTTGTGCAGCACCACTGTTTATGGGAAACATTTACTTTCCCTGGCTATTTCCTTTATTATCGTCACAAAGCAAAGTTCTCACAAGTATGAGAAGGAAAAGCAACCTGTGCTGGTGTTAGCCCAACACTGAGCCATGCTCTCATACCCTGCCTGTGCTCTTCAGCTTCTGGTCCACCTGGCCCTGCTTAGCTCCACATTCCACCCACTGGCCATCAATAAGCCTGTATTTTATAGAAATAATAAATTTAATGATTATTCTTGACTTAATGAAGCATCAGTAGAAAGTTCACAGCAAACAGGTTAAAGTCATCCTGTGATCCTTTCCTAAAATATTCCCTTTTGCCCACCTCCATCAAAATCTTATCCTTCCTGGAGGTTTAAATAAGGCTCAACTTTCCTCCTCTGCCTCATTTACCACCACAGCCTGCATTGATCTCTTTGCTCTGAAGTTTATCCATGAAACCATGGTTGATGATATTGTATTAAGAATTTAATATTTTTATTTTTTCCAAGTGAATTATGAAGCACAAGTCAAAAATAGGATACAAGCTTTGTGTCACTTCTGTGAACAGATTCTCAGTAGATACTTTTGAATGATTATGTGACCAATTAGAGATACAATGAGAAGACCACCAAAATGGGAATTGAAAATGCTGAATTCCGGTAATTACCAGTAATTACCTGGGTTGCCTAGGACAAAAATATTTTATTTCTCTATGTTCTCATAAACAACAGGAGACTTAGGTCTGCAATTTTATGAAGCAATGAATGGGGCAAATCAATGGGAGAATTAGAAAAGTTAAAGGTTGCCAGTCGGTAAAGACCAAGTATTCATGAGACATTTAATGCTGTCATGTTCTCATGTGATCCAAATTTAAACATTAAGACAAATATTTTATACCCTGTTTATGAGAATGATCTGTCATACACTAAATTCAGAAATGGGGGTTTAAGTTCAGCATTTCTATGTCTTGTTGTATGAACCAGAGTCATTGATTTTTTTGCTTTTGGAGCCTGCTGTGGTTTGGATGTTTCTTGCATCCTAAAGGTTCATGCATTGGAGCTTATTCCTAGGTGGACCTAGTGGGAGATGGTTAAGGGGATCTGCCCTCAGAAAGGATTAGATAACACTTGTAGGACCCTAGTAGGTTCCCAGGATACTGAGTGGTTTTACAAACCAACTGCCACCCTGCCTCTTGATGTCCTTTCACCTTCTCAAATGCATCCCCATCATGTCATCCACCATGTGGCCCTTCCCAGAGGCTGAAAAAATGGGGCTTCCCAGACTTGGAATTTAAGTCTCCAAAACTATGAGCTAAATAAACGTCTTTTCTTTATATGTAACATAGCTTCAGTTATTTTATGATAGCAATAGAAAATGGACTAATAAAGAGCCTCAATTTCTTTCAAGTGTAAATGTGGAATATTATCAATGATAGGTTTCTCATGATTGTTAAAAATTATTTATGAAATAAGTATAATTTCCCAAGCAGTAATTGCAATAGTTTCTGTGTCAATGACATATGGTTGCATATAATTTCTTACTTTTTGATCAATACTTATTTAACTAGCCTTGTTTATTTTATTCCAAAACCTTCATAGGCTAATTTTATTTTGGATACTTTTGTAAATAACTCAGAGCTTTCTGGAAATCATTTACAAAGAAAACTAAAAAATATTTAATTCTGTATCAAAATATATTTGTTGCATTTATTTCTCTGCACATCTTGGAGTATAGGATATTGTTTATCATTTAAAATATGTCAATAATTTTTTACTCATACATGAAAAATACAAATTGAGATTTTGGGGGGTCATAAATTATCTGCGTGGGATTAAGTGTTATTTTAATTTGTAGTGTACGTTTTGTGTTCATATAGTTTTGGTATATTGATAATTATCTTTTCATCCTTCTCCATGAGATATTCCTAAAAAATACCTGGTATACGTTATTTAATAGCATGTGTTCTCATATTGTTGAGTTTTGTGTAATAATTTCTGGTGAATTAAGACTGATTTTTTTATTCATCAGTCTTTTCCAGCCCAGAGAATATTTACAGATAATCTGACAGGTTGGGGTCTATTTAGCTAACACAATGTTCTAAATTTTTAAGTGTTAATATGATTTGTCAGATAGAAATCTAAATATTTTCTCTTTTTGTCCATGAATACAAATAACTCATACTGGAAGGAAGATGAGACTGGTGCTTTGGGTCACAAAGAGAGCATCTTACTGTGCCTCTCTGTCATCTCCAGTGGGTGTGTTTGGTTAAAATGGGGAAGATGTTTCACAGGAACTAACCATCTGTAGCAGAAACCTGAAAGTTAAGAGACAAGCCTTTTCAACATCAGCCAACTCAATTGATTTCCCAGCTGATACTGAAGTAAAAATGCAGATGGTTGCAAGAAAGGTTAACAAATAATAAGACAAGACTTGGGTGGGTTTGTACACAACTCAGTTCTCTGGGAAGTGGGAGGGGCAGTTTCCTGCACAGGAAAAGAATTTCTAAATTGAACAAGATTCTTCCTCCTCCAAAACATTGACATACACTTATAAGCACTGAGTGAGGAAATAGGTTCAACGTTTCAGCTGCTTTGATCATTTAAGTACAGAAAGCTCAAAAAGCTCAAGCTCAAGCTTCTTGCTTGTATCACATTCTTTTCCTCTCTCTGGATGTTAAGAGTATTCTCGACTAAAGATGCTAAAAAAAAAAAAAAAGAATCAGTATTCAATTCCTTTATTTGCACCAAAAAGTCTACAGGAGATTGATATCAACTAAAGAGAATTCTATCTTTATTCAGTTAAGATTCTACAAAAACTAAGTATGATTTCTAACTGATGTTTGCTCTTCATTTATTGGGGGAGCCCTATACACATTACTGTTCTACATTTCATCTCAAGCTAGCATGACGCCAGTTCTGCAGATTTTAGACTTACCATCCTCTGTGAGTCAATTTCTTATAATAAATCTCTGTATATGTACCTGCCTTGTATTGGTTCTGTTTCTCTAGAGAATGCTCGCTAACACAGTGGTAAAATTAACTGGAGCTATTAATTCAAAAAGAAAAGGAACCATATATGATTTGTGACTATGAGAAAGCTTATTTAGTAATTTCAAAAATAAAACAATGGTATGAACAATTATGAAGTATAGATTACATCTGATCACTTTAAACAGTGGAGAAAGAGCTTTATTGTAAAATAGTGTTTTGCAAGTGTTTTCTGTAGGACTCAATCAGAAATATTTTAGAATTTGTGGGCCATATGTCCTCTGTAGTACTACTAAAGTCTGCTTATTTAGCACAAGACCACATCTAAATGAATGTATATTGCTATCTTCAAAAAAAAAAAAAGAAATCTTAATTTATAAAAAAAGGTGATGAGCCTGATTTGGGCCTGGTGCAGTAGATAAGTAGTTTGCTCACTCCTACTGTATAATATTGATATTTGAAAATTATATTAATATTTGAAAATTATGTTTTATAACTACTTGATCATGCAATGAAAAGTTTTAAGATGCCAACTTGAAGATGTGCAAAGAGGTGCATGATATTTCCAAAGTCTTTAGGAGACACAAACTTAAAGGATTTTGCAGACCCCATGCCACTCTTGTGAAGAAGAATGGAGGGGAAAACAGCAGGGCCTAGCCAGGTAAACAGGAGAAAAGAGACACTCAAGGAAATGGGGTAGGATGATCAAAAGCACAGAGAAAGAACATGATGCACCCCCCTTTCCTTCAACAACTTGGTGTGAGAACACAAGACATGATCCAGCTCAAGAGGTGGATTTGTGTTAGCATCAGGGATCAGATGCAAAATTTTGAATTTATCATGTGGGAAGTGAAGTGAGAAGTCACTGAATTCTAAAGAGTAGAGTGGCACGCTTGAGTAGAAGGTTCTGAGGATGCAAGATAAGCTGGGCAAGGCAAAGTTAGAATGAGGAAAAACATTTAGGAGAGGATTGCTCACTTTCAAGGTGTTTAGATAAGTATGGAAAAAAGATACAATTTTAATGAAGAAGTACTTTATGAAAATTGTGAAATTTGTTAAACGAATTAGTTTGAGTTTATCAGTATCCACAGGCCATAAAGAAAGTGTCGTGCTCATTAAGGATGACAACTAGACCCTCCTGAGACAGAATGTGTCATGAGGAACTGGACTCACCACTCCACCTTCCCTGCATTCTGCCTCCAACCAAATAAATTTGTTGACTCTACTAGTTTTCTATTACTGTAATAAATGATCACAAATGTAATGGCTCAAAACAGGCACAAATGTATGTCTTACAGCTTTATAGGCCAGAAGTCGGAAGTGCGTCTCAGAGTGCTGAAATCATAGTGGGCCGACCCTGTTCCTTCTGGAGGCTGCTCCTTTGCCTTTTCCGGCTTCACAGGTTCACCTGTGTGTCTCAGCTCAGGGCCCCCTGCCTGCATTTTGAATCCCCAAATGGTAGTTGAGTTCCCACTTTGCATCACTCTGACTTTCACTCCTGCTTCCCTCTTTCACTTCTAAGGCCCCTTGTGATCACATCAGAACCAGCTGTGTGTCTCCCAGTGACCCCCTTTGCCGAGCCTCCCCTTCTTACAAACCAAGCTTCTTGCAATTTCAAAACTGTATAGTCAGCTGTGTGAATGCACATGCTGTTCACAATGAAACCCCACGTGCCCTCCACCTCACGACTCACCTGTTATTCTTTATTCAACACTCAACTCAGAAGCCCCTTCCTCCAGAAAGCCTTCTTCCATCTACTCTTACTATCCCTCTCAAGTGGTTACCTAAATAATTTTGTTTAACAGCATCATGATATTCTGTCTGTTTCTGTGTACATAAAAGTATTTAACACAAAGAATTCTCTTTTGCAGTTCCGTGCCATTGTCATTTTCCTTTCCTTGACTCTGAATTTCTTAAGAATTGGAATAATTTGTAATTAATACTGACATGCCCAGTATCAAATACACTAGCTGATATTGAGCACAGGATTGTGGATCACTACCTATTAGTAGATGGGTCATGGATTAAGATTGGCTTTGAACATTATTCATTTTTAATAGAAGGGAATATATAATACACATGTGTGGGTGGTAAAATTATTGTTTTATGAAAATTTGTTTCAGTTGTATACGGAGCGGTGATTATATCATCATGCCAAATGTATGATTTATAATTAATTGGTCATGAAAAAAGAGAAGAGTAGAAACTTCTAGTTTAGTAATGTTCAACACATAACCATGGAATAATTTATGCACCATTTATTACATTGTGCATTTATTACCTTGTGTCTGTACAGACTTTTGGTGACTCTTCTCAGTAAGGAAGTTGAGTCAGATTTTTCCTGGCCTTTTCTTTACCTAAATGTATTCCTCAACACGCAGGAAGAGTTTTCTACATATTGGATGTTTTCATCTCTACTTGACTGGCTGCAAAGAGGTTATTCCCATGAAAGGCTGAGAAAAATTCCTCTTAGGAGTCCTATTATTGATTTATTTTCCAAGAATATTTGGTAAAAAGCAGCTTACCTTGACCAGAGTCTGCAGAATGATTACAGTGTGCCTTCCCTCAGTCCTGAGGCAGGAATGGCCCCCGCTGGTCTGAGCCTGGAAGACAAACCTCTCACCCCACAACCCCGCACAGCTTGCCCGTGCTCTGAAGTGGTTGCTGTCCCAGATCACTGAGCTAAAAACATTAATTAAAAAAAAGAGAAATAGGTCAAATCTGTATTGCTGAAGGCAAACTCAAATTGGAAGAGTGAAGAGTCCTTGAATCAAATTTCTGTTTCTTTAATCAGCTCTGAGCAAACATCCACTTCTGTGGTTAACTTTATTTCCATGTATTTGCTTATTTGTCAGTTTTGAAAGAGTTCCTGAGGTAACTTAACCTCTCTGGGATCCTATGATGTGAAGGCAGAGGGAAAAATAGATGAGAAAAACTGTTTAGAAATTAAAAAAAAAAAAAAAAGAAAGAAAAAAATTGTATTTTGATATGTCAAGAGAAAGTGAACTCTTCCTAGCCCTGACCTACCATGTTCACAATGTTTTTTGGAAATTAACAGAAGGGGAAGGATAAAATTATTTGATTTGCAAAACTTCAGGGAAAGGGCTATTTTTCAGCAATGTGTGTGTGTGTGTGTGTGTGTGTGTGTGTGTGTGTGTGTGTGTTTCCGTGAAACTGCGACGATGGGCAAAAATCAGTCCTTCCATACTTAGTTACAACCATTTCCTGTTATTCCCCTTCAGTTTAAGGGATATAAAACCTGCTTCTCTGTTGGAGACAGTCATCTTCTACCCCTAGGCTGGAGTCAAAACCAAGAAAGCCTACAAATATAAAAACAAAGGCATACTATTTCTCTCCTACTTCCACTTATAAATAATGAGTCTTATTTTAAATTATATATATTTTTTTCCTTGATAGTTAGGAGCAGACGTTCCAAACTGACTTTGTATTTGGTGGTGTCTCTGCCGGGGAGTGGTGTGTGGTGCATGACTGACCAAAGCTGAGGAATAAAAAAAAAAAATGACAGTAGAATAATTGAACAACAGAGGGAAAGATGAGCGCAAAAAAGGTAAGAGACTAGAAGACTTTTAAACAAAACCTACGTGGGACATGTCTCTGAAAAATTAATTCACAGTGAAAAGCATAGTAGGAAAATAAAATTGGAACAGAGAAAAGAATGTTAAAGAATGAAGAAAGAACAACTAATGTTTGATGACCTGTCAACTTTCAAATGAAAAGCAGGTGTCCTCTCTCACAATCCACTCCTGTGAAGACGCAGGGTTTCCAAAGGAAAAGAAAGGCAAGCTTCTATTACAGCTATAACATACACCTCCATCACGCTGGACATATGTATTTTCTACTTTGTTTTGAAGTCACCCTGACCACATCTGCAACAGATTTGAGCCAACTTTGCTCCCTAAACGAGTTTTCTTTGATGCATCTCTACACAGTAGAAAACACTAGATTGTAGCATTGCAAATAAACATGCCAAGAGAGTTTTAGAGTTGTTGGCATTTCAGAATGGGAACACTTTTCCATGAGAAATGGGTCAAATTTTATTCTGGTACATGTTAATATGTTATGTAAATATCAAGAATGAACAAAAGGAAAATATCTCTGATTCTGTGGATTATTTAGGTTGTTATCAAAAAATGTGGGTCATTGTCAAGGAGGGATTGAATTAAAAAATGTCCCTACTTTTGCAGACAGAAACAAACTTAAGAATTATTTTCTTAACTATTTAATCTTGTGATCCAAATACAATCAATTTCTATTACTCTTACTTTGTTAATAATAAAAAAATTTTAATTAATAATAAAAAAAACATAGTAGGAAAATAAAATTGGAACAGAGAAAAGAATGTTAAAGAATGAAGAAAGAACAACTAATGTTTGATGACCTGTCAAATTGAAATGATTACAAAATTATAAATATGAGCTTTCTAAATTATGTATTTTTAACTAAAATGAAGGACCAGAAAATAGTAAAATTGCTTTCCTTTAAAGACTTTGCAGATGTGGAACATGATTATCTTCAGACATTTTGTGATTATTTATCTCTCTATTTTCCTGTTACCTGGTTACTATCTGAAATAACAGTGGATTCTGCTTTTCCTCATCTCTAATTACAATTTAATTCATGTCTTATAACTTTTTATAGTAGACTAGAGTTTCTTATTCTTTTTCTGAGATTCAGCATTACTATGAGAAACTTCCACTTTTTAATCAGAACATTTAGCCATATCATTTGAAAACCCAGTGATACTAGAATCTAATTAGCTGGGACCCCTGGGTCAGAGCTGCTCTCAGCCCTACAGCCTCTTTCTAGCCAGGTAAATGCAAGGAGGCAGAGATCCAGGCAGAGATCCCAGGCTGGGAGATATGAGCTCTGTCTACAGAGGATCCTTGTGCCCTAGAACTCTGACAGAGGGATGAAGGAAGCACATCATGGAGACTTCTTGGGACATCAGGGTCATGTTTGTGGGACAGATCACATAACACCCACCTGTGACAGCATTATTCTACCCATTCCATAGTAAAATAAGCAACTCTAATTCTCCTCACTCTGTTTGAGAAGAGAAATAATGGACATGCAGTTTTTTTTTTTTTTAATGACAGTATCATTGAAAAATACAAGTCTGCATTTTAATTCCCACAGTGAACACACTGACTCATTGCACAGAGGTTAAGGAAAACAGGAGAAGGAATTTTTTTTCCCCTCTAGATTGAGAATTCAAGTGAGAAGGGTCAAGTTGGAAAAGAATCACAATGTACAGATTATGATTAAATAAGAACCATAAAAAATTTTTAAAAACACATTTTTAAAATTTGTTTTTCCCAATGACTTTTATTTCTTTGGAAATGTGTAAAATAGATATGTACATTTATATGTGCTAAAAAGATAAACTAAAGCATTATAAAATTCCTCTCTTTAAGTTTAAGCAAACAGCAACTCTTGAAACGGATAGTGCCAAACAAGAAATAGTTTGGGAGTTCACCAAAGGAACATGGGAAGGTTTCTATGAAGTGAATACAGAAGGGAAATAAAAGGAAAAAACATTGATTGGTTGCTCCTCCACAGTTACTTTATTTGGTCTATTTCATTGGAAAATCCCTAGCTACATAATCATCTCTGTTGGCTGCTTCTGACTGGTTGAATTTAAATTTTGTTTTTATAAGAAACAAGGGCTTTACAAGAAATTGTTCACGTTTTGCTTCTGATTGCAAATCAAGCAAGGTTGAAATCATTTATGAAATCTAACTAAATTTATTTGCTCAGGGATTCTTCAGGCTCATCCTTCATTTTGCTTTAATATATGAAAAATGAACACATCCACATAGACTTAATTTATGTACAGATAAATATATTCAATATATGTGAGTACATACATGTATGTGCATATTTAATTTGTTAATGGAGAACTTGTCATTTGTAAGTTGGATATTTTCTTTTAGTTGATGAGCTTTCAGCCTTCCTTTCTATATGATCCAGTACCCTCTTACTGAAGGACAATGATGCTCTAGAAGGTTGTGCATATGTATTTCATTTTGTATGGGCTCATAAGATGCCCCAAACTGGGTCTTTGTCTTTCTAATGAATGTTTCCAAAGAATGAGGAGCAAAAAGAATTCTTCCAAGGCTTCAGTAGAAACCAAGTCCTAAAGCCTCAGAAGACCTGGTCTGATTGTTTCTGCTAAAAGATAGTTACTATTATTTTGGCATTTGGCCCTTCGAAGCTATCCCATTCCCAAGCTTGATTCTCAGCCACACATTGATTCTATGATCCTCCACAGCCTTCTAATAATTTGTGATTTTGCTTAAGCAAGTTAGAGTAGGTTTCCATTTTTTACTGCCAATTGTACTGAAAATGATACAAATGCTGAGAATATTCTCAATCTTGCGGTTTAACTCTATCCCAAAATAAAATTTTAAGACTACCAAACTGGCAGTTTTATAGAAAGAAAACTACAGCATTTGGAAAACAATAATTTTTGGACTTCAAAGTACATTCTCCTGCCAGGCACAGTGGCACATACCTGTAATACCAGTTGCCCAGGAGGCTGAGGCAGGAGGATCACAAGTTCAAAGCCAGCCTCAGCAACTTATCGAGGCCTAGCAACTCAGTAAGACCTTGTTTCTAAATAAAATATTAAAAAAGTGCTGGGATGTGGCCCTGAGTTCAATCCCCAGTACAAAAAAAAAAAAAAATGCATTCTCCGAAAGTAATAAGAAATGAATAGACAAGGATCTATGGTTTTGAAATTAGGAGTAAAAACTTGGCTTCCCATACATCTAAAATTTTTAATCTATTATAATATTGTACTTTTTAATGATTACCATTAAACTGTTCTCCATTAAGATTATAAATTAACATACTAATATCAATATGGTTTTAAATTATGTAAATAAAACTAAAACATTATTGAGCTATTTGTCATGCACGAGTTCATTCCAACTACCTTCAAAGTCATGTACTATGTGTAGACTGAAACATGGGGTGTTTTATAAGAGTAATCACAAAAACCATGAAAAGTTATAATATCCCACCCCCAATGGATAGACCCATACTATCATTAGGAATCATTTTTATATTTTAAGTTATCATGAAATACAAAAAGGTTTTACTAAACTTTTTAGAAATATCCTTTTTATATATTTTAGGCAAAATTCAAAGTATAGTATAGTAGGAAGTTTCAAAATTGCTTTTATGGATAGTTGAAGAAGAGTTTAATAAGGTAAAGTCATCCTAGTTAAAGATCTTGGCCAGGAATTAAATATATTAAAATTATACTATTAAACACTCCAAACAAGAGAATCATAAAACTTTCTGTAGTCAACAGACATAAACAACTATACGCATGCATAGATAACCTCTTAAGAGATTTATTTTTTAAAAAATGATAAGACCAAAAAATAAAAACAAGACAATTAGCTGACCTCTTATAAAACAAACAAACAAAAAAAAACTATGAGATACCTTTATCCATAATTATTTTGTTATTAAAAACAAAGCAGACACACCAGAGATATGAACAATTGTGCTTTATATGTGTAATATGAATTGTAATGCATTCTGCTATCATATATAACAAATTATATAAAAATTAAAAAAAATAATTAGGCCCATTTTGTTTTCCTCAAAATCCTTCCTTGTGTTAAACCTCCTTATTGGTTGAAATTTGAAAAGGAAATGGGATCTCTGGAGGGACCTCTACAGTTGATCTTCCAATGGCAGAATAAATTTAACAAATATGTAGGGAACTAAATTCAGAAATGTATCATAATAACACTTTCTCCTTTTATGTTTCTAAAAGCTTTGAAAGAAGATAATGGATGTAACATAGAATATGCAAACTTTAAACTATGTGAAGTTCTATAGAGAATATCAAACAGTGGCATTTACTGATAAAAAGCACAGGCAACATAAAAGCAAAGTGGAAGATACTAATGGGCAACCAACGACGTATTACCACAGTTTTATCTTCCATGATGTGTTAAAGTAGTTTCTTCCAAACACCATAAATTTGCAAACTCTCCAAAAGATGCATTTAAAAAGCTGAAAAAGATGCAAAGGAAATATTGAGATTCTTAAAAAGCAACATAAAGTGCCCCAAGTATAAAGATCAGCACTTTTCAAGCATGTATCATCTCTCCCACTGGCACCATGTACAGCCTTTGTAGCTGCAAGGTGTTGACTGCTTCAAAGTACTCTAAATCTGTTCTATTTGCTTTCCCCAAAGCACCATAATTAAATTCAACAATCTGTATCAGCACTCAAGCAGATGACTTGCTGAAGAAAATTACACAACAGGACCACTCATTTTCCTTTAAAATTAGGACATGAAATTTCCAATGTACATTTACCTTTGTCAATAATTCTGTACTTTTCAAATGAAGTCTTTACTCTATGCTATGTTTATTTTATATATTTTCTTTACTCTGGCATGTAACACAGAGCTTAAGATTATAGATTCCAAGTGATAATAAATATGTAGAGCAATAGGACCTTTCCAAATTTGCAGGTGGATGTGTAATTGACTCAAAATTGTTTGGCTGGACCTTCCAAAGAAATTCCACTTCTAGACACTAGGCACATTCCCAAGAATGTGTACACACACACACACACACACACACACACATGCCTGAGCAATCAAAGCATAGTCATTTTACTAATAATGGCCAAAGACTGGAAAGCAACCCAAAGGTCCATCAATGGCACAGTAAAAAATATGTGGTGTATTTATACAATGGTATTCCAAAGAACAAAGAAAAAGAACAATGATCAATGCATGCACCAATATGGATGAAAACCAGACACAGAAGAATATAGATCATATGATTTCATTTGTGCACAGTTCTAAGATCAAGGAAAAAACTTACCAATTGTAATAGAAGTCAACGTGGTGACAGAATTCTGAGTGAGTGTGTATTGATGGGGAATGAGGAACACGAAAACCTGAAAGGGAGCTGAAACTTCTCTATTTCTTCAACTGGATAGTGGCTACATGGGTATGTGCATATAAGAAAAATTATTGAGTTGTGCATTTAGGTTGTTGCATTTTCTATTTTGCGCTGTGAATTTTTAAGATACTTTCATTTTGAATGTAAATAGCCATAAGAAGCTGCAAAGGAAAGTACAGGAAAATTCTGTGCTTCTTCCCCCCAGTTACCCTCAAATTTAACATCTTACACACATACATTTTGATACCAAAACCATGATATGAGATTAGTATAATCTATAGAGGTTATTCATAGGTCATACCTGCACACTTTTGTGTACATAGTTCTATGCAATTTTATAATGTAGGCTTATGTAACTATCATTTCAATAAGATATTCAATTGCTATATTCTCCACAAGATTTCACTGATAGCCACACACAACCTCTCCCCCTTATCGACTCTGGCAAATTCAGTTGTTCTGAATAACTTATTTCTCAAATACAACGTACTGAAATATGAAATATATGTCATTTTGAGACTGGAATTTTTATTGAGCATAGTTTTTGAGATCCATCCAAATTGCTGTGTATATTAATTATCTGTTCTTTTTCATTAATAAATAGTACTCCATGAATATATCAGATTGTTTAATGATTTACCCATTGAAAGACATCTGGATAATTTCTAGGTTATGGATACTATAAACAAAATTGTTATAAACATTAATATATATGTTTATGCAAGGAAATGGAGGCCTTCAGTTCTCTGGAATAAATATAGAAAAATATAATTTCTAGGATGTATGATATGTCTACTTTTAGTCTCAAATTTAAATTAAAATTACAATGTAATTTTCATGTGCATGTCTTTTTTTGCTAAAGATATTGAACTTTTTTCATGTGTTTATTTGTTATTTATGTATCTTTTTTGGTGATGCTTCATGCATTATTCTTGCATTACTTTTATCAACACAAAAGTAAAAAAAAAAAAAAATGCCCTAAGAAAAAAGATTTCAGGCTCTGGAAAAAGACTCCTTTAATGTGAATCCGAGCTTTGCAACTTATCAGGTTGTAACCTAAAGAAAGTTTCCTCATTCTCAGTTCTAGCTTGCCTCAAACAGAGAATTGTAAGACATGAATATAAGTAGATCTACTAACTCAAGAATTCCTTGCAACATGGTAGTTGTGGTTTTCAACATTCTTCAAGGTATGTTATAATACACTGCCTAAGTGTATTAGATCTATTAATTCAGTACGTCCTTACAACAACCTTACAAAGTAGTTCCATATTTTATAAAAGAGGAAATGAAGTCATGGGAGGGAGTGTCAAATGATTTTCCCACGATTAGCAAGCTGTCTGAGGCAAGGCTGAAGAATTGAACTGTAGCACTCTGCTCCAGAATAGTGCTCTGAGCAAGAAGTTGTCAAATGGGAATGGAACTTCCTTCCCAATTCACTTACCTGCATCTGGATTAATTTCCTACCTCGACATTAAAAGAAGTGTGAGTTCATTCACCCAGGGTCGACCTCTAAGCTTTGCTTGTATCCAATCCCTATAGTTTGTTCAAGGATTTTATTTCTGATGTTATCTCCCTTCTCTTCTGCACTCTCAAGTTCTTCCTCCCACCTACATGACTTCATTATTAGAGTCAAGACTTAACTGTTGATATTTTTACACTTCTGATGACTTTGTATTACTCTATAATTGACAGATATTGCTTTCTTCATTTCATAGCAACACTCCCTAAATGACACATCCATATTTTGGGGCTCCACTTATTCATCTGTCTTTACTTCTAAGGAACTGTAATTAGACTTTGCTGCCACTACTCACTAGAAGAGCTCACATCACCTTATCAAGTCTCAAAAACCTTTATCTTTTCTCACCATTTAAACTATTGATTCCATCTTCTTTCTCAAACAGCTTTCCTTTAACTTTCTATTTCAATGTGATTGCTTAATTCTCCTACTTTCTTAGCAACTGTGTTTTAGTCTCCTTACTGACCCATCCTCTTAAAGAAAGCATGGCTCTTAACTCAATTCTCTTTTCTGACCTGCCCTCTCCCTACATGGGTGCACTCAGACGTATGGCTTTAAACACATTTATTGGTCGAAGATTGTTGAATTTCCATCTTCGGCTATGACCCTTCCAGAGAAGGGTTGAGAACTTGAGTTACATGTTCAACTGTCTAGTTGATATCTGTATCTAAATATAGTATTGGCTTCTCAACTTTGATGTTATCCAAAACTGATTTGTTGATTGCCATATGCCCAATACCCAAAACCTACCCTTCCTTCAGTCTTCCCAGCTGCAGTTAGTAATGACAAGCCCAAAGCTTAGAAGATATTTTTGATTCCCCTTTCTTCTACTCTATTTACACAATCCATCAGCAAATGTTTTGGCTACTTTGTAAAAACAGAGATTACATATCAAGTCACGGGTTACCCATTGGTTCCATGCTGTAATCTTTGAGATTCTGCTGCATTTTGTGTTCTTTCTTTTACTCTTGTCTTTCCATGCCTAGGCCAGACTGACCACCTGAAAGTACAAGTTATATTTTATTATATATTTGCTTAAAATTATCCAGTGGTTTCTCATTGTATCTACACTAAAATCAAAACCATTATCCAAATACTTATTATGAAAAAAGCCCTGTGGGGACTGAACCCCACTCATCTCTCTGAGTTTCACTTCTCCATGCTCCCCATTATTCACAAATTTCAGTCTCCCTGGCCTTTTAGCTAGTGCTTAGGTATGTCTAATTTTTACTGCCAGGAGTTTTTCTGCTTTAGATATTCTCATGACATTTTTTTGTTTGTTTTACTAATCAATTTTTTTTCAAATTTCTCTTCTTCAAAAATATTCTTCTGACCAGCATAGTCTAAGAAATTATCTATCATTCCCTGTTATTTCATATGCTATGATCTCCTCAGAGACTTACCGTTTTACTAACTTTACTTAGCTTTACCTTACATGAAATCAACGCTACATTTGATTGTTAGCTTCTCTGCCTATTTTCTGTTTTACCACAACTTTCTCATCTTCTCCCTTAGGGAAAGTAATTTTTCAAAGCACAAGAATTTTGCTCACTACTTTATTTCTATTGTCTACAATTTGGCTGGTATTTAAAATAATCCATCTGCTAAAATTATTAGGAGTTGTAATTTATAGGTTAATTTTTAAAAAAAAACTTAGAGGTGACATATGATAGATATATACCCTGAAATATAAAAATGTACATTCATTCAGGATCTTTTTATGTGTGAGCAAGTCCTTCAGGTGTGGGTACAGTAATTAGAATGCCCAGTCACTGCGGATGAATCATACTGTGAATGCACCATTTGTGGTTACCAGACAAGTAAGGATGAAGAAGCAATTAAAGACATTTGTGAAGCCTTCTGGATGCAGACTTCTTTAAGATTTTTATGGTATTACCTTTTATGTTTTACAATTACCTAAGCAAATTTAAATATTTAAATATTTATTTATTTTTCTATCTATTTATTTATTTATTTTGCTAGGGAATTAAATCCAGGGCTTTGTGCATGCAAGATAAGCACTGTACCAACTAAGCTATATTCTAAGTCCTCTGTATCTTAATACCATTAATATTTTCAAAGGTTTTAATTAATTTTAATAGAAAAAAACTCTTTCAGATTGTTGCTTAAATTTTATTGGTTGTATGTAACATGCCCAAATTATATAATTAAAATCATAACTGTGGTTGTTAAAATTAGGCTTAGGAATGCTTCTTGTTAACCTTCTGGAAAATCAAGAAGGCTATGCATGAGCCTAAGTTTTCCAAACTCGCCTGAACTCCAGCCAATAGGTAAATAACCTGAGAGTAGTCCTGAGATTTTTTACAGTAAACTTAGTTAATAGAATTTTATTAAATATGAATCTTTACATATTCTCATATTGGAGTACCAAGAAACAGAGTAAATATTTATGTTTGTTCATCATCAAAAGACCCTTGGGTAAATTTATATGTACTTATAGAAAATGTTGTTCTAAAATATTACAATTTTCTGCTTTGAAATTAGATTCTTTGTTTTTTTTCACAACTTCAAAGGATACATGACACTATAAATTCAGTTGTAAAGTCAAGACTGACTGGTGAACTAAAAACAAATATCCCTGGAAGTATCCATGTTGTGATAGACCTACATGGATGTCTTCTGCAACCTGCACATGTTATAGAATATGGCAAGCAGCTGATGAAACTATTTGAAATGAGTATTTTCTATAATTACTGTGTATATAATTTAATCCTATTACACAACTAATTTTCTGACAGATCACTGAAAACATATTGACCATTTGTATCACATATAGATGCCATAACAATATTCTTACAGTAACACAAATTTCTTGCTTGCATATTGGATAAGAGCTTAATACAAGAGATTCATTGTATGCACACTGTATAAAACTTAATGCATAGTTCTTTCACATTCATATAGTATGCATTGCTTAATTTGAAATTCTGACTGGTACACAGTTACCTTATTAATAAACTTTTCCCAGAAATCATTTTTTCACCCACTTGAAAGATAAAGGCTACACTTGTAGCCAATAGTAGAAGTTAATTTAGATACATTTTTTACATAGCAGTTAGTGAAGTTTAAACATGCTGTATATTTTTTCTTTTCTTTTCTTTTTTTTTAGCCATGCTGGGTATGGAACCCACATCCCTGAGCATGCTAATGAGTGCTTTGCCAATAAGCTTAATCCCCAGTCCTGCAGTACCACTTTTAATTTTAAGAAAATGCATTCCTTGTATAAAGCCCCAAATTTCTTTTTAGGGATGTAGCAATGGATACAATGCATAAAAGTTCCCTAACATTTGGAAAGCATTAGTTGTAATCAGTAGCAGACTATTAAGGTATTTGCAACTCTATCTTTGAAATTGTCTCATTAAAGTAAATGTAATGCATGCCTCATTAAAGAAATATTATATAATTCAAGCTTTCCTGTTTATACCAAGCACAATACTCAATTCTAAATACCCAAAATGTTCTTGAACTTTTTAAATTTTTAAGGAGACAATAACAATTTATATGTTAATAAAACCATTTAAAAATTTCTCTGAAAGTTATTTCAATGCAGAAAATGAATATAGACATACCTTGGAGATATTTTGAATTGGAATCCAAACCATCACAAAAGACTGGATATCATGGTAAAGCATATAGCACAATTTTTTAAATTTCCTGTACATCTAAAAGTTACACTTATAATAATATTCTGTAGTATATTAAGTGGGCAATAACATTATGTCTAAAAAATGCACATACTTTAAAATAATTTATTGATAATATGTGCCAGTTACTGCCTGAGTCTTCAGTGAGTCATTATCTTTTGCTGATAAAGGGTTTTGCCCCAATGTTGATGGCTGCTGCCTACTCAGGGTGGCTGTGGCAACTTGTTAAATTAAGACAACAGTAAAGTTTGCCAATCAAATGACTCTTTCACAAAAGAGTTTATTATAGTATGTGACACTGATAACATTTTACCCACAGTGGAACTTCTTTCAATGTTGGAGTTGATCTCAAACCCTGCCACTGTTTTATGAATTAAGTTTATATTATAAACTCTTGGTTGTCATTTCAGTAGTGTCCACAGCATCTTCACCAGGAGTAGATTCCATATCAGAAAATCGTTTTCTTTGTTTACCCATAAGGAGCAACTATTCATCTGTTAAAGTTTTATCAGGAGATTGCAGCAATTCGGCACCATCTTCAGGTTCTAATACTAATTCTAGCTTTCTTGCTATTTCCACCATACCAATGTTATTTCCTCCACTGAAGTCTTGAACCCCTCCAAGTCATCCATGAGGACTGGAATCATTTCCCAAATTCTGTTAGTGAAACAAGAATGTTCTCAATGACATGTAGAATAGTGACTCCTTTCCTCAGACCTATCAAATGAATCATTATCTGTAGCAGGTATATCCTTATGCAATATATTTCTTAAAATATAAGAGTTTAAAATTGAAATTATTCCTTGTGCCACATGCTACTGAATGAATGTTGTATTAGCGGGTATGAAATAAACATTACTCTCATTAAACAGCTCTATCAGAGCTCTTGGATGACTAAGTGCTTTGTCAATAAGCAACAATATTTTGCTTCTGCATCAGCACCTGCTGGTTCACTTTTCACTTTGATGCTATGGACAGAGTTTCCTTCCTTAAAACCACAAGCCAACCCCCATTAGTTTCAAACTTCTTTTTCAGTTTCTACACATCTCTCAGGCTTCATACAGTTGAAGGGAGGGAGGAACTTGCTCTGGGTTTGGCTTTACCTAAAGGAACTGTTGTAACTGGTTTGACCTTCTGTCTAGACCGTGAAAACTCTCTCCCTATGGGTAACAGGCTTTCTTCTCATTCATGTGTCCACTAGAATAGGACTTTGAATTTCCTTCAAGATCTTTTTCTTTGTATTCATAATTTGGCTAACTGTTATAAGAGGCCTAGCTTTCAAATGATCTCATCTTTCCACATGCTTTCCTCATTAAAGTTCATCATTTCTACATTTTGATTTAAAGTGAGAGACAAGTGACTCCTCATTCACTTGAACACTTAGAGGCCATTGTAGGCTTATTAGGGGACTAATGTCAATCTTGTTGAGTCTCAGAAAATAGGGAAGCATGAGGAAAGGGAAAGAGATAACGGAAAGGCTAGGTGGGTAACAGTTGGCATAATCACAACATGTATCAATTAAATTTTCAGTCTTACATGAGCACAGTTCATGGCTCTCCAAAACAATGACAATAGTAACATCAAAGATTACCCACTTATCACAGATGACCATTAAAGGTAAAATAATAATAAAAATTTTTGAAGTATTGAGACAATTACTGAATATGTACAGAGATGCAAAATGAAAAGAAAAATGGTACCAACTGATTGCCCTAAGCAGGGTTGTGGTAAAACTTCAATTTTTCAAAAAATAAAAGAAAAAGATATGAAAAAAAGAAGATAAAGCCCACAATATTGGGGGAACACAGTAAAGGGAAACAAAACAAAGTGAGGGATGCCTGTAATTGATTTTGCTTAATTTCTTGCCAGCTAAGAACTTCCAAAGAGAACATTTATTTTAAAGTCAATTAAATATGATGCATCAGTGGAATGCAGTTTGGAGGACGAAGATGCATGCTGTGACCAAATTTAATGCATATCCTCAAAGTATCTAAATCCCCTGAACAGCTTTCAAATCAGCTGGTTCAGACTTAAGTCCTCAGTACATAAATCTTTTGATTAAAGAATATATTTATACAACTTTAAATTGTATTAGATAAAAGTCTTCTCATTCTGCCTTTAGTTGATATACCAAATATAATACTTTATACACTTTTCAGAGAATGAATATCAGCAAATAAGATCTGAGATCTCAAGCTAGGCATTCCGAAGTCTTTCACAGTGAGACTGTGTCAATATAGTAGATAGAATAATGAATGATTCCTTAGGTCTAACTCTGATAATTAGTCTTACAATGGAAATTTGAAACATTTAGAACAGAACTGATGGGTTTCAATGAACTAGTCCAAACTCTGTATTTCACAAAATAACAAAACAATAAAAACTTGAAGTATGGTGAGCTTGAGAAATTTTTACAAGATGAAAATACTAGTTAAGTTTAGCAAAAGTAAGTTTCCTTCCCAAATAATCAGTCAATGATTTGGAAAAATTAGCAAAAATCTTTAAAACTTTTATAAACTTTCCATGGGATCCATATCCTGTAAAGTGTGAAGCCCTGGGTAATCTAGCTTCCTGCACTGTTTATTTTTCTTTGTACAGCATTAAACAACCAGCACACAAAACCAGGAGCCAGTGATGAAAAATGTCATAGAGACAGATACCTTCTAAGGCATTCCCTTGATATTATTTTATGAATTCTTTCCAGAGTTTACACTCAGCTCTAATCAATCTAAACCTTACATCATGTTGAGTTGAGATATTTTAATTTTTTTCTTTAAGAAATCAAACAATTCACATTCAGCTGAAAGTATTTGTATATTCCTGATTCCTGCTTAATGAAAATCCCAGTTGTCCTAAATGTGTAATACTTGGCTCAGCCTACTGTAACCAATATCATGGAATTAAATGACAAATATTCACTTCTCAAAGTTGTAGAGATTGGAAGCCAAGATCAGGGTGCCAACATGGTCAGGGTCTTGGTAAAATCCTTCTTCCTATTCTCAGCTTCTCACTGTCTCCTTATGTCCTTTAAAAAACAAAAAACAATGTCTTTTCTGACTCTTTACATGAAGCACTAATCCCATATTAGGAGGGTATTATGAACCCTTATGAACAAAATTCTCCACTTCCAAATACCATCACATTAGGAATTCAGATTTCAATATATGAATTTAGAGGAGGCACAGATACTTAGTCCATTGTATGATTCAATAGTGAATTTCCTGTTTGTCACTTCCAAGAATATTTTTACCACAAACCTATTGTGCATAAAAATACATAGTGTTGGCACAATGATATCTATGTAGTATGTTAAGTCACTATTTTTAAATGGACCTAAATTTTTAGCTCTATACTTATTGACGATTTTTTTTTCTGTGAGAATGTATATGTTACAATTCACTTTTTCTGTACATATATATTTAGGATGTTTTAATATTTGCTAATACAAATAATGCTGCAAATAAAAGATGCATGTTTTGTCAGGCATGTGTTTAAGTGTCTATAATGTATATGCCATGTAATAGAATTTCTTAATTTTGATGTATATGAATCTTAAATTTTCCTAGATGCTGTCTAGTTGCTTTCCAAAGAGGTTGTACCAATTTATCTCTGACCATAAACATAAGATAAATATTGACCAACATTAGCTATTGGCATATTCTAAAAATCTTGATCGGTATGATATATTTATTTTCTCTTTTATATAAAATTTTGAAATTCCATAATTTTCCATGAAATTTAACAAATTTTCCTGTATTTATTGATCATTGAAATGTATTATTTTGTAAATAACCCACATTTATTTTCCTTTTCACTAAGTTCTTTTCTTCTTCTTCTTCTTCTTCTTCTTCTTCTTCTTCTTCTTCTTCTTCTTCTTCTTCTTCTTTTCTGGGTACTAAATACTTCTCAGATTTCCATTAGGGCAGGAAGTATTACATTTTTCTAAATTAAGAGAGGTCAATGATAAATGTTGATATTTTGCTGGAGGAATAACTCTCAATAAATTCTTAACACTCCTTCATATATTCTTTATACTTGTTTTTCCCTATAAAGCTTAAAATTACTTTTTCAATTGTTATGTGATAAACATAGTGTTTCAGTAGGATTCTTAAATTATCACTTTGTAAATTAGGTGCCTATGGCTTACATGTTCAATACATTTGTTTATTTTTCTTTACTTAATTTTGAGGCATAGTCAATGCTGCATGTTTAAAGTATACAGTTTGCTGGCAAAGTAGCATGTGCCTATAATCCCAGCAATTTGGGAGGCTGAAGCAAAGAGGATCACAAGTTCCAGGTCAGGCTCAGCAAATTAGCAAGACTTTGTCTCGAAATAAAAAAATAAAAAAGACTGGGGAGGTAGTACAATAGTAAAATGTCCCTAGGTTCAATCTCTAGTACTAAATAAAAAACCTTACAAATAAATAAAGAAACTATGTGATTGAGTTTTGACATGTGTATATACTGTGAATTCATTACCAATATCAAAGAAAAACATTTTATTAATCCAAAAATATCAATGTGCCTCCTTGTATCCCATTACTTCCTTTTGTTCCTTCCACAGAAAAATTCTGACCTATTTTCTATTCCTAGATTTAATTTGTAATTTCTGGAATTTTTTATCAATACAGTCATGTAGTATGCACTATTTTTACAGTTTCTTTAGTTTGGTACAATGATTTTATTAGCTATCCATGCTATAGTTGTGTGTATGATACTTTATATTTTACTTGTATGTTTGCTAACAGCTTAATCCTTACTTCAGAGTTGGATTCCATTGAGTGCATATACCAAGATTTTGTGATTGCATTTACTGTTGATGCATATTTGGATTGTTTCCAGTTTGAGGTTATTTATTTATACATTAAAGTCTGCTGTGCATGTTCATAGGTAAAACTTCATGTGAACATATGACTTACTGTTCTTGGAAACATACCCCTAAGAGTGGAATGGTTGGGTCCCATGGCAGTTATTATCTTTTTATAAGGCTGATAAATTCTCTTCCAATTTTGTTGTTGCATGATACATTTTCACTGGGGTTATAGGAGAATTCCAAATCCTCCATATCCTGATCAATATGAGGTGTAGCTTGGGACTCATTGTTGTATTGATTTCTCAGCTTGGCTTTTAAAATTTAAACACCAAACTCATTCCCAAAATTTGGGAATTCTGAGAAGACACTTTCGTTGTCTAACCAGAGCAAAAGCCAAGTCAGGTTCCATTTTTCTTTATCTTCCTGCACAGGTATTGGGCTCACTTTTGTCCAAACTTCCATTGATGGTGTGACATTTCAAAGGCCCATGCTTTACAGAACCCTTTTTATAACTCCCTAACTTTCATAATAAAGACTCATTTTCTATCTATACATGGATTACCAGACTATTAAATCACCACTACTTCTCACCTCCCATTCCAACTGATTTCCAACCTGTACTTCTCTCCCACTTTTTATAATCTCCTTTCCTGGACTTTTTGCCTTTTGATTTTTTTTCTGGGAAAAAATTAAGTAAAACCCTTTCATTATACTTTATTTATGCATATTTACCCTTTTGGTAAGTTCAACAGCAATTCTTCTAGCCAATTAGCCCAATATATTCTCCACTATTTGCTTTGGTATAAGCTAAACAATTAGAGTAAATTAGAAAAGTAGACTGAAAGAAAAGACTTGGAGCAACATTATTCACAGTAGCATATAGGTGGAAACACCTTCCATATTGAGTAATGATGAGTGAATAAGCAAAATACAGTATGGACTTAAACTTAAATACTATTCAGCTCTAGAAGAGAATAAAATTTTGCCATATATTACAACATGAAATGCCTTAAGAATGTAACAAGCCAGTCACCAAAAGACAATAGTAAATGATTACACTTTTTGGAGGTATCTAAAGTGATGCAATTCAAAGAAACAGTAAGGAGATGGTTATTATTAAGGACTGAATAAAAAGATAAAAGTGTTTTTAATGGGTATGGAGTTCCCAATTTGCAAGATGAAAAAGTTCTGGAGATGTGATTAAAGCAAAGTGAATATACTTAATACTATCAAAGTGTACCCTTAATAATATTTCAGGTTGCAAATTTCTTATTATGTGTTTTTACCACAATAAAAATAAACAGATGTAAGAAAGATTTGTGATGTTTCCTTTCTATTGATTCTGAGAAATTGTCTTCCGGTTTCTTCTGAGCTAAGGAGATTACTAACTTTTCCCACAAACATTGGCAGGCGTATTTAAGAAAGCTTTTGAGCAGCACCAACAACAATAGCTTCACTGTGATGAATTTTTGAATACTGAATGAAGTCAAGAGAATTTGAAAAGATTTGGACTCACTGTGACCTCTACTCTCTGAAGTTCAGATTCCATTGCTCAAAGGGCACTTGAGTTTCCTACTTAACAGATGTCAGCTGAAGCATGAGATTCCATTGAGCTTAAAGGCAACTCCCTCTACACTTTTTTTATCAACAGTAAAACTCAAAATAAATGGTTCTCTGTGAACTAGGACAATTCCATTTTATGGAAAAATTGTGTATATTCACATCTGATAATCTTGAAACATATCTTCGAAAGTTAGTTACCTTTGTATACAATTCTCTTGACACTATGAAAACAAAGAATAGTGAAGCCTGCTATATCTAATTTAAAGCAGAAATAATACAAACAGCTTTATCTTAAATAGATATGGGATTATATACATATACATGGAGAAATATATTATAAATATATATTATATACATATATGTATATATATATATATCTTCAGATATTTTATGTATAATACCAAGATAAATTGCCTGAATATACAATTGATATTTTCAGACTATCATTGTGAAAGCAGTTATTAAATTTTCTTTATCTACTTCCAGTTATAGATTATAGATGTTTTATGAAGAACATATGGAAGGGCCCACTAAAAACCTTCCAGTGCAATTCAGTAACTTTAGTCTTTTGTGGAATCATTCTGCAGAACACCTTTTCTGAATAGCTTCTTTTATATATCTGAATTTGTATTTTGAGTTGCTTATAAAGTTCACTCAGCATGATGAAGTTTAGAGTTAAAATTTTGAGGAGAGAGAGAACAACATATTCCTATCAGTAAAATCCTTTTAATAAACATTTTAAGGAAACTGATATACGATGGTAGATTTTCAGACTCTGTAGCATTCCTTTGTGAGAATTTTTTAGAGTAGATCTGCTGTTTTGAGTAACAGTGACACCTTAGTGATGAAACATAATTTCCCTGCCACTTCCCTTGCACTTTCAGTTTACTTTCAAGGTTGCAATTAATACTTACATTTTTCAATAATTCTCAGTCATTATTTTAAAAGATAGTGTTCTTTGAGGTTGTAGAAGCCAAGTGGTTAGAAATTTAGAAAGTGGAAGATGTGGATTGGTAGCGTAAACATGGCTTTTAAAATCATAGTATTTACTAACAGTAAAAGTAAAATGAACTTTGAAAAAAAAAACATATTCCCTCTAATAGTCCAAAAGTTTTTAATAGAGGTTTTGGATTGCTGCTCCCCCCTCATTCCCACATTCTGAATCTGGCTACACTGATCTCATCAAGTTTACAGAATATGATATTAACACACACAAAAATTAATTGTGTTTCTATAAACAACCACTGAACATAAACAAAGCAAAATGTGAGATGAAGTGCCATTTATAATCATTCAAAAATTAAAATGCTTAGGAATCTCTAAATAAATAATGCTAACTAAACTCAACAAGTGCTGGAAACTTAGGTATAAATCAACAAAACATTCACAAGCCTCCCAAGCCACTGGGATTACAAACATGCACCACCACACCCAGCAAAATATTTTGAGAATATAAAAAATATTTTTTCTAAGATTTTTGAATAACAGCAATAAATTAGCATAATGTTTGACTAATTAGTGAGCAAAAGAACAAAATGGACACTTCTCAGAAGGAATATCAATGGCCAAAATTATTTGGAAAAAAATGTTCAACATCTCTAGCAATCAGGGAGATGCAAATCAAAACTACACCAAGATTTCATCTCACTCTGGTCAGAAAGGTAATTATCAAGATTTCAAATAATAATAAATGTTGCTGAGAATGTGGGAGGAAAGTTTCACTGATACATTGTTGGTGTGACCACAAATTAGCACAATCACTCTGGAAAACAGTATGGAGATTCCTCAAAAAAACTAGGAATGGAATTACCATATGACCCAACTATTTCACTCTTCAGTATGTACCCAAAATATTTAAATCATCATATTATACGAATACACTCACATCAATGTTTGTAACAGAGCAATTTACAATAGCCATGTTAAACATAAATCTTTTAGAAGAAAACTTTTAAAAGAAAATAAATTAGGGAATCAGCCCAGATACCCATCAACAGGTAAATGGATAAAGTAATGTGGTATATCCACATAATGGAGTTTTACTCAGCCATGAAAAAGAATATACGTATGGCATTTGCTAGTAAATGGATGGAACTAGAGAATGTCATGCTAAATGAAATAAGCCAGACCCAGAAAGTGAAGGGTGAATTTTTTTTTCTTTCATATATGTAAGCTAAACCATAATAAGGGGCAGGGAGGGAGTGAGATCTCATGAAAACAGAAGAGAGATCAGTGCAGTAGAGGAAGAAAATTGAGGGGGAGTGAAGAGGGATGAGAAAAGGGAAGAAGAGGGAAATGTAACTTACCAAACTATCCTATATACATTTATGAATATTCCACAGAAAATTTCACCTTTATTTATATCTATGATGTACTAATTTTAAAAACTATAAATAAATAGAAAAAAAGACCAATAGAATACAGGAAGCTGAGCAAGGAAAGGGAGGAGGGGAGGAAAAGGGAAGTATTGAGAACCAAATTGGAGCAAATTACATTCCATGATTATGTTATTATGTTATAACTTCAATGTTATATATAACTATAATGTACTCATAAGAAAAAACAATTAAAAAGAAAAAATAATAAAATAATAAGGTGGAAGATTTTTTTCTACTCATTTTAACAACTTTCATATAGTAATCAACATTGTTTTGACAGAGGGGAAAATCAAGTTGATCAAAGGAACATCAAAGAAAATCCAAAAATAAAAACACACAAGTATTTTCAGTTGATAGAAAACATTTTTTTTCTTGTATTTTGGAGTCAAAAATTTGAAAAACAATAAATTAAAAAACATTAACTAAACCTCACACCTTAAACAAGTGAATTCCAAATGGATCATAGAATGAAATGTAAAGCTATAACACTTTTAGAAGAGCCAGATGTGATGGTGTATACTTGTAATCCCAGCAACTCAGGAGGCTGAGGCCGGAGATCACAAGTTAAAAGCCAGTCTCAGCAACTTGGTGAGGCCTTAAGTAACTTAGGAAGACCCTGTCTCAAAATAAATAAATAAAAGAGCCAGGGATGTGGCTCATGTGGCTCAATAGTTAACACACTCTGGGTTTAATCTCGATATCAAACTAAACAAAACAAACAAATAAAAAAACCCAAAAAATCCTTTTAGAAGAAAAAATAGTGAAAATTAGAACTTGGTGAAGTTTTAAAGCATGATCCATTAAGAGGATTTTTAAAAATCTGCAAATTACACTTCATCAATATTCCAAACTTTTCTTCTGCAAAAGACTCTATTAAGATAATGAAAAGGCTTGAAAAATATTTGTACATGATGCATATGACAAATGGCTCACACCTAGAATGTATGAAGGACCCTCAGAACTCAACTGTAAAAATGAGCAATGCAATTGTAAAATAGGCAATGAACATGGATAAATACTTATATATGGGTGGAAGAAAAATGTAAGATGTTCAACATCACTAGACACTAGGAAAATGTAAATTAGGACCACAAACAGATATCACAAAACATATATTAGACAATCTAATCCAAATGGCAAAATAGTGACTATCCAAAATTTTGGCAAAGAAGCAATGAAACTGGGTCTCATTCTTTTCTGGTGGGAGCATAGGATATAAAAGCCATTCAGAAAAGTAGTTAGTAGTTTCTTTGCAAAACTAAACATACTCCTACCATATGACTCAGTCATCACATTGCTGGGCATTTCTCCCAGATTAATGAAAATTTATACTTCAGCAAGAATCTGTATGAAAATGTTCATAAAAGCCTCATTTAAAAACAAATTCTGGAAACAATTAAAATGTCTCTAATTAGGTAAATGGTTAAATAATATGTTATATCCATCCATGGAAAACTATTCAAAACAATAAAAAGTGATAAACAGTGAACATGACTTGAATAGATCTCAAAGGTATTAGACTGGGTCAAAAAACATTAAAAGATCATATAGTATATTAGTTTATTCATATTTCATTCTTCAGAATACAAAATGTAGACATAGAAAACAGACTAGTGGTTGTCAGGAGGTGGGATGGCTGGGGGACCATGGATGGCTATGAAAATGGTGGGAGGGCTGTTTGGTGAGCACAGGGGTGACTGCAGAATTGGTGACACTCATGATTGCAGTGGTGGTTACAGGAATCTTCTTCCACCTAATTGTTCTTTTTTCTTTTTAAAACTTTTTCTTATGAGTACATTATAGTTATACATAACATTACACAGAAACACACACACTATATCCTGCTTTTGAAATGGGATCATAATTATATAAAATGCAACCTTTGGGGAAAACTGTGTAAAATGTGTATTGAATCCCATGCTACTTTTCAGTTTTCTGTGAATAGGAAATTACTTCAATACACAACTAAAAAATGCATAAAAGAAGAAATTAAGAGGCTTTCACTTTCCGTTAATGACAGAATATTGTGTATCAGACTAACATACCTGATGATGAAAATTACAAAATAAGAATTTTAGAAAAAATACAAACCTTAGTTCTCTGAAGAGATTGGAGACTATAAAGAGGACATATTCCTTTATTTCTGACATTTTAGGGGAAACCTTTAGTTTCTCACCTTTAAGAATGATGTTAGCTGTAGAGATTTTTTATGTGTTCTCATCAAGTTTAGGTTTCTGTTTACTGAGGATTTTTATCATGGATGGGTATTGAATTCTGTCAAATGCTTTTTCTGTCTCTAATGATATGATCATATGATATTTCTAATGATCCTTTCTAATGATGTGAATTAAATTAATTTTTGGGGGGGTGTACTGGGACCATTTGGCCACTGAGCCACATTCCCAGCCCTATTTTATATTTTATTTAGAGACAGGGTCTCACTGAATTCCTTAGCCTCTTGCTTTTTCTGAGTCTGTCTTTGAACTCACGATCCTCCTGCCTCAGGCTCCTGAGTTACTGGGATTACAGGTGTTTGCCATCTTGCCCAGCTAAATTAATTGATTTTTTAATATGATGCAGCCTTGCATAACTGAGATAAGTCCAACTTTGCTGTAGTGCAGAATCATTTTTATATATTGTTGGATTTGATTTGATAATATTTTGTTATGGGCCACAGCCACATAAAATACCTGTGTTTAGTTTTAGTTTTATGATAATCTTAGTCTTGTAGAATGAACTAAGAACTACTCATACCTGGGATTTATAAAGAACTCTCAGAACTCAAGTGTGAAAACAAAGAATGCGATTGAAAAATAGTCAAAGAACTATTTGAAGAGATTGTAGAGAACTAGTATCATTTGTTCTTTAAAAGTCTTATGAAACCCACCAGTGAAATCATCTGGGCAGAAACTTTATTTCTGATTAAAATCAGAACATGATTGTTTATATTTAAAAATTCATAAAAATCCTACCAATTCTACTAGCATAAATGAAAAATGTTTCTAGCTAGAATTTACTGAGTCAATTTGAAAAAATTGATTTTATATACCAGCAACAAACAGCTAAAAATGAAGTGAAGAGACAATATTTTTAATAATATTTCAAACCAATATACTTGGCAATATATTTAACAAAAAAGCATTAAATGTTTTTATACCGAAAATCCCAAAAATCATTGAGAGAAATTTAAAAAGATCTAAATAAATGAAAAGACACAACATTCATGGATTGGAAGACTTAGAATTAGATGTGAATTCAATATAATTTATCTATAGATTAAATTACATACCATTAAAAACTCAAAAGGATTTACTGTAGAAAATGATTCTAAAAATTATGGGACTACAAAGGGCCTAAAATAGTTTGAACAGTCTTTAAAAAGATATAACAAATTTAATTGAATTATGATTATGGTACCTGATTTCAACTTTACTATAAAGTCACAGAAATAAAGACAATGTAGGATTACTTTATATAAGTAGAACAATATATCAGTGGAGTAGAATAGTATGTTCAGAAATGGATCCACATATACATGAACAGTTACTTTTTGAGATATATGCCAATATAACTTAATGGGGAAGGATAGATTTTCAACAATTTGATATTCATACATTAAAAAAAAAACCTTACCAACTTTGATCACTATCACACTTGTATGTGGATATTATTTGGGAATGTGTTACAGACCTATACATAAAAGCCAAAAAACCTTGAATACAGCATTTGTAAAGATACTCAACATTATTAGCCACCAAAAATGCTAATTAAAACCATAAAAACCTTTTTTTCACATTTATTATAATGGTCTAAATTTAAAACATTGACAATACTGATGTATGAGAGATCTGGAGTAATTGGATTTTGTATACATTTGTGTGAAGGTAAAATAATATCATAGTTTAGAAAAAAGTAGCAATTTCTTATTTTCTTATACAGTTATAAACATACCAACTCTTTGACCCATGAATTCACCTCTTAAGAGAAATGGAAAAATGTAAAAACCTCAGTATAAGAATGCTCATTGAAACTTTATTCAGAATAGCAAATGAATGCAAACAGCTAAATTTTCATCTACTGGAAAATAAAGCAACAAATTATAGTAAATTCTACTCATCAATAAAAAGTAATGAATTTCTGATATATGTGACACCTCAGAAAAAAGTCTCAAAAACATTGTGTTGAGTGAAATAAACTTGGGACAAGCAACCATATGGCATGATTCAAAATGCATGATATTGAAGAACAAGCAGAAATGACATATTACTGTAGTTGTGGAAATAGTGGTTGATTTGGGGGTCGGTAAAAAAGGTAATCAGAAAGGGACCCAGGAAATTTTCTAGGGTAGAGGAACTATTCTACATCTTGTTCTACATGATAATTACATGGGTGCATCTGCTTTCTAAAGCTTCTTGAATTGCATACTTTTAAATTGGACACTGTATGTAAATTAGGTTTCAATAAATTTGCAAAAAGTGAAAAATATATATATCATTTTTCCAGGTTGTCATTGGTCATAATCAATGTCCGCTGAATGCCTCTTCAATGACCCTCTAACCACCACTACATTTCATAATGTTGTTCTGGGAAGATGATGTATTATACTTTCGTGGTTACCCTGCCTTAAATGCGAAAAAAGAGAAGATTCCTCTCAAATTCAATGAGTAATAAATGTATGTGTGTGTGTGTATATATATATGTGTGTGTGTGTGTGTGTGTGTGTGTGTGTGTGTTCAAATTATTGAATGTATCTTATAATATTTGGTAAGCATTTCTCTTATTGTCCTAATGGACCCCACGAACACAGATTAGGACAAACTGAGCAAACATAGTACAAGGAAAGAACACTGGACTTGGAGTCAGAATACCTGAGTGTATTCTAGCTTTGGCATTTCGGGATCCTATTGGTAGAAGTGCCAGCTGACATTGCTGCTAACCTTCCCTAGCACTAGAAATATGCATTGAATTCAGTACAAAATACAATGTTCTAATGTTCCCTGGTCATCTTTGTTGTTAGCTTCAGGAGAATAGAGAAATTGTTATCAATAATAAAATATTATTATAATTCCTTTGTTCTCTTCTTTCAGTGGTAAGATTGTGCAAGAATATTTTTAAAGTGCAAGAATCAATATTTTTAATGTGCAAAAATCCCTTTTCTCTTTCATTTTTAAGGCTCTTGTGAAAGCAATCCCATGCTTCAGTGCCACCCTTTAAGCAGTTGATATAAAGCCAAAGTGACAGGGCAGAAGAAAAAATGCCATTCCTCTTTCCTTTTGTCCCTTATGACATAGGAACAGTTCCATGGCTTTTCACTGATAATTTCCTTTCAACTTTTGACATCTTGCAAAATTAATGATTGCACAGCTTTAAAAATTAAAGTGTATCCTTGCCTTTACATTTTAAATGCATTTGACTTAATGTTACTGTATAAAAAACCAATTGTATATATATATATATATATATATATATATATATATATATATATATAAACAAACACATATGTACACACAAAAATATACATTTTATAATATTAATGGTGATACATATGCAGATGAACACACATACACAGGATCATCCAGTCATTCATGCAGACTTTCATCCATTTGGTAAGTAAACTTTTTCAATGCCTCCTATATACAAGTATTGTGCTAATCCCTGGGAATATCACTATAAGCAAGAATAGGTTACATATCTTAGTGATGATAACAAAGATTTACATCCATTCCTAATACTAATCTAAACTCTGCTGTAAACATGCTTAATTCTTATAACCTTATAAACAAAGTGTTATTTATTTAAAATTCAGATACAGAAAAGAAGAGTAACTTTTCCAGTATCATATAGATAGAAACTAGTTAGAGCTAGAATTCCAGCCCAGCTGGTATATCTTGAAGCTTGAAGCTTGTGAAGGCCACACAGTGCTTCCCTGCTCTCACAACTTCTCAGCTGGAGCTAAAAGTAAAGTTGAGGGAAATACTGACTGGTTATAATGGGATGAAACAAGAGATAAAAGCAAAATATGTTTCTCTCACAATGGAAGTCTTAAATATTCCATTATTTGAACAATTGAAAATAATTTCAAATCAGATACTTTTTTAACAGAAATAAATCTGAAAGTCCTTAGCAGAGATCCATTCTTTGTTCCTATTATGTATTTGAGACCAAGATAAGCAGTGAAATTTTAACTAGATGATTGACTTGATAATGGAAAAGTATAACTTTGGAGTATGGAAGACTTTAAGAAAAAAAATAGGTTTGGTCAAATGTGTTTTTGTTACCAATGATTCATCATCCTTATATGTCTTGTCTTTTCCATATGATTTATAGGACTTCCTTGTGGGAGGAAAATTCGGTATGTCATATTGATACAGTTTTAGCCAATAAAATATGAGGGGAAGTGTTATGTGGCCTGCACATAACACTTATATTCCTGCACAGCAAAAGTTTTAGCATCATCTCATTCATAGTTTATCAGTTGTCCTCCCCCTCTGCCATGATAATACTATGTCCTAAACAAGGGTGTTCCTTTGGTTAAAATCACATACTGAATAAAACCATAGTGACTCTCATCTCACATATCAGGGGAGAGAAAAGAAAATTGCATTGTTATAAACTAGTAATATATGGGTTTGTTTTGTGTTGATAACAACCATAGAATAATCTGGTGAAATCTGAGCGTTCCAAAAGATTTGACTTTTCATATTCCTGAACCAAATGTTCTAAATGGAGTATGATATTAAAAAACTCCTTCATTTGAAAGTGATGGAAAGCAATCTGGCATATAGTAAGAAATGACAAGATTATAGTAAGAGTTATGAGAAATTGTATCCCATTTGATTCAAATGTATGATATGTCAAGATCATTGTACTGTCATGTGTAACTAAGTAAAAAAAAAAAATACACTCTTCAATTAGGAAAAAAAAAAAAGAAGAAACACCTGAGATCATCAACTTAAAAAGGGAAAAGATCAAATTTGGTTCAAATTTTTGGAGGTTGCATTCCACGGTCGTTGACCCTATTGCTTGTAGAAGCACATACTGACAGGGAGTATGTGGATGAACAAAACTATTCCTCATAGTGGGGAGGTTAAAAAGAGAAATAGGAAATGGGAATGTCCCACTATCTCTCAAGGGCATGCCTCTAAGGGCTGGAGAATCTCCCACTAGGCCCCTCCTCTTAAAATTTCTACCACCTGCCAATATTGCCAACCTGTATTTGAGAGACATTTCAGATCCAAAGCTATAGTAATAAGCATAAAGTAAAATCTGGGTATTACCAATGACCGGAGCCAATATCTTGAACATCATCTGAAATTGTCTTTACTTTCTTTTTCTCTCTATTCTTTCTCTCTCCTCTCTCTCTCTTCCCCCTTTATTTGTGTGATTGTATGTAACTATGTATACCAAAGATCTCTCTTAAGAAGAAAAAACAAAGAAAAACTAATTTCTACAGTTCCTCAGTTCTGATTCAAATAGGCATAGAAGAGTCCTGATCATATCCTACTGGGTCTTGAGACACTCCAGATCCAATCAATTATTTCCAGTCATCAACCTCTTATAAAACACAGCAGTTCTAATTAACCACACAAGCATCGGAGAGAAGCAGCATGATAATCCTTCCCTGGATAAGAGAGGGATGCTGGATGGGCAGTATCTCAGATACTGACCTTAGAAGACCTGAACACTCATAAAGACCTCAGAAATCTTGAAGCGGGAAGAAGTGAGGGAAAAGATAAAGAAGAGTGATAATCATTTTATTCTGTCCAAACTGCTGCAACAAAATACCACGAACTGGTAACACAGAAATGTGTTTTTTCCCTGTCCCAGAGGAAGGGAAATCCAAAATGAAGGTGCTGGCCGATTCAGCATCCATTAAGACCCATTTCCTTATGCATGAATGGTGTCGCCATGTGAAGTCTAAAGACACAAACTCCTTTGGGATTCTTTTATAAGGGTAAAAATCCCCTTTAAACTGGTTTTTTTAGTTATACATGACAGTAGAATTCATTTTAATGAAGTTATGCAAGCATGAAATATATCTCATTCTAGTTAGGACCCCATTCTTTTGGATATACATGATGGTGGGATTCACTATGGTGTGTTTATATAAGTACATAGGAAAATCATTTCAGATTCATTCCAGTCTTTCCTTTTCCTAGGCCTCTCCCTTCCCTTCCCTTCCCTTTGTTTAATTTACAGAATACCTATTCTGTTTCTCTTCCACCCTCATTGTGGGTTAGCTTCCATATATTAGCAAAAACATCTAATCTTTGGTTTGGGGCAGTTGACTTATTTCACTTAGCATGATAGTATTCAGGTCTATTCATTTACTTGTAATGTCATAAAGTCATTCTTCTTTTTTTTTTTATTACTGAGTAATACTCCATGTATATCTATACCACATTTTCTTTATCCATTCATCTGTTGAAGGGCACCTAGGTTGGTTTCACAGTGTAGCTATTGTGAATTGAGCTTTTATAAATGTTGATGTGGCTGCATCACTATAGTATGCTGATTTTTAAATACTTTGGATATAAACCAAGGAGTGTGATAGTGGGGTCAAATAGTGTTTCCATTCCTCATCTCACTCCAGTTAGAATGGCAATTATCAAGAATATACGTAACAATAATTATTGGCTATAATGTGGGGGGAAAGGTACACTCATATATTACTGGTGGGACTGCAAATCAGTGCAACCACTCCAGAAAGCAGTATGGCGATTCCACAAATCCCTTTCATAGAGGTTGTGCCTTAATAACCTAATCACCCCTCTGAAAGCTCTACTATCTAACACCATCACTTTGGGGCTTAGCATTTCAACACACGATTTCTAAAGGACATATTCAGACTACAGCAGTTAGGATGCCAACAAACTTGCTTCAAAATTGTAAAAGGACTAATTTAAGTAAACTATAAAATTAAATGTTGTTGTCATAATGTGAGCCCTGAGAGCACGGTAGGAACATGTGTTGAAGGGTAGAGAAGGTAGAAGATGTCCTTTTCATCTTATGGTTCAAAATCTTTTGCCACCAATATCATCAGACACTTCCTTCCACCAAGAACCCCTTCCTTTCTTTCTTTATGACCCCTTCTATTTTGCCATTTTTCTCTCTCTTTCTTACCCTTTCTTTTTCTCCCTACCATCTACCACAGTTTCTAACAATGTGTTAATATATGGTAAACTCGTTTATCTTTTTAAAAAATCTTTTGAAGTTTATTATTTAACTGATGCATAAAAATATAAAAGTTGTACATATTATTGCTGGGGAACATGTGATGTGTCAATAAGTATATACATTCCATAATATTTAAATCAACCAAAACAGATTTAGCTTCTTAAGCATTTATCATTTAGAGTGAATACTTTCAAAATCATTCTAGCTTATTGAAATGTACAACAGTACATTATTGCTACCTATAGTCACCCTGTTAGGCAAAAGCACTTCAGAAATTCTTGCTCTTATCTCACCGTAACTTAGCACCCAGTGATCAAAGTGCTCCACCATCCCTCATCCTCTCTGGCCTCTGGTAATCAGCATTGTGCTTTCAACTTTTATGATATCAACTTTTTTTGCATTCTCCAGATGAGTGAGAGCATGGTACTTATCCTTCTATGCCTGCGTTATTTCAATGAACATAGTGATTTCCAGTTCCATTCATGTCGTTAAAAATGATGGGATTTGATTCTTTCTGATGACTGAATAGTATTTCATTGTATATATGTACCACATTTTCTTTATCCTCACATCTGCTCAGGGATCCACTTCTTGCCTATTACGAATAGTGTTGCAGTGAACACTGGAGTGCAGATGCTTCTCTTTGACATGCTGAGTTCTTCTCCCTTGACTTTATACTCAGGAGTGAGATTGCTGAACAGATAGTAGTTCAGCTCTACGTTTAGTTTTTTGAGGAAGCTCTACATGGTTTTCCATAATGACTAAACATTTCTACCAGCAGTATGTTAGGGTCTTCTTTTCTCTGCAACCTCTCCAACACTTGTTATCTTTAGTCTTTTATAATACCTATTTGATAATAGCCATCATCTCATTCTCCTGGTGACTTCTCACTGTGGATAGGATTTGCATTTCACTGGTGATTGGTGACACTGAGCACTTCTCAGGTACCTGTTGCCTTTTGCATGTCTTCTTTTGAGAAATGCTCATTTAGTCTATTACTTATTTATTTATTTATTTTGCTTTTGAGTTGAGGGAGTTCCTTATATATTCTGGCTATCAATCCCTGTTCAGATAGATGGTTCACAGATATTTTCTCCTTTCTATACAATGTCTCTTCACTCTGTTGATTAATTCACTTTGCTGTGCAAATACTTTTTAATTTAATATAATCCCATTTATCTAATTTTGTTTATGTTTCCTTGCTTTGGGGGTCTTTCCAGAAAATTTTTGCTCATCCCCATGTCCCAAAGACACATCAAAATCCAACTTTTTTTTTTAAGGTGCTAAAAACATGTATTGGAGAAAAGACAGTTTTTTTCAATAAATGGTGCTAGGAAAATTGGATATCTACATGCAGAAGAGGGAAGTGAGGTAACCTATTTCTCTCAATTAAGAAAACCAACTCAAAATGGATTAAAGAATTTAATGTAACTATGAAACCATTGATGGGGGGTACTTTCTTTGATCCTTTGCTGATCTCCATTTCTTTCTTTGCCTTTTCCTTCCTTCAGAGTCAAGTTTTATAAAAGAACAGGTATATTTGTTGTCTCCATTTCCTCATTTTCCATTCCTTCCTCACATTTCTTCATAGGTTTTTCCAAGATTACCAAAGACAACTCAGTTTGCAGTTACAATTTAGTTGGCCTCTTAGCAGATTTTAATTCTTCTTCGTATCTCTTTTCTTGACACATTCTCTCTACCCTTCCTCAGTTATGGCTTCCAATTATCCTTCTTTTTTTGACCATTCTCCTCACCTCCTTAATCCCACTGTGGATTTTCTGCCTTAACCTAACCATAAAATACTGGACTGTCCTCCTAAATTCTACTTGGAAAAAATTCCCACTCCTCAGTTAGTCCCTCTCTGAGCTCACTTATACCCTTGACTTACACTTGTAGCACCCCTGAGAATGAATTACACAAGTCCAGCTGTCCCTTTTCACCATGAGACAATAGAAGAGAAGCACTCATTTCCAAGAGGTCAGAGGATGACAAAGAATCTACGAACTTACATCTAATTTTATATCAAGAAAATAAATGATTTTTTTTACCTACACTCCAATGAAATTTCTTTATTTAGGAATTGTTAGCCTCAAGGAACTTCACTTGGGTCAAGTGTCCTCCCAGATGACCAACTTCACCCACACTACATGCACTAAAATTGAAGGTGAGTAGAAAAGTAACGAGAATAACAAGAAGGGTACAAATGACTGCTGGGCAACATAGGCAGTAAGCCCCCAGGGCACATCATGATTCTGGCAGCAATATCCTTCTTCCCAACTCCCAACAGAACCAGAATATGAGAGAGTTAATGAGACAGGCAACGGCCTGAAATATTTAGAGAAGAAAAATTACGAACTAAAACCTAGTAAGTCAAGAAGGTCCTGTGTAAATGATGGGTGCGGAGGGAAAAGGATAACATGATACAGAAAATCCTTTCAGACAGAGAATTAAGTATCCACATAGATATAAATGAGCAAGTAAACTAAAAGCCAATGGAGCAGACAATTGGGAAGTACTAGAAATGAAGAGAAGGTCAAAGCAACAAATTGAAGAAGAGGATATGACAACTAGAAGTATCAGATATTGTGTAAGAAGCAAAAACAAATAAAGACCTTCAGTAACCAGAATCTGAAAAGAAAGCAGCTGACAATGTAGGATGAAACAAATCTGTTTATATATATATATGTAACAGGATGGAATGAGATTAAAGGATTGGATTAAAACTCTGCAATTTCATCACTAATTTAACTGATTTGGCACCAGGAATGGATTCTGTTGCTAACAGACCTGTCTAGTGAGTTGGTGGTACAATTGTGTTCCCACCCAATAATGCCAGGGGATGTTGTTAATATAAATATGTTCAGCAAGATAGTAAGTTTATATTTAGCTCCATAAAGCAGAGAATGTAGGATATTGCGGTTTGGAACTTCAGTTTCCCCAGCCCAAAGGCCATGTGTTCAAGTCTTGACACACATAGTGGCACTTTTGGGGAAGTGGTAGAACCTTTAAGAGTGGGACCTAGTGGGAGGTTTTTGGTCATTGAAGACATTCTTTTGAAGGGGACTGTGGGGGCGCAGTCTCCTCCTCTTCTTTCTTGTTTCCGGGCACTGAGGTGAGCAGTTTTCTTCCATGTCATGGTCTCCCACCACAATGTGCTTCCTGGGCAAAGCCCCAAAACAATGGGGTCAAGTGATCATGGACCAGAACCTCTAAAACCATAAGCCAGGTAAATATTTCCTCTCATCTTAAAAAATTTATCTTAGATTTAAATTTATTTTTAACTAATACATAAAAACAGAATTATGCAAATTAATGGGGTCTACGTAATATTCAGTATACATTGTTATAGTTTGAATCTGGCTTGAATCTGGATATTCCCCAAACTTTCATGTGTTGAAGCCTTGGTCTCCAATATTCAAAGGTGGGGCTTTTGGAAAGTGATAGGACCACAAGGGCTCTAACCTTATCATCCATTGGTGGATTTATAGCCGAATGGACCATTGTGATATAGTGGAAACAGTGAAGTGGGAGCTAGTGGAAGGGAGTGGATCCTTGTGAATATACCCCTTGGGGAGTATCCTTTACCCCTGTTCTCCTTCTCTCTGTTTCCTATCTGCCGTGAGGCCAGCAGCTCTGTTCTACCATTCCTTCTCTGCCATGATGCTCTGCTTTACCACAGGCCTAAAAGCAAGGGACCACTTACCTGTGGAGTCAAACATCTGAAACTATGAGAAAAAATAAACCTTTATACTTGAAATTTCTTTTCTCAGATATTTTGTTGCAGTGATGGAAACCTGTTAACATATGGTGTATACGTTGTGGGATGTTTAAATCAAGGTAAATACATCAACCTCCTCGAATATGTATAATTTTATCATTTATTAATAGGAAAAACATTAAAATACCTTTCTTCCAGATTTTTGAAACATACAGTATATCCTTTTTATATATAGCTACCTACTCTGCTGCAGCACACCCAGACTTCCTGCTGCTAGCTGTGAATTAGTACCAATGACCATATTTTATAAGTTGATTTTCTCAGATATTTTATTATAGTGAAAGAAAGCTTACTAACATGAGTCAAGCAAGATGAGAAGTGTGAGATAGAGGAATAAAAAAGCATAAATGGTGAGAGATATTTAGGACAAGAAATAATAAACTTGATGAGTAAGAAATCTCAGACCTAGAATTTTGCATGAATGTAACAGTATTAACAGGTTTTTGGTAAGTATTTTGATCAAGATATTATAGGAGGCCATCCTGAGTAGTTGGAGATAGTATTCTAAAAAGAGGAGGCTGAGATCAATTGAAGTTTAGGTTGACAGATGTGGCCAGCTGAATAGACTAATATGGGATAGATTATACTATTATCAAATTACTTTATGATCAGATACAGAAGTGGAACTATGACTAGATAACTGAGATTGTGCCTTATGACATACCTAATAATTAAATACATAAAAATTATTTTGAAGTGCCTTCATGGTGGATAATATTATATGGGTGGGAGCTAGGAAAGCAGGTTGTGAGACCAGAAAGAAGAAAGGAAGAGGGAAAATAGCTCATAGTCCTTACAGTCAGAAAATATGTGCCATAGGTTTTTATCATGGGTCTTAAAGTTTTGGATGATTCCATTTAGAATGAGTCCAATTATTCCAACTGTTGGTTGAAGTCATCATTAGGAACAAATTCAGCTGTGGAACTGATATTGTCATAAAAGCAAAATACACCTGCAGGACTGAGGTCATCATGGGTGGGGGCAAATTTATCTCTTGGTGTTGAGGTCATCCATGTAATGTTACCACTGTATGCCTACAGAAAGTTGGATGTGGCAAAGATTTTGCTTACCAACACTGTGTGCCATGAAGAAATTTTGTGGTACCCCTATGTAGAGGTAGGTATAATGCAACTAAGTAAAGAGAGGTTCTTGTGGAAAACAGGTCATGTAAAACCATGCTTCAACTGGGTTAAATAGAAAGTGCATGCTGAGGCTTTTTAAAAATTTCTTACATACATGACAATAGTGGAATGCATCGCAATCATAATTACCCATTCACAGCACCATTTTCGTAACTCTGCATATAAAGTATGTTCACGCCAACTTATGCCATTATACCTGAGCTCTCTTATTATTATTATTATAGGCTAGCGATTGGGCCTATGGAAAAATTCAGAGGCCTAAGCCAAGAAGTTAGAATTTATCACTGGTGCCCAAAGAAAGAATATATGTGAGTTGTTATATGAGTTTTTCCAGATGATGAAATGTTTTTCCGGGGGATGATACAATTTGAAAACAGGGCTCAAACATCAAAAATAAAGTCAGACTCTTTTTTATTAGTGCTCTATGATGGGCCTGGAATTTAAAGGCTTTAGAAACCTATACAAATTAATTCTTTATTCCAACTGGCATTCAAGGGAATGCTTTTTGGAATGACAGTGGGCTGGACATAATATAACACAATAGAAGTTTTTCTCTAACTCACACTGTTTATAGAGTAATAGAAAAATTGACAATACCTGGAAATTGAAGCTGCTACAAAGCAAGTGAGGACATGAGAACGCCCTTGTAATAATAAGTTAAGCCTAGCCTCCTTGAAATAGCTTTCAAACTAAGGACAAAGGGATGGAAGGTTCAGACAAGATAAGAAATAACTAATAGTTTAACCTTCATAGGCACCGAACACTAGGCTTAGAATATTTTTTGACTTAAAAAAAAGCCAATTGTTTTAAACTTAGATTCTGTCCCCCTTCGTTTTTCATTGAAATAGTTGTGAAAGATAAATTAGGTACAATTTTCACCTGTGAGACACAGGAAATTCTTTAAATATTTTAAACTTTGTACTTTGTAGATTTTTTTTTCTGATTTATGCAGACTTAAGCAATTCGCATAAACTAAAATTTGAAACAAAATAAAGCAAAAATGTTTTTGACGTTGAACCTATGAGTGTAGGGTGAGATTTTAAAATGTAGAATAAAATTCTATACTGGTCATTTGAGGTTAACAGAACAAACTTTCCCTGAGTGCATATGGTGAAATTTGTCATTACATTGCTTTGAATTGAATGTCATTATGTGTGAAAGTTCATTTGGTGAAAGAAATGAGTTCTTTCCACAAATAGTTAACCATATGTCACAAAAAAATTCTACAATTTTTATAGAGAAACTCCTAGTTCAAGAGAGTGTCATGAACAAATTTCTTACTTGTGAATCTAATATATTAGTTTACTATTTTACATATTCTTATCAGTGTGCCCTTTCATTGTGTTAGCAGAGTAAGCAGAGATATACCTTGTGCTTATTTCTAGCATCAGAATTAAAGATCCTCATTTATTCATTCAATTAATATTTGTTAAACTCAGAATTCTGAGTTCTAGAAGCTCCAGCAAACGGTTGTGCAGTAGAGTTAAAAGATAATGACTGAGGTAAAATAGAAATGAAGAGCATAAAAATTGACTCCTGATTTGCAACACTGTCTTAATTCATTTTTAGTTGCTATAAGAAAATATCTGAGACTGAATACTTTAAAAGGAAAAAAGGTTAATTTAGTTCATTTTTGAAGTCTGAGATTCCAAACCTCTTGCTGTTGGATCTGTGAGAAACCCCCTGGCTGTGTCACATCCTGGCAACTGGCATCATGGCAGGAGCTTGTGGGAGAAAGAAAGATCACATGGCAAGACAGTAGACCAGAGTGAAGGGCAGGGCCAGGTTTGTCCTTCTTAAACACCCCTTCATGAGAACTGTATCAGGTCCCTCTTACCTAAGAGACTCTTACATGATGTCATCTTTGAAAACTCCCAAACTTCTTAACATCACACACTGAAGACCAAGCTATTCATATATAAACTTTTGGGGGACATTACCAAATCCAAAATATAGCAACTGCCATCCTCAGGGATGCTAGAATTGCTTCCAAGGATGACAGGGTTTGAGGTACAGAAGACGACTGTAACTAGGAGAGTTGTCAGTGAAGGTAGTATATGAAGTTGGAGAGTACTTAGAAGTATGGAATGATAACTGGCTACTTGAAAGTACACAAGAACGTGGTACCATATCAGCATTAAAGAAGTAGAGAAATGCCAACTGCTTTCATGCAGGTGCACTTGGAGCTAATGCTTGAGACAAAGCAATAAGTTGGAGAGAAAAAAAATATTATGATGTGTTCTTTATTCCTCTTTTATTCCATGCATCTTACAATACTTGATACTTAGTTTGTAACTATCACGTTTTCACATTTATCACCATATGTTTTGAGTGCACTTGTTTTATTTTTTCTAATTGTACCTTACACTCAGTAAGGAATGAAAAACATGGCTTATACATCTTTATAACTCAATTCACAGTAGGTAGCAAAATTAGATACTTCACAAATATGCATGAGTGAAAAAATAAAGGTCATTGTCAGCAAGTGACCCTTCTGACATGAGATTTAACATTACTAAAAGGGTGATGCTTTTAACACATAGGACTTGGGGGAATATTCCTATCTAAACGATAGCACTTGGCCATTGTGAACCGTGCTGCAGTGAACCTGGGAGTGCAGATGTCTCTGTTGACATACTGATTTAATTTCCTTTAGATATACACTCAGTAGTGGGATTACTGGATCGTATAGTAGTTCTATTTTTAATTTTTTGAGGAATATGCCTACTATTTTTCTGAGTGGTTGTTTAACTTTATATTCCTACAAGCAGTATGCAAGGGTTCTCTTTTGTCTACATTCTTAAAAAAAAAAAAAAAAGAAAAAAAAATATATATATATATGGCCAATCCAAAAAGAAAAGATCAAATACAGGTTTAGGTTTATCCCAAGTAATCATGCCTATTTTATATCACATGATGCAATGATTATTAGTTTTTATCAAAACTGAATTATCATTAGTGGATACAAATGTGACTACCATTATGAAATATGAAATTTCCGTCTGTTTTGATATATAGATATTTTGAATGCTTGTTCAAGTTTAACCAGCTAATTGTAGGAATGACAAAAGGAAACCCACTTCATAATATGTAGTGATAGTTCTGTGATATGTGTCATCAGATTGCATAAATAGTAAAATATTTTTTCACTGGGAAAGGAGATAGTAAGAGAGATTCTATTGACAAAAAATCCTGGGATATTATAACATTTTAATTCCTTTCAATGTGAAAATTCAGATGAAATGAATTCCTTGAAAAATAAAATTAGCATAGCTGAGACCAAAAAATGAGAAAAAAGAAAAAAAAAATGTGAGTGATCCAATATTATTAAGTACTTCAATTCCATATGCCCCATATGGTAATGAACAAACATTGCTCAGCCTATTATGAAGTCAATATAACTTTGATACTTAAACATGAAAAAGCATTACCAAGAAAGGATTTGATTACATGAATGTTTAGGTAGTTTAATATTTGAAAATAAATCAGTGCAATCTGCCCTGATGACACAGCAAAATAAAAAAAAGTATATTATTTGATAAAAGTCACTGTTTATTCATGACAAAAACCCAGAGTGAGCAAAGAATAAAAGGGATTTCCCTTTATCTGACAAAGAATATTTACTAACTAAAAAATACTACAGTATATGTTATATTTAATGCCAAGCTATTGGTTTCCTTCTCTGTGACATATGGAAGACAAAGATGTTTTATATCAGCACTTCCATTTAGCATTGTATTGAAGCATTTTGACAGTTCAATATGAAAATAAAATGCATGAAAAAATAATGTGAAGATTGAAGATGTTAAAATATTTATTGTGTGCATTTGGCATGTTTTTGCACATAGAAAAGCTCTAAAGATTCAAAAATAAGCAAATTAATAAGTTAATTCAGCAATTTCTTCAACAAATGGTGCTGGGAAAGCTGGAAATCCATATGCAGCAAAGTAAAACTAAACCCCTATTTCTCACCCTGCACAAAACTCTACTCAAAGTAGATCAAGGATCTAGGAATTGGACCAGAGGACCCTGCACCTAATAGAAGAAAAAGTAGGCCCAAATCTTCATCATGTCAGATTAAGCTCTGACTTCCTTAACAAGACTCCTAAAGCACAAGAAATAAAAACAAGAATTAATAAATGGGGTGGATTCAAACTAAAAAGCTTCTTCTCAGCAAAAGAAATAATCAATGAGGTGAAGAAAGAACCTATATTTTGGGCTCAAATTTTTGCCACATGCACGTCTGAGTACTAATTTCCAGGATATATAAAGAACTCAAAAACTTAAACTTAACACCAAAAACCCCAAATAACCCAATCAATAAGCAGGGCTGAGGAATTGAACAGACACTTCACAGAGAAAAAATATAATCGATCAATAAACATGAAAAATGTTCAGCTTCTCTAGTGATTAAATAACTGCAAATCAAAACTATTCTGATTTCATCTCACTTCAGTCAAAATGGCACTTATGAAGAATACAAGCAACAATAAGTGTTGGCAAGGATATGGGGGGATAGGCACACTCATACATTGCTTATGGGACTGCAAATTGGTGCAACCAATCTGGAAAGCAGTATTGAGATTATTTAGAACACTTGGAACAGAACCACCATTTAACCCAGCTATCCCACTCTTCCGTCTATACCTAAAGGACTCAAAAATAGAATACTACAGTGATGCAGCTACTCAATGTTTATAGCAGTACAATTCACAATTGCTAAACTGTGGAACCAACCTAGATGCCTTTTAATAGATGAATGGATAAAGAAATTGTGGTACATAAACACAATGGAATATTACTCAGCATTAAAAGAGAATAAAATTATGGCATTTGCAAGTAAGTGGATGGCGTTGAAGAACAGCATGCTAAGTGAAATAAGCCAATCCCCAAATCCTGGGACCTAATGTTTTCTCTGATCAGTGGATGGTAATCCATAATTGGGTGGGGGGCAGCAAGGAATGAGTGGAGGAACTTTGGATGGGGCAAAGGAAAGGGAGGGAGGAGGAAAGGGAGTAGGAAAGATGGTGGAATGAGATGGACATCATTACCCTAGGTACATGTATGATTGCACAAATGGTATGACTCTACTTCATTCACAACCAAAGAAGTGAAAAATACTGTGCCATTTGTGTACAATGAACCAAAGAGCTTTCTACTATTATTTATGACTGATTAGAACTAGTCATAAAAAAAGATCATGCATAGTTAACAAACAAAATTTAATTACATTTTTAATCAACCTATAAAAAAATAACAAAGAAGTTGATATTTAAAAATGCAGTCAGGTGTGGTGGCACATTTCCTGTAATCCTAGTGACTCTGGAGGCTGAAGCAGGAGGGTCGCAAGTTCAAAGCCAGCCTCAGCAAAAATGAGGCACAAGCAACTCAGTGAGACCCAGTCTCTAAATAAAACACAAATTAGGGCTGGGGATGTGGCTCAGTGTTGAGTGCTCATGAATTCAATCCCTGGTACCAAACAACAACAAAAAATAGCATAAGCCATAAAATCATGTTTCCATGGATAAACCTATAGAAGAAAGTGTACAAGGCTAACAAATGAAAACTATAAAATATTGTTGAAAAATTTAAAAAGACCTAAGTAAATGCAAAGATATATTCTGTTAAAGATTCAATACCATGAGATTTCATTTTTTCCCAGTATGTATCTTAACATTCAATACAACTTAAACCAAAATCACAACAGGCATCAGAAGAAAATTACAAACCCCAGAAGCCATGCACAACATATAAAGTTCTTAAATTTGTCTATAAAAATAAATAAATAAATATTCTGGTATAAAACTAAATTCTTATCTCTCACCAGTTACAAAATTCAACTCAAAATGGATTACAGAGTTAAATGTAAGATCTGAATCTATAAAACTATGAGAAGAAACATATGAGAAATAATTCTAGACATTGGAATGAGCAAGAATTTTTTGGAAATGAATCCAAAAAGCACAGGAAACAAAAGCAAAAGTAGAAAAACATGACTACATCAAGCTAAAAGTATTTGCACACCAATAGCATAAAGGGACAACCTAAAGAATGGGAGAAAATATTTCTAAATTATACATTTGATGTAGCATTGATATTCAGAATAAATAAAGAACTCAAAAACTTAATAGCAATAAAATAACCCCTCTAAAGAATGGGCAGTTGAACGAAATAGACATTGCTCAAAAGAAGAAAAACAAGGGGTCAACAAATATGTAAAAAATAATAAACATTACTAATGAACAGGGAATGAAAATCAAAACTAGAAAAATATGTCACCTGATGGTAGGAAGAATAGCTGTTATCAAAACAACTAAAGATAACCTGTGGCAATGTTGGATGCAGGAGAAAGAAAACTCCTGTACAATGTTGGTAGGAATGCAAATTACTACAGCTGCCATGCAAAACACGATGAAAGTTCCTCAAAAATGGGAAAGTAGTGCTACCGTGTGTGATTCAGCAATTCCATTCCTGGGTATGTATCCAAAGGAAATGAAATCAGTATATCAAAGAGACATCTGCATTCCCATATTTACTGCATCATTATTCACAATAACCAAGAAATGCAAACATCCTAAAGGTCCATCAACTGATGACTGGATGAAGAAATTGTGATGCATACACACAATGCAATTCAGCCATAAAAAGATAATCAAATCCTGTCATTTGTGACAAGATAGATGAAACTTGAGATCATTATTTCAAGTGAAATAAGCCAGGTTCAGAGACATGTGCTGAATGATCTCACTGATATGTGGAATGTAAAAAAGTTGACCACACAGAAGTTGAGAATAGAATAGTGGTTACCCAAGAGTGGGGAGAAGGAGGGATTACGAAAGGTTGATCAGTGGATGCTAATGAGCTACACTAAGATAAGACCAAGAATTCCTCCTGTGCTTTTTGTACAATAAGGAGACTATAAATAAATAACAATAATGAACTAAACATTTGAAAAATGTAGAAGGGAGGATTTTGAAAGTTTTTTCATAAAGAAATGACAAATATTTGGGGAGTCAGATTTGTTTAGCCTAATTTAAATTTCATAGGATCCATACATGTATTATAACATCATGCTACCTCATGATGTTGAAGTTTTTTATGTTTTATGTCCTAATTAAAAATCAAATAAAATAATACTGTGAAAATTAACATTGTATTCATCAAAAGTACAATAATTAAGAAGAAAAGACAAACTTTCTTAGTGAAAGAGTTTCTAAGAACAAAGACAGCAAAGGCTTAATATAGCTAAAGTCAAATAAGCATTTTATTGATGAATAACTACAAGTGGGAAAACATAAAAAAAGTACTGCCTTACCCATAATTTAATGCAAATTAAGTTGACAATAATATAAATTTTCAATCATTAGATACATGCATATTTGAAACACATAGTTTATGTTTAATAATATTGAGAAATGGCAAGGTTTTAACATTTTCATTTACTATCACTATGAGTTGAAATAAAAACTAGGACATATTTTTAGGATATAGTTATCAAAACTAGAACTGGAGGATGTTATGTTTATGTTAGTGAAATAAGCCAGACACACAAAAATAAGAACCACATATTCTTTTTCATATGTGGAAGCTCAGACAAGTTGACTTGAATGCCAAAGTGATTTATAAAGATTGACAAGATTGGAGGTGGGGTTGATAAAGGAAGATGCGTTCCATCAGTGAATGCTGTAGGAATGTGCTGAAATACCACACTGAACCCCATAACATGTATAATGAGCTCATGCTAATATAAAATAAGTTTTGATTTTTCTAGGCAGCAAAGAAGGAATCAAAATAGTAGGATTGTAATAGTAAACTAAAAATAGTGAGACAAAATTGAAAGTGCATGTACTTTTTGACTAGAAAAAAACCTACTGCTGTTAAATTATGCATATGTTGACCAAACATGTTATTTCAATGGTTTGTATTATTCATATGAAAAAAGGAAAATCCAAAAACCTACGTGATTAGTTAGGATGGAGTAAAAAGCAAAGATAAAGTGCTGTAATGCAATCCATGAAGCTACTAAGGAAATTAGTGAGCTTCTGTCTTGATTTCTGAGATTTGACTATAAAAATAAATCTTTCAAATAACATTAACATTTTATTATATTAATATGCATTATATTTGTTTCTATTTCTATATATTCTGGTTTATGCATTTTTTCCTTGAAATAGATACCTATTAAAATCTGTTCATAAGAACTACTATTGCTAAAAGGTACTATTCTTTAAGTATAGTGAATTTTTACTAATAATCATACATTTCTCTTTTTTTAGTTGTAGATGGACACAATTTCTTTATTTTATTTATTTATGTTTATGTGGTGCTAGTGATCAAATCCAGTGCCTCACACATGCTACGCAAGTGCTATTGCTGAGCTACAACCTCAGCTCTTAAGTAGATATTTTCTATTTTGGAGAAGTTCACGTTTTTAATTTTTTTGTTGGAATACACTTCTAAATTAATCTTTTGGCATTATTATGTCCTAAATAATATTTGATACATAGCCAACTTTTGACAACTGTTTATTGAAAGAAGGAAGGAAGGAGGGAATGGATGGAGGGAAGGAGAGAAAGAAGAAAGGAATACCAAATAAACTCATGAAAATTCATTTTTGTTCAAGTGTACTAAGAACTATGAGTATAGACACGGTTATTTCCACTGATTAAAATTGCTTTAGTGACAAGTGCTCTTTTACTCATAGGTATTTCCAGGAAGATATGTCAACTCTGTGTCTTGAGATTAGAACTGTCCTAAGTGAGCACACTTCTAAATGCTTATCACTTCAGTGTGGCTTTAACATATATTCCAGCCACCTGATACATGCTTAAGGCTGTATTGTCATTGCATAGTTAGATACTTTGAAGGATTGACAGGAAAATTTGCTGGAGAATTGGTTGAAAATAGTTCAATTATGGTGAAGACATATATGCTCAACAAACAGACATGTAGACCAATGATACATTTCTTTATCTGTTTTTTTTCCTACAGATTATATGTTGTACTTTCATTTTTGTCTAATATTAGTCTATAAGCAGTCATTAAAAGACATTTCTACCTTTGTGTGTATGTCTCCCTCTTTCTCTTTCTCCGTGTATGTGTGTGTGTGTGTATGTACACACACATACATATAATTCCAGTTGATCCCAAGTTTGAGGCCAGCATTAGTGAGGCTGCTCAAAATAAAAAAATAAAAGGGCTGGAATGTAGTTCAGTGGTAAGGTGCTCCTGAGTTTAATTTATCATTGCCAAGAAATAAAAATAAAACTTTTATCTATTCATCCTTTGAGGCAACCAGTTTGCTTCCACAACTTGGTGATTGAGAGTAATGCTGCAAATATGGGCATGAACACGGTAGTGCAGGTGTTTCTTCACAGGTTCAGTTCCTCAGGTATATACCCAGACATGAGATTGCTGAATTGTATGGTAATTCTACATTTAATTTTTTTGAAGAGCCTCTCGATTGATTTCCATAATGGAAATTGGCATTCCTATCAACAGCATAAGAGGGCTCTCTTTCCTTACACTCTTGTCCACACTTACTATTCTTCTTTTTGATAGTAGCCATTCTAACAGGTGTCAAGTTATACTTTGTTGCAGTTTTCAGTAACATTTTACTGGTGATAGTGATGATGAGCATTTTTTACATATCTGTAGGCCATTCCTATCTCCTCTTTTGAGAAATATATGTTCACCTGTTTTAAAACTTGAGTTGTTTTCTTTCTATTGAGTATTGAATATTTTGGATAATTGCCCCCTTATCAGAAATATGTTTTGCAAATATTTTCTTGCAGGTAATGAGTTGTCTCTTCATTCTTGTAACCGCTTCCTTTGATGTGCAGAAGACTTTTAGCTGGATACAATCCCATTTGACTGTTTTTACTTTTGTTGCCTGTGCTATTGGAATCCCAAATTTTATTCTTCTGATGTGGGTAATCAGTTTTCTCAACACCATTTATTGAAGAAATAGTCCTTTTCCCAATTATGTGTTATTAGCACCATACTCCAAAATCAATTTACTGCAAATACTTAGGTTTATTTCTGGGTTTTCTCCTCTGTTCCACTGGTTGATGTTTCTGTTTTCATGTCAGTACTATACTGTTTTGAATAGTAATATATTTTGAGATCAGAGAATGTAATGCCTCCAACTTTGTTCTTTTTGATCAAGATTGCTTTAGTTATTTGGGATCTTTTTAGCTTCATGTAAATTTTGGGTTTTTTTGAGATTTTTGTGAAACGTAACATTGGGAATTTTGATAGGAATTTCATTGAATGGTAGATCACTTTGGTTAGTATGTATATTTTAACAATATCGATCAATTCATGAATATTGGTCATTTTTTCATTCATTTGTGTTTTTTTCAATATCTTTCATCGAAGTTTTATGAATCTATGTATTCATGGAATACTATACCACTTTTGTAAAAGAAGAAAATTCTGTCATTCATACCAACATAGAAGGAACTGGGAAATAATATGCTAAGTGAAATAAACCAGGCCCAGAAATACAAATATCGTATGATCTGACTTACATGTGGAATCTAAAATACAGTTTTATAGCTGGGCATGGTGGTGCATACTTGTAATCTCAGCAACTCAGGAACCTTAAACAGGAGGACTTCAAGTTCAAGACCTGTCTCAGCAACTTAGCAAGGCTCTAAACAATTTAACAAGACGCTGTCTCAAATATTGAAAAAAAAAAAAGCAATAAAGTACTATATATATAAAATCAGTCATTGTGTGTGTGTATATGTGTATGTGTGTGTGTGTGTATATATATATATATATATATATATATATATATATATATATATATATATATTAAGTCAGTTTCATAGAAACAGAGAATACAAAGGTAGTTACCATATCATAGTGGAGAGGAGAAGAAGGAGAGATAAGGAAGGGAAAAGAAGTGATTTTGATTAAAAGGTACAAAGTTTTAGACTGGAGCAGTAAGTTTTAGTAATGGGTGGTACTGAATAGTAACTAGAGTTAATAATAATGTGTTGTATATTTCAAAATTACTAAAAAATAAACTTTCAATGTTCTCATTGCAAAAAGCAACAAATTAATTGGAAAATGTATATTATTAGCTTTATTGACTCCTTCTAAAATGTTTACATAAATCAAAGAATCACATCATACCCTGTAAATATGCATAATGATTTGTCAAAGAAAAAAAATTTTAAAAGGTATATTTTGTAGCATTTTTGAATAAATTAAATTTTTCTTTGGCTTTATCATCCTGAAGTATCATGTTAGAATACATTAAATACACATACACATAAACTTTGTGTTCTAGCTCAGTCCAAAAATGAAAGTTTTAGGAAAGTCTGCTCTCCATAAGCAGGACTAGGATGGTGGCAGCCTAGAAAGACAGAAAACTTTTAGGCAACAACTGCTGTACTCCAACCAAATACCACAAACACACACATTTAACACACACACAAAAGTGGCTATGCCTTCATGTCAGCAAAGGCACAGATTTCCACTTCTACCTTGAGTATTGAAAACTTATCTTTCTAATACATGAGTGATGTCAAAGGTGTGATGTCAGAGAAATCCAGCTGAGGAGTTGGACTTGGAATTCTCAATAAGGAATAATAAGGGATTCATACAGACAGTTTCAAAGGGAGCCTAAAATTCCTTTCCAGGATGGTATTAGAGGAGCCAAGTGGAAAACACGAACTCCCAGCACCATTTAGCAGCCATGCGGTCTCTCCCTGATTATAATATCAGTGGAGGGATGTGAGGAGTAACAACTAAGCATTCCTCACTCTTGCAATTCCAGCGGGTGTCACTAGAAACCTGATAGGAAGCCTAAACTTTCTTCCAAGTCAAAATGGAAACTTTAGAACTGGAAAAAAAAAAAAAAAAAAAGCAAAACCAAACCAAACAATAAAATGAAATAAAAAAGAAAGAAATGAAAAGATTCAACAACATATTAAAGGAGACAGCAGAAACAGTCAATGAACTTCAAGATAGAACAATTGAAATTTTCCAATCTGAACAAACAGAAAAGTAGGCTGAAAAAAGTAATTAGAGCTTCAAGTTCAAATAGGGCAACAAGAACTAATGTCTATGTCATTGGACTCCCAGGATGAGAGAAGAAAGGTGATGGTACTGAAAAATTATTCTAAGAAATAATGACTGAAATTTATTCAATTTTTTTAAAGACATAAACTTGACAATTAAAGAAGCTGAGAAAACCAAAATAGGGATAAGTTCAACATTGTGTAAAGAAGTATTATCAACTTTTGAAAACTAAAGACCAACTTTTGAAAGCTGACTAGACAGAGAAAACTGATTAGAATAGCTATGTATTTCTCATCAGGAATGATAAAGGTCAGAAACATTTTGAAAAGCAGCACCCTTTTTTGATACTAAAAGAACTATCAATGCAGAATTCTCTGCCCTGCAAAAATATCCTTCAGAAGTGAAGAGGAAGTCAAGAAATTTTCAGATGAAGGAATACTGATTTTTTTTTTTTTTTTTTTTTTTTTTTTACCAGCAGACCAAGCTTAAAATAATGGCTAAGAGAAATGGTGGAAATGAAAAGGAAATGATGAATGAAGGAATCTTGAGGTATATAGAAAAAGAGTGAAAATAAGAGGAAATACTATAGATGCCATTTATTTTGAATTCTTAAAATTACGTTTGAAGGTTGGAAAAAAAATCACAATGCTGTCTAAAAATGACTACATTTTTCATTTGACTACCCACATAACTTTTGCAAGTACCCAGTCTGGAAAGATATTTGATAGTGAATTGGATTGGGAAACAGAAGACCTCCATTTGTGATTTATGGATTCTTTACATATTAGTTTATAAAGTGAGACAAGATATATCCTCTTCAGTTTTCTTCTTTCTTTCTTAAAATGAGAATATAAAACATTTCCCATGAGTTTTGTAAGGTGATTTTGTGATAATATAATTTATAAACTACAAGAGGCTAGAAAACAGAATAGTATTAAAACTATTGGCTGTGCACAGTGGTGTACCCCTGCAATCCCAGTATCTCAGAAGGCTGAGGCAGGATTGCAAGTTCAAAGCCAGCCTCAGCTATTTAGTGAGTCCCTAAGCAGTTTTGTCTCATAATAAACAACCTTTTAAAAAGGTTGGGGGTTTGGCTCAGTGGTTAAAGTGCCTCTGGGTTCAATCCCTGGTACCAAAACAATAACAACAAAAAAATCTATGACTGTATACCCTTTAAACATGGTGTTATTCAAAGGTGATCTGTTGTTATTGAAAGGTAATCTGTTGTTCTGGACTATTTAAGAAGTACAGAAATTCACAATTTATGTTGAAATGATTAAAAAATCAACAGAATTAATGATCACATTAATTAGTGATCAACATAACTAGGCTATGGGGACAAAATTATATTCAAAAGTAAAATAAAATACAGATTTCCCATATGTCCTCTTTTTCTCACAAGCACACACATACACTACAATCAATAAATAAATATGTATATGCAATATACATATTAAATATCTATCATATATATTGTATACATAAAAGCAAAATATTTAAGTTTTCCCCAAAACTTATACTAATGCTTTGCTGTATGGATTTTTAAGATCCATGGATTGTTTTGTTTTGTTTTGTTTTAAATATTCTCAGCATATCTCAGAAAATTTAGTCACATATCTTTAGTTTAATGGGAAAGATTTGATACAACACGTATTTTTTTCCTGCTCAAAAATTTCTTAACACTAAGCTATCATAATCATACTCGTTTTCCAAATATGGAGATTATGATAAAATTCTCTGCTTTTTTATTATAGCATTGAGAGTAGAATCTGGGTTATGTTAAGTGCATTTCCATCTCAATCCTAAAACCATCTGATACTCCAAACCCACAAAAATCAACTTCATTTTTCTGGGTCAAGTTATCTTTAAAGCAAAGAGTAATATATTCAAATTAAAAAATCTTTGGAAATGTTTCTCAGGACGTTAACTTGTTTTTATAAGGCAACATTTAGAGATGTAAATGTAGATGCGCCATATGGATTGCATTCTACTTGAAATACCACATATAGAAACTTAATGAAAAGTGGACTTAGAAAAAGTATGGAATGTGTTAGATTACCTTTCATAACTGGGCTTTATGGTTTCAACTAAAAAGCCACAATTGGAGAGCCGAGTTGCCATATACAAGCATTTCAGTGCTACCTATGTGTTGGAAGGGACTCAACTTCAGAGTTTTAAGATCTGTCAGTCTGGAAGAATGCATCATATTTCAAAATGCTATATGTTCTGTGGTATCTTGGGTGGACCCAGATGCCTGGTTGCATATAATGTATCTGTAATTTGATATTCATTATACCCTTCATTTTTCAATTTATTCATTCACTTTATAGCATTTAATTATTGCTGTATATTAATATTAGCTTGAGGGGAGAGGCTAAAAGAAGAATAAATATATCCAGATTAAAAGCCACTGACTCTCACAGTCCATAAGCATAATATGCTTATCCCTAAGTGTGGCTGTGCTTTTTTGGTTCCACACGCATATCTTCTTGGCACCTCCAGTTTTATACATGTCAGACTCACTTCCAACAGCCAGTACCTGCATTTATTTATCTGAGGACTTTCTTGGCCACCAAGTCCTGTTCTACCTATGTGAAATAGACTAAAGATTTGGAAGGTAATGCCTTCCATAAGCAGCCCTAAACCAGTCTCCTGCAGGTAGGGTAACACTGAATCTCCAAGTTCCCCACTAGGTTCAAACTCCATTTGTTCCTGTCACTGGTTTTTCTTTCTGTCTACTTTCTTAATCTGTATCTCGGTAGCTTCTAAAAAATAAGTTACTTGTTCTAGAACACTTAGGTCAGATTCTGTCTCTGGGAAACTCAAACTAAGACCATAAGTAAGGCAGGAAGGGAAAAAAATAATCACAATAAAATATAGTATGGATTATAATAGCAAGTATAGGTATGAAATGTCAAGGTAGAAAATGCCATGGATTTGAAGGAGGGAGATGTATTCATTTGTTTACTTAACAAGCATTTATTGGGCATTGTTTTCTATGCCCCTAATTAGTGAAAATGTAATAAAGACACCAAGTCACTGCCCTAGGTATTTCTAGAAATGTAGATTATTCACTACAGGGAAAAAAAAAATCTACCTAGGAAAAAGTGGGTTGGCAGTGGGGTGGGATGAAAAGAAAAGAAGCTAAAGAGAAAGTATGGAAAGAACAAGTAAGAAGAGATGAAAAACATTTTCTGAAGGTAGATGATGTTTGCGTTGCATTTTGAACTAAGAATAATTTTTACAGATGAAATCTGGAGACTCAGAGCCTAGACAGAGGAACAGAAAGTTGAAAGGCCTAGAGTCTTGTCAAAAGGCATAGAGATTTAGGAATATCAGTTCAGTGTGCCAAAACTCAGCACACAGATATGGGAGAATGTAAGAAAGTGATAGAGGAAAGGAGGTTGCTGTAGGGTTGGCTCTGTAGACCCTTGCACCATACCTTTCTGTGTGGATTTTATCTTATAAATTGTGGGAATTTATAAGACCTTCTGTGCTTGGGCTCCAGTTGGCATGTCCATGTTCTGTGATGGTCTGAAGATGACCATTCTTGCACGAGCCACATTTTAGAGTCTGTCCAGAGTTTAAGAATTACTAAAGGACTAGTACAAAGCCACTGAATGTAGTTGAAGATATAAACTATTAATTACATTTCATAGATTTTTTTTTCAAATATCTAAGTTACAAAAGATTGTAGGAAAACATCTGTTTCGTCCTCTAATGTTGCAGGACTACAATTGAGACATATATAATAAATCCAAGACTTTAACTGGTTCACCACATTGTTCTTTAACAAGGCAAATTTAATCAAAGTCCTTGTTTTATGCTGTGTATGTTGATGTTCTCGAATACAGAGAATAACAGGATATTTAAAAACTCAGCTCTCATAGATCAAACAAGTTTTGCCCTGCATGGATTATTATTGATAATAAGTATGTGTATATGGGAGCTCATTATGCTATTCTCTCTATATTTTGGTATATGTTAGAAAATACTCTCAATAAAATAAAAAATTAAACAGTTCCCCAAAAGGATGAAATTAGTAGCAGATTCTGTTGAGCTCCTTCAGATACACCTATCCCCAGCTGCTACTCCCTGTACATCCTTCTTCTGTGTGCTTGTTGTCCTTTGGTAACTCTGGGAGCCATCTTGCCTGACTCTACCTAAGAAGTTCTCCTTCCTCACATTCTGGGGTGGCCACGGCAGAGCTTCCTGGATGGTCAGGCTGAGGCTAGCCTTGTCCAGAACCTCCTTGTTTGTCTGGCTTCTCTCTCTACTCTAACTTGCTTTCTTCACGACCCTAGAAATTTTTCCTGGGAGAACCTCCCCACTTCCTTCCTTCCATCCCCGCCTAGTAAACCATTTGTAAATGGACTCAGGGAACTCAGCTTTAAAATGTTTCATTTTGGAATTAATCTATTCATTAGAATACTAGAACCAGGTGTAGGAATCAGAAAGCCTGGTTCTCAAATTGACTTGGTGTTTTCTTATCTGTGTCAATCAATTCTGTGAGCATCAATTCCTTTGAAATAACAAAAAAATAACATTTTCCCATTTTCTTCTTATTTCAAAGAAAGTATAGTGAGGAGGAAATGAAATAGTGCATTTGAAAGCACTTTTGAAAAGGAAAAATTCTATATGATTACCTTATTTTGCTATTGTCAAAAACAGTTGGAAACTGGGTGACATTTAATTATTAATGCATTACTAAATGTGGCAATGTGAGAAATTATTTTAAGAAAAATGAAGGGAGACTTGCTGCAATGCACCATATCACTGAGATGGCTTGTTTATTTGTTCAGTTCAGTTAGACCTTTCATCTCTGTCTGCCTGTTCCTATCAAGACACTGGAGCTAGATGAATTTGAACTTTTGGTATGGACTCTGGACTCTATTATGTTTATGTGCAAGGGGTGTATGTCTTCATTTTTCTTTACAGGTGTCAAGAAATCTTGGATGTTAACATTTAATAACTTGCATCCTAAATAAATAAATAAATTTAACTTAGTTATATACTATAATAATTATCTATACCATTGCTTATGTGCTGTATTTTCCAAAATGCCCAGAGAAAAAGTAAAGATGCCAATTTCTCTATTAAGGTAATAGTCCAGCAATATAAGTACTTGCATAACAGAAAATCTAAGTACGTGTCTAAAGTGATAGCTGCAAAGATTAAACAGTTATGCTAAGTATAATGTGGTAATAGTGGCTAGAGGGCTTTGACCGAGCTTGTGCTAAGTTCCCGACCAGCAGACCATCACTCCTAAAAGATAGCCATTGAATTATCATACTCAGTGACCCAGTAATATGGCATAAAGTTTCCAAGAAATGTAGTTTGAGGAAAGAAAAGGGTTTCTCATGGGGATCTTTTTCTCCTCTTCTCTTAAACTTTACATATTTAGTTTTTAAAAAGTCTATTAACTCCTTATTTGAATATCCCTATCTTAACAGGCAAGTTGCTTTCCTGCAATATGAATGGAATTGTCTTAAAATATATAAGAGAATCCAAATTACATCTTCCCTCTCTTGTGATGCTTCTACAAATAAACTTCACTCAAAAATAATATCTAGTGTTCTCAGAGATATTCAGTTGAAGAACACAGCACACTATTTAGAAGTCAACACAGCTTATAGCAATGACTTGCATAAACTGTAACAATATTTTGTTTTGTTCTGTACTTCTTATTGTAGTTCTGAACAGACCAACACAGGAAAAAAGTAAAGGGACTGAAATTATTTCCCTAAGTTATCCTCCATAGAAATTGGTTTCTCACTGGTGAAAATTTAAATGCCATCGATTCCCAAAAGCATACTGAGCATGTAGAAAAGAATCATAAAAACTCACTGTTTTAAAAATCTGCTGCACATATTAAAGTGGCTGCAATTTAAATAATAGTTTGAAGCTTTGAAAAAGAAGGGAAATTAGAACAGGCAAGAGTTATCAAATAGAGAGTGTGTTTCAAAAATCATTTGAGTGGTTGAGTATACACATAATATATACATCCAAACTTAATCAAACTGAATTTATCTTAGACTACTATTTTCTTGAAGGAATTATAAAAACATCTTCTTTCTACTGGTTAAGAATGGGATTGTTTATTCCTCAAATAAAAATGTTGTCTACATATCAAGTGAATGAAAATAAGTGAGAAAATTGCAGAAGGGTTGGATAATTATCTGAGCAGAAGTCCGTGGCCCTCCTCACAGACCCAGTGAAGTGCCAGCTTCCAAGAACAAAGGCAATACCTCTTCTGGGAGTGAAATTCCTGAAATGCAGAGGCAGCCTTGAAATTTGGGGAAAATCCGCTTCCTGCTGACTCACCTGCCTAGAGTTCATACACCCAGACCAGCCCAAGCCCACCAGGGAGTGTCCATGAGCCAAACAGGAGAAAGACTTCCACAGGAACTACACTCTCCCCTTAGTTCTCAAACACTATTCCAATTTTTAACTGGCCTACTGTCTTATCAATGTGGAGAATTAATGTAAGCACCACTGAGTTTTTGATCTTATATTAGTCCAATTAGGACATGCACAAAGAAAAACACAAAGGAAAAAAGAAAGATAATGTAAACATGCTAGCAAATATAAAATTCTGAGGTTTTATCATGGCAGCTGTACTTCTTCCAAATGAAATCATACTAAATCAAGTGAGGAATATTAGTACAATTATAAGAAAACAGAAAAATGGTGTTTTATCAGCTTTTTCCCTGCTGTGACTAAAAGATCCAACTAGGATAATCATAGAAAAGGAAAAGTTCATTTGAGCACTCAGTTTCAGAGAAGGTCAACTCCACTCCTGTAAGGCTAGAGGTGAGGTTGAACATCATGATAGACGAGTGTGGCAGAGGAAAGTGGCTCACACAGTGACCAGGAAGTGGAGAGAGACTCCAATCTCCAGATAGAAAATATACACCCCATTGCCATGCCCCCCAAACCATACTTCTCCAGCCATATTCCACTTGTCTTCAGTTACCACTCAATTAATCTCATCAAGTAATTAATTCACTGATTGGGTTAAGGCTCTTGTAACTCAATTATTTCTTCTCTGAACCTTCTTGCATTGTCTCATATGTGAGCTTTTGGGGGACACTTCACATCCAAACCATAACAATGGGAAAAGACAAATGATATTCCATGAGTTTCTTTAACCAATGGTCTTACAAGCTTTGAACAATTTCTCTGGTAGATCTGTATTAATTTTTCATTGACTCATTTCCCAGTTGAAGTAAATAACGCATTTCTGAATAAAAGCTGTGATTATTTCACTAAGGATTAGGAAGTTAGGAGACATATTTGTTCTCTTAAGCAATATTGGATTGTTACATCAATGAACTATGCATTCAGCTCTTCCCAAGGGTTTAAAATTATTTTGTATTAAAATTTTGTAATTTATAGATTTTAAAAGTTTCAAATACTTTCAGACTTTTGCTTCTGGAAAGATGGAATAAAAATATACTTTTTCATGTTTTTTCTACTAAGTAAAAGTGAAAACTCTGGAAATTGTGTGTAAAATGAGCATACAAAAACTGTGAAAGATGGAGGGGGAAAAGCAGATCATCTAGGACTGCCAATCCAAAGAACGGTGCTGGAATGCACTCCCTGGCTTTTATTTTCATCTTATACATACTAGACTTGGAGTTGAATAAGTTAACTCAGAAATGTCAGAGGTATAGACAAAAAAAAAAAAAAAGAGAGAGAAAGGGAGAGAAAAAGAGAAAGTAAGGGAGGAGAGAAGGAAGGAAGGGAAGAGGGAATGAGGAAAAAAATAATGAAAATGACTTTCTTTATCAAAGGACAGGGGGAAAGCATCATAAGAAAACAGGAAACTTTTAGAAAATAGCCACTCTACTTTATCCAAACTCCATAGAAAGACAACGGTGGGGAAACGTGTCCCCATCCCCATCCAAATCAGCAAAGCTTAAGTGGTGAACCCAGACTTCCATCCTTACCAGGCTGCAAAGAGGCACTCCAGTCCACCACCTTCTCCAATACCACCACCAAAGAGTATCAAAGAAGGCCCCGTAGGGAGTCAAAATTTCCATCCCATTTTACAGTGGGAAAAAGAAAATGTTAACTGGCCCCAACACTGTCAGTGAAGACAGGGAGGCCTATACTTTTATTCCCACCCAGTGTAAGCAGCCTGGATAAGTAGAGTTAAAAGCACAGAAAATTGCCAGAAACAAGAAGAACATTATGTAATGAGAAGTCACACTCTAAGACAATTCTAAACATGTATATATCATACAAAACAGAGCTTCAGATTATTTGAAGCCCACACTTTAGTGTTTGGACAGTAAACACTAAAGGGAACAGAAATGAACAAATGCAAAATTATAGTTGGATATTTTAACATCCCTCTCCCAACAATTGATGGGACAACTAGGCAGAAAAATCAACAAGAATATACAAGAATCAACAACACTTTCTACTAGCAGAATGTAGTCAAAGTTTCCAAAAGACTGCACCCAGTAACAGCAGAATATACATTCTTCTCCAAGTAACCGTGAAAAATGTATCAGGACAGGTCACATTCTGGGCCATGGAATGACAATTTTAAAAGAACTGAAATTCATACAGAGTTTGTCCTCTGAACACAGTGAAATGAAAGTAGAAGCCAAAACCAGGACAATAAAAAAATCTCTCCAAGTACTTGCAAACTAAACTACACTGTTTTATTGTTTGTTTGTTTGTTTTGGTACCAGGATTTAAACTCAGGACACTCAACCACTCAGCCACATCCCCAGCCTTATTTTGTATTTTTATTTACACAGGGTCCCACTGAGTTGCTTATGGCCTTGCTTTTGCTGAGGCTGGCTTTGAACCTGTGATCTTCCTGCCTCAGCCTTCTGAGCCACTGGGATTATAGGCATGTGCTACCACATTCACCTGAGCCTCTGGATCTAGCCATGAATGAAAGCTAGTACTATCTCTAGATTCCTCAGTTATACAGTTATACTGGCCAATAACTTTCTTTCTTTCTTTCTTTTTTTCTTTTTTTTTTTTTTTTTTTTGCTTAAACTAGTTGGTCTTAGTTGACATGGATCCATATCACTTATAAACAAAGCAGGTAAAAAATAAAAAATAAAACTAATAGAAGTTCAACAGTCTTATCAACAAATTATTTTAATAGCTACATACACTTTTATTTCCTATCATATTGTCCACTATTTCAAAACAAAATTTGTGCTCTCAAACTTACATGATTTATCACTAGTGATTACCTATTTAAATAGTTAAATTTTCAAGAATACTGCACTTTAAACAAAACATGATTATTACCAGAGGCCACCATACCCAGCTAAGCTTTACCTTTCTTAATGATCTGAGGGTTAAAAATGGAGCTAAAGTAGTGCTGAATCCCAAATTAGTAAGGATAAGTGAACACATTAGAATAAAAGAAATTTCAGAATAATTCATAATCCTTTATCAAGAACCTAGCAAAACATTAATAAAACAAAACAAAATAATAGCAAGAAATATAAGTGCAATCAGTGAAGTAGATCTGGGAATGTAAGTGAGTGATACAGGAATGTTTTGTCCAGCATATTTAAGGCCCTAAATTAGGTTCCCAGAAGAGAGGAAAAAAGAAAAAAGAAAAATAAAGAACTGAAATTAAAGACAACAATATAATAGAATCTCAATAAACAAACATGATTCTTTGTGAAGATTAATAAAATTGACAAATCTCTAATAATTTTAATAAAAATAAGAAAAATGGAGAAGACACAAATTATCAATATTAGTAATAAACAGGAGGTTATTACTACACAGACTTTAGACAACAAAATGATAATAAGGGAAACCTGTAAGAATTCTATACATATACATTTGACATCCTAGAAGAAATAAATTAGTCTTCAAAAACACATACTACCACAACTTTTTCAAAATTAATTTGTAACAAGAAAGATAGAAAGAAAAAAACTTGATCTCCAGTCCCTGATGGTTTCATTAGAGAATGCTAACAAACTTTCAAAATATAATTTTCATTAATTCTACACAACTTAATTTAAAAAATTAAAGTGAAGGAAATAATTTTTAATTCATTTTATGAGCTAGTATTCCCTTAATACCAAAACAAAGGACAATAAAAATAAAGACAACTTCAGACCACTATCCCTGAATATAAACACAAAAATCTTAACAAAATCATACTAAATGGAATTTGGCAATATATAAAAGTAATTATATACCATACCCAATATTTTTTTCTTATTTCTAGATGTAAAGCTGTTTTAAAAAGCTAATCAATGTAACATGCCATGTGATCAAACTAAAAAAGAAAACCACATAATCATATGAATTTATATAAAAAAGCATTAAACAAAATTTAAAACACATTCCTGAGCATAGCCTTCAGCAATTTAGAGTAGAAGAAAACTTCCTCAATTGGTATAGTATGTATAAAATATCTACAGCTAATATGCTCATTAGTGAAAGAATGATTATTTTTCCCTAAAATTGAGAAAAAAACCCAAAGATTTATTTTCTTAAAACTCTTATTCATCATAGTACTATAAGTTCTAGCTAAAGTTATAAGGCAAGAAAAAGAAACAAAATATATACAGATGAGAAAGAAAGAAATAAAACTGCTCATATTTTCAGATGGCATGATTGTCTACATAGAATAAGCCAAAAGTCTACATAAAAACTACAAAAACTGATAACTGAGCTTAATATGATCAGTGAATATAAAATCAACATGCAAAAAGCAATCACAATTTTATATTCTAAGAATGTTCATGCAGACACCAAAACTGAAAGTGCAATACAATGTACATGGTCTCAAAAATGTGATACCCAGTCTTAAATCTAACAAAACATGTATAAAATTTGCATAGCAAAATCTATAAAATACTGTGAGAGAAATAAAATGAAGTCAATAAACAAAAGACTCAAGACTATACTTTCAGGGATCATTTCTAAAGAAGAAACAAAAAACAATAATGAAAATCAGTAGAGGGAGGTGGTACAATAAAGGGAAAACTAGCCAAATAAGAAAACAAGTTAAATTAACAAAAATAAACTAATATGGCTGGGAATACAAACCATGTCTCAATAATAACCCTGAATGTTAATGATCTATACTCACCAATCAAAAGACATAGACTAACAGATTGGATTTAAAAAAAAAAAAAAAAAAAGACCGAACAATATGCTGCTCCAGGAGACTCTTCTGATAGCAAAAGAAATACACAGACTGAAGGTGAAAGGTTGGGAAAAATCATACCACTTACATGGAATTCAGAAGCAAGCAGGGGTTTCCATCCTCATATCAAATAAAGTAGACTTCAAGCCAAAAGTTGATCAAAAGGGATAAAGAAGGACATTTCATACTGCTCAAGGGAACCATACACCAACAAGACATAACAATTATAAATATATATGTCCCAAAAAATGGAGCAGCTATGTTCATCAAACAAATTCTTTCCAAGTTCAAGAGTCAAGTTGACCACAACACAATAACCTTGGGTGACTTTAACATACCTCTCTAACCACTGGATAGAGCTCCCAAAGAAAAGTGGAATAAAGAAACTATAGGTCTCAATAATACAAATAATAACTTAGACTTAGCTGACATATATAGAATATTTCATCCTTCATCAAGCGAATACACTTTCTTCTTAGCAGCACATGGATCCTTCTCTAAAATAGACCATATATTATACCACAAAGCAACTCTTAGCAAATACAAAAAAGTAGAGATACTACCCTGCATTTTATCAGATTATAATGGACTGAAATTAGAAATCAATGACAAAATAAAAAATAAAAATTACTGCAACACCTGGAGACTAAACAATATGCTACTGAATGAACAATGGGTTGCAAAAGACATCAAGGGGGAGGTCAAAAAATTCTTGGAGGTAAATGAGAACAGACACAACATACTGAAATCTCTGGGACACTATGAAAGCAGATCTAAGAGGAAAGTTCATTGAATGGAGTTCATTTCTTAAAAGACGAAAAAGTCAAGAAATAAATGACCTAAGAGTACATCTCAAAGTCCTAGTAAAAGAAGAACAAATAAACACCAAAAGCAGTAGAAGGCAGGAAATAATTAAAATTAGAGATGAAATCAAGGAAATTGAAACAAAAGAAACAATTAAAAAATTGACAAAACAAAAAGTTGGTTCTTCAAATAAATAAATAAAATTGACAGACCCTTAGCTATGCTAATGAAGAGAAGGAGAGAGAAAACTCAAGTTACTAACATCCATGATGAAAAAGATAATATCACTTCTAGAAGTAGTAAGTGAATTCAGCAATATAGCAGGATATAAAATTAACACCCACAAATTAAAGACATTTCTGTATATCAGTGACAAATCCTCTGAAAGGGAAATGAAGAATACTACCCCATTTACAATAGCCTCAAAACAAACAAACAAACAAACAAAAAAACCTTGGGAATCAACTTAACAAAAGAGGTGAAAGATCTATGCATTGAAAACTACAGAATACTAAAGAAAGAAATCAAAGAAGACCTTAGAATATGAAAAGATCTACCTCACTCTTAAATAGGCAGAATTAGTATTATCAAAATGACCATACTATTCAAAGCTATATACAGATTTAATGCAATTGCAATAAAAATACCAATAAAACTCATAAAATTAATCTGGAAAAATAAGAGACCCAGAATAGCTAAAACAATTCTTTTTTTTTAATTCTTTTTTTTTATTGGTTGTTCAAAACATTACAAAGCTCTTGACATATCATATTTCATACATTAGATTCAAGTGGGTTATGAACTCCCATTTTTACCCCAAATACAGATTGCAGAATCACATCGGTTACACATCCACATTTTTACATAATGCCCTATTAGTAACTGTTGTATTCTGCTACCTTTCCTATCCTCTACTATCCCCCCTCCCTTCCCCTCCCATCTTCTCTCTCTACCCCATCTACTGTAATACATTTCTCTCCTTGTTTATTTTCCCATTCCCCTCACACCTCTTATATGTAATTTTGTATAACAATGAGGGTCTCCTTCCATTTCCATGCAATTTCCCTTTTCTCTCCCTTTCCCTCCCACCTCATGTCTCTGTTTAATGTTAATCTTTTCCTCATGCTCTTCCTCCCTGCTCTGTTCTTAGTTGCTCTCATTATATCAAAGAAGACATTTGGCATTTGTTTTTTAGGGATTGGCTAGCTTCACTTAGCATAATCTGCTCTAGTGCCATTCATTGCCCTGCAAATTCCATGATTTTGTCATTTTTTTAGTGCTGCTTAAAACTCCATGGTGTATAAATGCCACATTTTTTTTTTTATCCATTCATCTATTAAAGGGCATCTGGGTTGGTTCCACAGTCTACTTATTGTGAATTGTGCTGCTATGAACATCGATGTGGCAGTATCCCTGTAGTATGCTCTTTTAAGGTCTTCAGGGAATAGTCCGAGAAGGGCAATAGCTGGGTCAAAAGGTGGTTCCATTCCCAGCTTTCCCAGGAATCTCCATACTGCTTTCCAAATTGGCCGCACCAATTTGCAGTCCCACCAGCAATGTACAAGTGTACCCTTTTCCCCACATCCTCGCCAGCACTTGTTGTTTGACTTCAGAATGGCTGCCAATCTTACTGGAGTGAGATGGTATCTTAGGGTGGTTTTGATTTGCATTTCTCTGACTGCTAGAGATGGTGAGCATTTTTTCATGTACTTGTTGATTGATTGTATGTCCTCCTCTGAGAGGTGTCTGTTCAGGTCCTTGGCCCATTTGTTGATTGCGTTATTTGTTATCTTATTGTCTAATTTTTTGAGTTCTTTGTATACTCTGAATATTGGGGCTCTATCTGAAGTGTGAGGAGTAAAGATTTGTTCCCATGATGTAGGCTCCCTATTTACCTCTCTTATTGTTTCTCTTACTGAGAAAAAACTTTTTAGTTTAAGTAAGTCCCATTTGTTGATTCTTGTTATTAACTCTTGTGCTATGGGTGTCCTATTAAGGAATTTGGAGCCCGACCCCACAATATGTAGATCGGAGCCAACTTTTTCTTCTATCAGACGCAGAGTCTCTGATTTGATATTAAACTCCTTGATCCATTTTGAGTTAACTTTTGTGCATGGCGAGAGGAGGGGATTCAGTTTCATTTTGTTGCATATGGATTTCCAGTTTTCCCAACACCATTTGTTGAAGATGCTATCCTTCCTCCATTGCATGCTTTTAGCCCCTTTATCAAATATAAGATAGTTGTAACTTTGTGGATTAGTCTCTGTGTCCTCTATTCTGTACCATTGGTCCACCCGCCTGTTTTGGTACCAGTACCATGCTGTTTTTGTTACTATTGCTCTGTAGTATAGTTTGAAGTCTGGTATAGCTATACTGCCTGATTCACACTTCCTGCTTAGCATTGTTTTTGCTATTCTGGGTCTTTTATTTTTCCATATGAATTTCATGATTGCTTTCTCTATTTCTACAAAAAATGCCGTTGGGATTTTGATTGGCATTGCATTAAACCTATAGAGAACTTTTGGTAATATCGTCATTTTGATGATGTTAGTTCTGCCTATCCATGAACAGGGTATATTTTCCCATCTTCTAAGATCTTCTTCTATTTCTCTCTTTAGGGTTCTGTAGTTTTCATTGTATAAGTCTTTCACCTCTTTTGTTAGGTTGATTCCCAAGTATTTTATTTTTTTGAGGATATTGTGAATGGGGTGGTTGTCCTCATTTCCATTTCAGAGGATTTGTCGCTGATATACAGAAATGCCTTTGATTTATGCGTGTTGATTTTATATCCTGCCACTTTGCTGAATTCATTTATTAGCTCTAATAGTTTCTTTGTAGACCCTTTTGGGTCTGCTAGGTATAGAATCATGTCATCTGCAAATAGTGATAATTTGAGTTCTTCTTTTCCTATTTTTATGCCTATAATTTCTTTCGTCTGTCTAATTGCTCTGGCCCGTGATTCAAGAACTATGTTGAACAGAAGTGGTGAGAGAGGGCATCCCTGTCTTGTTCCAGATTTTAGAGGGAATGCCTTCAGTTTTTCTCCATTCAGAATGATGCTAGCCTGAGGCTTAGCATAGATTGCTTTTACAATATTGAGGTATGTTCCTGTTATCCCTAGTTTTTCTAGAGTTTTGAACATAAAGGGATGCTGTACTTTGTCGAATGCTTTTTCCGCATCTATCGAGATGATCATATGGTTCTTATTTTTAAGCCTATTGATGTGGTGAATAACATTTATTGATTTCCGTATATTGAACCAACCTTGCATCCCAGGGATAAATCCTACCTGATCATGGTGCACAATTTTTTTGATATGTTTTTGTATCCGGTTCGCCAGAAGTTTATTGAGGATTTTTGCATCTAGGTTCATTAGAGATATTGGTCTATAGTTTTCTTTCTTTGAAGTGTCTTTGTCTGGTTTAGGAATCAGGGTGATGTTGGCCTCATAGAACAAATTTGGAAGTTCTCCCTCTTTTTCTATTTCCTGAAATAGCTTGAAAAGTATTGGTATTAGTTCCTCTTTAAAGGTTTTGTAAAACTCTGCTGTATACACATCCGGTCCTGGACTTTTCTTATTTGGTAGTCTTTTGATGGTTTCTTCTATTTCCTCAATTGATATTGGTCTGTTTAGGTTGTCAATATCCTCCTGACTCAATCTGGGCAAATCATATGACTTAAGAAATTTATCGATGCCTTCACTATCTTCTATTTTATTGGAATACAATAATTTCTAAATTCAAAATAATTTCTAATTGTCTTCTGTATTTCTGTAGCATCTGTTGTGATATTGCCTTTTTCATCCCGTATGTTAGTAATTTGAGTTTTCTCTCTTCTTCTCTTCGTTAGCATGGCTAACTAAGGGTCTGTCGATCTTATTTATTTTTTCGAAGAACCAACTTTTAGTTTTGTTAATTTTTTCAATAGTTTCTTTTGTTTCAATTTCATTGATTTCTGCTCTGATTTTAATTATTTCTTGCCTTCTGCTACATTTGCTATTGTTTTGGTCTTCCTTTTCTAGGGCTTTGAGATGAAGTGTGAGCTCATTTATTTGTTGTTTTTTTCTTTATTTGAGGAATGACCTCCAGGTGATGAATTTCCCTCTTAAAACTGCTTTCATTGTGTCCCATAGATTCCGATATGTTGTGTCTGTATTTTCATTTATCTCTAAGAATTTTTTGATTTCCTCCTTTATGTCTTCTGTAACCCATTGATCATTCAGTAACATATTGTTCATTTTCCCATGTGATGTAGGATTTTCCCTTCCTTTTTTTATCATTGATTTCCAGTTTCATTCCATTATGATCAGATAAAATGCATGGTATTATCTCCACCCCTTTATATTTACTGAGGCTTGCCCTGTGGCATAATATATGGTCTATTTTTTAGAAGGATCCATGTGCTGCTGAGAAAAAAAGTATATCCACTTGATGATGGTTGTTATATTCTATATATGTCAGTTAAGTCTAGGTTATTGATTGTGATATTGAGTTCTATAGTTTCTTTATTCAACTTTTGTTTGGAGGATCTGTCCAATGGTGAGAGAGGTGTGTTGAAGTCACCCATAATTATTGTGTTGTGGTCTATTTGATTCTTGAACTTGAGGAGAATTGGTTTTATGAACGTCACAGCACCATTATTTGGTGCATAAATATTGAAAATTGTTATGTCTTGTTGGTGAATGGTTCCTTTTAACAGTATATAATGTCCTTCCTTATCCCTTTTGATTAACTTAGTCTTGAAGTTGATTTTATTTGATATGAGGATGGCCACCCCTGCTTGCTTACGAGGACCGTGTGCGTGGTATCTTTTTTCCCAACCTTTCACCTTCAGCCTGTGTATGTCTTTTCCAGTCAGATGTGTCTCCTGGAGGCAGCATATTGTTGTATTTGTTTTTTCAATCCATGTTACCAGCCTATGTCGCTTTATTGGAGAGTTTAAGCCATTAACGTTTAGAGTTACTATTGATATATGGTTTGTACTTCCAGCCATGTTTGATTATTTATCTTTTTTTTTTTTTAATTTAGTTTGTTTCTCCATGATTAGCTTCCCCCCCCACCCTCTGTCTTTACTGAGGCACTTCCCATTGATGGTTTTGGTTATTGTTTTTCATTTCTTCCTCGTGTAGTGTTTTGCTCAAGATGCTTTGCAATGCTGGTTTTCTGGCTGCAAATTCTTTTAACTTTTGTTTATCATGAAAGATTTTTATTTCGTTGTTGTACCTGAAGCTTAATTTTGCTGGATACAGAATTCTTGGTTGGCATCCATTGTCTTTCAGTGTTTGAAATACATTGTTCCAGGATCTTCTTGCTTTCAGCGTCTGTGATGAAAAATCCGTTGTTAACCTTATTGGTTTACCCTGAATGTAATCTGCCTCCTTTCTCTTGTAGCTTTTAATATTTTCTCTTTGTTCTGTATATTGGATATCTTCATAACAATGTGTCTTGGCGTTGGTTTTTGATTTTGTATGCTCGGTGTCCTGTATGCATCTACAATTTGTATATCTGTTTCCTCTTTTATTTCTGGAAAGTTTTCTGTAATTATTTCATTCAGAAGGTTACTCATTCCCTTGGTTTGAATCTCTATACCTTCCTCTATCCCGATGACTCTTAAGTTTGGTTTTTTTATGTTATTGCATATCTCTTGGATGTTTTTCTCATGATTTTTTACCAGCCTTTCTGAGTTGGTTAGACTCTTTTCAAGATGATATATTTTGTCTTCATTATATGTCGTTCTGGCTTCTACTTGCTCCACTCTGTTAGTGATACTCTCATTTGAATTTTTAATTTGGTTTATAGTTTCCTTCATTTCTAGAATTATTGTTTGATTTTTTTTATAATCTCTATCTCCTGATAAAGATGCTTAACTTCTTCTTTTATCTGTTTATGTAATTCATTTTCAAAGAGTTCTTTCACTGTTTGAACTTGCTGTCTCATATCCTCTTTAAGGTTCCATTCCATCTGTCTAAGGTATTCCTTGAGTTCTTTATTTGACCATTTTTCTGATGACTCTAGGTCCTCCTGAATATTTAGGCTGTCCTGCATTGTTTGTACTCCTTTTCTTCCTTGCTTTTTCATGCTGCTCATGTTACCTCTTGTTCTGTTTGACTGCTGAGTTACTGTTTGCTCCTATAAATTTATTTGATGCTTGGGAGGAAAGGTATTAGAAGGGAAGAAGTCACTAAAGAGAATGAGAGTAAGCAGGTAGAATTCAAGGAAGGGGGAATAAGAAAATTAAAAAGAAATAAAAAGACAAAAGAAAAAATAGAATAGAAAAAAAGAAAAAAATTTTTTAAAAAATAATAAAAAAATAAAAATTTAAATTAAAAAAATTTAAAAAACAACAACAAAAAAATAAAAATGAAAAAAAACCCCAAATTTAAAAAAAAAAAATTGATAAATGCAGTCTTAGAGTTTGATTAACTTCTCTTCCATTAGGTGGAGCTGTGCCCACCAGGCCAAGCTTCTTCTCTCAATACGTGGGAACCAATCACTGTGCAGCAGCTCCTTCTCCCAGACTGGGCGGGTCTCCAATCCTGAGTGCCTAGGGCCTTCTCTTGTGTCTAGTCACTTCCCCACTTTTCCTCAAGCCAGGCCCCGCTCACTGGTGACACTCACCACAATCCTGGCTACTGCCAGGTCTACTGCTCCCGGGAGCCCTGTTTTCATGAACGACTGGGCACGCTCTCCCTGTTTGCCATTCCCTCAGACCCTTAGTTTGTAGAGCTTGGGGCTGAGAACCCTCAGCGAATTTTGCTTGCCCTCCGGTAGCCACGCCCCCGGTAGCTGGTGCAAGAGACCTCAGTTGTCAGCACTGGTGGGAGCAGTAGCCAGGAGTTTCGCGCCACTGGTCCCGCGCCACTTCTGATTCCCTCGGTCTGGGTATCGTGCTCACAGGAGAGCTGGGAGGGGCCCTTAAGGTTTCCCCGCCGTGTGGAGAGGGAAGGCTAGGGGATTACACACCTGTCGCCACTGGTTTCAATGAAGTTATCCCCTCTGCCACATTCTGGTGACGTCAGTTCTCTGCCGCGGTGGTATCCCATGCAAATGGCGACAGTTCGTTCCCTTTGCCGGGTGACCGATGCAACGGGTGGGTCCTGACTGGCTCTCCCAAGCCCCAATTCAATCCTGTGGCCACTGCCTATGAAGGCTCGGTTGGCATTTACTTCCGTAGGTTCAGAAGGGCCGACCAGTTGTTTCAGCGGGATTGTTTAGTGCTGAGTCTCAGAAGTTTGTCTGGGAGAAGCAGGTGAACGGGAGCTTGAATTCAGCCGATCCGGGCTCGGTGTGTGTTCTGAGAGGCCCAGACTGTTCACCCCAGATCCACGTCAGCTCAGCATTGCCTAGTGATCCTGAGCAAACAGCATTTAGACGGTTTACGACTCCCTATGCCCGCGCAGCTGAAGAGGTCAGAGACTTGATCTCTCCGCGCCTGCCGCCATGTTGGATCTCGCTAAAGCAATTCTTGACAGGAAGAGTGAAGCAGGTGGCATTGCTAGACCAAACCTTGAACTATAGTACAGAGCAACAGTATCAAAAACAGCAAGGTATTGGCACCAAAACAGACTGGCAGACCAATGGTACAGTATAGAGGACACAGAGACTAACCCACAAAATTACAGTTATCTTATATTAGACAAAGGAACTAAAACCATACATCAGAGAAAGGATAGCCTCTTCAACAAATGGTGCTGGGAAATCTGGAAATCCATCTGCAACAAAATGAAATTAAACTCCTATCATCATGCACAAAACTCAACTCAAAGTGAATCAAGGACGTAGGAATTAAACCAGAGACCCTGTGTCTAATATAAGAAAAAGTAGGCCCTAATCTTCACGATGTCAGATTAGGTCCCAACTTTCTTAACAAGACTACTATAGCTCAAAAATCAATAAATGGGTTGGATTCAAACTAAAAAGTTTCTTCTCGGCAAAAGAAACGATCTGTGAGGTAACTAAAGAACCTACATCTTGGAAGCAAATTTTTACCTCTCACATATCAGATAGAGCACTAATCTCTAGGGTATAAAAAAGCTAAACACCAAACACTAATAACCCAATCAATAAATGGGCACAGGACCTAAACAGACACTTCTCAGAAAAAAATATTCAATCAATCAACAAATATATGAAAAAATGTTCATCATCTCTAGCAATTGGAGAAATGCAAATCAAAACTACTCTATGATTTCATCTCATTCCTGTCATAATGTTAGCTATTATAAAGACAAACAACAATAAGTGTTGGCGACGATGTGGGGAAATGGAAATCTGGGAAAGGAACCACCATTTGATCCAGCTATCCCTCTCCTTAGTCTATACTCAAAGGACTTAAAAACAGCATACTACAGGGACACATCCACATCAATGTTTATAGCAGCACAATTTACAATAGTGGAACTAACCTAGATGCCCGTCAGTAGATGAATGGATAAAAAACAAATGTGGCATATATACACAATGGAATATTACTCAGCAATAAAAGAAACTAAAATCGTGGCATTTTCAGGTAAATGGATGGCATTAGAGAAGATGATGCTAAGTGAAATTAATCAATCCCCAAGAAACTAATGCCAAATGTTTTCTCTGATAAAAGGAGTCTGATTCATAGCAGGGTAGGGACAGGGAGCATGGGAGGAATAAATGAATGATAAATAGGGCAGAGGGGTGGGAGAGAAAGAGACAGGGAATGGGGTTAGAAATGATGGTGGAATGTGTTGAACATCAGTATCCAAAGTACATGTATGAAGACATGAATATACCAGAGATATGAAAAAAATGTGCTCTGTAAGTGTAATAGGAATTGTAATGTATTCATCTGTCATATATAAAAAAATAATAAAAAAAGAAAATTCAACATATTAAGCCTTCCACAAATTGGTATTAACATTTGCCAACAATTAATAGATAAATTTAAAACAATTCTTTCCAGATTACCAAAGAAATTTTGTTTTGATATAGAAAATATATTTTAAAATTTATATCTGAAAGCAAGGGAACTAGATTAGATAGAGTAATTTTGCAAAATAATAAAGTAAGAGGAATCAGTCTGACTTATTTTGATACTTAGAGCTTTTAATCAAAACTATGTGCCCATGGGTGAAGATAAAATTATTAATGGGTCAGAATACAGAAACATAAGATACACACAAAAATATTTCTAATTTTTAAAAAAGATGAAAATGCAATTCAATGGAGAAAGGTCATCAGTAAATAAGATTGGAGAAATTGGACAGCCATTAGCAAAAAATGAATTGAGGTCTCTGATGTAGGACACTAATGAACTCAAATGTATCACAGATAAGTATAAGATACAAAACTACACAACTTTTAGAAAAAATATAGGAGAAAACCTTTAGGATGTAAGATAGAATGGAATTTCTGAGATTTACACCCAAATCACAATCCATAAGAAAAAATGTGATATATTGTGTTTCAACAAAATTAAGAGTTTTACTCTGAAAATTATTTTAATAAAAATGACTTTGCCACATATTATAGCTTGTTATGAGGTAACATAATTAAAACTTTATAACATTATCAATAGATCAGAAAAACATATTCATGAAAATCATCTATCATCTCAAGCATTATAGCATTATAAAAATAAAAAACAGAATATGATTCACTAAATTTTAAATTATAATTAGATAAAAAATTATGAAAAGATATTTACAAACTATACAAAAACAAAACTAATCTTAGCAATTTGAATATGTATTATATAAAATTAATCAAAAGAAAACCTACTCAAAACAATCTGATTGAATATTTAATTACTCTTAAACATAAACATCTTTCTTTGCTTTGAAATGATAAGGGAAAATTACAAAGTTAAAGCTTAAACAATTATACTAAATGAAAATTCCAAACATTCACCAGGCAAAGATGTCATTTTAAATGATACCAGAAAAAAAAAGTTTATAAAGTACAACAGACAAAAAGGTTAATAATCCTATTCCATAAATGATTTCTTAAAAAACACCTAATATCCTAGTGGATTGGCAAACAATAGAAATAACTTCAAGAAACTTTCTAGAAATTTAATGATTTCCATAGGAAAAAATCTTACACATTAAAAAAAAATTACATATTTTTCTACTTAAGGTAAAATCAGGATCTATTTGACAATAGTCAATGGTAGGGAGTTAATGGCAAATTCAATACACTGCTGGTATAAGCAGATTTAACTTCCATGGAAAGAAAATCTTGTTATGCATTAAGAACTGATAAAGAATTCATACATTTTAATCCAATAATCTCACTTAATTTTAAAATCTCAACAGGAAATAAAGCTACATTAAAAAATTTGCATTTTACATAAGAAAAATTTAACACTAAGAAAATAATTAATTTGTTACAGCTCAGTTGAAATTATACATCTGTTAAACTAATAAGAGCAATATTATTTATAGGGGGAGACAATAATTAAAACAGGAGAAATAGAACAAAAGTGGGCTCAGTTCAAGTGTGAATTTTGACCTGGAAGCACACTGACCAAAGCCTATGGTGGAACCCCTTACCAAATGTTTGCTTAACATGGCTGTTTCCTGTCCACTGTGCTACAATCACACTTTGTTTTTCCCGTTAGTTAGGTTTTGGACGATCTCTCAGATTCCCAAGAGACCAAATGCCACCACCATGAACAATATCCTGACCACAGGAACTAAGATCCATTTATCCATTTATCCCTGTCATCAGATGTATTTACTAAGATCCATTTATCCCTTTATCCCTGTCATCAGATGTAAAAAAAAAAAAAAAAAAAAAAAGTTTCTAATTATTTCCTCTTTTGTAAGATTTTTCTAAGTTCAGATTTTCCAAAATGAAGTTATATTTTCAACTAAGTCATCCATGGAGTCATATTTTTATTTTAAACATTTATAATCAGCAATTAATTAAAACAAATACGATTCCCTTCTGCTTGTTTTTGACATTTTATTTGCCTTGTAGATCCACATTAGATATGAAAAGAAACAAATAAGCCAAGGATTTCCTGGAATGGAAAATGAAGTGAGCTTTCTGTTTTACTGTACTGTATGCTGACAATAATGTTGGAACACTCTTCATTTTCCAATTAATAAGAAGTTGAGCACATTCAGTATTCATTTTAGAAACATTAAAATTCACTTCATAAAAAGACCTTTTTAAGAACTTTCCAGAATAACTGTAAAAGATGCAGCTAATGGTGAACATAAGATGTGAAATCTCAGCCAATGTCATTATTTTTACTTAGCAGCTTTTGCTGTTTCTTTAAATATTTATGTGTCCCATGCATATCCCACCAGCTTTGACTAAAACAAATATGTTCTCTTTTAAAGCAAGATAAGTGGCTATGACTGATAGTGGCTCAGAATTCATGGTTTTCTTTGAAAAGGAAGTAGATATTATTTTAATCTCATTCTTATTTCATCAGCTAAAGCTTTGGAGTTGAAACTAGAAAGTATTTAAGTCCCTTAAACAAGGAGATATATACATATAAATGGGCAAACATAAGTCTGATCAGTCAAGAAGCCAGTAATTTACTTTAGATAGAAACAGGAGAAAAGAAGGGTTGTGAGGAAGACATTTTTTATGGTATACATCTTGTACTTTATGATTTTTTTTTACTATATTCATGCATTAACTATTTTTTATATCACAGATAATTTGAAAAGCACACAGAAATAAATATGACTGTTGTCTAAAACAAAACTTTCTTCTTCACACTCATTTTTCCCTCAAAAGAAAATGTTTGTAGTTGAGGAAAATTCCATTTGGGAATATTTGAAGAAAATTGTTCTTAACTCTCAGTGATTTATTACCATGCCTGCTGTTGAGTTTGGTGTGTTCAGGAATCTGTAAGTAGTTATGGGGCTGCCAGCTTGCTTCCTTGGTCGCTGCTGATCTGTACCATGAGTAAGTCATAAAACCTCAACATGACTTATTTGCTCTTGTGAAAAATGGAGCCCATCGTTCATACTGCTTCTTGCCTTTAGAGGGTATTGTAAATAACTTATCATGCACCTTTTGGAATGTTCATTGTTTTACCTGGAAAGAAGACAAGAATGCCATCATTATTATCACAGTAAACCGATGAAGTTAAAGCGTACCAACCTAAAATGTGTTATAGCTATTAAGTTTAAATTGGTTACGGTTCTCAGAATAAAAAATGGTACCTCTGCTACTGATTCTGAATATTATTAGACCAAAGGAAACCCAATAGTGATAGTTACAGTCATTTCTGAAGATAAAATCACGAGTGAGACCAAGATAACCATAGGAATGGCAGTCGCAATGGGGCAAAACCTCAAACTAGACCAGTGTGCTAACATTTGCCAGTTTAACATTTTTCAAAAAGCTGTTTCATGAGTTCCTTCTTAGGTTCCTTTTTGTACTGCTTTTTATAACTATTTACGTGGATATGAAGGTATTGTGTGCACATGCCAAATACAGTGCCAAATCTGTATGCCATCAGGTGTCCACAGGAAACCGCAGTCTGCTCTTGCAAGTCCAGACAGTATCTCTCTGTTCATGATGTTCCTAGAAGATGAGTATTTGGAGTTTCTATTTGTTTAAACAAAATATAAAATCCTTCTAAGTATGCTATTAATGACTTAGAATTGGTTTGATCATCAAAGTAAATATTATTAGAAAATATTGAAACAGAATCACTTCATTCCTTGACTTGGAAGTTAAGACTTGAGAAAGATACATTATTAATGCAATGAAAAATTCCATGGGTCATCAAACTCCTTTTAGCTTACATTTCATAGCAATATTAACATATGAAGGAAAGTATTCACTCTTAAGATAATGTTCAAAGAGTACTGTGTTTAGCATTGAAGAGTTAAACAAAAATGAGGCTATTCCTGCCCTCAAGAAGTTCATGGCATTATCAGCCAGAAGGGAAACTAGAAAAACATAATAAATGGTATGAAAAAGAGAATACATAGAAATAATATTCTATCAGGACTAGAGAGAAGTAAGGAGGAGAGGAAAAGTTTCTTAATAGGAGGTAAATATTGATAAGCACATAAATTATCCAGGCAAAGAAAAAAAAAAAAAAACGAGTGAAATCTACTCTACATAGAGAAAGTAGCCTAGAATTGCACATTTGTTACAAAAGAAGACCTACAGCAAGGTTTTTCTCGGGAAACTATTATAATGGATATGTGTCAATGGGAGAATAAAATATCATTGATTACTGCAAAAGTAGACTGGGATAGGCCATAAATTGCTAGGTATGTTTGAACGTTTAGACCAAGGCTGCTAAAGGTCTGATGTAGTCAATGGAACTGAATTAAGGAAGCACTTGTGTGGGAGTAGGTATAGGCTTGAATGCCCGAAGAACATCTACCCAAACTTAATGATATAAAAGCAACCAGTATTGCAATTAAAAAGAAATGGCCACCCTCTTTTATGCTTTGTATCTTTTCCATCCATATACTTTATTTTATGCTTGCTAGCTTTTTTACTGGTGTGCTTACTGACCACCCAATTTCAAGGTGTACCCACACACCATTATTCTTTTTATGAATATATCTTTTCATTCCTCATTCACCAGCCTCGTGTGTGAAGAGTTAAGAATTTGATGCTCCTAGTGTTATGGTTGGGATCAGGGGTGTCCTCCCAAAGCTTACTTTGAATTTGATTCCCAGTGCATCAATGTTCAGAAGTAGGCTTTTCAGAAGTGATTTCTTGGTGAATTAATTCAATTTAAGGATTAATCATTTGAATTGTCTACTGGCAGGAGGTGGAAACTCTACTCAGGTGAACAATAGTTGATTCACTGGGGGCATGTTATTTAGGGTTATGTCTTGTCCCTAGTCTCTTTCTCTCTGTTTTCTGTGAGATGATGATCAGTTTTCCTACACCATACCTTTCATCATGATGTTCCGCCTTGACTCAGGCCCAAAGCAATGGAGTCAGCCAATCATGGACTGGACTGAAACCTACAAAACCATGAGCCAAAAGATTTTTTCCTACTTTCAGTTGTTCATGTCAAGTATTTTAATCACAGCAATCAAAAGCTGACTAACAGACCTAATGTGTTGTTGCTCTTGTTTTATTTTGTCATATAAATAGCATTATTTGAAAGTCAGAAGTTAAGACATATCCACGTAGTAAGGTAATGATTAGGTCATTGCTTTAGCTTTCTTGGAAGTAACTTTGGGAATTGTAATTGTGTAAATCTAATGGATAAAAATTTATATAATTTTGGGTTCAGTCGTGGTTAGTTGAAGAGGTGGGTGATGACATTACATAAACAACATTTGGTACCATATCAGACTGACCCAGGAGAACCAGAATCAAATGAAGTTTGAGGACAGAACTCTGAGAAAAAGGAAGGGTTATGATATGGCTAAAGAAACAGATGCCTTTGTAGCTTAAAAGAGTAGGCAAAAGGAGAAGGAGAAACAGAAAAAAAAGAAGCGAAAAAACTAGGAGAGAGTTATGTTCTGGAGACCAGTAGAATAAAAATATCATGAAACATTTCAATAAAAAGATAATGGGTGGATGAGCTTTATGATGATATGAATAAACTCTGCTAAATCTCTGCCAGATGCATTATAATTTCCATTAAATACAGAGGTCAGGTAAAATAAGAAATTAGAACATTTTATGAGAGAAATAACAGCAATTTCATTGTGAGTGTGAAGGTGGGTACAGCGAGGTAGTACAATGACATAGAGAAGCACAGAGATAGAAGAGGCTATGTCAAGTGTCTTTAGTTTTTAATGCATAAAGTTAAGCAATAGCCAAGAGAATGAAAAAGAGCTAAATTCAGTTAAAACTAGGTTGTTAAGGAAAAGGAACTAAATTGTACTGATTTAACAAATACTAGAACCTATTGTGAAAGACAATAAAATTAGTCTTCCAAAGATGTTGAGTAAAAAAGTAGACAACATTTTTCACTATTAATTTTATTTTTTTAGTTTTGAGTAATCTGTAGGAATAAATTAATTTCAAATGGCCTTTTCAAACTCTCATTTCTAAAATAAGTATGCAAAGAAGTACAGTTTCTTACATCTTTAGTCATTTATATCCTAGTAAAAACTCTTTGTTGTAATTTGTTTACATAGTATGAATTTGCATACAGACACATACACACATATATGTATATGTATGTAAAATATACTTTCTTAAAATACATTTGAACTTTTACTGTAGAATCACAATTTGTGGAAGTTTCCACTGTAATAACTTAGTAGATAACTGAAGCATCATGAATATAAAACAAAATGTGTTGGGGAGTTGTCTTTGTTTTTTTTTGAGAAGCTTTTGTGAAGTTAATTAAGTGGTCCACAAAAAATATTATTCATATTATTCAAATTATAATGTACCTGACAGATTTACTAAAGTTTATTCATAATATTACAAAGTTCATTCAGCATAATCTCTTTATTGAAATCTTTTATGAAACTCTTTTGTATTGATTTCATAAAGAAGTGGGAATTAAATTATAAAGTACAAGTGCATCAGAAAGGGCAAGCTATTTACTTTTCTGGATGCAGAAAAAGGGCAACATTTAAAAAGAAAGTGCAATCATAGATGTTACCTCCAAAGTCAGTTAGTCTGAAGCATTTATGGAAGAGTGGGTCAAAATACAGGTTGGATACCATTGGCATGTGGATGATGACTGTTTCTTAAAATGTAGTGTGTGAGCCACCTGTAACAGAATAATGTGCAGTGATAGCAAAAAATGCAGATAACTTAAGTCTCCTTCCTAGTCTACTTAATTAAAATCTGTGCAAGAGTGGCCCTGAAATCTACATTTTAATTGAAATACTTTATGTAGTTCATAAGCCCACTGAATTTTGATAAATGCCTTTCTCATCTACGGCAGTAGATAGATCACCCAAGGAGAGAAGGTAAAATTTGTTCCTCCAGGGAAAGGACTCTTTTTCATTTATGTATATATGGCAGCAATATGTCTCCTGGAATTTATTATATAATCAATAAATGATCATTAAAATTATTGTTTAATCTTTTGGGAAATAATGTACAGTATACAACAGGAATCATAAACATATTCATAATTTTGATCTGGTAATAACACTTCTGGGAATTTATTTTAGGTAATAATTCAACAGGAAAATAAAAAGTCATCTGTGCAATGTTCACTATAGCAAATTCATAATAGAAACAAGGAGAGAAGCAAAGGATAAGAAATGGTGGTACAAGTAATTAAAGAACATTTTCCTGCTATACGACATAGTGATTACAAAGATCGCATATCAATGTGGATAAATAATTATTAGAATGTCAGAAAAAATAAATATTTTTAGAGTTATAACTATAAAAACTGTTATTTACATGTACTAAAAGAATTATAAAAAATGAAATTTTTAAAATTTGGTAAGTTGGCATATTATAGTGACTATATAATCATTTCAGTTAATTTGTTGGAATTATGCATGTAGAACAAATAATTCCTTTATAGAAACTAATATTGTCTCGTTCAACCATTTCAAATAACTATGAAAGTCAAATATGGTTAAATAATTCTGATTTTACTCAGATAAAATATTTGAATCTGTCCTAAGTTTATAAAGAGAAAGAAGATGGCATCACTAGAAACTCCAGGGTCTCCAAAAATGTAAATTTTGAGTGACTAGCATCAATAGCTATTATTCATGTTGCAAGGGCACGGGGTGACCTAGTCCTAAATGCAAGCTCACTTTCAAATGAACCGATTTTTTTAGAAATTAAATACACTTTATCCTCTTCTCTTCTACCCTCTCTGCTCCATACTTTTTCTGCAGTTAACACAGAAGAATGTAGGAATGTGTTTGAGACTTTTGTCACTGAATTCTCCACCTGTTTCATGACATGCCAACATAAACACACAAGAATTCACAGACACACAGGCATTTACCCACTCCATACACACACCCATACAAAATAACTCAAATTATGTGATCCAGTGAAATTAAAGAAACAAGCAGATGGATTTCAGGATAAAACTGAAAGACCAAAGCAATCTTATAAAGAGCTGTTTAATGCCAGCTTTGGATAAATGTTTGTAATCTGCATACATGCAGAATTTGGTCTGTGCCTTGCTTACATTATAATCTAGTAGCAAGGCTGGGGAAGCAGCAGACTCTTACTATCTCAAACTCTAAGGATAACTATTCTTACCTACCAAAAAATGCAACCTCAGATCATAAAGTGCCTAATTGTTTTGGTCAGTTTGCAGCAACTGAGAAATAATGATAGTCTCAGGAATAACTAGAATAGGAAGCCTACATAGATGACAGAAATGTAAGGGAACTTTGAAGAACTTCCATTGACAGAGGAATATAAGAGGTTAGTTTGATGTAAAGCAAGTATGGGTCTTTGTTTCATGTTTTGTTTTTGTTGTTGTTGTTTTTTGTTTGTTTGTTTTTTATGTAGAAAAAAATATAACAAACAGAAAAGGAGTGAATCATGATTCAAGACAGTGTGGTGAGCCTATTAGCAAGGTCCCCTTAGAAATTAAGGGCTATATTCAAGAGAACAGTAAATGGTTTAGTCTTGGAATAACTAATGAATAATTAATCCTCTCAGACTAGTATTAAGAATGAGATGCCCCACTGACTAATCTATGGGAGTAAGTAATGGGAAGCTGTAAGGGACTGTGGAAGGGGAAGAAAAGAGTTTGGATCCTGAAGAAAATGTGAAGGTTGGGAAATTTTTGTTGAGACAATGAGATAGGAGATTTAGGATGAGAAGAAAGGGATTCATAATAGATTAAGGACCCAAATGGACCAGGGAGACAGTAAATCTGTAATGAGTCCAAGTTGCATTGTCTTGCAAATTTTTCAGCAGTTTGTTTGTAAGAGGTAGGATATACTGTCACATAGACAAAGAATTCTGCAAGCCAGTTATGACATAAAAGAGTAAGGAAAATGAAAGTTCAGAGGGTCTTCATGAAAGAATAAATCAGGTGATCAACTACAAATTCTTTGCATTAGATAAAAACCTTTCATTGAATAACAGTATAAATAATTTCTGATCATGAAGTGCCCAGATAAAGAAGAATAGCTCTATTCCTCCTCATCATCATCATCAAATAAAAAGGTTGATTTGTACTGTGAAAAAAAAAATAGTGAGCTGAGCATAAATCTGGTGGAAATTTTGCTAATGTTATTCAGTACAAGTCAAAATGTGACCTTCTTTTCATTATTGACAGAGCAAAAACGTGATCTCTATTTTGAGAATAAACATGTGCAAAGATGCAATGGAGACGCCAGGTGCTCATAACAACCTCTTCTATTAAAGGAAAAGCATTTTTAGATATGTAGGGTACTACTAATTTCACTTCTTAGCTATTCTAAACCCAAAACAAATAAGGTAAGTCATTTGTCCCAACTGGCCCTATGGAATCTGAGAAGGCTTTAGGCTCATTGGAATTAAGGAGCCATATGGAACTTGTAGTGAGCTTATAACTGAGACAGATGGCAGCAGAATGGAGCCAGCCTTGGGGCTGTATAAACACCCCAGTGACCATGAACAGCCAATTAAGAATTGAGACGAGAGGGAAATGTCATTTCAACTCCTGTAAAATTTATCTGGTATATGCATCCTTGCTAACTTTCATATGTCTGCTTCATGGTCTACAGCTCTCAACTGGAGCCAGAGGAAATGTTTTCCTGACCTCCTCTTATAGAAAGCATCTGAATTCCTATCCAGTTCTCAGGATGTTGAGGATTCAAATTTCTGCTTCTACTCATTGAAAGCCCAGCAGACTAGATTAGCTCTGGTGTTGTTCACAGCAAATTTGAGATAAAATATTCCTTTTTATCTCCTAGAATAAGTTTATAGCCCAAAAATTTGTTCATCTTCAGGTTCTCAGGATTTAGTTTCTACCACTCTATTTATGATGGTACAAAATGGAAGCCATGGTTCTTGTCTTCAAAGAGGTCATGAAGGACACTGACAAGTAATCAAAAATCACAGCAGAGAAAAATGTGCATCCTAATAGAATTACAATATTCTGTGAGCACAGATGAGGGCTAGCTCTTCATCCAGACCAGTCAGGGTTGTCTTTCTGAAGGCAGATTTGTGGGTACAGAATCTTGGAAGGATGCATATGAATAACTGGAAAGATGATAGAGAAAGGCAATCATTTAACTTGATATATATTAAGTGCCAAGGCAAAGCAAGAAAGAGCATTAATTAGGAACTGGTAGAAGATGTGTGGCAGAACATGGAGCATGTGGCATAGAGTATGGTGGGATTTAGGATGAGAAAGTTTGTATGAAACAGACATGAAGGCTTCAAATGGCTATCTCAAGTATTTAACCTTCACAGCTGTTACTGTAAAGATCAATTGAAAGAATTACATAAAAATAAAACATTTAGATATGAACCTATTTATATAACACACACATTCTTTCTCTTTCTCTGCATATATTTTTCAGTGTACAAGACAGATGTAAAATATGCAAGGGAATTAATGTTATGCAAGAAAGGGTGGTGCAAGAAGGACAGGGAATACAATTGGGAATCTACTTCCATTCTCTGGGCTAGAAATGCTGAACCTGAACTTCTGTGTTTGAGAAAGGGCTTGAGGCTGTAAGAAGGATGAGAATAATTTAAGAAAAAAAATTATAGCATTAATAAGTCTTGGTAATACACTGTATTCAGGTTGAGGAAGAGAATAATTCAGGATAACTGTGGGCTTTTGACTTGTAGGTTTGCTCTTTACAAAAGTAAGTTTGGTAGACAAGAATAATAGCTCCCTTCAAAAAAAAAAAAAAATCTGTGTTCTAATCTCAGGATTCTGTGAATATGTCACATAACATGGAAAGGGAAAATGAAGGTTGTACATGGAATCAAGGTTGCTAATCAATTGACATGCAAAGAAGGAGTTTATCTTGGTAAGCCCAGGATAATAATTAGGTTCTTTCAAGTGGAAGAGTAAGACAGAAAAGTAAGTCAGAATCAAAGAGTATCTAAAGATGCTTCAGTGGTGGAATCAATGTTCATGAATGAAGAACTACTTGTAACTTCTAGAACCTGAAAAAGTGAAAAACACAGATTTTTCCCCAGAACTTGAAGAAGGAATATAGTCCTGCCAACATGATTTTGGCCCAGTGAGACCCCTTTCAGAGTTCTAACTTCCAAAATGAAGACAATGAATTGTGATGTATTGTCATGGAATTTGTGATGAGTGATTGGAACACAAGCAGAAACAAACACAGTGGGAAATACAGATGAAAGAACAAGTTAAGGGGAAGATTGATGAGAATGTTTTTGACCAGGTTGACTTGAAGTTATGTTGGATGAGAAAAAAAAAAAAAAAAAGGAGTCCAAAGAGAGCCCTGAGTTATACATAGATCATTGAAATTGTGTGTTTGGATAACATAATTCAATGGTAGCATGGAGAATGAGATCATCAAAAGTTCCCTGAGGAACAGAGCTGGCCTTCTGTGGATTAAGAATGAGACTAGGAAGAAGAGACTGAGAGGAAGAACAAGAGGATTTTTGTAGAAGTATAGTATGAAAACCAATGACAGCCTAATGTCTGAGAAGCCAAAAAAGAAATTAAAGAAAGTGGTCATTAGGACAAAATACCACAAAGTTCAACTAATAGAATTATGGTAATATCCTTTGGATTCAAAACACTGATTGATTTCAGTGAAACAGTAGGAAGCAAAATCCAGATCAATATTGGTTGACCAGAAAATAGAAGTGACATTACCAAATGCCAAATATGATCTCAAAAAACTTTACTCAATGACCTGGTCCTGTGGGAGTAGAGGCCAAGCAGTGCTATCCACCTGGTCTTTCTCTGCCCATTCCTATATCCTTGATTCAAATTTGCTTTCCTAGAAAGAAAAAGCTCAGCAGAAATGGCTGTATCCAAAAAATAAATAAATAAATTTTTGAAAATCAGATGTAGAGCTATGATTTGCTAAAAGTTACCTGTTCAGTCAATGTTGAAAAAATTAATGGAACTACCACCATTTGACCCAGCTATCCTTCTCCTGGGTCTATATCCAAAGGAATTAAAAACAGCGTATTACAGGGAGATAGCCTCATCAGATTTATAGCAGCACAATTCATAATAGCTAAACTGCAGAACCAATTTAGATGTCCTTCAATAGATGAATGGATTTTAAAAATGGTGACATATATCCACAATGGAATATTACTCAACAATAAAAGAGAATAATAAAATAAAATCACGGATAGGTGAGTCTCTCTCTGCTTCTTGATCAACATGTTGTGAGCTGCTTCCCTCTGTCACACACTCTGTCATGATGTTCATTCTTACCTCAAGCCCTGAGGAACAGAGCTGGCCTTCTGTGGATTAAGACTATTGAAACCATGAGCCCTCAAATAAACTCTTCCTCCACTACTATTGTTCTGGTCAGATCATTTAGTTACAGCACAGAAAAGGCTGACTAAGACAGAACTGTTACCAAGACTGTTAGTATTTTATACGAAGTCGGAGTAAATAAACTCTGATGGTGATCTCTTATGTATTTCATTAATGAGTATTTACTCCTTACCTTTTTATATTTGCCTTCAGTTTCTGGACTCCATATAGTGAGTTGAATAGTCAAATAGATGTGATGTTATTATTGATCAGTAGGTGAGAAAAAATATCGTAGTAAACCATTGCCAGCACCCAAAACTTAGTTTTGCCTATTGAGTTTTCCATTTTAATTTATATTATGAAATATTTCTTGGATACATTATAAGAAAGGAAAATCACAGACTAATATTTCTCATGAACATAGATGCAAATTTCCTTAACAAAACATTAACAAATTCAATCCAACAATGTTCAAAGCAAGTTGCACCAAGGCCAAGTAGAATTTATTCCAGGTATGTGAAGCTGTTTTAACACTTGAAAATCCATCAGTGTTAACCACCATATCAGCAGGGTAAAAGAAAAGTCATATGATCAGATTAATTGATGAAGAAAAAGGCCCTTACTCTACCTATCTCACTGAGAATGAAAACATTCAGCAAACTATGGAAGGAGACATATTTCACAATCTAATGAAGAATATCCACAAAAAAGTCCACAACTAACACCATAAGTAAAATGGTGAGAAACTAAATGTTTTCCTCCTAAGTTGAAAACAAGATAAGGCCCACCACTCTCACCACTTCAAAATTATGTTGTTATATTGGGAACTCTCAACCTCTATATGTGTGAGCAACAACTTATAGTAAATCTCTTAATTTTTGTCACTTTCCTTGTCTCTTACTCAACATACATACACATACATACACACATTATATAATATATATCACATGCATATATTGCACATAATATATGTTATATATGTATACTATGTATACATATGTGTAATGTCAATATTATATTGTATATATTATTATATCATAGATATAATATATACATGTGTGCTTATGCTTGTTAGTGTGCATTCATGGTTAAAAGATGTGAATTGTTAAATTTTTTTTGTGACTTGATCTATGAATTTGATATAATCTCATTCAAAATTTCAACAAGATATTTTGTTGATATTAACAATATGATTCTCAAGTGTATGTGGAAAGACAAAAGTCCTAGGATGGTCAAGAGGATACTGAAGAAGAATAAAGTTGGAAGGCTCATACAAATGATTTCAAGAATTACCATAAACCACAGTAATCAAGAAAGCAAAGTATTGATTAATCAACTGACTAATTAAAAAGACCAAAAGATAAGTAAAACAAGGTTGAAGAAACAGAAATAGATATACACAAATTTGTCTTCCCTTTGACAAAAAAAAAAAAAAGCAAAGACAGATCATTGGGAAAAGAATCTTTTTTTAAAAAAAATAGTGCTAGACCAATTGAACATTCATGAACACACACACACACACACACAATCTAAGCATAAATTTTATACCTTTCACAAAACTTAATTGTAACAATATCATGGACTTCAATGTAAAAAGTTTAACTATGAAAATTTTAGAGCAAAACAGAATATAAATCTAGATGACTTTGTATTTGGTAATATTTTTATAACAACACAAAAGCAGTAGAGATAAGGGTCTGGAGTTGTACCTCAGTGGTAGAGCGTTTGCCTTGTATGTGTGAGGCACTGCATTCGATACCCAGCACCACATATAAATAAGCAAATAAAAAATAGAGGTCCATCAACAACTAAAAAAAATATTTTAAAAAGCAGTAGATATAATTAAAAGTTATATTTCATCAAAATTTTAAATACTATAACATCTGACAGAATTGCTTGCTGTATAAGAAGTAGCTATTAGTTTTTGTTTAAGTCACTCTCATGACTTTACAATTGCTGTTTATCAGTAATTAGTGACAATGCACATCCATATAACATTTAACATAATTGTCTCTTATATTTAAAGCGGTTCTGTTAGTTGACCAGAACTAAACTATAACCTCATAATTATAACAATATAGTTTATTGGTAGCAGAGAATCTAGTACCCAGGCCTTCCAATATCATCAGAAACACTGACCAAGAATATTAGTCTTATTAAATTTTCCTATTCATATAACAAAATTAAACCACAATGATCAATGATATTAAATATTTGATCACACTATTGTTTCAAAGACATGCATAGTGTATATGTATTCCCTACATAGTTTTGCAGGGATGTCAAAAGACTGATTAAGTTCCACAATAAAAAACAAAGCCTTCTAACCATTGCTTTGTATCATTTTGAACTGTAACTTCAGTTCAACTGAATCTGTTCTTTTACCTTCTAGCTGTGAGGCCCTGAGCATTATTCAACTTTTTTGGACTAGTGGTTTTCATCAATAAAATATGTATAATGAAAGTGGCCATTACTCAATGGTATTGTGAGAACTAAATGCACTAGTACAAGATGCACAACAGTGCCTTTCTCCTACTAAGAACTCGATCATTGCTAACTATGACTTAATTGTCCCTGAAAATAATTTAGGAAATTCTGTTTAAGGAATGTGATTGAATCCACTGAGTCCAATAAACACTGAATTTATGTGGAATGCTGGCTGCAGCTGAACGTATGCAATTTTTTGAAGATCAGCTCTTTTTCCTGTTGAGCAATTCATTAGTCACGGTTCTGTTCTTGGGAGAGTGCACATAGACTTGAAACCTTACCTTCCCTCTCTATGAAACTAATATCACACAAGTAGCTACTGAACAGTCATGTACAGATAACTGAAACTCTTGTAGAGAGAAAAGTCCTTATTCCCAAATTCTAGTAATGACTGATTCTATTTGGCCAATTACTGCTTTTCTCTCTGTGCAATGAGAGTACAAACACTGTAGACCAACAAGTGAACTAAATGTGAACTCCTCCAAGAAGACGCTTTCATGGTAGTGATTAATGGGCTGCAAAGATTTTGAAATAAAAACCTGAAACCACATACTAGTCATACAGTTGGCTAAATATTTTGTTTGGGTGCTCACACCCAACCTAAAGATAACCTTGTGTTGACCCTGTATTCCAACCAGGAAGGAAAGCCTGGGGTTTTCAAGAGGGAGATTTGTGGTTTGGGTTTGGTCTGTCTATAAAAAGGGTTGTGGCACAAGGTCTTAAGGAAGTTCATCTTCCAAGTCTCTGACCGACTGAGCACGAGGTTCTCACAGAAGCAAGTTGTGACAGCTGGAATTTGGCATCCACAGACTCTCAGAACAGGCTGCTGATCCCAGACTGATAGTTTTAAAACCCTAAAACAAGTCTGTTACCATTCTTGAAATTCGTTTCAGCAGGCGCCAGGAAGGAATGCTACTGCTCTGTCAATGCTAGACAGGAGTCTTGTTCCAGCATAACTCTGATGAACTGGGGTCTTGGCTCCTGCCTGATGGAGAGATTGTTTCCTTGTCCCTGGCAATATGCTGGCAAAAGTGCATGCTTTGTTTAAACATATGGAATAAGTGGCAAGATCAGCAGAGGCCTTTAAGGCAAATGTCAGAAGGCCATTGCCATATAAGGGAACTGAGCCACATGTATTTAAGGAAAAGCAATTTGTGTGAATCTTGGGGTAGCAATTCTTTCAGCCTTTTCAAAAACAACAACAACAACAACATTAAAAATCATTTTCAAGGGCTTGGATGTGGCTCAGTGGTAGAATGCTTGCTTAGCATATGTGAGGCACTGGGCTTGATCCTCAGCACCACATATAAATAAAATAAAGGTATTTAAAAAAATGACTATCAGAATATCTAGCAAAAATATTTTTGGAAAATCATTTTCCAATTTTAGATACATGTTGTCCAATTTATGTTTATTTTGAACTTCATGCAACATAAAGCATAAATATGCCATGAACCATTGAATATAAAATTATATTTCCAGGTGGTACATAGGATTTGATTTCCATCTTTAATCTTTCATTTTGTCTTATACCTGAAACTATTCCTTCTATCAAATAATGTACACATCAGTAAAGAAAAAGAAACTTAAATAATAGTTCCTTCTCTTTAGGAAACAACTCTCAGAGTTGGAGCAGTATTTAATTAATTCCTGATCAGTAACAACTAAATACCATATAATATTTATGCATATGTAAATCCTATTTAGTGTTTCAAGTCCTTGTTCTGTCAGTAGTATGTGATCATGTAGAAGCCCCCAAGTCCCTAGAAACCTACATTTGCTACAATAAATAAATAATAATAATGATAAAGTTGCGTGATAGTTGTGAGGGTTTAATGAATACAAAAGAAAAATATCCTTTGAGAACAATAAATGATATAACAAGATTCCACAATTTTACTAATGTGTATATAATTAAATCTTTAAATTTTCCATTTATATAATAGAATTATAAAATAGATAGGCTTAGCAAATCAAATTGTTTTATTTTTGTTTTAAATCACACATAATTGAGTAGGAAAAACAATTCCAAAAAATATGAAGAATTTAACCAGGCCATTTGGAGTGAGAACTATAATAATTACCTCCTAAAAGCTGAAGGGGTCAGCCAAGAGGTATTTCTGGGACTATAGACTCCAGCATCCTCCAAATGCCCAGAAAGGAATTCTTGGCAAGGAATTTTGATGTTTTCAGTCATCATTCCTTTCAGGACCACAGAAGCTGTCAATATGGACGAATTCAGAGAGAGTTTACTGAATGTGGAGAAATGAGGACCGAAGATTAAACTGTCAGGGGAGAGAGGAACAGTATTAAGGAAAGATGGGAACATAGGACTATCTAAACCTGAGAAGCAAGGCTTAGTGAATTAGAACAGTTTACTCTAGACTGAGTGATTTTCCTGGAAACTAATGAGCAAGACTCCAACAAGGAAGATGCAATCATTGGCTTGTCCTGTCAAGGTTACTGGAAAGTCAAATCAGATGAAGGTTGGAAAATGTAAAGAGGCCAGTCATGAAACTGCAGACCAGCTTAAATTGAATGATGCAGGAAGGGTTTAGATTTTAGTGAGTTGAGATCTGAATTGCAATGAAGTAAAGAGAGGTAAGCAAGGGTAGACTGTTCCACATTCCCTGTTTTTTTTTTTGTTTTGTTTTTAAAAAAAGAGGGAGAAGTCAATCACAAGAAAGGAAGCAGTATTGGAATGGAGCAAGAAGGTGAAATATAGTGACTGGTGGGAAGACTACATGGGCAGCAGAAAGGATGGATGGAGACTAGAATAGCACAGAAAGGGAAGTCTATGGGCTTAGAGCAGGAAGGAAATTGTGCATCTCAACTTTATATATGAAAACTCAGCTTCAGTAGGCTGCTAATATTTTGCATATTATAACAGAGCTCAAAGTAATTAAACTAGAATGGAAAAATTTAAATTACTCATTTTTATAGCTAAATATTGGCCAATTGAGGTACAGAAGCAAAGCACTTTAGCTCTGTCTATTCATTCATTCAGTAAAAATATTGGAAGTTAAGCAATGCCAGAAAATGTTTTTATTGAGGGTACAAAGAAAAAGTGAAATTTAGTTTCAATATAAAGGATTATAACTAACTGGATGGCTTGAAGTAAGAATTCCTAAGCATCAGAGTAAATTCCTTGTGAGAAAACCAAGTATTTTACAGCTGTCTCAAAACATACTATAGCTATTGTTTTGTCTGAGATTATTTAAACCTGTTGCCTGATAGGGACAGAAAATGGTGTCTTGTACAGGGAATGAATCTCTAAAACACTTCTGGAGCATGAAACACTTCTGAGACTATGAAATTGAACCTTGTGTGGCATAAAATTGATCTCACAAATTTAAAAGCAGGACAGAATGTTGATCTCTTCAATGTTTTTCCAAGGTGCAAAATTTCACAAAACAATAAATGCAATATGTTTTAATCTATTCATAGATGTTTAGTTATATAACAAAGAAATTTGTTAATACTTGAATTCAACATATTTGGGTTAAGACATCTTTATTAATAAATGAATCTGACTTTTGAGAAGTTATTCAAAATATCCAAGAGCTTGTCCACTGAGTGTGTCTATTTCATTATAAAATTTTAAAGTAAATCCAATGAACAGTGAAATTTAGCATGCACCTAACTAGTGTTAATAATCTAAGTGCTTACACTTGACTGTGATATGTACATGTGAGATAGCTTTAATTAGAATTGTATGTTATTCTAATAGTAAAAGTTTAAGTCATGAACTAATTTAAGCTCATTGCAGTTCCACTCTGATTTTTATGATGATTAACAGATACAGAAAACGTAAATTAAAATCCTGGACAATTTAACAATTTCCCAATGAGATACACACACACACACACAGTGTGTGTGTCATTTATATATATAAATACACACATATATACATATGTGTGTGTGTTCTTAGAATGTCACAAAGCCTGTAAAGAAACTATATTTTCAACTAACCTGAAATTAATATGTAATTAACGACAAGCATATACTTTTGTAAAAATTCATTGGGTCCCAGTGACTTAATTTTATATTTTTGTGGTGCTGGGGATTGAACCCAGAGGCACTTTACCACTGAGCTACTTCCCCAGTTCTTTTAAATTTTAATATTTTATTTTGAAACAGTCTTTTCAAGTTGCCTGAGGTTGGCATCAAACTTGTAATCCTCCTGTCTTAGTGGATGGATTACAGGCATTCACCACCATGCCCAACCCAATGAGTTGACTTTAATATTCACATGAATATTTATTTATTTTTATACTTGTTTCATTGGTTTCCTATTTCTCTTCCTTTTAAGAGCTATATTCAGCTTCTCTGGGAAGCGTGAGCCCATTTTATAAGAGAAACTCTCTTTATATACATTACACACTCACCTACACACACACAAACACAAACACTTGAGTAACTATTATACAATTCAATTTTGGGAATGGTGTCTCTTATTTTTCTCTTAAGCTCAAGCCTTTGTGAGATCGATTTCAAGTGAATTATTCTTTTCAACACAGGACCTGTGGTCTGGAGTATAGAAACTGCCACAAAGCAACCAACAACTTACATTATGACTTTACTTGTTTTGGTGCTGGAACTCACAGCCTGAATATCATTTTGTCTATAATTGTTTTGACTTGTTCATCCTTTTAAAAATTGTTTTCTCAAGCAAGAAAATAAATCATCTGCATCTAGATTTTGTCAAATTCTAGTGAAGAGCAACTCAGAAGGAAACAATTTAATTGCTTAAGTTTAAGATAGATTTTTAGAAATTTTAGGAAGCTAAATTCTTTACCCCAGTCCTGATATTTTGCATTATCAATAGGAAATATGCAAAGGGATAAAAGGCCCTTATATATGGATTTCAACCGTTTAATGCCATATAAGAAGGGATCAAGTTGCCTTAAAGCTAATGTTGTATGGTAAGAACCATGCAATAATATCCACCCAAATTGATCTTATGAAAAATTATTGATATCACATCATGTATATTCTGCAAACTCCTCTAACAGAACACATATGGATAGACTTAGACGTGAGCATTTACATTATTAGGAATCTGTGTTAGCTATTTTAGGATCTATTACTCACACGAAAAAAAATGGTATAGCATTCATTTGCAATGATATTTTAGGAATTATTAGCTGAAATTTTAAGAATGATTAAGTGCTACTACAGACAAAGTAATTGTCTTAAGTTAAGTCAACTATACTTTAATGCTTAGAACAGTGGCATGCTAACCCTTCACAACTGTTGGTTAAATAAGTTCAGAGATATGATATTTATTTAATATATGTGTATATGTGGGCAAGGTATACATTTAACTTTTGACTCAAGCAAATAATGAAAATAAAACTGTATTAAAATTAAACTACTTCATTGGTAAGATACACTGACCAATATCTACAAAACAGGTATATAACAAACACATTGTACAGATGTGTACATAATTCAATAACATTTCTTAACAGCAAAACAATTTTAACATTTCTACTGTTAAATGTAGTATAGATAATACAGGAAAATGTTGACTTAATACAGGAAAATGTACCTAATAGCTCAGAGAATACAAATACTCAAAACTAATAAGTTAATTTTAAAAAATTCTATAGACAAAGAAGTAAAAAGAATTTTAACTCTCCTACTCCACAAATGTTGAAGACTGTCAACATGTAGAAAGATTTAGGAAAATTGGTTTTGTTGAGGTTGAGGGATTAATTATAGGTATCAGGAGGAAAGCTCAGGAGTGCTGATTTAAAATTTCTTCAAGTCAGTGATAAAATACCTTGGAACCACTTAAAATTGCACTACGTGAGTCTACAGGATGTCTTGAAAAGACAGACTTCTGAGAAAATGGTGGGATAAATAAGGGTTTCATTTTCTAACATTTGTGATAATAAATAATGGTTAAAAATATGGTAGTGAGTTGGCACATACAGTTAGGTCTTTAAGAAAAAATGAGGTGGAATTTTTTATGCATATAAATTACATCCTAGGAGGTGCCTGTGGAAGCTGCTTGAACTCTTTCAGCTCAGTGGGAGTCATCTTCCATGGCCTTCTTTCCATGGAAGCATAACTTGGACAGCTTGCTGGGAGAGGACAGGGCCCGGATAATCTTATTTTATCCAAGGAAAAAGAAAAATAATTTAATCATAAGTAAATAAACAAATAAATTTATATTATTTCCTTTAGCTGATATTTATAGACCTAATAGTCACCTTATCCTACTTTCAAATATTGAATTTAGCCACATCTGATGTAGTATGGAGACAACTGGAGAGTTCATTATAGAAAAAAAGGATATGGATGATGCAGCAATTTTAAGAGCTGTATAAAAATGTTCCCCAGACACCTTTCTTCCAAGAGAGGTCAGAAACAGATTGTGTTGCCATAAATAATCCAAGTAAAGTCAACAGAGTCTCTTTGGATATATAATTGATGTGAGAGAAAGTAGGAGAATGCTGAGGTGGGGTGAGGGAAACTTGGAGAAGAAAAAATTTGAACCATACATTTACCCCCCATTGGCAAATATTTCAGCTTTTCATAACTTCCAAGCTCCTAAAAAAATGACAGGCTACAATAAATATATTCTTCAGTTATTAATATTACAATCATTTTAAAATTTATTTTAAAAAACAATTCACTTAACAAATCAAATCAAAGTTGTTTCCCTTTTACTACACCAGACTAGTTCTCTTTCCCCTTAGAGTTTTTCCAAAATGGTATGCTGACAACTCTTGCTATCCCTGAGAAAAAGAGCAAAGCAGAGATCTGTGTAATCAGAGATGCTCAGCAGCCAGCATTTACCCTCCTCACAGAACAAGGGCATGCTTTAGCTGAAGTAGCTGTGATGTTGGAGCCACAGTTGGGGAAATAATGAAAAATGAGGGCCAGGAAGGAAATAAAAGTATGAGCAGTTCACATTTTAAAATTCTGCAAATGATGAGAGAAAAGAACAAATGCTTGCAGGGGATGTTTTACAGGGAAGCCAATTGCTAGGTTTTAAATGTTTTCATGATTACTTAACTTGAAGATTTAGTGAACTGAAACAGTATCTAGACTTTCTATCATTTTTAGTCTTTTACTAATAGGCATTAAATGTTCTCTTGAATGTTAGAAACTGGAATCCCATTATGTAATTATCTATAATTGTCTCTGTTAACAAAGAATAAGAAAATCATTAGAATGGTTTCTTTGAGTCTGAATTTAAAGAGTGTACAAAGTAATGCATGAGAAGAATAACTGAAATGGATTAAAACACCAGAACATTGTTTCCAGGACTCCCAAAGTCAAAATGAGACTACAATATTTCTAATATATGTGTATGTATCAACTAGAAAACTACCAAAAAAAAAGATGTTTTAAATGATGAAAGCCTCTGAATCATTCCTACTAAAGTGCAGTATTCATGTAATTGGGATTGTGCAGTTGAGACTCTGACTTTTTTATGCATTTTCACATGTATTGATGATTAAATCTTTCTTTGTTGCCAGTACAGATGTACTTTTAACCTTGATATAGAATGTAGAAATCACTTCTACATCTTTGGTAATGTTGACAATATGGATTTACAAATTCTTTGTTGAAACAGATGAGGACTTTACCATTTTGCCTAATTTGGAATAAACAGTGTTAATAATACTAAAGCATTTGGTTATGGGCCTGCTTGCTTTACTTTAATAATTTTAAAATTCCCAAGTAAAATGTCTACTTTTTAATTTAACATTGTAGTATCAATTTTGCATCCAAATCAATTATATGCCTTCTATTGCAGTATATTTAGGTTAAAATGCTAATCTGCACTTTTATGTCTGCCTGTACAGTTTTCTAAGTAGTCAACATACAAAAGTCTTTTTTTTTCAAATGCAATGAAAAAGTTTCTTCACTGATTTTTCTACTTTTGAACCAATTGTGAAATTGCATTAGTCTCAGAATTGTTAACAATTGACTACAGTTAATAAATTAACCAGTCATTTTAGATAAATCAATGAATAGATTGTTTTTTTTCTTCTGAGCTGACCATGTATTTCATTGATTTAATTAGATCAGATGTTTGTGTTGCCAAATTTTCAAACTCATTCATTGACTCAAATTTTTTTAAAAATTTGGTAAATGCTTATTATGTGCCCCAAATTAGGCTAAGTGCTGATAATACATTAATAGAAAAGTCACTCGTGGTCTCCAGCTTCAAGTAGATTAGAATCCAGTTCCACCTATAAAACTGTCTAATATACCTATTACTGGGTAAAAAGAAATGACCAGCTTTTATTCCATATCCTGAGGTTGATTATCATTATACCAACTGCAGTTATTCTGTTTCTGACCTTTGTTAATGAGGCAGAAATGTAAGCATTATAAAAACTGGCCATAAATCCTATCTAGGGCAGGAACTGTCTCTGTATGGAAATATAACTTGGGGAACCATATAAGAGGAGAGAGTAAATACAAGGGAACTTATATGTTTAAAAGAACCAAGACTGTATCATTCAGCAGAACACAAGAGGGTGAATTTCTTTATTTTTAATAGGAAGAAAGAGACATGAAAAGCAAAGATAGAGAAGAATAAAGAAAGAAACAGAACCCATAGAATTAATATGAATAGAGGAAGCACTCAAGGAAAAACTAGCAGAAATTCTCCTCTGGTATGTGGTCAGAGGATATTTTAATTAATTAATTAATTAATTTTTTTAAAGAGAGAGAGAAAATTTTTTAATGTTTATTTTTCAGTTCTCAGTAGACAAAACATCTTTGTTTGTATCTGGTGCTGAGGATCGAACCCGGGTCGCACGCATGCCAGGCGAGCGCGGTACCACTTGAGCCACATCCCCAGCCCTCAGAGGATATTTTAAAACAGGAACACTGATATCACAATGTCCCATTTGAAGTTTTGTTCCTATCACTGCTTTTTACATTTCTGTAATATGAGTATTTCTCCTACTGGACTCAAAAACCATCAGTACACACTGCAACGTTGCAGTTACTTTGAGTGAATGGATTGTTTGTGGGAAAAAGTGGCCACGATTAGATTTTGCTTCTGTTTTCAGCTGGTACAAACACATCTGGTACTCAAGGAAGCAGGAACACCAAACAGATGTGACCACCAGAACATAAATCCTTTTCACCCTACAAAATCTATGAATGTTTCGGAGAGATTTAACCTTCCATGGAACTTGGAAACCAAAGTTCAAACTAATATCCCTGAGCTTCCTAGAGGTCAAGAGACTTAAGTTGACCTAAATTGCATTTGTCTTAGTCCATTTCTGTTGATGGGAACAAAATATCATAGATTGGGTAAATTATAAAGAAAAAGATATTTATTTAGCTTATGGTTCTAAAGGCTGGGAGTACAAGGACAAGGTGATAGCACCTAGGGAAGACATTCAGTGTGTCCTAACATGGCAGAAGGTGAAAAGCCAAGTGAGCACATACAAACCAAACTGCTCTGAGGGAGGCAGACTAGCTATCCTAACAATCTGCTCTTGGGAAAATTCACCTACTCCCACTATAACAACATTAATCTATTCATGTAAATCCTAAATTCTCAAGTATTTTTTCTCCTATCATAAATTCATTTGCAATAAATTGTCATTTCAAATGTATGTGTATATATATATATATATATATATATGTGTGTGTGTGTGTGTGTGTGTGTGTGTATATGTGTGTGTATATATATATGTGTATATATATATATATACATATATATAAAATTTCCCTCTTGAAACGTTTTCTCAGATCTCATTGAGATGATCTTTTTTTCAACTCAAACCTAAATTGCTATCTTAATATTCTATGGGTTTTTATGCTAATAAGATGTGAAAGATAGACTTTCACTTACATGTTTTCATTTTTCAACCCAACTTTTCCAGTACATAGTTATTATCAGGAAGCAAATTGGTCTTTTATTTTTCCTTTTCATCTTAAAAGCACATTAAGTCCTTCAAATAACTGACATTCAGTTTACAGTATGTAGAAATCACTATTTTTCAAATGATTCACCAGAGAATTTAATCCACATGATCTTAGCATATATGATTTAAATCTTATGTTTATGTAATCACTTTAAGACAGATGATTCTGAGAAACTAGATCACCTGTTTCTACTTGCTATAGATAATTATTTAAGCTAATAGTGGAGGTTTCCAATTTATATTGCCAAAGATTTTTTATTTGTTTGTTTTATTCTGCACCAAAAAAAGAGCTGATTTTCTTAAAAAAAATTGTCATTATAATCATATAATAGTACAGATGATATTCAAAGAATTAGGTGAAAAGCCACATTTTAATTAGCATGAGAAAGTATGATGCTTTACTTAAATAGTCCAGTTTTTGAAAACTTTTTGAAAGTTAATATTTTACATTTTAAGTGGCATGTTTGATATTGACTAGACAAGTTCTCTCTAGTGTGTTTCTTACTTGAAATGAAAGCAGTAATTAATTAAAACTGATAGATGTGGCAATTATTTCATAAATCACTTCACATTAAAGCAATCTTATTAATTATCAAAAATATTTAGATTAGTATCATATTCTTTGTCTTGGTGAAAATACAAAGTGGATTATTAAACACAGCCCAGGCCCCTGTGACCTCTTAGAATTTCCTTCCTGCTGATGCACATTTTATTTGCAGGTTTATCTTTTCTCTCCAGATACAGGATTTCTCCTCATATAAAACTGATGATGGTATAAATCTTTGTGAAAATATGGATTAAAATTATGACTCTTCAAAATGCTTTGGGTGTTGTGTGACAGGTTGGAAAGAGATTTTATATTCAATATCTTTTACTGCAGTATAATGAAACCTGCCACATAGTTGTGTTGACAATAATAAATGATTAATATTCTGATAAAATACTTCTTTCCAAAAAATAAATACTATCTACAACTCCATAAATTCTCTATCAGTGTGTTAACATTTATCTTGACATATCAGATATAATTCTATACCATAATCAAATCATTGGCCGTTCACTACCATTTTTCATTCAGTAGGATGTCAGTGGACTAGGACACAGTATTCAATAATGGCATGAATTTAATAAAATCAGAAATGAGACAAGGACAAGCCCTTAGCAATCATTTTCATTCCAAATGAAAACTCTCATCATAAATTTTTTTATCTTACATTTCTTTTAAATTATAGACACCCAATGTACTCTTTTCTCTTATTTTGTCATAATTAAAAAACGATTATTAAAACAAAAAAGACATGAAGCTGAAATATGGGCTATCTTGTCTTCATTTCTTTTCTCATTACCCAAATCTTAAAATCTAAATGTATACACTTATTTTCTAAGTAAATATTCATTTTTAATTTTTTTATTATGACAACGTAATTATTTTGACTACTTTTTACACTTTAATTAGCTTGAAATTAACTCATTGAAATTATTATTTTATTAAAAAATAAAAACAAAACAAACCCCCACAATACAATAAAACTCAAAAACTCAAAATATGCCAAAGACAAAAGTGATGGCTAAGACTGAAATACATAAGCAATAATAAGTTATAAACAAATATTTCTAAATCTGTCTTGTTGGCAATTATACCTCAGTTAGGTCCCGGCACATAAATGGTGAACAATAAATATTCTTCAATAATTGAATAAATTCATATATATCCTTAACCCAGGGTCATGAGGAATGTTGGGTAAAGAATACATGGAGCCAGGCCTGGTGGCACATGCCTGTGATCCCAGCATCTTGGGAGGCTGAGGCAGGAGGATCGCAAGTTCAAAGCCAACCTTAGTAAAAGTGAGCTTCTAAGAAACTCCGTGAGACATGTCTCTAAATACAAATACAAAATAGGGCTGGGGATGTAATTGAGTGGTCAAGTGCCCCTGAGTTCAATCCTCAGTCTCCCCCGAAAAGATTCATGGTTATTCATATTCATGAACATCCAATAATTAATTACTCCAGTTTCATTGATGCAATCCTTCTTCTAAACTCAATAGCTGACATTGAATAAAGTAACTTCTCTGGCTTACAGTTTCTTTGTGTAAACTTGGAATGACAATAAATTTGTATGATTGTAAAATAAAAACATTGAAATGAGAACCTTTGATACAGGGCCAATAAATGCCTTTACTATTACCGCTACTGCCACCATTAATATTATTACTACTATTATCAGATTATTGGAAAAATGTTGCCTCTTCAGTATGTTTGAGAAGAGTTAAGTAATTGAATGAGGATACTGCTAACTTCAAATGAAATAGTAATTGCAAACATCAAAAGTGTTGAAAACAAATTTTTAAGTTACTTTAAAAGTATATGTATTTTCTCATTTTTTACTAGGAGGTTGCTATGGACTGAATTGAGTCTCCCTAGAATTTATATTATATGTTCAAACGTTAACCCCCAGTACCTTGGAACATGACTGTATTTAAAGATAATAAATCTAAAGGGATGATCAAGTTAAAATGAGGTAGAGAGGGCCATAATCTAATTTGACTGATATCCTTGGAAGAAGAGGAAAATCAAACCCATGAAGATTCACCAAGGATGCACACTAACAGAAGAAAAATCATCTGAGAATCTGGCAGAAAGAAGTCTTCTGCAAGCCCAGAAGAAAGAGCTCAGGAGAGACTAAGCCCTGCTGACATCTTTTTTTTTTTTTTTTTAATTATTATTTTTTAGTTTTAGGTGGACACAGTATCTTTATTTTATTTTTTTAATATAGTGCTAAGAGTCGAACCCAGTGCCTCACGCATGGTAGGCAAGCACGCTACCACTTGAGCCACATCCCCAGCCCCCTGCTGACATCTTGATCTTGGACTTCTAGCTTCTAAATCTATAAGAAGATAAATTTCTCAGTGGAGCACCCAGTAGGTGACAGATTGTTACAGCAGCCCTACTAATATAAAGTTTTTTAGGACTAGACAAAATATTTCCAACAAAATTTGCCTATGTCCAATTTTTTTATTTTCTTTGTTTCATTGTTTTCTCAGATTCCTTTGAAATTTTAAGGTCTTTAGAAAATAGTTCCCTATACATAATTTTAGAAAACAAGCTTGCATGAAGCTTAAATAAGAAATGTAAAGTTATTATTCACTGATAAATTGTAAAGCTACTTTAATGACTTGGGCCTTTGTTACCTTGCTTTATTTGGGAGATGGTTTTAAAATCATCTGTGAGTCTTCCATATTTTCATTAACTAATAAATATCATCACTATAATGAAATAAAATGAACAAAAAAAGCCTTCTGATGGGTGCTCTTTGGGGCAGATATATGATTGCTTATGACATAAGACAGAAGGTAAAGATGTTTTTATAAAACCCAAAATATATTACTACAGCCTATATTTGTTGGTGTTTTAGTGAGCTGTTCACTGCTGTGGCCAAGACTTGACAAGAACAATTTTAGAGGAGTAGAAGTTTATTTGGGGACTCACAGTTTCGAAGGTCTCAGTCCATGGATAGCAGGCTCCATTCCTTGGGGCTTGAGGTGAGGCAGAACATCAGGACTGAGGAATGTGGCAGATGGCAGAGGCTCAAGATGTTGCATAGCCAAGCAGAGAGAGATGTCAACTCGCTGCTTAATCCTTCAGCTACACCCTACCAGACTTCATCACCACTCAGTTAATCTTGTCAGGGGATTAATTCACTGATTGGCTTAAGTCTCTCAAAACCCAATCATTTCAGCTCCAAACTTTCTTTCATTGTCTTACACATGAGCTTTTGTGGGGAGTCTTAATATCTCAACCATAACAGTTGGGTAGTCAAGTAGTCATTGAGTTGAAGATGTGCATGATTGTCTGCCTGTTACTCTCCTCTTCCTCCTTTTCCTCCTTCTGCTCTTAGACCTACCTGGGTTGTAAGCAGTGCCTAAATATGAAGAAGGTCATTTCAACTCCGATTGTCCCCAGACTGCCTTGCTTGAAAAGAGCCTAATTCCTAGTTGAGTAGATTAATCAAGTTACTTCTGCGCTTCCTATAATGTAAATTATTTTCTAAGTAAAAAAACATTCTCTATATTAGTCAAGACACATTGGTCTGCTTCAAAGATATTGAACAAGTTTATGAATACAATTTAGTAATTTTTATTGACAAGGTATTCGAATCAATTACAACTTCTAAATAAATTTTAAAAACTATATATAACATAAAATATGCATTCTAACAACTGTTATTCCTAAATTCATCGAAACTTACTGCTTATTAAGTAGTAAATAGTAAAGGCAGTTATTTGCAGACACAATAAGAGATAAGTAAACACAATCTCAAGTGCAGTTGTTTCAGAGATGTGTATTTTCCGAAAATTATATTTTTTGCCTCAATTTGGTAGATTTTTTTCCATGTTTGGGATCATTGATAAATGCCCAATGTTCCATGCTGAATTCTTAACTGTATTTTCTGTACTTCTATAGTATATTAAATGTTATTGTATGTGTAGATATTTCAACAAAATGTGCATGATGGGAGAAAATTTCAGTTTCCCAATTATTGTGTCTTCATTTTCATTTGAAATGTTTTATTTTTACATTGAAAGAGCCTCTTTCATAAAATGTGTTTGTTAATATCTTTTAAATTTATTTTAAAATTCTAGGTAATATTTATCAAGAATTTACTGTCAGGAATTTGTCCAACCTATCTACATATAATAAGTATGGACACAAAGTAATATAATGACATACATATAAAATCAAAACCTAAATGTAAATTCTGATTACAGAAAATGAATAACTGAAAAAAATCTATCAAAAATGACTTGAATATTTTAAAATAATCATATGAACATAATATTCATGTTCTTAAGGTACATTTTTAACATTTTGTAATACTTGATATGAAACAGAATGTAAATGCTTTAATGTGTATTTATACATTTTCATATATATGAAAATATTTTTAAATAGTATACTAAAATATCAATTTATTGAGGTCATTTGCCATATTTTCACATTTTCTTGGAATTATATACACCTTGGTATCTACCTCACTATGGAGTTTGTACAATATTTGCTATATGCAAGGAGATTGTAGCCCTGTAAAATGGTATAAATTCCTGGTATTTAGAAAGGAGATAATATTGGTGTTTCAAAATGTAGACACCTTCTATAGTCAACTTCAAAACAGTCTTTGCTTTATAAAACCTTATAAAACTGAGAATATGCAACAAATTAACAAATGTAAAAATATTTACGAAACTTTTTCTGTTATTATGATTGATTTATTGAGTAAACTGGTTCTCTTGTCAAAGAATAGATTTTACTGAATGGCTGAACAAAATAAATAAAGTATGATGATCAGTCTGATTTATTTGATTGTATATTAGGAATTAGATTTCTAAGAAATGATGACTTACATTATTTACAACACTCTACTGTTTAACAAATGTCAGTTCTGTTAGTGTTTCTATTATCAAATTCACTTCATCAGAATATCTTAGAGAAAAACTGTAACATTAAAGTAATCAGTATTCTTGTTGAAAACTATTAGTATACATGCTTAATCATATTAATAGAATAAATTAAACATACACAGTACATACACGCATACACTCTTACCCTAACTAAAGAGCAAATGTTGGCAAACATTCAACCACACCATAAAATAAATCTCCAGTCTACTTTTCACTTTGCTTTCACTAAAAACAGAAGCTATAATACCACTCACAAAAGAGGAGGGAAAGCTACATCTGTGCATGACATTATAATATGATGATAATGGTTTTTACTTGACTTTTTTAAGCATTCACACTTTGAGTTTTGGATGTTTCTTAACATTAGCAGTGGGAAAAAAGCTTTTTTTTTTTTTTTTAAATACTGTAATTACAGAAAGTTACAGAGAATCATGGTAGAATGGGAAACTTAAAATTAAAAAAATAAAAATGTATGATATATAAAAATATGTAAACATATTTGTAAATATAAATACACCTGTATGTTCACATTAGAGTGCATCTGTATACATGTACACAATTAGGAAACAGCTCCTCACCATTCAAATGGAGCTTTGAATAAAACCTGTGCATAATTTGAAAGATGAGAGATAAAAATTTATTCTTAGAATGAATGGCTTACAGATTGTCATTATACTTAATTCTTAAAAAAATACATTCAAAGGTGGATTTGGAAATTAATTAGTTATGTATTGCAATCTCATTAGATTTTTCAAGTTAAACTATCTTAAAATACTATGAAAATAAAAGTACTTTTAAAATATTTAGGTTTTTAGCTACTCATATTATAATGATAAATTTAGTGTAAAGAACATTGGAGGCCAATATTCTACTCCTAGAGTGGAATTTATGAAATTTGATGGTAGTAAAGAATCATTATACCTCTTTGAGCTTGTGAAAGGTTAACTGCTTGATTCTCTACATTTTATATTTCATATTCTATCACTTAGAGCTAGCAAAGTAAACTATAATATTCTGAAGAGGATCTAGTTATATGAGTCACATGTAAAAATGCAGACTTCCAAAATAATACTAGTCTTTAACGAATTCTTAATAAATTTAATTTTTATAGATGTCTCAGAACTTTAGTCATTCTGATTTTGATTTGGCACAGTGAAAAATGAAGTATTGATATAGAAAGGGAAGAAACCCTTGCCATAAACAACCTCCTTAGTTGTCTCCTTGAATGCTTGGCACAGAATCAGAATTGTAACTTGCTCTGGGGGATGGGATCAGAGGTAATTAGGAGCTGTGTTTGCTATACTCATTGGTACATTTACTTTCTCCTCTTCTCTCTGAAATTATGGTGCATGAAATTTTAAAACAATGCTAAATATTCCATTTGTAGTGTCTGATATTATTTAACTTTTTTAAGAAAATGTAAGCCATCTTTCCAGACAGATGCGAGTAAACTGCACAGGCCAACATCCTCAAGAGAGAAAAGGGTTCCATTCTCTTTTTCTGGGATAACTATTGTCTATATAAATGAGCTGATACTGTTGTTTTAACATACATTAATGACATTTCCTAAACCAAAACATAAGCAAAAAAAAAAAAAAAAAAGTGGAAATATTTTTATTCTAAAGCATTCAAACTTTTTTTCCACTGTTTTCATTAGAAAGTTTAGGACTGCAAATACATGAAAACATGGGGGAAACTGCAGAGATGTAAACGAACTATCTCTAATCAATCTAAAATGGAGAAAACTGATCTCCTGACATTGAAAATTCACCTTTTTTATCCATTTTAAGTGAGGCTGAGGCAGACCTTTCCAAGCTAATTGCCACATGAATTTATTCCTCAGTAGAACCTACATGTGAAATATCAGGATCTTCAGAGAGGAGGCACAGAAATAACCTTCCCCCACCATAACTGTTTTTTCTTATTATCACTTTTTTTTTCAGGAGCATCAAGACAATCCCAAATTAAGAATATTCCCCTAAAATTTGAATGCATGAAATATTCAACCAAGTCTCAAACATGTCTTTCATACTCTACATTTATTTTGCCATACTCCTTTGAGAACAATTTCTGCTCAATTCAGGAGGCACAGAGGCGGTATATACATTTTAATTGTACCATTTAAAAGGATACCTTGGCTTGCATTGAAAAAAAAATGCATTCTGATAATTTATAGATTTTCAACAAAAACTCTAGCTTTAGAGCACATGCACATTCTGGACTCCCACAAATACTTTTCCCTTTCCTTATATTTCAGGCAACAAGAGAGCCAGAAGATTTGGAATTTGTATAACCCCAAACTGTTTTCCTAACTAATCTTGGCAAGCTTAAAACCCTGGAAAGTCACAATTCACTTCCCAGGCGATCATCCTGGACAGCTCAGCAGCAGAAAAAGCAGAACAGGATTTCCAGCTATTGAAGCAGCCGCCGGCCCAGGTGGCCAGCCTTGCAGCTGGAGAGAGCAGAGTGGCCCACCAGGAGGGCAGCGCCCAGCACAGGAAGACTTGCTCCTTTCCTCTGTTTTCAGCTGGAGAGGAAGGCATGGTCTGCCCTCCCCACACACAGCCTGCCGACACAGCAGTTTGCAGTAGGGAACAGACAACAAATACACAAGAGGAACAATCTCTTATGGGAATCAAGAGGCCCCAAGTCATGTAGAATTGACCATGGAAAACCAACTTCAGTGTTTTGACTGGACTGAGTCAGACATCATCATAGAGGTGAAGTTGTCTAGGATCAACTGCTTTGTACCTCAATTGCCTAACAGAAAGTAAAACAAAGGATGAGTAGAAGGCCAGGGTTGGTTGGTACCACATCCTCCGGCCTTGTGTTAAGAGCTCCATTTATTTATTCATTTATTCATTTATTCATTCATTCATTCATTCATTCTAGGGATTAAACCTAGTAAATTATGTGCCAATCATTTTTTGTAGGTTTAATCCCAGAGGTGCTGAACCACTAAGCCACATCCCCAAGTCTTTTTTAATGAAGTTTTATTTTGAGACAGGATCTCAAAGCAATTTAGTAATTGCTCAGAGCCTCACTAAATTCCTGAGGCTGTCTTTGAACTTGTGATCCTCCTGCCTCAGGTTCCAAAGCCACTGGGATTATAGCCATGTGCCACTATGTCAGGCTAGTTTTTATCATTATTAAGAGCAACTTACTCTTCCTGATGCTGCTGTTTTTTTGTGTTTTTTTTTTCTTTATTTCTTCTTCAGAAGGAATAATTTTTATTCAAGCTAAGGAATTCTTATCCCCATAACATTTTTACTGAGAAGTCTGTTCATATTATTGAAATAATTTCCAAGTAGACAGTAAGGAATGAGTGCCAGGAAAAGTGATAGAAAAACATGTTTCTCCAACTGATAGAGTGAATTGACACTTGCTTGTCACTGTAAATCAGTGGCAAATGATATATATTTTTAAAATTTTTTCTGTGAAGTATTTTTAGAGGTGGAAAAGCTATCGACTCAGAAGAAAATGGACAACAGTCTTCAAATCTGAGACTTCTGTTCTAATTCATGAAATAAATTTTCAAAGAGTGTTTTTATGTAATTGGGAAAGTGATATATATATATATATTTATAATTTTCCCCTGACACTAAACAAATGTTACATGTGATAAATAAATGATAAAGAGATGATATAGAGAGAATGATAAATAAGTAGATAGGTAGATGGTAGAGCAACAGATAAATAGAAGTCTTGACAGCAGAAGAATCATGTCTAAAAACTAATTTTATTTTATTCCTATCTTATGCATATACAATAATTTAAGCCTGAACACTAAAATTTTGTTCTCCTGTTATCTTACATAAATATTGATTGAAATATTAATTAATGTGGAAAAATATTCTGAAGCTATTAAACAAAACAATTTACACTTGCAATATCTGATCAAGATTACCTATACGGGGATATAACTAATAAAGGTATATCAGAGAGAACTTTCTATTAATTTACATATCCAGTAATGCTTTCTTATAGTTAAAAAATTTCATTGTGTTCTTTTTTTTTTTTTTTTCTCTAGCTTCCATATATGAGAGACAACATACAACCTTTGACGTCCTGAGTTTGGCTTATTTCACTTAGCATAATATTCTTGAGTTTCATCCATTTACCAGCAAATGACATAAACTGGATTTTCTTTATGACTGAGTAAAATTCCATTATGCACATATGATAAATTTTCTTTGTTCATTCCTCTGTTGACATACACATAGGCTACTTCCATAACTTGGCTATTGTGACTCATACTGCTATAAACATGGGTATGTATATATGGCTATAGTATGCTGACTTTAATCCATTTAGATAAATACCCAGGAGTGGTAAAGCTGGGTTATAATAGAACTTCACAATGATTTCCATAATCATTGCACTAATTTGCTGTTCCACCAAAAATGCATAAGTGTTCCTTTTTTGCCTACTTTTTTGCCAGAATAAAAACTTCATTTGAATATATAATAATAAGGCACCAATAACTACAAAAAAAAAGTGGGGCCTTCAGGAGATGATCAGGTCATGAGGACTCCTTTCTCAAGAATAAAATTATGGCACTTATAAAAGGGGTTTCAGTAGAGTTCAGCTTCTTTTTGCCTTTCTGTCCCTTCCACCATGTGAGGACACAGCATTCGTCCCTCTGGGGATGGTTCAGTCAGAAAACAACCTTATTCCTTCATCTCAATAGTGTCCCTATAAGTTAATAAAGAGACACACTATGCTAGTGTCTCAATGTTAAGATAAGTTTTATTAGTTCTTAATTACATTGTGTCTAGGAGCTAATTTCCCAGCTATTAAATCACTTGGAAATCCAGAAGAATATATATATGCACATTCACATTCCATATATATATATGGAAATTTGTTAGCAATTTCATATCCCTAATTTAGTGTATTTCTTAATTTAATATTCTCAATTTAGGAAAATTTAAAATACAGAAAGCAGAAAAGGAAAATTATTCAGAAATCTTCTAATCAAAAAAAAAAAAAAAAACATTGTTAATGTATTTTTGATAATATATTTAGAATAATCCCAGCATAAAACAACAACAACAACAACAACAACTTATTTTAACAAAAACTAAAATATGTGGCATTGGGGTACATAATGTTTCATTATACTTATTTGCTCATTTATTACATTGTGATTTTGTTTTCTATAATGCATATGCATTTGAACTGTTGCATTCAAGCATGCATGGCATTCCATTTTATAAATGCACCCTAACTTAACCAAACCCCACTGCTAGGCATTTACTTTTCTTCTGATTTTTGCACTATTCTAAGAGTTGTATCAATTTATTCTTCCATGGGTAGTGAACATGCAAACTTATTTTTTTTACATACTTACTGTCACTGGATATTACTGTAAATTAAAATTAAAACTGTGGCTAACTTATTTTGTTCAAATGTGTTATCTCATTTTTGCTTGCTTTTCTTTTAATCTATTCGCATTATTTTCTTTGCTTACTTTCTTATTCTATATATTCTACATTTTTCAGCTCCTTATTATTGTCATTTTAATATATGAACATTATAACCATTTAACTGTTACAAGTGAAGCAAATTTTTTTTTCAGGTGGTTGTTAACTAAATAGTCTTTTAGCAGGAGGATGGACTCTAAAGTTAAGCAAACTTGGTTTCAAATCTGAATTACCTCATTTACCAACTATGTGATTTTGAACAAGCTACAAGAGATTGCTGAGATCCAGTTTTATTATAATACAAGATGGGGATGGTAAATATTGTTATGGAAATAAATACTAAGCAATGTGTCTAGGAAATAGGAAGTAGAGAATTAGTGACATTATCATTATGTTATTTATTTATAGTATTTTAGACATTGAAACACTTTTCAAGTGTTGTAAAATCAAACCTCTAATTTCATGGTCAGTGAAAGAATGAATGTATAAAAGTTCTTGAGAACTCAGACTCAGGAAACAGTCTTGAGTTGGAAAGTTGGCTCTGGTGTTAATAATTGTTCGACTTTAGGCAATTTATTTATTCTTTCAGAGCCTCTGTAATTTTAACATTTGAGATACAGTTGTCTACTAAGACTTACCTTATGAAGGTATTGAGACAATAAAATAAGGTACTGTTTTATAAAGTGTCTGGCACAGTGCTTGACACACAAAATTCTCAATAAATGTTACTTTTTATAACCACGAACATAATCATCTTTCTGCCTTTAAGCTTCTCCAATATGAAATAATCACAGATCATTTCTAAAACTGTATTCTTATGCTAGAGACTGCAAACTGCCTAAGAAATATTCTTTTCTTTTCTTTTCCCTGAAAAAAAAAATCACTGACTGGTTAGGAGGTCTTGAGAAATCTATTAATATGTTTTAACAATGAAAATATTTGAGCCAGGAATTGTGGCACATGCCTATAATCCCAGCATCTCAGGAGGCTAAGGCAAGAGGATTACAAGTTCAAAGCTAGCCTCAGCAAAAGCAAGGTGCTAAGCAACTCAGTGAGACCCTGTCTCTAAATAAAATTCAAAATAGGGTGGGGGATATGGCTCAGTAGTTGAGTGCCCCTGAGTTCAATCCCTGGTACACCCCACCCCCCCACACCCCTGGCAAAATATTTGATATGTGATATCTCAACAAATTCTTGGATATTTGGTCCTACTGAAACCTACGGTCTTTTCCACTCTCCTTTTTATAACATCCAAACTTAAAAGGTAAATGTTAACAAAAGTAGTCTTTAGAATTTGTTCCCTAAAAAATAAAAAAAAATTAAAAAGACCCATTTGACTCCATGTGGGTGGGGTTACTCCCAGTTCCTGGTAATTGCCCTGCAGTAATGCAAGTAAGGACACATTCACCCAATGTGTCTGTGAGAAGGCAGAAGGGGAAACAGTAATATTTTAGTTAGATCATGTGATTCAACCATTGGAGATCCCACCTTTGCATTCAGAAAAAAAAGATTTCTCAATAATCCATATTGACCTTCTAACTAGGAGGAGGTAAAACCACTGGCTGGGTGTATGAACTTCCACCAACTGGTAGGTACCATCTTTCTGCATTTAAATAGCACCACAAGGCAAGGTTTTTCTTCCTCTTGGACAACCAAGAAAGGGACTTTTTAAAACACATGCTTTCTCTTTTCCCAGTTTAATTCCTCTTTGGAACAAAAGAGTTGGAAATCAATATTTTTCGTCATTATTATTTTATTTATTTTTATTTTATTTTATTTCATTTTGCAGGGTACTGGGGATAAAATACTTTCTTAATGTCAATCCAGTCAAGATATTTTCCTGTGAAGTCATGTTTTGATTAGTTAACTTTGTTCTATACCTTGAGCTGATCCCCAGTTGTACTGGGTAACCAGATTCTAGAGATGATACTTTTATCCTTTTACAGTCTAGTTAAAGAACTTTCTGTCAGCCATGGATTTATGCAGAGGAGTAAGGTAACCTCCAACATTAAGTCCAACTGTTTCAGAAGTGATGCTGTTCTCACTAATCTGTGAGCCGGGTGCTGGTCCATGGCTGTCTTCCTGCTGACACCTCCTAAGCGCATTGGTTTCAGTGTTGTCACGTGAGACCTGTTTCAGCTCCGTATTTATTGAATTTTATCCAGAAGGTGTGATCCTTTCTTCAAACCATGATTCTCACTTGTCCTAAAATATGTGTAGATTTAATATCAGCTATTCCTTATTTAGGATTTTCACAGCTATTTCTCATCACTGGAGGGGAACGTGAGAACATTCTTATTAGACACAATTATCATCCCCAGATTCAGTATGTTTCACGTTTCCTCTCAGCAAGATACCTCTTTCTCCGCGGCGACCTGCGCAGAGGAGACAAACTGGGTTTAAATGGGCTGGCTGCAACATTAAGCTAACAAGAAAGAAGCGAGAAAATCACACAACACAGAGAGTAGTTTTTAAAACGAGGGCAGGATGGCTCTGGGACCTTAAGGATCCTGCATTCACACTGGAAGGAGGTGGGGGGACGGAGGGAGGGAAGGAGAAGAAAAGAGAGCTGGAACCCATGACCTGTTTATTTATAGATGAATTAACAAAGGATTTTCGATAGAATGTGCTTCACCAAATAAAGCAGGGGCTGGCCAAATCCCAATGGGTAACGCTGAGGTCCAGAGCTATGAGAAAGCAGACTTTGCTAAGTGCAGGTGGAGGCCACCTGCATCATGGAGCCCAAACAGTGAGCAATGCCAGACCTACACCCTCTAGGCTCAAGGCTGAGAGAAGATCAGCTCATGGGCGGCCCCCACACCTCTTTCTTATTTGGAGGAGTAAATGCTAAGCATAAAGAATTTGTAGAAATTGCAGATTCTATTCCATGGTCTTTTATTGATATAAAAGTCTTATTATGTGCTATATACAGTGTCTACTGTCTAAATCCATTATATTGGAGTCAGAGTCCTTTGTGCAACTTATCTCTGTTTTGGAGAAAAATGCAAAAATTCTAGAACCAAATGTTAATTATTGAAAGAAATAATTCAAAACAAAAATTATTTTCTTCCACAATATTTATTCTTATCAGATAATGAGGAGAAAAGTAGAGCTTGACTTACACTTTATGGAGAAAAAATACTATCCTTTGAGGGAAAAAAAAAAAAACCCTCTTATTTAGTGAAGTGGTCCCAAGAGATAGCTGGCATATTCAAGATATAACAACCACTCTCTATAGATCAGTGAATACAAATACATACAACAAAATCTGCCACTCGATGACTAATATTCATGAACTATCAACAGAGAAATCAACTTCATAATTCAGGCAGAAAACCTATTTCCTTAGTGTGTTTCTGATAAAACATTCAGCATAAATAAATTATGAAAAGCTTAATTGTAGAACGTCGATGGGGAATTCAGTTGTTGTGCCCATAATTTCATTATTCAATTAAGCAATACTACAGGTAGAGCAGAAAACACAGTTATAATCTCCAACTATGTTAGCCATCAGGCCCCTATCATGGGACCACTCTTCCCTCTGATTTTTGTCAAAGATGTTTGTGTCATCAATAAATAAAATTATGAGACACAAATTAAATTAGGTTTGGTATCTTTCGCAAGGGTGATGCAAAGAGAATGTCAAAGCTAAGCTGAATCTGGTAAAAATAAACTTTTATGCTTCTTATTGTAACGCACTAGCTTGTCATTCTCTTCATAGCACTAACAAATTAAAGCCATATTGTCCTCATCAATTCATTTCACTTAGCATGCACTGGAGGCTTGGCACTGTGATTGGCAGAGTCATTAACAAAGGGATTACCTAACTCAGCATCAGAACTGACTCAATAACTGAAGAGTAAACCTACCTCATTGAAATATATTATAATTCAACATTTCATTGCATAATAGATCTGCTTTAGTTATATATGCACATGACCAAAATTGGTTAACAATATACAAATAATTAAATATTCATATTTTATTTTGTTTTGTGTTATGAATATTACAAAATTCTTTTCAATGAATGACAAAGACGCACATTTCAAATATCCAGTATTGTTTCTCATTTTGCATGAACTAAATATTCTACCAGAATTTTAGATGAATTGCAGATACAATCACAGCTACTGCCCTGAACAATTGAAATACAACATTCAAATGAATACTTTCTATATCCTTTTGCTAGTGTAGTATATCTTGTGTAATAATGTTCCCATTAAAATGTATACTTGGGCTGGGGATGTGGCTCAAGCGGTAGCGCGCTCGCCTGGCATGCGTGTGGCCCGGGTTCGATTCTCAGCAACACATACAAAGATGTTGTGTCCGCCGAAAACTAAAAAAATAAATATTAAAAAAATGTATACTTGAATAATATGGACTTCTGCAAAGATCTGAACAAATCTATGGCTCCTTTAATTTGGGGAAACCTGATCTATAGTAATGCTATCTAACTTGCTAGTATGTGTTTCATGGACAGAGAACAACCTTGATTATCTGTGTGTGACCTTTTGCATGGGGGCTTCAAGAATTTCTGCTTTGGGGGATGTTACAAGAAGACAGAATCCAGAAATGAGACTGCAGGATATCACTGTGGTTGTTGCCTGGCTCCTTCCATCTTCATACCTGGTTCTATTTCCACCCATCCCTTGTGGAGTGCTGAGTTCCAGATGTTCACTCAATAAAGAGCATGTGCACTTTGGAAGCAAAGCCTGAAAAGAACATACACACTTTTAAATGAATTGTGAACAATGCAAAGTTAGTGTGAGATTCTTTAGGAAAAAAATAAACATGGTCTTCAATATAAAGAGCAAACTATGTTTCGAACATGAATACTGGACAAAGATTTTAAGAACTAATATACTCTAGGAAGATCATGATGCCTCCCATGTCCTACTTATTCATGTAAATATAAAATGATAACAATAAAATATGCAGATGCTAACACACAGTAAGAGGGGGAGTGAAGAAGAAAAGTTCATTGGATTAGATAAAAGAGAATGAAGGGAAGGGGCTTGGAGAAGGAAAGACAGTAGAATGAATTGAACATAACTATCCTATGTTCACATATGAATACACAACCAGTGTAATTCTATATACAACCACCAGAATGGGAAGTTATATTATATGTCCATGTATGTATAATATGTCAAAATACATAGTACTGTCATCCAAACCTAAAAATAACAAATAAAAATGCATTGTTAAAAAAACAAATCAGTATAAAGACACTCCCAAGATTCTGATTTTTTAAACATTTTTTAATGTCAACATAAAAGTCTTTGCTATGTCCCCTCAAAACATTTCCAGAGTTTGTATCCTGCAAATATACTTAATGTGTCAATTGTACAAATAGGCAGAACACTAGCTAGTAATTTATTTTTTTTATAGATATCTATCTAGAAGCAATTAAGTAGTCTTAGTCAAATCAACTTATCTCCTCAGGCTTCAACTTTTCCATATGTGAAAGAACTAGGTTGTAAATTGATTGCATTGCTAACATTCTATTTTAAAAGGAATGTAGAAAAAAATATTATTTCCTTTTAAGATATAAGGAAGTAGATTGAAAATTTTAATGAATAATTTGTCACACTCTTCAAAAGAAATATAAGATGTTGAAATGCCAAGTAAAAAGAAATTTCTGCTAAAATCTTCATGGTATTTGGACCCATTTGTAGGTAGCAGATTCCAGCTTAAGTTCTGCTTCATCCATGAGGCTATCCTAGTGACAGAACTTCCACTAAATTTTGCTAAAATCCTACAGAAATAGAAGATGCTACTTGGATATTACTTTGTAATATCCAAGTAGCATCTCCTATTTTAAACTTGAATTCTAAGACACCTTGAATGCTTCTTGAAAGTAGGCACTATGTTCTGTATTTCACTGTATGCCTCACATAATTTGGAATACTATTCATTGTATAGAAGGAGATTGATAAAAGTTGGTTGTTAATTTGTCAGCCCTTGATCAATGATGAGAGGGCAAATTAATACACAAAAAACAATAATACTAGAATCCCGTTATTCCATACCTGACCTGATCATGTCCTCTCCCTCAGACAACTCTTCTCATCTGCCTAGATGTCACTGTGTATATTTATAATACTTTCATTGACATGGCTTTGAATTATCAGTGCAATATTTATTTGTTGTTTGGTGGTAGGAAATACTAAAAATATCTTTCCTTCTATTTATTTAGTAGAAAGCTCTTCAATTCATTGTACACAAATGGAGCAGAATTTTTCACCTCTCTGGTTGTATATGAAGTAGTCACACCATTTTTGCAATCATACATGTACCTAGGGTAATGATGTCTATCTCATTCCATATCTTTCCTACCCTTTTGCCCCCTCCACTCTTCCCCTTTGCCCCCTCCAAAGTTCCTCCACTTATCCCATACCACCCCCCTCTATATGGATTAGCATCCACTTATCAGAGAAAACATTCAGCCCCTGTTTTTTTGAGATTGGCTTATTTAGCTTAGCATGATATTTTCCAACTCTATCCACTTACCTGAAAATGCCATAATTTTATTCTCTTTTAATGCTGAGTAATATTCCATTGTGTATATGTACCACAGTTTTTTTATCCATTCATCTATTGAAGGGCATCTAGTTTGGTTCCACAGTTTAGTAATTGTAAATTGTGCTACTATAAACATTGATGTGGCTATGTTACTGCAGTATGCTGTTTTTAAGTCCTATGGGTATAGACCGAGGAGTGGGATAGCTGGGTCAAATGGTGGTTCCATTCCAAGTGCTCTAAGGAATCTCCATACTGCTTTCCAGATTAGTTGCACCAATTTGTAGTCCCACCAGCAATATATTAGTGTGCCTTTCACCCACATCCTTGCCAACACTTATTGTTGCGTCTATCTTTGATAACTGCCATTCTGACTAGAATGAAATGAAATCTTAGAGTAGTTATGATTTGCATTTCTCTAATTGCTAGAGATATTGAACATTTAAAAATATCTTTTCTTATTACTGAATTGCTTGAAACACTAATATACATGGTGAAAAAATAATGTATCCATTTTTTGAAAGGGACATATTAATCCAATAATTGTTATTATTGTTTAATGTAATTATATTTTTAATTTTCTTTTAATAATACATCCATTTCTAAATATTATTGTCTTTCTTTCCTATCAGCTTTTTTATTATTAGTATTGAATTTCATCATCTACTATTTAAAAGAACACAGTACCTCAAATTAATACTATATTGCTTTGGGGTGAAGACTAGCTAATAAAAAAACATTGGCTTATTGAAGTTCCTAATAGGGAATTTATTTGACAAGTATGATTTTTAATATCTAAGAATATCTTGGAAAAAATTAGTCACTTGTGTTTCCGTCATAGCACACTACCACTTTCAATTCTAGATGGGTTAGTAAACAGTAACATCATAATACTTTACAACATAAATTTTTTTTTCTTTTTCTGCTTAGCAGTTACCATAAGCACAAGGATAACATTAATAATCCCACATTGGTGCATCAAAAAGATCCCCCAAAAAGCATCTCCTAAGAGTAATCGAAGTTAGAGCTACCAAATATTGAGTTAATTTTATTATCATGAGAAGTTCATCCAAGAAGGAAATAATTTTTCATCATCCTTATTATGTTAATTGTTAACTGAATATTTTCTAACACTGGAGAGGGGACTTTTTTTAATAGAAATTTAAAATGTCGGACCCAATTCTACTTAGACTTTTTTAAATAGAAATTTAAAATGTCGGACCCAACTCTACTTGGATAGTATAGCCGTAAGGAAGATGTTACTACATCAAGAATCTAATAATCAAAACTGAGAGTTGAAAGAGAATTAATAATTACTTAGACCAGGAATTGCAAACTCAAACACGTATACGTAGCCCGGTGGGGAATGTAAAGCAGCACACTGCAGATTGTATGCTCATCTGATATATATAGTAGGAATATGGCTTCAGATGAAGGCTGCCATTGTAGTAATGCACACTGGGGTTGCCATTTTTGAAAGAAGATAGAATGTTGATTTTAAAGTGAAAGGTTTTTATCATGTATTATTTCATTCATGTTTGCTGCAAGGCACTTTGTTTCTTCAGTTACAACATTGTCAGTTCCTCGAGAGTACGAACTGAGAATCTAATCCTACTTCTTCCAAAACATCAGCTGAATGCCATGCTTAAAGAAAGCACTTAATGGATGTTTTTGACTGACAGATATACTAACGACTATGTGCTTTCCAGGGTAGAGTAGGCTGCTCTCTATAGAGCTATTATTCAAAAACTGTTTTAAAAATACAAAACTCTTAGAGCTGAAAGAATATGCAAGAATATAAGAAAGGAAAGTGGAGCCAGGGTAGAAAGTAACTGGGTTGTCAGTAATGATTATACAGTACTTTTTAGCAAAACCATACAGAGAATGACTCTTAGACATATAGGAAATACAGATACACACATGTAATGGAGAAAAATTAAATACATATAAAAAGACAAATTATTAATTAATGTAACTATTTCACTCTGAATAACTGCTTGGTATGTTCTTAGGGAAAAAAAGTGCAACATTAATTGTTAATCAAAAATTTAAAGTTGTAAATTTAGGAAAAAAATTTTCTTTCTTTTTTCCCATTTTTTATATTGTTCTTATTAGTTATATATGACAGTAGAAGGTAACTTGACATTATACAAATATGGAGTATAATTTCTCATTCTTCTAGTTGCACATGATGTAGAATTACAATGGTGGTCTAATCATATATGCCCATAGGAAAGTAATGTCTGATTCTTTCTACTCTCTTTCCTATTCCTTGTCCCCCTCCCTTCCCTTCAGTCTCCTTTTTCTAATCTAAAGTACCTCTATTCTTTCCTACCTCCACCCTCTTATTGTATATTAGCATCCACATGTCCAAGAAAACATTTGGCCTTTGGTTTTGGGGATTCGCTTATTTCACTTAGCATGATTGTCTCCAGTTCCATCCATTTACTGGCAAAGGCCATAATTTCAATTCTCTCTATAGCTAAGTAGTATTCTATTGTGTATATATACCACATTTCTTTATTTATCTGTTGAAGGGAACCTAAGCTGGTTCCATAGTTTAGCTATTATGAATTGAGCTGCTATAAACACTAATGTGACTGCATCACTGTAGTATGTTTATTTTAAGTCCTTTAGGTATAAACTGAGAAGTGAGGTAACTGGGTCAAATGGTGGTTCCATTCCAAGTTTTCTGAGGAATCTTCATACTACTTTCCAGATTAGTTGCACCAATTTGCAGTCCCACCAGCAATGTATGAGTGTACCTTGGAAAAAGAAAGTTTTAAAACACTCTTTTTTTCAAAATATATCTTCATAACTCATCATGTGAAAACTAAATTAATCACTCAAAGGAACATTGTACTACTAGAAATATATTTTGAGTTATTTCTGTAATCAATATTTTAGAAGCAAATTTTTGAAAAGTAGGATGAAACAAGTAAAACAATTTTAATAATCAATTTCATTTAACCCAATATACTACATATGCTATTTAGATTTGATACAATTATCTTCATGAATGAGGATTATCTTAGGAAAAAAATAGCTAGATTTTCTGGGAAGTTGGAAAACAGAATGACTTAAGAAAGGTTAAAACAGGTGTTTTTCTTCTTTGAAATGCTGTTACAATGACCAATAGGATTTCCTTTTTCAGGATTTGTGTTTTGTTAGTGAATTACAAGTTAAATATAAACTCCTAAAGTAGTTTAAGACATAACATTTCTACTAGTAAACCACTGCTTCTTTTTTCAATTATGTTATGTGGCTATTAGAGGAATGATCTACTTCATCCCTGGTGGGCTGATGCTGCTGATGACAGCCCCAGAAAGCTTTATTGACTTCCTAAATTTTCTTTTGGGAAGATGGATGTAATAAGTAAAGACCAAATGTATTGTCACAAAGAAACAATGAACTCTTAAGTTCTCATCTACATCTTAAATGAGGCTGAGAATCAGCAAATTTACACTATTTTTTTTTTACTGGTGAATATTATAAAATTATAATACCCCTCTCTTAATACAAAGAGAACAGGACTGTTACACTTAATATTTGTTGCCATAAAAATATAAATTCTTGCATATTTTTATGGAAATTAAATAATTTTTATGGAATTACTTTTTTTCCACACCATCTGACTCAAGCTAATGACACGGGGAAAAGAAGAAATGTGGGTCCTTCCTTCATATTTCTCTGCCTCAGTTAAATAGTTGATTGCAAACTGAAATGTTCATCTTTGAAAATCCTGGTATTCTTGTGAGGTGTGGGGCATTTGTGTGTATATTTGTATGTGCGTGCGTGCGTACGTGTCTATTTGTGTGTGTGCGTGCATACATCTGTGTGCGCACTTGGGTGTGTGTTGTTTTTGTGTCTTCATCCTCCTTAAGTTTGTGGAGGCGGGAAGGAAAAGGAAAAGCCTTGTGAAAAAGAAGGGGTGGTATTTAGGAAGTGGGGTGTTAACTTTTGCATTCACAATGAAGAGTGGAGGCTTTTCTGTGATTTAAGATACAAAGATTAATTTCAGTAAGAGCCTAACAGAAGACTTTAGGAGTGCTTATCACAGCTCTTCAGAGAGGAAGTGGACATTTTTTGTTGTTGCAAAACAAACAAACAGTGCTTGTTTTTATAGCCCTGACCTAAGATCTCTCCCACTGTATCTCTCTGTATTTGCAAATCTCCTCCCTGGATCCAGTAGCAGGTGTGAGGGAACTGAAAACAAAGTGTTCAAAGGAAGGAATCCCTTTCCCATTGAAGAGCTCTGTTACCATCAGAGTTCTTGGAAAGGCAGAGGTTGAGGTCAACAGCATCATTCCATGAAGCAATCCTTGCCAACTCGCAGACAGTTTCCAAGGTCACAGAGAGTCTGAAGAGTGAAATACATTGCTAGTCCTTTATTTTGAAGTTTAATATCTTGCACTTGTTTAGATAAGCTGAATCCTGCCAAACGAAAGTTTCCATCTGGAAAACAGGAGACCAAAAAGAAGTGTGGGTTTTACTGTGACTGGAATATTTGAAGTTGGGGGAAAACATAATCCTCCATCAGAAGTCTAGAAGCATTAAACTACCAAAATATGCCTCTTTGAGGGGAGAGATTTTGCATTTAGGAGCCTATCCATTTGCAAACTCCTGCGGTTTGTTTGAAATAAGGTGTTCCTTCAGCCTTACGGTTTCAGTTATCTCTTTTCTTTGAGTCACTTAACCACAACAGGAAGAAGTTGTTGATGAAATTTATACATACCCAAGCCACATGTACAAACGAGCTCCAGGTACATAGCTATGTACATTCTCAATGTCCATACAGTCTTCCTGAATCTGCTTCATTTTAATGTGGTCACTCTTATTCAGTTTATCATGGAGTTTCTCGTTAGATTTTTTGAGAATTGAATCATTTGGTTTGTGGCCTTGTATACAGTTGGCCTTGTGTAGAGTTGCAGGTGGCATGAGTTTGTCTGTAGAGCAATAGGGAGTATAAAGAAAAGGGAAAAGACTTGTACAATACAAGTCGATAACTATAAATAAGCATCTTTTTAAAGTGACAATTCATTTGTGAAGGCCTACAAAATACTGACACATTTCCTCAAATACAAAATAAATCACATCACCTTACTAAAAGGATATTATGGCCTCTTTAAGAATGAAGAAAGAATTTTTCTCTGTCCTCCCTCAGTCCCTGGCCCCAATGTAGATTCACACACCACAAACCAACACATAACACATGCTCACATATCACAAACACGAGCAGGTGTGTGCATACACACACACACACACACACACATCATTTTCAAATGAAAACATTGTTTTCCTTATATTTTGCCATGAAAATCAGCTTCACCACTGTTTATCAATTTTTTTAGGTAGTTTACTAAGACTTTCTAAGAGTATTTCTCCACATGAAATAAGGATAACAATCATAATCCCATACACATTTATTAGAGAAATAAATAAAGTAAAACCTAAAAAAACTTTGTAAAATGTCCAGTATATACTAAGGATACAGTAAATACAGTAAGTGCTGTAAATTGTTAGTATATCTTGCTTAGCAACCATGGTTGTCCTCTTAATCCTTTCATTTCACATCAGAAAATGCTTTGGAAGAATAATATCCTGGAAATGAGGTATCATTTAGCCCTGTAATTATTATACAGATTTTATGTTTGTATTATTCATTTTTCATAAGTAAACTCTTCAGAAATCTTCCCTATATCCATAGTTTACTTGATAATCTGGTCTTATTTGTTTTAGAAGCCCATTGGTGGTCTGAGAGTCAAGTTGACTTCTAGGAAATACATAAGAAATAATTACATAAGTTTTTGTATTTGTGTATGTTTGTGTGCGTGTGTGTATATACGAAAAGATCAGTAAATATGTAGATATATTTTATGTATCTTTATATAAGTGCATAAATAAAGAAAGAACAAATAATTAGAGAACAAGAAAATTTACTACCAGTAAGGCTATGCACAGCTGTTCAGGGACCTCATAGATGAAAATGCCAATATATTGTTGTATATACCAAGCCTATGCCAAAGAGAGAGAGAGAGAGAGAGAGAGAGAGAGAGAGAGAGAGAGAGAGAGCGCGCAAACACGAAGAGGTATTTAAACAGCTATGCTAAAAGTAATAATTTGCCAAGCACCCATAAAAGTATTTTTAGAGTTGTTTTTATTTTCAGTCATGCTCCTTTATAATATTGTCAAATATCAAGTTGGTACTGAATAGACCAACTGGCTCAAAGTACACTCAGCTTTGTAATTTTCACATCTAAGATTTTGGCTTTTCAACCTGTGATTTTCTCTAGACTGGTTCAATGAGGCTGCATGTCAGAGTCAGTGAAAATGATTATCTACACTGCAGGCTACTTAATAAAGAGCCAATGCATCTAGTGGTTAGCCCTTTGGGGGTTTGTCCATTAGTAAGTAAGAGAGTCTGCAATTAGCAAAATGTACCTTATTATATGGAGTCTATTTCTTACAGATCAAGAAAAATCCCTATCCAGTAATTATTTCCATGGAGTATAATGATTGTAATCTGGAGGAAAGAAATACTGATCTTTTCTATGAATCAGAGAGCATTATTTGTTTGTTTGTTTACTGTTGGATAATAAACATATGAATTAATATCCCCGTGGTTTGAATTGGTACAGGTCTCTGCAAAACATACTCTTTGGTACCATCAGTAATTTCCCTAGCAGATACCTTTAAATTGCCCATGTGTCAGTGTCCTCTAGTAAGAATGGCCAAATTATCCCTTTCCTTATAACACTTGCTCCTGATGTTCTTACTTTACCCATGGTTGATCTTTTTTAAGAAAAAATATTACAGCATTCTATTAAGATTCTTGATTGATTCCCCATTATTTACTTGATAAAGTGTAACCCCTGGGCCTGACCTTTAGGAGACCACTGCCATTTTCTCACATATCTTCACCTCTAAACGCTCTCCATCTCATGCCTCTATGAATTCAGCTTCCATAACTACTAGTAGTCCTGAAACAACTTAATACTTTCTTCCAATCCACAAGACTTTGCCCATGTATATAAGTTTGCTAGGGTTGTTGTAATCAAGAACCACAAAATAAGTGGCTTGAATGACAGAAATTTATCATTTTATAGTTTTGGAGGTTGGAAGTCTAACATCGAGGTGTTGCCTGTGTTGGATCCTTCTGAGAACCGTGAAGAAGAACACATTCCATGCCTCTCTCCTAGATTCTCTTGGTTTACTAGATGACCTCTCTCTTGATGGCCTTCTCTCTCCAAATTCACCCTTTTAAGAAGAGTCAAATCATACAGAGTCATAATCTGCTTCCCCTGTTGCCTCATTTCAGCTTGGTAAATAATCTTTCTTCAAATAAGATAACATTCTGAGGTCATGAGTGTCAGATTTCAGTATTTGAATTACGGAGGGACATCATTCCACTCCTACCCCGGTTTCATCTTCCCCATTTGATGAATTATCATTCATTTGTGAAAAACCTGTTCAAACTTGTTCTCCTCTGGAGCCGTCCTAAACTCCATCACCCTTCACCTCTCCCTCCTCTATATTTCATATATATTTGCTATTAAACCATGGATTGATAATTATCACACTACTAATATGTGTAGGTCTATTCATATTTTATGCCTATATATACTAATGCATAAGAAATTCATCTTTTGCACTGGAGAGCTCCATGAAGCCATCCTTTTCTTCATTTTCATATTCTTATTTTTTAAACTTTTATTTAACTCTTATGATATGGTGTGTAGCATATCATAAGAGTTAAATAAAAGTTTAAAAAATCTAAAAAGATTTTTAGATTGAAAAGGGGTAAAAATCAAACTTTGTTTTCAAACTTTTAGGTAAATAATATAAAGAAACTTTCCTCTGACAGGTTACAGGTGCCTTGACACATGTGGATGCTATGGGGATCCCATCAGAAAAAAAAAAAACAAAACTATACTTTGATTTATTCTTAGTTTAAAAATGGTTGCTATATCAAATAAAATGTAGTTTTTAAGGTGAACAAGAGATGTTCTGAAGTGTGTTGTCCATGATCAACTTACTTTCTTATAAAATATTCCTAAGGGCATCCTTAGAATTTGGAAAAACAATTGTACGTTTTTAAATAATTGGGTAACAGTTTGCAAGAAATGGAGTTTTATTTAGTATTGTACTGAGAGATCAAATCCAGCACTTGGAGGGAGCTTCCTTTTGGAAGCAAGCAGACTCTCTGAAACTGACCATACCTCATCCACACCACCATCTGAATGAGGAACACAGTCAGGGAGTGAAAAGGAGTGTCCCCTCCCTTTCTCTGAAGCACACACAAGGCGACAGGGCAGGGCAGACCTTCAGAATTTGTGTCAAGAGGAAACAATAACTCTTGAGACCCTGAGGAAGCAGGAAATGGGCAAGGAACTTCCCACCACCTTTCTACATAATAACCCACAAACAACACCCCAACTGCAGAATCATCTTTTTCTGTGGAGAGGATTTGTTAAACAGCTTTGGGTATCTTAAGTTCAAAACAAGAATCTTAGATGGCAAATATTTGGTTATTTTCAACTTTAGCATACCTAATGGATACTTAGAGATTGCAGGTGCCCTTAAATAGGCATGTCATTGACTGTCATGTTGTGTACTGCTCTGTTAACTTGTAGTCATGCTTAAAATACTTTTTATATTCACTTAGAAAAAAGTGAAAATTTACCAATTTGAAATACTCAAGATACTTTTTTTTTTTAAAGATAGAGAGGGGAGAGAGAGAGAATTTTAACATTTTATTTTTTAGTTATCGGTGGACACAACATCTTTGTTTGTATGTGGTGCTGAGGATCGAACCCGGGCCGCACGCATGCCAGGCGAGCGCGCTACCACTTGAGCCACATCCCCAGCCCCTCAAGATACTTTTGTTGAGACTATATACAACTAAACTCCTTGCACTCACTCTTTAACATACTCAAATGAAAGTGCTTTGAAAATGAGTTATTACATTATGAAGAGGTACAAGATATAGCTCAAATGTGTATTTAATATATATTTAAATATTTTAAGAAGCAATTCTCTAATATTTCAGACAATAATAAATATTCCCAGGTAAGGATAAAAAGTGTACTAGGTAGAATGAATTTTTTAAATATGTTTTTTGAGAAAAATGAAAACCTCAGAGATAAACATCTTTGTGTTTTCTAAGCAGTGATTCTTTATCTCATATAAATAATTTATTGTCATTTTACTTTCATTTTTTGGTGCTACATTATGAATTATTTTAATTATTAGCTTGCAGAACAAAAATGCATTATTTAAATATTTTCACGAAAGATGACAGTGGGCCAATTTTTCCATATAGAAATTTTATTTTGTTCATTTCTAACTCAAGCTTTTCATCTTACTAGAATTTCCATGGCCTATACGTCCTTACCTTGCAATTCATTTGAATTTATTGTTGACAGAACATAGACTCATGATGACTTTCATGGCTTAAAATTGCTTTCACTTGTCACCTAGGTCCTTGCTTTTACCTTTAAAATATTGGTTAAATTCCATGCTTCCCTCTTCTTTGTTTTATCCACTTGCTTTGATTTACCATAACAGCATACCAGCCTAAAGAACCATGAAGAATATTTATCTCTATTCTAGGACATGAATGTATGCACATCTATATACCTGCATTCTAGTAAAGGCAGCCATATGCTAACAAACCTTCTAGGCTGAGAGTCAGGCAACCAAAGTTGATTCCTTGGACTTGCTACATTGTGAAGAGCCTTTGAGCAAGTCACAGCTCCTGTATCTCTGACTTCCACTTTCCTGACATTGAAACAAACACCTTGAACCTAATGCGCTATAAGTGCTCTTCCAGCTCTTACACTCTAAAATATCGACTCAGTGTGACCTGCTTATATTTGGACAGAATGTAATTTGTTCATAGAACATGTTATGGAACTCTATGGACCAATTTTAATATGCTAGCTAATATTAGAAATAAAATCTTGTATACCCTGCTCTGGTTCTCAATAAAGCAAAACAAGAACAGCTAAAATTATAGCAGCTTCATCGCAGAGATGATTATAGCTCTTCTGTTAGAGATAGCCTTACAATTAGTAGCGAAAAAACTCATTTATTGCAGCAACTACAACAAAACACTTGCAGGAAATTTCCTTATTTAGTTCGTTGCTTTGTTTTGGCTTCATTTTATGAGGAGATTGAGAAAATAAACTGGAGATGGATTGGGAATAAAATGAGATAAAAGATTTAAGAATAACAGTCATGGCAATGTGTATTCCAGAGCAAAGACAAATTGAATGAATTTGGAAGAAATTATATGAAGTCCTCAAGTGAACTGCATTCCATTTTGAGTGATCACATGAGAATACAACAGCAATAAAATGCATGAGATGATTACATCTTCTCACTCCAATTTAGTTAGAAGAAGATATATATATATATATATATATATATATATATATATATACTTTATAATAAACTCACTTCTTTATGGATAGACTGAGATACCAGCATAGTAAAAAGAACATGCATGCATAGCATCAATCTTTGCTGTAAACAATAATAAAAAGAAGCCAAGAGCATTACTTTTATCTCTTACTTCCACAAAACACAGGGATTGTGAAAAGCAATCCTATGGGTGCTTGTTAATAGACATTTTGTTTTATGCTTCAGAAGGGAACTCCTTTCCTTTATTAGAGACCAGCTTGAAATCATAGAACCCTAGCATTTAAAAAAAAAAAAAAGTTGTCTACCAAGTTTCACATTCCTTTTTGAACATATTCTCCAAATAGTTAAACTCTTCACCAACATTTTAGCAATTTATTTCAATAATAAAATGGACTTCTGAAAGCAGACAGGGATCAACTTTCTGGATAGGGTATGATTTTCTTCCATCACCCTTATTTAACCAGGAACCAGTTCTGTCCCTGAATACAATAAAAACTGCATACATCTAATGGAGAGGAGTTAGGGATGGCAGCCATGGCTGTGTGAGTAAAATATTTGTCTAAAAAGCTCGAGATACACGTAACTCTTTCAATGGTTGTGCAACTGATGTGATTCTGCAATCTGTATACGGGGTAAAAATGGGAGTTCATATCCCACTTGAATCAAGTGTGAAATATGATATATCAAGAACTATGTAATGTTTTGAACAACCAACAATAAAAATTAATTAAAAAAAAAAAAGCTCGAGATACAATAAGCAGTTGAATTTGAAATGATCATGAGAGGAGAAGGTTAAGTCCTTAAGATCTGTATGGTGTTTAGAAATAGAGCTGGGTTTGCATTAAGAATACTCTTGGTCCTAAACAGAAGCAGTTTTAATTATTTGCATCACCTGCTCAGTTGTCCTACACATTTGGGTGACATTTTTCAAAAATTAACTCAAAGTATTGAAGTAAAAGATTTTTTTAAAGAGTAGAAATCCACACTGTTGATTCCTATAGGATCATTACTAATTTGGCTACCAAAAAAAAAAATCACAATAATATTTAAAATTAGAATGCTATGTAAATAGGAGGATATTCAAATACACAAAGAATTGAAGATATTTTTTCTCAGTAGTATATTTGATTATCAAGAAATTTTAAATAACCTCTATTTCATATTCAAGATCATCTCAAAAATGAGAACGATTCAAAGGAAATGGAAGAGCTATAAATATCTTTCACCTGGAAAATAACACTGAGTTCCATGATTTCATTTGTGTAAATAATACAGAATTGATATTTTTTTCTAATCACTCACATTTTTAGACTAATCCATTGTAAGCAAGGAGTCAAGAATTTCTTGGAGTTAAAATCTCAGTACTACTAATTTTAATTTAGGCAAATGCTTTACTTCTATAGTCCCTGGCTTTCATATCTATGGAGGTGGTCAAATAAAACCTCCCTTATGAGGTTACTAATGAACATTACATGAAAGTCTAAAAAATCAACAAAACAAAAAACTGGTTCTTTGAAAAAATAAACAAAATTAGTAAACCTTTAGCCAAGCTAACCCAAAGAAAAAGGGGAGAAACCCAAATTATTAAAATTTCTGATGAAAAGGAAATACCACCAGAAACACTACTGAAAACAGATGATAATCATAAACTATTTTGAAAATTTATACTCCAAAATAGAAAATATCAATGATATCAACAAATTTCTAGAGACATATGACATACCCAAATTGAATCAGGAGGGCATACAACATTTAAAGCAATGAAATTGGAAAGATCATTGTTGGATGATGGCGCACTGTCTCAAGCAGTCTCTGCTGGAGCCAGTTCCCCCAAATTTGCCAAACTCTGTGCTTGGCTGGTATCTGAATTAAGAGTGCTCTGTAAACTAGAGGAAAATGTTCAAGCAACTTACAGTCCAAGTGAGGCTGAAGAATTCCAGCTTAAGGTGAGTGGGCTACTCGGGGAGATGAACTGCCCATATCTTTCACTGACCTCTGGGTATGTGACAAAGCGCCTTCTCATATAGAAGAACTGCCTCCTTTTGCTCACATACCTCATCTCAGAACTAGAAGCTGCCAGAATGCTCTATGTGAATTCTCCTAAAAAAAAAAAAAAAAAAAAAAAAAATCAAGAAGTAGGCGGTAGTGAGGTCTTTCAAGAGTTGAAAGGCATATGTATTGCTCTAGGAATGTCCAAACCTCCAGCCAGTATAACTATGTTCCAATTCTTCAGCGGGATTGAAAAAAAATTAAAGAAAACATTAGCAAAAGTTCCACCTAATCATGTGGGAAAGCCTTTACTGAAGTATCCAATGGGACCAGCCCACTGGGAAAAGATAGAAGCAATTAACCAAGCCATAGCTAATGAATATGAAGTTTGGAGAAAGCTGTTAATAAAACGTTTGAATGTCACTGTTTAGTCCTTTGGCTGGTCTGACAGAGCTAAGAATCAGACCGAAAAATTAGCCAAAGCGTTCAGTCTTATCTCCAAAAAAACACTATTTCTGTTGCTCATCTTTTGGCTGCAAGGCAAGACTTGTCAAAGATTTTAAGGACAAACAGGGGTTCCATAAGAGAAAAGACTGCCTGTGCCATCAATAAGGTGTTGATAGGCAGGGTACCTGACTGAGGTGGTAGACCCAATGAAATTGAACCTCCACCCCCAGAGATGCCATCGTGGCAGAAAAGGCAAGATGGCCCCCAGCAGTAAGCAGGAGGTTGAGGAGGAGGGAGAGGTGGTTACGAACATTCCTCATAGGGTGGATGTGGAGGACATGAACAAGGAGGAGGGAGAGGTGGACGTGGTGGCTATGACCATGGTGGCCGAGGGGAAGGAAGAGGAAATAAGCATCACGGAGGCTGGACAGGTGGTGGGAGTGGAGAAGGAGGCGGCTACCAAGATGGTGGTTATCAAGATTCAGGTTTCCAGCCAGGTGGCTATCATGGTGGCCACAGTAGTAGCTATCAAGGCGGTGGTTATAGTGGTTTCCAAACATCTTCATACATGGGAAGTAGATACCAAGATGGTGGGCACCACAGTGATCGAGGCGGTGGTAGAGGTGGGAGAGGTGGTCGTGGAGGCCAGGGAGGTGGGTGGGGAGGTAGGGGGAGCCAGACTTACCACCAAAGGGGTCAATTTGAACAACACTTCCAGCATGGAGGCTATCAGTATTCTGGATTTGGACAGGGAAGACATTATATTAGTTGAGGCTACAGAACCTTACATTTTGCTAGAGCTCAAATAATAGAAACTCAGTTTCAGAATCCTGAGTCCAGCATCTATTTTGAATTAACGTGAGACCACAGGTGGCGGCAGGCAGATTCCTACTTGTTATAAACATTGTGGTCTTCCTTTGATTCTGTTTTTTTTTTTTTTTTAATTGTTGTTGTTGTTGTTGTTGTTGTTGTTGTTTTAATGGACTTACATAATGCTGTTTATTTGAGAAACACATACAACATCTCTCCTTTCTATGAAAAAAAGTTTTTCAAAGGTAATTAAAGTTGCCTTTAATTGACCAGTAGACTAATTCCACAGTCAGAACATGCATACTTTTTTTGAAGAAATTACTTGAATAAAGTAGTTTTCAATATGCAGTTTTGAAAATGAAGATTCACCTAGACTTCTTTAGATTTACTACTAGGAAATCATCCTCATATTAACAATCCATTTATATGTGTTTTGTGTAAAATATTGTAATGCCTATTTTCCAAGCACAATTCTGCCCCGATAGGCATTTTATTCAGAGAGGTTGTGCTACATTTGTTTCATGATAGACCCATTAGGTCAGTTCCTATTAAATGAGCTCTTCTGCAGATAACACATTCAGTAGCCTTATTCAGTTGATGGAATACTGTACCATATGCTCAACTCTGAAAACCTTGAATACGGCCAAATTCCATAAAGACTATAAAAGCAAACTAAGTTGTGAACCTATAGTACATTTAGGCATTTAGTTAAGTATAGCAACTCAAACTGACCTGCATCCATCCAAAACAAGTTCCTTGTTCAACCTTGTTTTTACTTGAAGTCTGCTAGAAGAAATAGCAAACCGAAATTTGTTTTATGCACAAGTTAATACCACTGGCTCAGCAAATACAAATTAGTTTGCTTCAGGCAGGAGACTTTTTTTGTAATGGAAGAAATGCACTACAAAGTAAGGTAGATTTTGCTTAGTGCAGGAGGCCCTTTATTATTGCTGCAGAAAACAAAAGCCTGGCTGAGTTGATGTTTTACATTCTCCTTTACTGAAATCTACATACCATGATGCTTCTTGCTGGGTTTCTGTATACATAAACATTGTCAAGCTGTGAAAGAAAATGCCTGGAGGTGTGCTTTGTGTGAAAGGTGAGCAATAAATATCAACCACTCTGGAAAGCAATATGGAAATTTCTCAAAAATCTAGGAATGGAACCACAATTTGACCCAGTTACCCCACTCATAGGTAAATACACAAAGGATTTAAAATCGGCATTCTACAGGGATGCAGCATCATCAGTGCTTATTGCAGCACAGTTCATAGTAGCTAAGCTATGGAACCAACTTGGATGCTTATCAACACATGAATGGATAAAGAAATTGTGGTATATATACCCAATGGAATGTTACTCAGCCATCAAGAAGAATGACTTTATGGCATTCGCTGTTAATGGATGGATCTGGATACTATCATGCTAAGTGAAACAAGTCAATCCCAAAAAAACAAAGTCAAATGTTAACTCTGATATATGGATGCTAACCCACAACAAGGGGCTAGGGTGAGAACAGAAGTTCAGTGGATTAAATAAAGAGGAAGGAAGGTAAGGGATGAGGGATGGGAATAGAAGAGATGGTGGAATGAATCTGGCATAACTTACTTATGTACTTATATAAATATACAACCTTGAGTCTCAACATTGTGTACATTCATAAGGCTGAGGTCCTAATTAGAATAAAATATATTTCATGCTTGTGTAAATATATCAAAATAGATTTTACTGCCGTGTATAACTAAAAAAACCAAGTATCAATTTTTTTTTTAACAAATCAGACTCTGCATGTAAGAATCTTGGTACACCATATTAACACATTTAAATACCCGATTATGTTAAATTATAAACATTGTTTGAGATTACAAGTCCAGATAGCCATTGTTATTTCCTCTATGGTGCAAAAGTTCTATCCTAACCATTACTCACACATTATGACTGCCCAACACTTACTAGTACTTTGAGAAGAATGTTCATTCACTGCAAATATTTATGTGAAAGTTTATTTCATAACATACTTCCTGTAAATGTTCTAAAAGGATAGTATTTTAAATGAGGCTAATTTAGACTCTTGTACATATCCATAAAAGGTTAAAATAGATTATTAGTAGAAACATAAGAAAAAAGAATATAAAATAAAAATATAAGCTCTTTATAAATATATAGCAATAATTTTATATTCTTTTTAATCTCAATTTTGTAATTTAATAAATTCTATATTTGCTAATTGTGCATTTTCAAATCAAAGCAAGTCATTCACATTTAAAACTTATTCCATTTTTTTGCCCATAATAGATAAATATCCAAAATTGTATGTTGAAGATTATATAATGCAGTCTCTTATTTTTTGTCTGAAAGACATGCTAATAATATAGGAGCTTTTTCACTCTATTTTAAAATTTAAAATATATCAATAATTATAACATTTGAAATTTACACTTAGCTTATGAATTTCTTCTTTTCTCTATCACCTTATTATAAATTTGAAAAAATTTCCGTACTTTATTATTCATGATTTAAGACATATTGCTACCTTTGGCAACCATTTTTCTCCTTCTCTTAATTTAATTACAATCTTATGCTTCTTTATAAATTTTCCAAAATACAGGATCTTATCTGAATATTTAAAACTTCAAACTCACAAAGTTCTTTCAATTTTTTCACAGAAAGTAGATATCATAAACTTCATTGATTGATTTAGGATGGCACATATTCCTAAAAATGCTCAGTGTCATGGTTTATGAAGCCCATGGGCAGAGAAATCAGCTTTAGATGCTAAGCCTTGTTTACTTTTGGCTAGAGAGACAGAGGGCTCCTTAAAGATGAACCAAGGAAACTACCATCATTTCAAGGCAGGAAGCTACAGACTTCCATTCCCATCCAAAATATAATAACAAAGAACAACAGTCCATAAATACTGCTTTGTAGTTTTTAATATTATTTTTATTTGCTATTATTTTTAGATTTTATGAGCACTCTGCATGCCTAGAATCAAAAAGTAGAACCAACTCACTTATAATTATGTGAGATATTGTAAAAACTTTGAGCAGATCAAGTCCTAAAGTCAAACAGAATAAAAATTTTCACTGACACATAAAACTGAAACATAGCTCCTATAAAAATTAACCTTACAATTTTACTTACATTAAGAAAGAAAATTTTAAAAAACAAAGGTTCAAATGACGTATGGCTGGTTTAAGTAATTTTTAAACTTATCATAGTAAATCATATTTGTGATGTCAGATTTGAGCTGAACACTGCCTGAAAAATAAAATACAGTAACTGGAATATGTTTTTAAAATTAAAATATGATGAAAATATAATAAAATGTAATCTGTAAAAGTTTTATTTAAATGATTTTGGAAATTTTTCTTAAAAGTTTTTTCATTGATCCCTGGCATCAACTGTTAGTTAACTTTGCCTCAAAGTAGTTGAATCTGGGAGTTCTTGACCAGAATATTTCATTAGCCACAGGAAAACTAAGCTAGAGATAAAGAACAAAAAAGAATAAGAATGCCTCTAAATGCTAGGAATTTTTTAAAAATGTCTAAATAACTGAGGAAGAGAAAAAAAATCACAATAAAAATGAGAAATTATTTTGAATAAAATGCTTATGAAAATATGACATCAAATTTGTAGAATGAAGCTTAAGCCCTGCATAAAGGAAAGCTTTAGAGTTGAATGTATAAATATCAATAATCTATGTCTCAATATCAAGAAATTATAAAAATAGGATAAATCTAAGAGTACTATACCTAGGGAAATAAAAATAAGAGCAGAAATTAATAAAAGAATAAAACATAGTTCTGGGGGGTGGGGAAAGCAAGTATTTCTTTGAAACAACTTTTAAAATTGATACACCCTTGATGAGATTAATAAAGAAAAAAGGGATAAAAACACAAATTTCCCATATCAGGAATACCAAAGGTAATATTGCCACAGATCCTAATATCATTATATAGTCAGTAAGAGCATATTATAAACAAATTTAGCCCACTATAATTGAAAAACAGGTAAGATGGACAAACTCCCAGAATAACAGAAATAAACAATAGTTGTACAAGAAGGAATAAAATATCTGCATTGTGCTATATCAATTTTTAAAAATCTATAATTAATTACTTTCTAATAAAACAATGCCCAGATCCATACACTGTTTATTTCTACCAAACATTTAAGGAAGGAAGACATAAAACTCATTTTACACAAAATTTTTAAGGCACCTGAAAAAGGAAATACTATTTTGGGAGACCAGAAAATCTTGATGCTAAAATCTGATAAAGATATTAAAAGAATAGAAAATTCCAGTTCTATTACTTTCATAAACATCCTATGAAATCATAAACAAAATATAGGAAAAGTACAGTAATATGTAGAGATAACAAATCATCATCACCAAAATGAATTCATTTCAAGGATGCACATTGGATCTGGAATTTGAAAATCAATCAGTTTAATTCACCACAGTAAAAGGACAGTATAGAATACCATATGATAATCATTGGATCTAATAATTTTTAAAAATCTCATCTTAAATAAGGAGCAGAGAGTAGCACCTTTAATCTATTGAAGGATATTTAAAGGAAAGAAATATGAACATTATACTTATTGTTGAAATATAGAATGAATTTCTCTTGAGAGTAGAATGAGATAAAGATGACTGCTAGTCCCACACTATATGGAACAAGCCAGTGCAATGTATCAAACAAAGAAATGAAAGGTACCTATGGGTTGCAAGGGAAGAGTGGAAACTGTTTTTATTGGCAGACAACACAACTGCATACAGAAAAGCTCCAAAAGAATACACTGATAAAATAATTCAAAAGTTAATTTACAAAGTTAATTGAATAAAGGTCATTATACACAGATTAATTGCAACCTCATATACTTGCAACAAGTAATTCTAATTTTAAAAAAAACACATCATTTTCTAAAGCCAATCAAAAAACATCTAATAGCTAGGAATAAATCTAATGAAAGATGTATCAGATATCTACTGGTTAAATGATAAACCATTATTCAAAACAAGAAGACTTTAAATAAATGGGGTGGATGTTGTGTTAAGAATTGAAAATTATAAGGAAAATTCATCTAGGGTTTCCTTCTCTAGAAATTAGCAAAGCAATTCTAAATTGTATATAAAATTTGTATGAAGGATCAGGAATATCAAATATTCTAGAATTTAAATTAAATTGTAGATCAACTTAGGGATGGATCAGGAAAGCAGAAGGTCTCAAGACACTGATAGTGGTTCCACCAAGACAAAGCCCAGGACGCTCTTCTACAGGAAGTCACCATCAACAGCTGGGTTTCATAGCTTGGCTTTGGTCGGGCTTTCAAAAGCAATCTTTACTTAGACACATGCCAAGAGTTCTGAGTAGTCATGTAAACATTTGTCCAAAACAAACACAAAAGACCACAGTCCAGGCAAGAAGATGGAAGATCTATAAAATGACACACTTTTAAAATGGTAATACATCAAAACCATGAAACCAAATGCTATGAAAAGAGAACATGCAGAAAAAATTAGGTGCTGTTGGATATTAAAAGTATAATAGGTGAAATAAAATATCCCATTAGAAGATATAGATGAGAAAATCTTCTAGAAGGTAGAGCAGAAAACCAACAGACAAGAGTAAAAAATATAAGATGAGAAATTATATGACTAGTCCACTAGGGGTACATCCAAATAAAAGAAGTTTCAGAAAGGAGAACAAAAGAAACAGAGGGGAAAAGATTACCAAAGATGTATTTTAAATAAATTTCTCAGAACTAAATGTCATGTTTCAAGACTGAAAATAGCCACAAAGTACCTTGCTCTAGTGAACTACAAAAAATCAATTGACATGGACTCATATCCCCCTATATTTATTTTATCTTCAATAAAATAAATTCCAATAATTTCATTATCATTTTAATGCAAAAATATCAACAAAGAAATTTCCATGAATGTGTTAAAACACTTTGTTCATTACCATAAGATAACAACGTGTTCTCTAGTGTGTTGAGCCCTGTGTTGAACTAGCACTAAATCAATTGGATGTTTACTTAGAATTATGTTTGGCAAGGGAACTCACAATAGAATAACATAATACAATATAACCAATAAACCAAGAAAAATATATTTCTCTAAATGAAGCCAAATTGTACAAAATAATATTTACCCTTATTACATAAATGAGCTCTGGTTTACCTTATCCTTCTCTGTTTGAAGAAATGCTTACTGCTATTGAGACCCTCCAGATTGATTTCATAATGTTCTGGGATTGTGAATTTATGAAATGATACTTTTTTAAAATAATGATTTTCACTTCAAAATTCCTTTTCACTTTTTTTTAATTCTACTGAAATTATGGTAATGTCATAGTTGATTGCAGCTTAAAGATTTTTCAAGTGTTGAAAGGTTTGAGAAAAAATACTCTCAGATAAAGTAGCATAAATTGTTTCTTCATTTATATGGTACGAGCAGCTGCTGTTGTGTGCAATAATTTCAATTTACTGCTTTTTGCCCTTTGTGATGGTCTTTAAGAACATATCAGTCTTTAAGCAACTCGGTGGATCTGATTGCTGAAGCAATCATTAGGCTTATCACCTGCTTTCACTGATGTAGTTGAATCAATATTATTCACAGCATAAATATTACTAAGGAGTGAATACTATAAACTTTTCTTTATGGAACCCAATGACCTTTCTGAAGCATATTTTCCAATTATCAACATCTTAAACTTTACAATTTCATACACCATTCACTTAAAAGGATGAGGAGATCAGGGGAAAAGTTGCAGATTTCAATATGTATTTAAACTTCTCTTAAAGCACAGAACAGCATTTTCTTCTTTCTCTTTCTCAATTAATAGAAATGCTACTGCTCAGGTATGTCTTGTTTTTGCTTTTGAATAAATTCATACCCATAACTCTCCTTGACTTTATTTTAAAAAATCAACTGACTCACATCCCTAGGGATAATATTTTAGGACATTACAGTAGCAACATGGTGAATTAAATTTATTCCATAACATTCTAGAATTAATTTAGGAAACACTCATTGTACTCTTTTTTAGATGGTGAGGAAGGAGAAAAAAATGAAAGAACTTACAGAACAATGAGCAGTGAATGAATGACCAGAATATAAAAGGGCAAGATTAGAAGTGGTAATGAGCAGACACATACACACGTAAAAGTTTAATTAATTAACACCTCAGAATCTTCAGAGTTTTGGGAGGGAGGAGTAGGGGGGGAATGAGGGTAAGAAAGATGGTGGAATGAGATGGACATCATTACCATAAGCACATGTATGAAAACACCAATGGTGTGACTCTACTCTGTGTTCAACCAGAGACATGAAAAATTGTGCTCTATTTGTGTAATATGAACTGAATTTCATTCTGCTGTCATATATAACTAATTAGAATAAAAAAAATAAAAATAAGAAAAGAATCTTCAGAATCTTTTATCTGGTTATTTCTCACCAAAAATGTTTCTTATTCTTTTAGTTTAAACATAAAATATATTTCATATTTTACATTTTTTAAAGAAAAAAAGAGTAATTTTGGTTACTTTCAGATTATGTCCCTAAATTTGCCATTTTGTGGGTAGATTATACCAAAAAGGCAAAAAAACTTGACTTACGGTCTATATACACTTGCACATCAAATGCAGTACTCACTAGCCACATGTTATTTAAAGTTCAACTTAGCTTCAACTGAAAATGTTCAAGATTCTCTGTTGCACTAGCCATATTTCATGTGTTCCAAGTCCATTTGTGGCCAGTGGCTATTGTGCTCGACAGTGCAGATATGAATTATTTCCATGAATACAGAAAGTCCCATTGTTGAGTACATCTCCACACTGATCTTGCAATTTTAGCAGGAAGGAAAAGGAATTCACATCACCACCTCCTCTAACTGACAGTCACAAATTAAAGGCTCAAGATCTTTCTGGGGAAAAACAAACAAACAAACAACAACAACAACAAAAATACACACACACACACACACACAAAAAAAAAAAAAAAAAGAAAGAAAATAATTCCATAATTGCTTCAAATGAAACCAAATCCCTAAAAAATAAAACCAGCACACAAAAGCCAAATTAAGTTTCTGAAATGAACTACAAACTGTTTCAATGATTTTTTTTTCACTTGAAATTATTGAATTGACTCATTGAATCGGTTTATGGAAGCATAAGTCCGGACAAATCTGCATGACATTTGTATCAGCAGTGACAGGAAGTGATGTGGGAGATGAGAGAGGAAAGCAAAATTTACCTACTTTAACAGGAAAATCGTAAATGTGGAATTGTCTTTTGAAGTTCCCCCTAAAATACAGTTAAAAGGATTGTTTTCAGACTTCAAAGGAATTTGAACCTCATATATCTCTGTGTCTTTATAAGCCAAGGTATTGCCCTATCCTAAAAAGGCTTTAGGATCTCTACTAGTCTAATTCTACTCAGTGCAAATCATTAAATACCTGCTGTGAACAGTATTTTCTGCAGAGAATACAAAATTTAAGTAGAACAAAATTCCTTTTCTGAGGAAGTGAGAGTATAAATAATGTAAAGGCAAGTGTACTAGTGGAAACACATATAAAGAGGCTACACTAATATGAAGAGCAAAAAAGAGAAAAGAATTTTCAAATTCAGGAGCGGTGTTTTAGGAAGAGCTTCCTAAAGTCCTTGAAGATGGGGGATTTCTGTGGAAAATCCCAAGCAACAAGGGCAGCAGGAGCCACCAGTGCAAGACACGGTCTGCACAAAAAGTGTCTTTGGCCAGAGTATCTCTGAGTCCTGGTCACACACAGCATTTATGAAAGGTATTCTGAGACAGGGAATTTGGGGTTGTATTGCAGAGAGCCTTGAAGAACAGGGTAAACATATATCATGCTTCTATTACTGTTGTTGGTTATCAGGATACAAGACTGAGAGATGGGTGAGAAAAAATAAAAAAGAAGAACTGGAAAATTTCATAAGCTTTCAGGGTCTTTCAAGTTTTGCAAATCTCTGCAAGAGACAAACATTAAAATAGCAACTTAGATTTGTTTAGCATGTTTTCATATTAATGGTGTCATTGACTAAATCCTTACAAAAACTACCTTTGGTACACTTTATTATCTTTATTTTATAAATGATGTTAACTATGGTTTGAGTTATCACAATATAACTAGCAATTTGAGTTATATTTAAAAGAAAAAAAAAGATTTCCGTTTGCTAAATGGTCTTAATCTTCCCACTGAAGCAGTAAATCTTACACTGTTTTGGTTGCAGAATCCTCTAAACACATAAAACTGTTAAGGACCCCAAGAGCTTTTGTTTAAGTGAACTATCTCTCTTCAGATTTGTCATGAAACTGACCATGTAAAAAATAGCATCTATTACTTAATTTTTAAAAATTTACATGTTAATCTACATAACACATCTTTTTACAAAAAATAACTTTTACCAAAAAAATTTTCTAGAATGGCATTATTTTACATATTTTCCAAATCTTTCAAATGTCTGACATCATAGAAGTCAGCTGGGTTCTCAGAGAAGCTTCTGCTCAGTCTGTTGAAACAGATTATTTGGGGTAAAGTATGTGAAGAAACTCCAGCCTCACATTGACAGGTAGATAGCTACAGAAGGAATAGTCCAATAGCCTTGTCAAAAAACTGCAGATATCTTTGATATGATGTCAAAAGTTCCAATGGAATTTGAAACCCTCTCAATGGATTTTCTTGCATGCTGTTCATTTCAAATCTATTCTTCTAGACTGTACATTGATTGACTTGTACTCATGAATGGATCTATATCAAGCACTGATCATGTGCTTGATTATAGATTATATAATTATAGATTATAATTATATAATTATAATTATAGATTATAGTTTCCCATTGTGGACACAACTCATCACACAAGATTAAGAAAGTCACATGTTTTAACATAAGTGAAGTCTTTTAAGTACTTTCAAGCTACAAGGATAGTTACAAGTTTCCAAAATTCAAATTTTCACTTGAAAGCTCAAATTATATCATTGGAAACAAATTCTGTAACTTATTTTCCTTGCAATGACATAATCACTTTATTCATTTTCAAGAAAATGTCTATAAAATATTCAAGTTTGAATAACCATAACTTGCCAATTGTTCTTTCAAATACAAATGCTGCTTCATGACAAAAAGTGGCCAGTTCCGCTTACATCTCAATCATTACCCCTCCTACTTCAGTATGAAGCAAGTACTTGATGTACCCAGTACTTTCCATTTTGACATACAAAATATTAAAAAGATGGGAAATCAAGGGTATACATCTGATAAAAGTAATATGCTTACCTTTTCACCAAGGACAATTTTCAGTGAAATTGGCATATATTTACGTGTGTGTGTGTGTGTGTGTGTGTGTGTGAGAGAGAGAGAGAGAGAGAAAGAGAGAGAGAGAGAGAGAGAGAGAGAGAGAGAATGTGCATGAACTCTGTAGGTATGTGTGACCTGAGAATGTGTGGTGGTAATACAATAAGCATGTTGATGCTATGGCTTTAATTTTTGTTAAAGTGGCAATATTTTCAGGATGAATATTAACACAGTAAAAAACACAAATAGCAACTTATTGTTATTTTGATCTTACCAAATCGAATTGAGGGACTCACAAGGGCCCATGGACCATGCTTTGAAGACTGCTAGACTGAAGAATTCTTATGCTTCTTGTTTGATTCCTATGTTGTGTCACTGAATGAGAAAAGACAGTCACCAAATATCTTACTGAAAGCAACATTTAAGATGTCAGTAATCACTAACCTAAGGATAAATGGTTAAATTTGCTAAGCAATTGACTAATAGCAAATATCAAATTGGCCCAAGTCACTGATTTGCACTGAAAACAATGTGTGCCTCCCCCAAATTCATACTTTGAAACTCCAAGCCTCTGTTTGGCATTGGTAAGGGAGCTTCTGAAGGAGTGACTAAGGTTAAATGAGGTCATAAGTGTGGGGACTTGGTCCAACAGGACCTGTGTCCTTATAAGAACACACTCTACAGGTTAGCTGCAATTGCAGCTGTTTAGGAGGCTGAGGCAGGAGGATAAATAAATAAATAGGTAAGAGAAGACACCCAGAGAGCTCACCATCACCATGTTTTCCATGTAAGCATGTAGCAAGAAGGCTGCCATCTACAACCCAGGAAGAGAGCCTTACAAGAAACTGACTCTGTCAGAACTTGATATGGGACACCCAGACAAGAGAACTATGAGAAAACAAATTTCTGTTGTTTAAGCCACCCAGTCTACAGTGTTTTATTATGGCAGCCTGAGCAGATTGATACAGCACTTACGTATGATTTATGAAAACCCCAGCAAAGTGCTAGAATTTTACACTGAAAACAACAACCCGTGGACTTGAATGCAAGATAGGCTTTTGTAAAAGAACTACATTTTTGATTGTCTAATACTATACTATATTTACATATAGGTTCAGCTCTAATGTTAGGAAGTAGATTAGATTATTACTTTCTTTAATGCCCTATGCTTCCCAAGAGGAAGACCATATTAGTTTGAAGAGTCTGGATCCATTTTCCAAAATCAATACATGTTCTTTAGCAGTGACACAGTAGCAGACAATTGCATAATGAAGCTGTCTGTCTTTATTTACACAATGTATTTTTGTATTCACTAGGCCAGAAAGAATAGTTCTGTGTAGCAGCTGTCATTGTATTTTTTGCTTATCTCAGTCCTGTCTGCCAGTGTTATAATTCACCAGCTGACACCCGCGTTGGCAGAAACCAAGGGCCGTGATTTCATGCCAAAGCAACAACGGAGCTCTGAACTCTGACACAATTCATCTTAGTTCTAGTTAGTAAAGGGGGATTCTTTGAGTTTTCTCTCCCTTCTGTTGAAGCATTTTGCTGCTGGGAGGGGAGGGAGAGAGGGAGAATATGAAGGGCAGGCGCGATGGAAATGAACACTGAGAGACAGTGATGGCTCTGTCTGGTGCAGTGGAACGGGGTCACAGGAAGACAGGGTCACTTGTGAGGGATAAAGGCTGGACATCCAGATAATGAAATTCCTGCTTGTTTGATTTTTACAGAGTTGGAAGGATATGAGAGCACATTTGGTATCCAAAAATACACTTCTGTTCAACTCACACTATTTGGAGGTTCAAAGTGTAATTTCTGGCACTTTCTGATTTAGGAAGCTTAGACTCAGGCATGAAGGCAGTTGATTGTAATCATCAAAAATAGCCCTGTTTGGGTTGTGAATGCTTGATAAATAAGATAGAAACGATACTTGTTCAAGTCAATATCTACACACTCATGTTCATGGTTCATGTAGGTCTTATACTACAGGCAGAATGACTTCACCACGGAGGCAATATTAACATTGAAAAGAAGTGTTGGAAAAATATCACAACATTTTAAATACTTTGCCTTTTACAGTTAAAAAAAAACACATGTACCTTCTATAAGAATCCCCTAAATTTCCCACAATATCCCTAAAATAAGAACTGTACTTTCCATCCTGTTTCCTGATACTGAGTGTGTCACCATGCGCAAAGTCAATTGCAGAAATGAGAAAAGGAACTAGAAAACTGAGGCCTTTAGATGCCACCTTGGTCTCAGTTATCTCACTATATCAGCCAAAAGCAGATGTAAAGCTTGAAATATTAAGGTAATTGCCTCAGTCCTCTTCTTCTGTGTGTAGACATAATCTGACTAAGAAGACTATAACAAGGGTATTGCCTTAAAAGCAATCTGACTTCCTTCTGTGTCTCAGGCTGACATATCTTGGCAGGATATAAAGCCAGTTCTGATGAATCCCTGTAGTTTTAAAGAAAATATCTGAGTTTTTTTTTCTGATTGTGATCTCAATATTGTATTAAGAACACAACTCTAAAGGTGGGGAGAAACATTATGTGTCAATATTACAGATGTATTAGGAAGAACAGAAATGAAAAGTATAACAATTTACCAAAAATTTAAGATAAAACTACAACATGGTTCATAGAAGAGTAATGGGTCAAAAGTCACTGAATATCAAAAAGAATTTGGTTTTATATATTTTGCTGACATCACAGCATTGAATATTGCCAGGTTTTCTTAATGACGGATAATTAGCAAAGACTGTTTATGTTATTCGTTCTTTAAAAAGATAATATTTATTTAAGGGAAGAAGTTTTCAGGACCTTAGTTTTTACACTAAAATTGATAAAAATAACTTTATGGTGTCATACTTACTCCAAAGGAAAAGAAAATCTCATCCCATCAGACATTTTTAGAAGTAAGGTAGAACAGACTCTATTAGTACTAGATGATAATTTTTAGGATTGAACTTAAAAGATGATGGACATATTTGAGAGAAAATGGCTAAATTAGGAGCAAAGGGATGGGGGCCCAGACAACAATGACACAGTTCAGAGGAGAATGATGAGTAAGCCAAGTGCAAGAGCTGAACAATGTCAGCATCCTCAGCTCTCTGTCAGAAACCGGGCTTTGGTCATGAGAGGAAGCTCTGGTCCTTTGAGCATTGAGAGGTCAGGGACAGAGGATCTGTTTTATCCCCAAGCCTTCCTTCTCTCATGGCAGTGTTGGAAAGCTAGTCTCCCCAAATCATATCTGGTCCTCTGAACAAATCCAGCCTATAGACACGCACTATTGGCCTACAAAAAGTTAAAAAACAAAAATCAAACATGTCACCAGCATTTGTCAGTAGATTACACATAGAAATAGAGATTTCCAGATTCTTTTTTAAAAAAACTGGCCACTTGGACAATATAAAGTGTATATTCTTGCAAATTCAAATAGTGTGTTTATGTGTGTCCCCCAATTTGCCTCAGTCTCTACAATGCCTATTTGATTGTTGGATCCCTACCCAACCTGCTTCAGTCATTCATTACCTACCTGCTGGCTTGCAATGTGTGCTGTGACCTCTGTTATTAAGTGGTCCTGCATGTATGCTCCTTCAAGAGACCAAGCTTGGATTCTCCTGAACTGTTGTGCTCCAAAGTGCAGGGTGAGACTCCAACAGCTCGTAAACTGAATTCAATAGCATTCCCTCTTTTGCTTTTTCAAGAGCAAATTTACTAACAAGATATTGTCTACTCCTTTTAAGTTTGATCAAATTCATATCTAAAAAAAATTTAAAGTAGTTTCTTTGGAGAGAAATTATTTTTTGAGTAATGATTTAATTTTTTCCCCTCATTTGGTATCGGGTATTTTTATTTTTCTAGACTTGTTAATTTATAGCAATTTACTGATTTGTTGATGTGTTTGTCTTGATTCTTCTACTATGTCTTAAATCTGTTTTTAAATTTTCACTCTATAATAACATCTCTTAATTCCTGTTAATATTATAATAGCTTTGTCTTTTTATTCTTCTCAAAGATTGAGTCCTTTTTTAAAAACATTTCTATTGGTTCTATCATAAATTTCTATTTCTGTGATTTCTACTTTCATTGTTTCCTGCCTTTTAGTTCTTAAATTGAATACTTAAATAAGTTATTTTTCAATTTTCCTAGTGTTTTAATATAATAATTTAAAGTTATATATATTTTTCTAAGATCTGGGCTCAGATAACACACAGAGTCTTTGTTCCATAACTATATTCCATGATACTACATATATATTCATTTTCTTTTAATTATTAGTATTCCTAATTTACACAGATATATTTTAATTTTACTCCTTAAGTTATTCAATTTTGTGTTCTCTTTTAAAGTATTGGGTAAAAAAAATTGGCCATTTCATATGCTAATATTAAATTCAATCAATTTTTGTTCAGAGAAAATGCCCTACATATTATCTATTATTTGGAATTTTTTAACTTTTTGCATACGTGGTATATATTTTTGTCTTATTTATTAATTTTATTTTCAATTTTTTATAAACTTACTAAATCTATCAGTTTCTGAAATGTGCTAAATCTATTACTATAATTTTTGTTTGGCAATTTCTCCCTGAAATTCTGTATTGGGTAATTTGATGTTAGAGTCTCATGTGCAAAATCCATATGATTTCTCTATCTGGCTATGAGGTATTTATACTTATATGCATTCATTATACCCAGCTATCCCTATAAATTTTTCTTTAAAATTATCTTGTTCTGATGTTAATATTGTCCTGCCCAATGGACATGGGTTAGGATTGTATCTTTTTATTTTTATACCTCTCCATTTTCAGCAATTCTGAGTTATTTTGTTTAGGTCTATCCCTTGTCAGAAACAAACAATAGGGTAACAGTATTATTGTTTGTTTTTAAAATTTCAATGTACTTTGGTAGCCATGTAATAATCTACTTATACTAATTGAAATCACTAACAAATTTAGACTTTATTTCTACCATTTTATATGATTTTAGCTGTTCCTCTACCTTTTTTTTTAACTATGTGATGGTTTTGAGGACATGATTACCTATAAACTGTGTGTAAATATATATTGAATTTTGAAGATAGTTTAGCTAGGTAGAACTACTAGGGTTGATTGTTTTACTCTTGAACTTTTTTGGTGGGGGTACTGGGGCATTTAACCACTAAGCAACATCCCCAGTTCCTTTTTTTTTTTTTTTTTTTTTTATTTAGAGACTGTATCTCACAGAGTTACTTAGGGCCTCACTAAATTGCTGAGCTTGTTTTGAACTCACTATCTCCTGCCTCAACGGCCCCAGTTACTGGGATTACAGGTGTGCACCACTGCTCCGGGTTTACTCTTATACCTATTAGGATACTCCTTCTTTGACCTATTATTTTTTATTCCCAATGAAAAATTATTAATTGAATTATTGTTTCTTTATAGGTTTACTTGTTTCTGCTTGAGTCAACCCCAAATCCCAATGACTTAAATAACAGTCATTTACTTCATAAGCAAGGGTGCATAAATTGACTTCAATTCAACTGGGGTAGGCAAGGCTAATCCAGCATTTAGTTGGGTCCAGGTATTTTCAGCCTACCTGTGGCATGCTCATCATGAAATAGTTCAAATTCAGGAGGACTTTAAACTTGATGCTAATGTATGGTTAACTCTGCCTATATTCCATTGGCCCAAACTAATCACATAGCCAAAGTCAAAGTCAAAGGTCCAGGGAATTCCAAACCATCTACCCTGACAAGAGTAATGACAGAAGATTCACAAGTACTTAACACAATCTGCCATTATAGGAAAGTTATCTTCTCTCTGATAGTTTTAAATATTTCTTCTTCATTTCTCCTCTGTCACAATAACAATTTGTTTTTTATTCTAACTCCGAATGGTGTGAACTCGCCCTCTCCCCTGCTCACCCCCACCCAGTCTTTTTGTTTGTTTGTTTTTGTTTTGGGAATTGGGAATTAAACTCAAGGGCACTTAAACACTGAGCCACATCCCCAGCCATTTTTGTATTTTATTAGAGACAGGGTCTCACTGAGTTGCTTAGGGCCTTGCTAAGTTGCTGAGGCTGGCTTTGAACTCGTGATCCTCCTGCCTCATCCTCCTAACCCGCTGTGGTTACAGGCCTGCATCACCATGCCCCTCTGGTGTGAACTTTTCAATTTGGAGCTCATAACTTTCTTCAGTTCTAGAAAATTTTCATGCATCACTTTTTTCAGTGTCATTTAGAGTCATTCCTTTAATGATATTCTGACATTTCTTTTAGATGCCTATGGACTTATTTTCTCAACTTTACATGTATTGTAGTTTCTCTTATATTTTTCAAATCTGTTTCTATTTCTTTTTTTTTTTAAGAGAGAGAGAGAGAATTTTTTTAATATTTATTTTGTAGTTTTCGGTGGACACAACATCTTTATTTTATTTTATGTGGTGCTGAGGATCGAACCCAGCGCCTGGCGCAAGCCAGGAGAGCGCGCTACCGCTTGAGCCAAATCCCCAGCCCCTCTATTTCTTCTTAACTGCATTCTGAATAAACTTTTTGGTTTATCTCTCTAGTTTTACTTAATGCCCTAGTTGGAGTAACCCTTTTCTTCAATTAACAAATTGATCTTTTTAGTGCTAATAATTGGTATCTTTTGGCCAAAATTTGTTGTTTTATTTCTACCTATTTTTTATTTCCTATTTTTTGCTATTTCCCTTCAGTCAGCAGCTTATCTGCATCTTCCCTCATTCTTATCTACTCCTCTTTATGTCAATAAAAAGCAAACTTCTGCTTTTATCCATGTTTAATCTCTTTTAACCATCTATATCCCATTCTCTTCTGCATCCTCATGGCTCTCAGTTTATGATTTCTTTCTTTTCACCTGTCTTTGTCTCAGCCTCTAGTCTTTAGGTATGTTAAAATCCAATTGAACTTAAAAATGTTAACCCAGTATTCCTATTCTTTTGCCCTTCTTTTCATCTTCCCATTTAATAACACTGGAAAATAGTATCTGTCTTCAGGCTTCATGTAACCTATGAGTAACTTTGTAAAGAACTAAATTCCTACTCCTCACATGTGTGCTACCTTGTACCTGGGGCATATTATTATATTATGTTATGTTATATTATATTATATATTGATTAAAGCAAGCAGACATGTTTATTCACACTCACCCACTTGGTTGAGAATTGTCATGCAAAACAACCTTTGCACAACCACACTTGATGTTTTCCTCAAACTCCAATCAGACCTCACGCATAGTCTGTCTACTGCTCCTAGTACATGTTAAAAGTACTTTCACAGAGTGACCAATGGTCACCAGTGTGGTAAATGTCAGCAATTTTTAATTCTTCTGTTTCTTTAAGTCCTGTGAATAATTTCAAACCAGTAATTACCCTCAATTTTCTCTGAACATTCATTAATTTCTTAGATGTTAGGGATCAACTATTTCAGATTTCTATCATACCTTTACCTGAAATTTCCATTCCCTTTGCCTGCTCCTTAAATGTCAATATTTCCCACATTCATAATTTTCATCACATTAAACTGCCCATTTTCCTGGTTGATTTTATCCACTCTTATGGCTTCACCTGTGACCTGTTAAGTTCCAAATCATCATTTATCTACCTCTCAACTAAGCCATCACTGAGCTATGAAAAGCATGTCTGAACTGGGTAAACCACAAGTATTTGGACTTGATGGGTGAAAAAGTACACTCACCATCTTCCATGTAAAGTCTCAAACATTTCTGAATTCCTTGTGTAGATTTTTGGCATTATTACCATCAAAACCAAAGACCTAGGCCCTTTTCCCTTATTTTCATTCTCCAAATTACTGGATCTTACACATATACCTCTTAAATTCTTGATTCTTATTGTTTTAGTTAGCTTTTTGATGCTGAAACCCAAACACCCAGCAAGTACACTTTTAGAGGAGAAAAAGTTTATTTGGGGGGCTCTTGGTTTCAGAGGTCTCAGGCCATAAAGAGTCAGCTCCACTCCTGGGGCTCAAGGTGAGGCAGAACATCATGGTGAAAGAATATGGCCAAGGAAGATCTCAGGAAATGACAATTAGAAAGAAAAAAAGAGAGAGAGAGCTCTGTCCAAGAAGGACAAAATATAAATCCCAAAGACATGTCCTCAGAGAACAAACTCCTCCAGCCACACCTTACCTGCTTACAGTCACCACCAAATTAATCCCTATCAGGGAATTAATGCACTGATTAGGTTAAACCTATTATGTCCCAATTATTTCATCTCTCAACTTCCTTGAATCACACATGAGCTTTTGGGGACACCTTATATCTAATTCACAACACTTATCTCTCTTCTGCATCTCTGTTATGATTGCTCATTCAGGGACTCTTCCTGGAAACATTTACCCCTAATTTGCCTACTCATGGGCAATCCTGCCTGATCCCAAGGCACTCTCCACAATTTATCCAGAGAGTGTTTTTGACAGTAATAATTTGAACAAGTATTCCACAAACTTCTTATCTAATTCCATACGCATTAGAATCCAAATGCTTTAAGAAAACTTGGTCCATATTAGGCACTGTGTTCTCTTCATAATAATGTATTTATATATTTTCATGTTCAACATCCTTTCATAACTTATTCTAACTTAGCTGGACCTGGTCCCTCTCCTTCACTAGCTCTGGATAATGACTACCTATTCTTGAAGGCTAAGTAGAGAGTTACTTACCACTGGAGAGCCTTATCTAACCCTTTCCTATGAAGTGTCAAAGTAACCTGCTTACATCTATCATAATGCATATAACTGCATATTAAAAGATATTTACACTTCCTGCTTCTCCAACTCTAATGTGAGCTTTCTTATTAGCATTTTTTGTGTCAAAAAACTAGCATAATATCTGTCACAATAGATGATCACTAATTTGAATAAATGGATAAATAATTATAATAATTTAATGTAACCTAACCCAGGAAAAGTTTTCAGATATGTCAGTACATAAATAATTTATTGCCATGTGAAAGCAGTAATATTTTAAGATGAGAAATGGTTAAGTTAAAGAGATCTTAATGGTGTTAGATGTTAACCAGAGGCCTGAAAGAGACAAGAATAACAAAGACACGAGCATTGAAAAAAATTTTCTCTTTCCCCTACATGGTTCTGGAGAATATTCCTGATGGCATCAGCAACTCTTTCTTCAAGTCTACTTTGTGCACTAAAAAAAAAAAAAATTCTTGTGCATTCAAGCAAAAACACCTAAGAGGATTTTTTCTGACAGGTGTAACAAATGTGTGCAATGACTTTCATGACATAGTAACTGAGGTGAGAATTTTATTGAATTCTTTTTTGAAACTGACAGAGAATATACAAACAGTGGCGTTAAATAGACCTATGTTTCTCTACCTTTTTTTGATATTTATGGAGATATATTTCTAGTTATTTGTTAGATAATAGTAGATCCAAATGTGTTTTCTTTTGAAAAGAATAATGTTTATGTCTTTCTATGAGATGGTCAGTCCTGACACAGTACTCAAAGCACCCAGACTTCATTGTTCATTGGTTTAAGAGCTCTCAATACTTCATACTATGTTTGATGACAGGTGGTTTTCAAAGTTAGGAACAAGGCACTTCCCATGTATTCTCAAGTGTACCACCCCTTTGTTCACATCTTGGGCCCAAAATTCAAGGCTCCCATATGAAGACTCTGCAATTTGCACATTCTTTCTAGAGATTAACTGAAGAAGTACATAGAAAGGGAATCCATTCAGGAAGAATTTTATTTTGAATACATGATTTTGGTTTCAAGTATGTAATAGTCCTTTGTAGATCAAAAAGAACAGTATCCTACATTTATAAATTAATGCAGATAAAATTAGAATAGCTTGAAAAATATTTGTGCAATAGAACATTTTTTGAAATGTTAATGATCTTTTTACCTTAGCGTCTAGATTTATTTCCTCTTTTCCATTCAAGCAGCAAATTTGCTAAGTCTAATGATACAGCATTCTCTTTGTAGGTATGAATATACCCTTGGAAGTTGTACATTGGATACCCACAATTTGTTTGGCTTTCATAGTGTTTTAATTAGAATTAATTACTTATGTTTGAATATTTAGAAATTTCAAATGAAACTTCAGGTTTCTGACCACTCTTGCAAACCTGGGTAGCTTTAACAACACTGAGACCGACTTGTATGGCAGCAACTGCCTGCAGCTGAATAGATGCTGGTTCCTTAAGACAAGGCAAGTGTTCTCTAGTCACTGGGCCCACAACCCTTTTATTCATCCCCTTTCCTTGCTGGACTTGAAGCATTTGAGTGTAAGAATGCTGAACAAGGAAGCTTAATATTCCTTCCAAGAATTATCTAGCCTTTAAAATTTCAAGATAAAATAGGGTACACTCTAAATATTTGCTGCACACACACACACACACACACACAGACTCAGAGAAAAACAGAAACTATATACATAATCATGAATCAAATCTTCCTCAAGTCTGGATTATTAAAAGGGAGAGATGTTTCCTGTACTGAAAGAAAGAAAGCCCTCCAGGATTTAAAACACAAGGCGTGCACAGGGAGAGTGGACAGCATGTGTGTAACTTGAATACAATGGATCCATCAAAGAAACCTTGTGTAGAGATTGCCAAAGAACAGTCAGCATTTCCTTTAGAAAAACTAGCGTTAACCATAGAGAGGAAAGGGAACATTCTAGGATACAGAATGAGAAGGATTAGAGTTTGTCTTTGGACCAGTAAACCTGTGATTATTTAGCAGTTCATTTAAAAATCCATCCCTGGATTCATAAAAATTTCCAGAACCTTTAAAAAGATCCTTTACTGAGAAGAACATCTTGTTAAATTAAAAAGAACTCCAATCATTTGAACAATAGTGATTTACAAATAGCACTACCTTAAGTAAACAGAAGAGAAAGCTCAGAGTATCTCTTTTGCCCATATAACTTAGACTTTGGGGAATTACATAAATACTCTCACAAGCTCAATGGTCAGCTCTTCTGTTTCTTCTGTCTCTATCATGCATTTGCAATATATCATGAAGACATCTAGCTGGCATACAGTAGGTAAAACTATGTGATGGAATAGAAAAATCTAATTGATATAGCTCTAAAATATTGCAAATATCTGATGAGTGTCAAAATGTCAGACTTCTCTCTTTGCTGTAGTATTAAAATCTTTTGAGTTTAAGGAGAACATGAAATGTCAAAGCATCAGAAAATTTCTGTATGGTATTTCATTTTAATTTTTTCAAGTAATAAGTATATTCAATAGAAAGCTTTCATCCTTGGAAAAAAAAATATTTTTCAAGAAAGTTAACTACTGAAACATTGTCTTCTTTAAGAAGCCTCCCATTTTATTTCTAACTGGCAGCTGTTTAGTTGAAGGTTACTAAGATTTCCAGAGTGCTTAGCTGAAATACTAATTTGAAATTTACAAAGATTGATACATTTTAATGTAATGTCATGTGATTTTAATCTACTTAAATCTAAAAAAATTATTTTTTAATGATCCATTAGATTTTTAAAATGTTCTTTATTTTTGGAATGCCAGTTTGGCTCATGGATCAGAAATTTAAAATGCAACAGAGAAATATGTCTTGGGGGAAAAAAAAAACAGGCATTTGTATCATGATGGAAAAGTTCTATTGAGCTTTGAGGGAAGTCCATTCAATCTCACTGACATTCATAAATGATGACTAATGCATTCAGATAGAATGAGTAATTTACCAAATTACGGACATTTGGATGGGCTCAGAATGAAGATCTTGTTTGTTTGGATATGTCCTGAAGTGAATCTCAATGAGGTTCACTTGGTTATGCCTGACTCTACAAATAGGCTTCAGTCACTCGCTGAACAAAAGCCCTGACATGTAAATAAATGTGCGAATGATGGCCAGCTACATTACTCTTTTTGTCCTCAGTCCTCTCAGGGATAGACAACCCCATTAAGAAATACCAGTCACAAATAGATGACACCATTATACTTATCACCTAAGTACCATCAAAGACTTCCTTAGACAGGTGTCGGTGTCACAGCCAACATACTCACAACCACAAAAGTGAGGAACACGGGCTAGCAACTGTGGGCTACCCTGACAGCACCTTATCCATACGTGGATGTTAGGGATTCATGTGAGATGGGCACCTCCCACGGGGTACCACAACAAAAGAACTTGAATCCTGAACATACTTCTTTTAAAGGATTTCCATCCTCTGGTATAAACCAGAGAGGAAGAAGAGAAGCAATAAACCCAACTTCGGGTGAAAGCTGCATCACCAAATGTCCTATGATGGTGTTCAAATTGTGTACACATTTTGGCTGTTTCTGTAAAGAATATAAATTCCAGGTAAAAATATAAAACCATCCCTTCATGGAACTGTTTTATTTATATCCTTCCCCAAATTAGATCTAGTGTGTGTCTAATCCAACAAATTCTGTGCATTTAATGAATATGACTGAAAAAACAAAAAGATAGCCTACATCTTTGATAAGCTGAATTGAATTAGGAACAATAATTTTTCTACAAGTAATTACTTCAACAACAAATAACTACCTAATTGCATTTCACTAATAATTAGAAATCTTACAAACACCCTGTCCATAGCAGTTACAAGTTCATTTTTTCTGCCACAAAGGTCATGATTCTGTCTATTGTTGGGCTGTTCATTCTGAAGTTTCATTCAAATACATACAGAGCACTAACTACACAATAGAAAACAGTAACATGCTACAGATAGGGAAGTGGGCAAGACAGAAATTGTTTCTGAGAACATGGAGGTTATAATGCATAGAAGACATATATTGAGGGGCTGGGGTTGCGGCTCAAGTGATAAGAGTGCTCGCCTAGTACATGTGAGGCACTGGGTTCGATCCTCAGCACCACATAAAAATAAAGATATTGTATCCACCTAAAACTAAAAAATAAATATTTAAAAATAAAAAAGAAGACATATATTGATTAACAGCTGTACCAGGAGAACTATAAAATTCAATGGAGAATTACCTCAGAATTACCCTAGATTTCTGTTTTAGTCAGTTTTTTTCACTGCTGTGACTAAAAGGACCCAACCTCAACTATACAGGAGGAAAATTTTATTTGAGGACTCACAGTTTCAGAGGTCTTAGTCCATAGAGGGCTGGCTCCATTCCCATTCCTTAGGGCTCCAGGTGAGGCTGGACATCATGGCAGGAGAGTGTGGCGGAGGAAAACAGCTCACACTGTGATCAATAATCAGAGAAAAACTCCCAGGTTAGATACAAAAATATAACCCCAAAGCCATGCCCCCATTCCTGCCTTCTAGCCTCTCCCTACCATTTCAATTACCACTCAGTTAGTCCCTATCAGGGGATTAATTCACTGATTGAATTAAGACTTACAACTCCATCATTTCTCCTCTGAACCTTCTTGCATTGTCTCACACATGAGCTTTGGGGGGATACCATATCTAAACCATTACAATTACCTTATCTCCTAGCCTTGGAGGTTTCTTGAAGGAGTGATGTTTCAGTTGAGCCTTGAAAAAGGATGGCGCTGAATAGGTGAATGAGTAGCAATAAGAAGGTAGGAATATTTCAAAGAGAAGGAACTGTGCATCCAGAGGCTACAGATCTGGGGTTGTAGCTCAGCGGTAGAGCACTCACCTAGCACGTGCGAGGCCCTGGGTTCAATCCTCAGCACCACATAAAATAAATAAAAAAGAGTCTACAGATCAAGGAAGATAATAGTATACTTGAGGAACTGCCCCAAAGCCAGTATGTTTGGAGTGCAGACAGGCTAAGGATGTGGCTTCTCAAGAGTGGCCAAGGATGAGACAGAAAAGGCAAGAGTAAGCCAGATCATCCTGGGCCTTGGTTACTACATTGGGGTTTGTAGACTTTATCACAGAGATGACTGAAAGTCACTGTAGGGCGTATGAGGCTGCCACTAGAAAGCGCCATAGCCCGGGTGGCTTATTCAACAGAAATTTATTTTCTCACAGTTCCAGAGACTAGAAGTCCAAAATCAGGGTGTGTCAGAGTTAGTTTTCTTCTGAGGCCATCTTTCCTTGATTTGTAGATGGCTCTCCTCTCTCCTGTCTCCACATGGTCTTCCTTCTCTGTGTCTGGGTTCTAATCTCTTATAAGAATATCAATCACATTGTAAAAGGGCCCACCCTAATAATCGCATTTTAATTGAATTACTTTTTAAATTTTTTTTTAACTAGAGATTGAATGCAGGAGTACTTAACCACCAAGCCCCAGCTCTTTTTTATATTTTATTTTGAGACCGTTTGCTTAGGGCCTCTGCCAGCTGCTGAGGCTAGATTTGAACAGGCAATCCTCTTGCCTCAGCATCCAGGGCCACTGGGATCACACGCATGCATGCCACTGCACACCACTGCGTCTGGCTCTGATTCTTCTTTAAAGGCCCTGTTTTCATGTTCATTCACCTTCTGAGGTCTGGGGGGAGGGGGAGTCAAGATTTCAACATTAATTTTTTTTAGGGGTGCACAATTTCACTCATGACAGGCTTTGTGCAGAATAATTCCGTGACCCTGTTGATTCTTTTGTGTTCCCTGGTTGTGATTTGGAACATGGAGTAGAGGGGGCCAGAGAAGACCAACATGCCGTCCCAAGGGCCTTCACTGCACTCTAGGGGAAGGCCCCAGAGGTTTGCTGGGGCAGGGCCTACCTTTGCTAATGAAGACTGTGACAAGTAAATTAAGGCAAGAAGTAACCTGAAGAAGGGACACGTACTATTTTGTGACAGGAGGGGTAAAGAAACGATATGAGGCAAACTGAGGTAGATCTGTGAATATGATGGCAGGAAGCTGAGGTAGTTTGCTTTCATGATTTCTATTTTAATTTTCTGTGAAGTAGGCCATCTGCTGAGAAAGAAAAGAAAGAAAATTGTAGATGTGAGTTGAGTGGAAAATGTTTCAAATTGCCATTCCAGAGAGTGGGGAAGCAAGCTGACTAGCAAAATACCTCATTAGAATTTCTATGAAGTGCTAAAAGCCCCTGTTAAGACGAGTGACCACAGATTTAAAATGGTACAAATCTCTATCATTTTGTGTTGTTTTTCCCCTCTACCATGCTTAACT